>NC_140070.1:94687907-95287907 GCF_964194135.1 Talpa europaea
GATTTCCTTCAATTATGCACATCTTTTTCTCTTCAAAAGGAGGCTGGACTTGTGGTAACCCCTGTATGCATCATATTTTCAACTTGTTGTTGATGCCATCTGTTTAACACAGTAGAAAAGAATTAGGAGTCCTATCACGTCAGCTAAATTTTATCTGATCCCCCTCCAAAGAAATATATGGCACTATTCTACTGGAAAAAATCAATGGATTCTAAATCTTCCAACTAGTTTCAGATGTAAATGTGTTTTACCCAGAATAGGTGATACACGTTCATCTACATCACTGTCCTCCCTTTTTCCTACTAAATGAATGGGCATCTGGCAAATCTAGACCACTAAACAAACCTTAGAAAATATATTTTATAAACAAAAGAGTCAGCAGAATCTTGTGGGGAGCTCTGGACTTACATTCCACCAGACAACCAACCTACTTCCTTGGGGAGTCATATAACCTCTCATTTTGAAAATAGATATATAGTTATGGGTTGAATTATGCCCCTAAAAATTCATGTGCTAAAATCCTTAATTCCTAATACCTCTGAATGTGACCTTACTTGGAGATAAGGTTTTGACAAAGATTATCAAGTTAAAATGAGGTCATTGGGTGAATTAAACATATATGACTGATATTCTTATAGAAGGGGGAAATTTAGACAGACCTGCATACCAAGAGAATGTCATGCAGTGGAGATGGTCATCTACAAACCAGGAGAGGATGGAACAGATACTTCCCTCTCAGTCCTCAAAAGGAACCAACTTTGCCAACACCTCCATTTCAGTCTTTTATTCTCCAGACCTGTGCGGCAATAATTCCTTTCTGTTGTTTACGCCACTCTGTGGTACTTTCTATTGGTATTCCTAGCAAACCAATGTAGATACAGTTACAGATCCAATTTACTAGGTTGTATTAAGGATTATAAAAAATATGTCAGTGTCCAACGCAGCTTCAGGGCTGAAACTGCTCTTTCTGGGACACTTGAATTTGACAGCATAGTTTGTTTTTTGTTTTTTGTTTTTAAGATTTATTTATTTTTTTTGTGTAGATATATTTGTTTTTCATCAATGAGAACCACTTTATGTTTCTGACCACCAAAAGTGATTATGTAAGAGCATGAACCTGTTGGTTTTAAACCACAATGTGGTAATTTGATTTAGCATCAATAAGAATTTTATACATTTATCCAATAAAAAAATTTTTGTGAGAAAAAAAAAGATTTATTTATTTATTTATACAAGCACTGGGTACAGTCAGAAGGACGGGAAGGTGAGAAATTCACAGAGCCAGAGAGAGGAGCAGAGCAGGCAGAAGGACCGAAGTACACTGCTGAGGGGGAGCAGCGGGCGGCAGGAGAGGTCTACGTGCCATGTGGGACCCTCGCCCGGCAGCCGGGATCAAACCGGCGCTGCAGAGGCTGTGGGCAGCTTCGCAACCCAGCGCTCACCACTGTGCCACTGGGGAGGCCCTTGACAACATAGTTTTAATGATTGAAATGCAACTCATGCTCACCTATGAAATATACCTTTAATTTCTAAATCAGGTTTTCTAGAACATTCTTCACATGGATATTCTTCAAGTAAAATCAATGATAGTCTGTGGGAGACTTTCAGCTTTGACAGTAAGATGATGTACCTAATTGCAGCGATAGCACCAGAAATAGAAACAAAATCTGTTGATAGGTGTTTTCTTGTGGTCTTATTTACTAAGTATTAATCCAGAATCATCTCTGTATATTTACAAGAGATTGTCTGTTCCGCTATAGCAGGTTTTCCTCCTGGACTAAACATAGTAGATGTTTACTGTTGGACCCATACGATCAAATGAATAAATTAATTAATGAATGGATGGATGGGTCATCATCCTTGATATTTGTCTACTCTTTCCATGGGCATTATCTCTGTCACCATCAAAATGTATGGAATTTGCTCTGAAGTTGTTTTTCTACTTTTATGATTCAAAGCGACAACCTGTGGCCCAGTCACAGAGCAAGTGATATCACAAAGAAAGTGTAACTGCTAACAAACTTTCAAAATGTAACTTCTTTACTTATTCATGAAGGGGGTCTATTGACCACTGTGATCACTTTTTTAAAATGTCGTCATCTCTCTCCACCTGTTTTTCTCATAATGGCAGAGCTGTTCCCAAACCTCTTTTACACTCCCCAGAGAGCTCCTTTCCCACAACTATATTCCACATGCCTCTCAGCCTCTCTCTTTTTCCCTTTTCTCTAACTTTTTTATCAAATTTTTATATCACATTCTCCATCAAGAGCTGTCATAAAGCAAGTTTGTCTAATTCTTCTAGGATACTTTGCTTCTACTTTCTAAGTATTTTTATCAAATCACACTTGTATCTCCTCTTTGTGCACATTAACAAGAAGATTGGGCTCATATGGATGGTAGAAATGATTATTAGTTTTCCAGATATGATTCAATTTAAAAACAGGAGTTTTCCTCAGCCTTCTGCTAAGCAGATGCATTCCTTTCTCCCCACACTCTCAGCTCTAAATTCTTAAACACAGAAAGTACAGTTTTGATTGACTTTATTTTTATTCTAGAAAAGAATCCAGAAAACTTTGCAAGGTTTTCTTAATAGTTAAGTATTCCCTTGTGCAGATGAAGGACAGTCCTCTGTACTTGAAGTATGAGGTAGCAGCTGCGGACAGAGGCAGTATTGCTTTGAAACTCCAAACTACACCAGTTAAAGGCCATGGTACAATCTGTCTATTTTGAATCTTATTGAGCAGGAGAGAATTACTGTGTCTCCCTCAGGTAAAAACCCTATTTACTCATTTAGTATTTCAGGAGCAGGACAGAATCCAAGACCAGGACCAAGATATGCTGGTAGGACCTGAAGGAAGGAGATAAATAATAAAGCTAAACATCACTACTTGCATCCAAATGACAGCACTAATAATAGAATTGGCACTAAGTAATAATTTCCCTTGCACTTGCTAGGCAAGGACCAGATTTCTGCTGAAAACAATCTTAGGTAGACATGGAGCCTCCGCTTTCAAATTGAAGGATCAGTCTTGGAAAGGATGCTAGGTCCCTAACAACTGTGTCAGATGCTGAGCCAGTCTCATATCTCTCATAACCCTACTTGCGAAAGGTAAACTAAGAGTGGGAAAAAGGAGAGATGTTATGTGCCTGCAAGAGGCCCAGGAAATATTGACCACTTTTTTAGTTCAAGTTGAAACTTAAACACTTAGTTGATTTTGTGAAGGTTTTGTTGTTATTCCTCCATCTAAGTGCCCTCTACCATCTTCTTCACCTTGGCAAATTCTTGCTTATCTTTTTGGTTTCTTTTAAACAGCATTTATGCCAGACCTCCTTCCATGACCCTCACTACTCCCCTTTAAACTAGGGGAACCCCTGCCAGAGCTTATACAGCACCAAGTTCTCACCCCAGCAGACTATTACCACCCTCCTGTCCCTGCTTAGTGACTGTTTTTCTGCCTAGTGGTAAACTTCATGAAGCCAATGAGGCTGTTTTCCACACATGTGCTTAGCACATGTGAGGTGATAGAGAGAACTTCATTTTTATTCTCAGTCTATTCAGAAAGAAGAGAGCTGTTCATATATTTCTATACTTGGTGTCTTCTTTTTTTAGAGTTATCTACATATGTATTTGCATATGATTATATAGTTTGAATTAGTCTTTACATACTAACTTTGTGCCATATATAATTTTATCTTATATATAGTTTTTGTTTCTCTTCTCTTTCCTTCTCTGTCCCTGTGGTTACTCCAGGACAGCACTTTCTAAAATTCCAAGGCTATCTGTGCTTCAAAATTTTGAGAATTCCTATTTTACATGTTTATTTCTAGAAACTCTGCTTGCAGGATATGTGGGGTCAGCATCAAGGTCCTGGGAAAAGTCTTCCTGTTCAGAAAGAGATTTCTAGAGCCCTCCAATAAATAGGTGCAGATCCTCTACTACATGATAGAAGAACCAGGCCTTGCCTTTGCTTAGAACGGTTCTCTCCGAAATGTGTATTCTCAAATGCGATTATTTCTAGTATGCTCACTTTGCTTTGGAATTTACTTCTATTTTCCTTAGAAGTGAGAACTTCTTTAAAAGAAAAAATAAAACACACATTGCTAGGAAGGAACTGATGCATGACCATGGTTAGGAGATAAGACAAATTATCTCCTGTATGTTCAGTTAATTCCGGACAAAGTAGCAGATTAATCAGGGATGCGCCAGGCAGAGAAACATGTTTGAAAGAAACATGTAGAGACAACTGTAACTGTACCAGCACTCCAGGGACAGGAAAGTGTTGTTCTGATTTAAAGATTGGTAAAATTGTTGTTCCCAACAGGGTACTAGAATTGAGCATCAGATAGTCGATTTGTAGACAAGCAGGTCAAAATATCTTGCCTGGGTCCCAAAAGAATATTGCCAAGATCAAGTTATGTCAAACTGAAAACACTACATCATATGAATACCAAAAAAAGAATTCAAGCTTGATTTTAATAAGGCTTTTGACAAAGTTTGTTACCAAGTTGCTAAGAACCAGATGGCAAACTGAACTCTATATGGAAACACTGTTCAGTGAATTTCGAAGTGGACTGAAAAAAAATCTATTACAGGGAATTGTTTAGTGGATCCATGTTCTTTGGAAGGAGTAATCTCTCTGATATGTCAGAATTCTCGGCCTTCCTGGTATCATGTTGATGATGATTTAGAGAAAACTGGGAGAGAAAATACATTGGTTAATAAAATCAAGCTCCATATTGAGAACTCTTTTAACAGACAGTAAGTACAATAGCCAACATTCCACAAATTCATGATTAAGGACACGTATCTTAAGGGTAACTTTTATTAATCAAATATTCTGTATATTGATTTAGAAAAATCAGAAAATACAAATGGAAGAAAAACTAGCAATGTGATAGTTATTAGAACAGTTTGCAAAAATTGCTGTTCTCCTTCCAAGCTCTTTGTAAGATCATACTTCCTTGCTCCCTTTGAAGTGAGACATGATCTTGTGATTTTATTTGAACAACAAAACAGCAGCAGGGTTATGCAGTATGGGCAAGTTGGCACATTCTTTTTTCCTTCTTTGGTGATAAATGGAAACTTCTGGAGCTTCCATCTGTGTCTGAGGATGCACGATAAACAGGCTCTGTCTCTCACAACCTGTGTCTGTGTGCAGCATGTACAAGAACTGATCTTTTGTTGTATTATGTCACTGTGACTTGGTGACTACTTGTTACTACACAAAGCCTAACCTATTTTGACTGACAAAACTAGCATTTCTAAACACAGAGAGGAAAATAATGTGTTTACATTGTGTTAATTCTTATATTTTCACACATGTGTATCATAGACACCTAACTTCTAAAAATGTCACCCTTCTATTTTGTATCATGCTGGCTCACTTCATTGCCTTGTGAATGTGTTTCTACAACATCAATTTTGTAACTACATTATCATCATCATAATAGTCCACAATTCAGACATGCCATCCATCAACCAACCATGCCCCTATTGTTAGAGCTTTGCTTTTTTTATTTGTTATATTATGATTAATGTTATGATGACAACTCATTGCTCATATCTTTCATATTTTCATTTGGATAAATTTAGAAAAGTGGTAAAAAGTCATTGCTTTCCAGGATTTTATCATATATTTCTAATTATCCTAAAATAAGTAAGACAAATATATAGTCCCACCAGCTGTGTGTAAGAAATCCTGTTTTTCCAGATACTTTGTACATGAGATATTTATTACTCTTTTCTTCCTTACCAGTCTAATTCTGCCATCATCCGTCATAGCTAGTTTGGCAGGCCATTTCATTACATAATTTTTGTTACGTAATTGTTCATTTTCCAATTGTCCTATTGATATTAGACTGTTTTTAGTTTCTTTACAAGGGCTTTTGAGATATTAAGTCTATTGATGCCTTCCATATATTTTGTAATTATAGATCTCAGTTTTCAATTTATTCTTAATATTTATGATTTTTCCATACTGAAGTTTTAAATTTTAATTAGCAAAATGTGGCTGTACTACCTTATATCTTTGTGATTCTTGCTTAGAATATTGCCTCAAATCACCAAAGAGAATATATTTCCTCTACTACTCTTTCAGTTTCTTTTCACACATGTATTTTAATCCATGTGGAATATAGTTAAAAATATTGACCATAATAGGAATCTTTTCTTCCCTTTCCAAAAAAAGTACCTAAAGTTTTTACTGACCTGAAATGTAAAAAGAAGCAGTAATAAAGCAGACAAACAAATCAATGCAATTAAACTTCCTTAACAAAAATCTAGGACACAAGAGAAAGGAAATAATAATTTTATTTTATTCTCTATCAGACCACATCTAAAATACTTGGCTCCATGTTTTACATTTAAGTTGGGACATTGGCAAAATGAAAAACAGGAAAGGCAACCAAAAGGGCTTTGAGTTTTAAGAAAAACTCAAGGAATGTTTTGCTCAGAGGAGATTTATGTTGGCAAAGAAAACTGTATTCACATTAGGAAGGATTGTCATGAAGAAGTGTTAGGTTCATTCTGTGCAGATCTAGATGTCAGCAACCAGCACATTCAAAATTTTAACGTCTATTTCACTTAAACACAGGAAAGAATTTAGTGCCTAATGGATCTATTTGAATATGGTATTGATAACCCCATTGCTAGAGCAGTTCAGATAATGACTCCTTGTCACTGTGTCAGAATGTGTGGAGAGGAGATTCTGCCTGAGCTGGGATGTTGGATAAGTGATCTCTAAGGTCCCTTCAAATTCTAGGATTTTATGATTCTGGACTACATTTTTAAAATGGCCTAATAAATGACGCTGGATACTTATAAAAAAATAGGTCTGTAAAAGGCATCACTGAAAGGATAAGACAGAGTATGAGTCTGGGACAGGACCACTAGCTTAGGGCTTTGCTAGACTATCTCAGGCACGGCCACCCAGTATTAAGCAGGAGATACTTAGGTAAATCACTTACCTTACCTGCTAGGCTAAAAGGAGAGAGGTAGACTAAAATATCATGACTAGATCACCTAAGGGTCCCATTAAAGTCTAAGATACTATCCCTTCATGTTTAATAAGTAGATGGAATTACCTGCTGAATCAGTTTTCCAGATAGAAACCCATATGCCTGTTCTAAAAAACCCTGCTTATTTCAATGTCTTTGCTTACCAAGGGATTCCAGAAGAGAGAGAGAGAGAGAGAGGGAGAGAGAGAGAGAGAGAGAGAGAAAAGAAGAAGAAGAAGGAAAAGGAGAAGGAGAAAGAGAAGAAGAGAGATTAAATCCAAGGGTTATATATTCATTAGTTTAAAAAAAATTAAGAATCTCTTGTACCAGGCTCTATGCTAGATACCAGAAATTCTAAAGTGATTAAAATGAAGTCTGTGCACTCAAAAATCTCAGTTTAGTGACAACAGCCTAGCAGAATGATTCCCATACAATGTGGTAATTGTGCCCAGTGTCTATAATTGCCATGGTGTCAGAGATGTATACCTGTACTCATATCTCTAAACTATGGATTCAGATCAAAGACTTGACCATCTCTATATCTTCCACAAGCTTCCAAAGCAGAAGGAAAACTAGCCACAATACTCACATCACCAGGGCCAAATAGTAGTTATGAAAAGACAAAGGCTTAACAGTACCCTCAAGGCTCAAGTCAGCAACTCAATCACAACTGCCTTTTAAAGATTAATGATGCCTCTGAGTCTCAATCAAGAAAACCACAAATTCCCCCAATAATTACCTTCTGTGGGCAATTTCCATGGTGTTAGCTCATCAAGATCTCCTAGTATGGTATAAATAAAACCTGGAGAGATATCCTTGCTATGCTTTCATAACCTGTCACTGAACATGCGTTTTATTTTAGGAGAGGGCCCATGACACATCTGTATCACTAACAAGTGACCAAGTTTTAGTGTGTGCTTATCATGGCCAAATGTAGTGATGTAGGTGATGGCTAAAAAGTGGTTCATCTAGTCTAAAATTGGCCTTTGCAGAAGTAGTCAGATGATCAGCCATTTGGAGTCTATTAAACAAGGGGCAGGTTTCTTACATTATATTTTGAAGAGCACTAAGCCTTAGATTCCCACATAATGAAACTCTAGTTTTTGTTTCATTAGGAATAACCTGGAAGTACCTTATCAGGAAGAAAGAAAGAGAATATACATTTGCGCACAGTACCAAACATTTCAACAGGACCCTGATACGTGAATTGTTTCTGCCATTACTAGATTTTATTACAAACACATCCTCAGGTGTGCAACAACCTAAAGGAGAATAACATGTCCTAGATCAGTGGTTTCAGAATTACGTGGAGGCCAGAATATCTGATTCATGTAGGTTAGGATGGTACCTAAGAATTTGTATTTCTAGCAAGTTCCCAAGTAATGTTTTGCAACCACTGCCCTAAAGGACAATTAGTTGATATTTGACAAATATTTTGCCATATCAGAGAACTTCCCAAGACAAGTCAGTCTTCTTTCTCCACAAAAGCGCTTCCTAGAGAGTCCTCTCAGAAATGGAATAAAGGAAAGACTGGAAATTAATAACATTAAAAGTACTCCCGAGGTCAGAAGAAGAAATATGTATAGAATCTTTGACATATAGTGGAGAGGGCAGCTCCACAGAGATAAAAACAGTGACCCAATGTGAATCGGCATGGGAAAGATAAATGCCGTCCATCAGGTTACATTTTAGAAGATGCTATTTTTCCCATTCCTCAGGAATATCTTAGTTCTCCTGTTTTCTTGGTAATTATGATGCCTATTAAGGTTGAACTACCTGACCTTTAAGTACTCCATAAATAATCTGAGAAATTTCAGGTTATAATTCTTATCCTCATGACTTGAAATTACTCAAAGTGAACATGTTCTCTATTTGAGCAGTTCAAATAATTTACTCCTTGGGGAGGGGATCGAGGGTTGAATATATATTGTATTCTCCATAGCAAGCTGTGCAATCAGAATTTCTTTAGAGAGCAGTTCATTTAAAATTGAATTGCCAGGCCTCCCAGTGGCGCAGCGGTTGAGCCCTGGGTTGCAAAGCTGCCCGCAGCCTCTGCAGCGCCAATTCGATCCCTGGCCACAAGGCGAGGGTCCCACATGGCAGGCAGACCTCCCCTGCCGCCCGCTGCTCCCCTCAGCAGTGTACTTCAGTCCTTCTGCCTGTTCTGCTCCCCGCTCTGGCTCTGGTGAATTCTCTCACCCTCCTGTGCTTCTGACTGTACCCAGTGCTTGTGTAAATAAATAAATAAATCTTAAAAAAAAAAAATAAAAATAAAATTGAATTGCCTTTATAGGCAAAAGTTTCTTCTTTCTTTTTAGATACTTCTTTGCACTTGGGTTTCAAAGACTAGACATAGAGGCTGTCTCCACTGTGTCATCAACAGACTCTTTTCCTGAATTTCCATGTTGTACAACTGTGGTCACAAATGAGAACACGTTCAAGCTGTATTATAGTGCTCAGTTTGCGTCTATCTATTTCTAAAGACATGACTTCTCTCCCTAGCTTTCTCTCCTTTACTCTCCAGGGCTCTACTTCTACCCCTGCCATTCTCTCTGGTCCACCTCACCTCAAAGAAGTCTTAGGCCTCTATGGGAAAAGGGGGAGGCATTTAACAGCTAAAAAACAAGAAAAAAGGACCTCCCCATGAAAAGTCACTGTCAGCCCACCCAGACTATTCTGAGGAAGAGCCAGTCCTAGTGCGTATTTCTCTAAAATAGAACGTCAAGTTGAAGATACACCAAATACTATTCTTTCTACAGCTTAAAAATAAACATAGACCTTGTAGGGCCCCAAAATAAACCTTTGAGAATAAAGCAGTAAGTTTTTCAGTATATATATGTTAAAAATGGTAAGGAATCCTCCAATATGGTAAAGTTTAGAAGGAAAACTTGATGGGAAGTGGGCCAAGACTCCTGGTCACAAATAGGCTCCCTGCTTTCGCCAATGTAATCACTTCACGCATTTTGACCCAAGCAGGTCACTACTTTCCAGGAAGAGAAATGGTAAGATATTTCAGCCTTTCATGTGGTTAAAGAACAAGAGAGAAAAAAAAAAAAAACTCAGACAAAATGAACTAGCAGGTGGATTGAATCACTATACATATTTCTTTTTTATGTCATTCAAAGTGCTCATTTGTATAGGTGTTATTTTGTCACATGGAAGCCCAGGGGCCACAACTAAGTGATTATCTTCCTCTGATACAAAACTAAGATTGACATAATGACAGAATCAGTCCAGCTCAGAAGTGGAATCTGGAACTTGGGGCATCAGTCCTACTATTTAATGTCAAGGTCTTCATCCTCTATAGGTGGGAAAGTCCATTAAGAAACGGATATGTCAGTATTATTTTATTTTATTTTATTTTTTAAGTATTTATTTATTTATACAAGCACTGGGTACAGTCAGAGGCGCGGGAGGATGAGAGAATTCACCAGAGCCAGAGCAGAGAGTAAAACAGACAGAGTGAGCAAGTACACTGCTGAGGGGAGCAGCGGGCGCCAGGAGAGGTCTGCCCGCCATGTAGGACCCTCGCCCGGCAGCCGGGGATCGAACTGGCACTGCAGAGGCTGCGGGCAGCTTTGCAACCCAGCACTCAACTGCTGCGCCACCAGGGAGGCCCATCAGTATTATTTTAAATGACTTTCATTTGATATTCTTTGAGTAAAAAGTCTCCTCTAAAACACTTCTCTGGCACTTCTCTTATTTACTTCTCTGATTCATCTACCTTTTATTCTTTCTCTTTGAAGAGACTGAGGATAGCATTAAAACTAAAATGGATAAGCCCACTACAAAGGAATAACCTAAAGATTAAATGATAACTTATGGGAAGAGACACATAGTCAATGTTTAATAAAAGGGTTACTCTCTCTCCTGTCCTTGCTGGTATAGAGAAAATATGGCAAGATAGTGGGCCGAGAGATGTTGTTATAATAACTATGTTAGTTTCTTCCTTTTGTTAGAATCAAATTGATGAGAAAAAACACAATGCTCACATAGCAAATCCCTTTGTGACTCTTCTGCAGACTGAACTTTATTCTTCCCAGTCATCACTGCAGGGTTTAGACAAAGGCACTGGACAAAGCAATGCTCCCCACAACCGAAGAGGATTCTGCTAAACAACAAATTATGCCTGTTGTTCAAGGTTCTATCACATTCTTGCTATCAGATTAGGAATTCCTTTGAAGAAAGATTGTTGTCTTCGTTGGAACGTTTTATTAGCCCTCTTTCTTAGAAGGTATAATAATATACTCTCTATGGGAACTGGGTAGTCATTTTGTCAACCAACAATTAAGGAAACAACATTCATATTTAGTTACAAGTTAGTATATATATCTTCCTGTCTGGATATTTTTGAGAAAAAAATAAAAAGGATTTTCTGTTAGTACAATTAAATCCACTCTCTAGAGAAAAAATGAATGCTGTGCCTCCCTGGTGGCCTAGGGTTAAATCTTAGTGCTATCTATCTCTCTGTGGCCTGAGTTCCATCCCCCACCAGGGGACTAATGCACATATGGTGCAGCAGACCTCTCCTGTCTCACCTGCTGCTCCCTTTAACAGTGTATTTCAGTAGATCTACCTGTCCTGCTCCCCACTCTGTCGCTGGTGAACCCTCTTGCCACCACCACCACCCCCATCAGCCTCTGGTTTATAGCCTAGTTCTACACACACGCACATAAAAGAATTGAATGCTTTGTCATATACTCATGGGAAGTTACATATCACAGTGAGAGCACAGCTTTGAGCTCATTGGTCCTGAGTTCAAATTTCTTTACCAAGTTTGTGGATTGTGAAAGCTATTTAACCTTTCAGACATGCACTTGGGAATGGGAATGGGAATGATTGTAGCTTACCTGGGGTTGTTAAGAATTACATGAGACGATGTGTACTGTGCTCATACATTGTCTCACCCTGTAAGGAATGGATCAGTAGTTGTGGTGAATATAGTGGTGATGACACTTACTGTGTCTGGATTGACCCAATTTCCCTCACTGGGGCTATATGCCTTTAGCATTTTTATTTGACACTTATCTTCAGCCAACAGAACAATGCAAGACCAGGTTCCTGAAAAACTGTGGAAAAAATGATGTCTTAGATTCTCAGTACCCCCATACTGTGAAGTCCATTATATGGACAGTCAGAGTCTAACCAGTGAAAGCCACCTCAGAACTTTCAAGTGGAGCATCATCAACAGCTGCAATGTGTCTCCATGGGCTTGAGGAAGTTTCCTGGGGTGGGATTGTGAGTCCAGGGGGGTTCAAACTGCTCTGAATCTCAGAATCTCTTCAAAAGTGTTTCAGTTCAGTCAGCTTCCAGAGGTAGTAGCCTGGCCTCCCCTAGTGTTCATTTCTGCTCAGAAATTAGCCAACTCCTGGGTTTTCCTAATTCTGAAGACCTCATAAGATAGTCCTGAATGTTCAGTCTTACCTATCAGAAATAAAGGTCACTCTCCATTTACAGATTGGCCAAGAGAGACACTTCTGCTACTGTAGTAACATGGGGTTCACGCTGTTGTTGCCCTTTGATCCCAGGCAGTCTCCAAAATGGCCCCTTTCTGGGCCTCCTGGGTGGCGCACGCGGTTGAGGGCAGCACTATGAAGCTGTCCGCAGCCTCTGCAGCATGGGTTCGATGCTGTCCGGCCAGGGAGACTCCCACATGGCACAGCAGACCTCTTCTGCCGCGCCCACTGCTCCCCTCAGCATTGTCTTTGGTCCGTCTGTCTGTTCTGTTCCCCACTCTGTCTGTGGTGAGTCCTCTCACCCTCCCCGCCTCTGACTGTAACCCAGTCCCTGTATAAATAAATAAATATTAAAACAAAAAAACAAAATGGCCCCTTTCATACCACAGAAGAAGGTTTACTCAGACTCTTCAGATAAAAATATCTCCTTCTCCCCTCTGGCTCTGGTGAAGTCTCTCACCCTCCCAGGCTTCTGACTGTACCCAGTGCTTGTACAAATAAATAAATAAATCTTTAAAAAAAAAAAAAAAGTATCTCCTCTGATAAGGAACCAAGCCCTAAAGTTCTTGAAAAGTTTCCAAATGCACTGATTAGCAGACTCTCTAGCTCTCTTCAAGGCACTTAAGGCATTAGTTCTCTCTCAGGAGGTTGCTGAGTGATTGCAATTAAGGAAATAACTTTAACAGTGAACTAACTTGTGTTTGTGGCCACCTAAACACAGTGTTTGACCAAGAGAGATAGGTTTTTTTTTTTTTTTTTAGTATTACGAGTATTTTATTTATTTATTTATTTATTATTTTAATTTTATATATTTTTACATCATTTTTCATTTTTGCACAATGGATGCATTTTCATCTTGGTTATAGTCCCCATACAATTCCCACCCCTCCTGTTTTGATCCTATTCCCCACCCCTACAGTGTGTCTCTGGTTTATAGTTGTTTGTTGATTTTGATTTGTCTTTATTATATCTTTCATGGATGTAGAGAAACTTTTGTTTGGTGAGGTGAGCACAGTGTAAGGAAAGCTGCCTATCCTGGCCACTCTGGGCATAAAGTGACCTAAATGAAGGAATATATAAAAGAAAGGCTTCTAACCCATTGGTGCCCTGGTATAATAGGATTTTTTTCACGTGATTTGCTTCCTTTTACTTGTAAAAAAAAATTGCATGATTACTATCGGGTAGTAATACAGAGAGGCAAATTTAAAAATTAAACATTTCCCACAAAAACCCACTAATATCTGCCATTATAACTGTAAAATACAACCCTGTAGGCCCTTTTTAATGAGCATATTCTTTAAGTGTGATGGTAAGCATGCTGATTCATAATTTGCTCCTCCCATCATATATTATGAACATTTCTCATGAATATTCCTCTGTAATATAATCTTAAAAGCACAATAACTCATTTTATGAATATACCAGAATCCTTTAACTACGGCTAAATTGTCAGTATTTGGATAGTTTCTATATTTTTGATATGATAAACACACTTTGATAAATAACACTGTGGATAAATGTTTTTCTTAGCCAGAATCATTTCCTTAAAATATAATTCAAGATATTACATTTGTTGAAGGAAAAACTGTGCTCAGGATTTTGCTCATGTGAAGAAGGCTGCTCTGAACATTCCTACATAGAAGTCCTATTGAGCAGATGCAGTGGGCTGTATCCTAGGAGTGGAATTTGAGGGTCAGATAAATGAACACAGGGCTCTGTTTTCCCAGATCAGTCCCAGTTGAAACCTGCTGACCCTGGGACTTCCCCTGTTAGTGCATCTTCTTACTCTGCAACATGACTTAGTGTAGGCACCATATTGTCATCCTAGCCATAGGTAGGTGCACACTCACCTTCAAGGGAGAATGCAAAAGTGTTTTCCAAAGCTGTTGCATCAACTCAGACTCCCCCAATAATATGTAAGTGATACTGTGGACCTGAAGCCTCTCTGGCAGTTGGTATTGTTGGACTTTTTCTTCATGTTTCTCAACCAAATGGTTATAATATGTTTCTTATAATCATGATATATATATATATATTTCCTGATCTCCACTGTTGTTAAATATCATTTCATAAATTTGTTGGTCATGTATATTTCCTCTCCTTTGAAATATTTGTTCATACTTGCATATACTTTTTGACCATTTTCTATTGGCATGTTTGGGTTAAGGCAGCAAAAAGTGAACATATCCCAAATGCCCACTGAGAGGAGAGGGCTGTGCTTTACAAAATAGAATATTCAGCAGCCAAAATGAATTAAGGTAACATGTGACACTATGGAGAGCTTAGCAATATATTACTAAATGAAAAAATAAGTACATAAAAATTAAAGACACAAATCCATATATCTATACTATACATATACATACATTTATATAACAAAATTAAGCAAAAATAAAATTTTAGAAATACAGATACTATCAAAAAAAACTATATATAAGTGATAGCATGGGGTGACGAATATGAGATCCAGGACACCACCGATAAAACAAACACTGAAGAACAAAATTCAGAGACCTTATGGTTAGAAGTTGGTTATTATAAGGAATTGAGCATTTGTTCTAGGGGCATTCTAAAGAATTATCACAAATAAATAAGAATTTTTAAAAAAACAAGATAAGCTATAATTTATTCATCTCCAATGAGAAGGGAGAAGGAAATGCACATTTTAAAGTTATTTGTAGCAATCAGCAGATCAGCCCTCAAGTAAAATTAAATCATTTATATCCCACCAAAATAATGAATGCTTATTTCACCGTGTCCTGAATTATTCTGGAAGGCTACAAAGATTGGATTGGATCCACCTGGGCCATGATACACAGCATAAAACTGGAACCTCTGTCCCTGCTCCATGAACAGCGAGGCATTTGGTATACTTCTACTGCTCTCATCTTTGTTAAAGGGCTGCCCACTGTGGTCTGGTGTTAGAAGATGAGATGTGAAGCAGGAACTATATAGCACTTGACTGAGCACCATATGGAATGCTGCTATTACCACTGCTTTCAATAGTTCCCAGATGTGAAGAAAACCACATGCTTCCCAGCTGTTTCCACATTTACTACAGCAACAGTTCTTTTCCATGCACTGGCAAAATCATTTGCCAATATTATTCTACAAACTGTCTACTGTCCACCCATATCATCATTAACAGTTAATAACTAATGTCTGGTTTCCGTTTGAGGTGCTATAAGTGTCAGGTACATAAATAAAAATAGATCCTAGATCTTCAGATACACATATTTATTTCTTTAAATCATTTAAATATGCTTAGGCCTCCACCCTCCAGTCATGGAAAATTGTATCACAATAGTATGTAAGATTCCCTTTCTCTCCCAAAGATGACATGAGAATAGAAACAACTGACAAAAAAATGGTATCCTAACAAGTTTAGTTCATCACCAAAGTGTGCAGTGTTAGCTCTGAGTCCGTTTGAATGCTGTTGCCTCTGCTCTCTCTGTGGAATGGGGATGGGGACCTTTCCTTAACACTGGTCCACAATGACCTCCACCCAAAATCAATCTATCTCCAGTGAGCCGTATCAGAGCAGAACTCAGTCCCCACCATATTTATTAGAAAGTAAATATGCATTTGATAAAACTACCCGCCTCTCTTCATCTTTAAGTCTTGGAAAATTCCACTCTCTTACCCATACACACTGTCTTCCCCCACTTACTTCAGGATACCTGTTTCCCCTACTTTCATAAATAAAGGCTTGTTTTCTTGAGAGGAAAGGGGAAAATGCTTCTGTCTTGCCACAGTCTTCTACAGTCATGAAAAAGTAAACTACTATCTTTAAAGAACATTTTAATTCAGGAGATGTTAAGATATTATCCTATTGATTCTACCCTAAAAATGCCAAATATCTATCCACTTGTCTCCAGTGCTTTAGCTGTTACCTAATTCAAGCCATTATATGAATTGTTATATGAATTGCTGCAATATAACAAATAGAAACAAATCTCAAATTCACACTTTCTTACATCTAAGGGCTTCTCCACAGATAGTCAGGGGCAAATTTAAAAGCACTAATCAGATTGTTATATTCCAAATTAATAATATATACAACAATAAGATTCTATAAGTCTTCCAGCTACTCTTCTCTAGGTATTTGACACAACTGGCTTTGTTTGTTTTTAAATCCTCCTTAACTCCTTACTACCTCAAGCTCAGTCTATTCCTCTGCCTGAAATCTTTTCCTAATCATCTCCTGTCCAGGTCCCATATCCTACCTGCTTCTTTAGAGATATGTTTTATTGATTTCATAACCTAAATGAGTGACCGACCATGCTTTAATTTCTCATCATAATCTTTATTGTCCTTTACTGCCCATTACCACAATTTATCATTATCCATATGTTGATGTGATTATTTATTCAGTGTCTGATTCCCCCACAGACTATATATCACCTCTGTGACATGCCTAACAAATAGTCAAGAAGCTAATGAATAAAAGAGAAAGACATGAAACCTTGAATGACTTGGGTTCTAGTTAGGTCACACACACACACACACACACAGAGTAGTCATGGATTACTGTGCCAAGGGTGAACAGCTTCACCCTTCCCTAATTCTCAGCTCAGATACTGTGTAACTAGATTCCCAGCAACTGCTGCAGCATTTCTGTTTCGTATTATTGTTGACTGCCATACTCGAAAACAATTCAATCCATGTGTAGAGATTCCATAAGACAATCTGTCATGGGACAAAGGCAAAAATACCTTGGTTCTATATTTGCTACAATCTCTGCCTTTTAAATCCATTCTATTTGTGGCATCTTTTGATGCTTGGGACACATCTGTAAATCTACCAAATATGTTTATAAGCTGATATAATAGGAAAATATGTGGCTATAAATATTTATTCACTTCCAAGCACAAACTGAGAAATATTTGTCCTCGCATTTCATCAGCTTTAAGTGGGATCATCCTCTTCCGGCACATCCCACAATCTTTCCCTTTTCACCAATGTCTCCTTCACAACACCTCTCCTCTCATCCACCTCCTCTTTGGAGTCCACAATTTTAGAACTGGAATGGACATGCAAGATCCTTTTAGCTTCACATATAGCAGAAGTAAAACTCAGGAACATGAATTGAGTTGCCCAAGGCCATTCAGTGATGGTTACACAATTGCAGAGGAATGGAAAGCAAGGTAACAAGATTAGCTTATAAAAATAGGTCCCAATAATTGGCTCTGAATTTTTCTACTTTAAAAAAAAGAACAAGGAATATTCAAATCTGAGAGTGCTCTAATTTTTCAATTAATTTTAAAAATTTAATTGTTAGTATCAAGCTAAAAAAAAATAAAACAAAAAATAAGACCTAAAAATCAAATTATTCTGTGCAGGAAAACCTGCACATGCTTTAGGCTTGTTTGTTCTTACTTTCATATCTCTTTCTAAAATCAAGATAATAAGTGAATATTATCTGGACCATAACTCTGTAATGAAATTTAATCTGAGCAGTTCTAGGATCTGGCATTTTTAATTATAAAATATATACTGATTTTGAATTATGCAAAGGAGAGTTTTATGGGCCCATGAGGACCAGGAAGCTGAGCTAGAGTCTGCTTTTGACTCCTAGTGAGAGCTTCTCTCAGCCATCAAGCTACCAGCCAGGAGCCTGCAGAGCGCAATGTCCCTTCCAAGGCACAGATTGCTGTGCTTGCACATGCCACCAATCACAGCACTTCCCCAGCAGGAACTGCACACTGACTCCTGAGACTCTGGCCTGCTGGCCTAAAACAAAGGGGAGGAGGAACAGGGGAGAACACTCTCAGAGAGTCCTCTCACACTCTCTCCATTGTTCTGGAAGCCTCTCAAGTAGTCCTCATGCCTCAGGTCTTGTTAAAATAATTAGCAACGTCTCTCTTGTGCCTCCGCTGGGTTGTGCCTCCGCTGGGTTCCACACCTAGGAATATTTATTTCCTGTTTTCTCTAGTCAAATTAATTTCCAGGCCAGCATAGAGCAAGATGACCCCTGACCTCTTGTGAAATGCTTGGTATTCATCCTTCAGGACAAATGTTGGGCCTATGAATTTGGCTAATAGTAAAATAATAACAACCACAGCTTGCCCTTGCCTGTGAGTGATATGTGAAAGTTTCTTAAGTTTTCTTTTTATTTCCTGTGTGCATTCATTTGCTACAGAGGGGTGAGACAAGCGCCAGACATTACCGCTTTTAAAGGAGAGGGAATGAGCACAGTACTCAAGCCTCCATCTTCAGACGCATCCTTTACTAGCCTTTCTTCTTCCCTACCAAGTGCATCCAGCAGTCTTTCTTGCACTTAACTTTGTTTTCCCAGAGCTTTCAGTGAGATATAAGGGGGTCGGGTTCTGGGGACATGTGGTTTTTGTCCTCAGAGGAAAAGTTAAAGGTTAAGACCAGCCTCCAAAGTTAATTAATCACAGTTAAAGGGCAACCTGTCACTAGAAAAGGAAAGAAGCAACAGAAACATAAAATAAAGCAGATATGTTATATGGGGTAGCATCAAGGAGATCAAAGATTTAACTCTAGATGTATATAGAAGATCTTGTACAAAAAGTGTCCTATGAATTCTTAGGCATGCAAGAAAAAGCACCAATGTCTACATGCAAATTGTGGCTCTATGACCATCACTCTGTTTTGAAATCAGCAGTCATTCCTTAATATGTGTGCAACTTGGAGTGGAAAATGGAACAACACAGAGAACAAAAGGTCCACCTTTTTCTCTGAAGCAGACTAGGCCACTAGCCAAAGCTCATGTGGTTCTTCAGCTTTTGGTAGAGATCAGAGTGCCTCTCCCTCACTGACCAATATGGAATGGAATGTGAGGTTGTGACTAAGGGTTCTCTGCAGTCCTGAGACTGGGTCTGTGCTAGCCTCTTGGATTCCTGTTAGTTCCAGTCTGCTGATCCTCTCTGAGGATCCACCCCTCACCATTATGCCACCCGCTTCCTGACATTACTTCTAGGATCTCCCCCAGACAACTTTCTCCTAAACCTGTAAGTTGCCCATGGAATTGGAACTGAGAAAACACATCAATTCCTGACTCAGGCACTTGAGGTGATATTCAGTGCAGGGGCGGGGGGTGGGGGTGGTCACCAAATGGGCCACCATCTCACCAAGCAGAGGTTATCATGTAGGAAACAGGAAATCATGGACTTAGAAATGAACCAATCCCAGCAACTTCTCCTGATTCTGCTATGTACTCTTCATAGAGCTGAAAGTTTTGCTCTGATTGAGTCTTCATTTCCTCACTCATAAAAATTACTGCCCATATCTTTCTTTGCAAGTGTTAAAGAAAAAATGAGATAAAGACTGAAAATTCTCAATATTCAAGTATTTCTTAACAAATTTTCAGTTTCTTCCTTTCTCTTTCAATGCTAATGACCTCAGACCAAGCAGTATCTTGAGAGTAAGGTATTTCTGAGAGCACATCAATCCCATGCCAGTCACATATGGTCATTAGGAGACATTTCTCTTCGTTACTAAGACTCTTTCAATGGCCTTTCTGGTCTTCTGTCTACCCAGTATTCCTAAACCCTTGGTTCATTATCACCTCTAAAGGGCCTGCTTAGATATCTTTTTTCATTAATCATTTTTTTCTAATTGAATACCACAAGTACATCACTGTATATAATTACATGCCTCATGAACATCTCTGCTATTTACATAAAAAAGTGCAAAAAAAGGGCTTCCCCAGTGGCAGAGTGGTTGAGTGCTGGGCTGCAAAGCTGCCCGAAGCCTCTGCAGCGCTGGTTCGATCCCCGGCCACCAGATGAGGGTCCCACATGGCGTGACAGACCTCTCTTGCCGCGTCTGCTGTTCCCCTCAGCTGTGTATTTCGTCAGTCTGCCTGTTCTGCTCCCCACTCTGGCTCTGGTGAATCTTCTCACCCTCCTGCACTTTTGACTGTACCCAGTGCTTGTATAAATAAATAAATAAATCTTTTTTTTTTTAAAGTGCAAAAATGATCATCCTCCCCCACAACTGATTTCACCCCCTTGTGGGTGATTTTGCCTTCAAGGAGAATGCTTGGTGTATTTTGTGGAAGTGTTAGAAGAATTTATGAGGAGGTACTTTCTAAAGCCAGTGAGGGAAGACGTTATTAGATTGTATTTCAGGACACTCTTCCTATCATCATCTTACAGCATTAGAGGCAAAAGAGAATTAGTTCAAATGTAAAAATTTCTTTTATTTCTATGATTAGCCTCAAGGCTCAGGTAAACATTCAGAAATAAAGGAGGAAGCCTGTAGTGCAAGAAATTAAGTGATTCAGGGTCCCACTCTCTGATGTTTCTTCCTACTCAGAGGATACTGTGATGTGCCATCTGCAGCAAGAGCAGAAAGGTCAAGAGGGTAAGCCATCAAAACCTCATCTCACATCAGTGGACTAATGGTTTCTACTCTACGAGGATGTCCAGATATTTCCAAATTAAACTTGTATGCCTCACCTAAAATTATAGCAGGGGCCACTTTTATCGTCTTAGGACATATAATTGAAAACTTAATGGGAGAGCTTTGCTAAAATGTAGCGTTTGTTTGAATTTTTAAGTAAATCCAATGACAATCAGTAAGACTTCATTGCACACTGAGCTTATAAAACAGACCACACATAGTTTTTATTTTGAGAAAAACCTCAAAATTTTATAATAAAGAATTTTATACAGAAATAAAATTTTATTGATACAAATAATAAAACAATAGCAACTTTTGGCTAAAAGTTAAAACTTTTGGCCAAATGAAAGGTAATTGTATAAAATGTAACAACAACAGAACAATACTGAGAATTGGAAAGCTATGGAGCCACTGAAACACTGTACATTGCTAGTGAAAATATAAATGGGACAACCCCTTGGGAAATACTTTGACTCTTACTGTGTTATCCAGCAAATCCATCCTAGATAGAGTTATTTTCCAAAAAGAAATGAAAGCATATATCCACAAAAGGCTTGTACACAAATGTTTATGGCAGCTTTATTCATAACAGCCTACAAGGAAATGTGATCTGACCATACAATGTGATACTATTCAGCAAGAAGAGCAAATGACTGAAGTGCAACAGCACAGATGATTCTCAGAAACAATATGCTTAAGTGAAAGTAGCAGGCACAAAAGAGCACTTTTCCTGGTTCCATGTTTTGGAGCTCAGGTAAACTCTCTAATCCAAAGTGACGGAAAGCCTGGCTATGATGCTTGGGGGGAAGGGGTGGGGGTTGACAGGGAAGGACACGGATGATGGGAATGTTCTGTATCTTGATCATAGTGGTAGCTATATCACTATATACATTTGTCAAGAGTTTCATTAACTTAAAATGGGTGCATAAAAAAGTGCAAAATATTGCTGAAGTCACACTAATGAAGGTCAGCTATTATGAAAATGCCACAGGTGGTATTCACAGCATCTTTTCAGCAGTCACCTTGTAATGAAGTCCCAGTACTATTTTTTACAGCGTTATTGAGATGTAATTTACAAACCATAACAGAGTCCCATTGTGAGTAAAGTTAGATGACTTTCAGTAAATGTATACGTCATGTAACCATTACTACAATACATTTTAGAAGACACCTATCAGCCCAAAAAGTCCCCTCATGCCATTTTTGCAGTTAATCCCCACTCCACCCTCAGCCTCAGGCCACCACCTGTCAATATACTTTAGCCTTTTCTAGAAATTTCATATAAATGGAATTTTAAAGATTGCAAAATATAATTCTGTCAATATACTTTAGCCTTTTCTAGAAATTTCATATAAATGGAATTTTAAAGATTGCAAAATATAATTCTGTGACTGGTATCTTTTTTATGTATTCTTTTGATGCCTTTTTTTTTCTTTTCTATTTATTTTCTTAAGACGGAGAAAGTTGAGTCCAGAGTAGGCGTGGATTAATCTCAGCTCCCAACTAGCTGCAGATCCAGGACAAGAGCTCATATGGCCAGTTCTGGATTCAGCCCTTTCTCAAGGCATCATGCCACCTCAGGGTGCAGTTCAGGTGTCACTATCTCTAGCTATGGAAGCTAGGCAACTAACTCAACATCGCTGAGGCTAAATTCTCTCATTTCCCTTACAAAAATGAGGACAACAATACCTAATACGTAGCTCCATTGTTCTGATCAGATTAAGTGTACAAAATGCATAAGACAGGGTCTGGCAAACATTAAAAACTTAATATATGATAGTTATAGCTGACTGGAAAATCATTGAAAGCACATACAATCTTGAGACAGAGGACATAGAAAAGGAAAGTAATGTAAGTTAGTAATTGAAAATTAGAGTTTCAAATTGTTTAAATTTGTGAGGAAAATGAAGTCCACTGATCAAAGAGTGTTGTGGCAAGATTGAGAACGAATTTGCTAAAGGTAGTTAGCTGAAACACTGCTTTATTCCTATGCTAGGAAGAATATTTTATGAATAATTTTTTTCTTATGCCTAACGTGCCTGATTCAATGGCTCTCAGTCTTGGCTGTATGTTAAAGTCACCTGGGGAGTGTTAAAAATTACCACTGCCTGGGCCTTAGCCCAGAAATTCTGATTTCATTGGTCTGAGGAGGTGCCTGGGCATGGATTTTAAAGGTTCCCCGAGCAATGTTAATGTACAACTACTGTGGAAAAGTCTTCACCAAGCTAAGAATTTGATTTGTTTCTGGGTTTTAGGGAATGGATTAAACTGTCTTTAGCATATACCTCTACCCATACCTTAGGAAGCGGAAAGTAGCCACAGCCTCCATGCCCTACCCCCCCACAAATGGTCCAGCCACAGTGATATTTGCCTGTTTTTATAAACAGAATTAGATATCTGTGCAATCAAGTGTGAGGGCTTTGTTTGACTATACTAGCTATTTCTCCACAGAAAGAGGAGACTGTCCTCCAGCCCCACTCCCCATGCCCACTTTGCTTCTCACTCCCCAGTCAGGGCTGGGTGTTTAATCACATATTCTTATGCAGTCAGTGCATCTCACCTGAGGGACATTTTCAAAGTGACAAGTAAAACTTGCATGGATTGTTGCTCTAATTTAAAAAATTCTAAAGATCCTGGAAGACTGAGCAAGTCTTCTATCCTATCTGGCCTATAAATATTTCATTTGTAAAATTAATGGAGCTCATCTTATGAATTCTAAAGTATTTTCCAATCACTAGATTCAATGGTTGTAATTCTCAAGGCTAATATAATAATATAATATAACAAATTCTCTACTTAGGGATCGATTTACAGCTTGATTACTAACACTAAACAACTCTGAAAATGGAGAATGAGGATTCAGGTCTCTTAAATCATTAGCACATATACATAAATGATAATTTGATCTTTGAGAGGTATACTTAAATTACATTTCCCAAGAAAAGCAATGGCTCTGTCTATAATTTCCAGAAGGAACTGAAGCTGTGATCCAGCTACATTAATAAATTATCATCCCTTATACAGATAAAGTAATAATAACCTTAATTGATTTACTAATTGGTCAACTACAGTATTGCAAATTTGCAATGTCACATTAATTTTACCTGCATGATTTGGAGAAACGATTAGAAGACTGTGTGATGCTGCAATTTGCTGGGAAAATCACTATAAATCCACGTGAACCAGAAATGCCAGAAGAAAGCTCTTGCTTTGGAATTAAAGAAGTGTTTGTTTAAAGAAAGAAAAACAACTTTAAATAGTAAAATAAATATTTTCCTCTGCCTTTGGGTGACCTTCTACTCAATCTCTTCTCCTATGAGAATGCTGTCTCCGAGCCTGTGGTTTGTGGCACGTCGGCAATTCCAGCGAGTCTCTCTGTGGTCCAGCTATGGGCCACTTCCCAACCACACAGACCAAATCCTCTCCTCTTTTCTCCACAAAAGCCCACATGCGCACTAGTTCCCTCATTTTTTAAGATAAACCCTCTTTCTTCATTGCCTCTTCATAACTATACATCAGATCTCTGGCCTGAAATGTCATTCATAAGATATGGCCCAAGATATGGCCAGGCAGGCTGACCTGTCTTGCAGAAGCTCTACTTTCTGGCGGCGCTAAAGAAGGAAGAAAAGTGAGGCAATGAAATAACTAACATGAAATAAGTGAAATAAGTGGAGTTTAATTTTAGATGTTTGAAAACAATGGTCATGACATAACTAAAGAATGTATAGAAACCCAGGAGGTTAAATACTGCCTGCAAAATATAATGGGGGGCCTCCTCTGGTGGTGCAAGCGGTTGAGCGCAGTGCTGTGAGCTGACCGCAGCCTCTACAGCGGTGGTTCAATCCCAGCCAGCCGGCGAGGGGCCCACATGGTGCAGCAGACCTCTCCTGTCTTACCCGCTGCTCCCCTCAGCAGTGTATTTCGTCAGTCTGCCTGTTCTGTTCCCCGCTCTGTCTCTGGTGAATCCTGTCATCCTCCTGCAGATCTGGCCTGTACCCCCTTTCAAAAAAAAAAGAAATATAATGGGTCATAATTCATAATGTTCCCTTACACAAGATTAATTCTAGATATCTATATACATTACACCTGTAGCTAACAATATTATATTGTACACTTGAAAAACATGTAAGAGGTTTCATTAAAAAAAGAATATAGTAAGTCAGGACTCCATGTATCATCTCATTGTCAGCAAGCTCAAGGAAACCTCAGTGAGTAGTCATCATCACACAGCCATGGAGCTGAGAGAAGCTGGAGACTAAGAAGCCAGATGAAAGTTTCCTCAAACAGAGGGTGCACTCACCAATCAAAGGAGTATATGAGGTAGAAAATATGTGTTACTGGAAGGCGGTCTACCTAGTACAGTGTGTCTTCTTGTGCATCTCTAAAACCAATCCTACATTCTATGATTGTCTTAGTCCCCTTAGGCTGCCATAACAAAACCACAGGCTGATGGTTCACACAACAGAATTTTATTTCTCACAGCTCTAGCTCTGAGTCTGAGATCAGGATGCCAACATAATTAGTTTTTGGTGAGTACCCTCTTCCTGCCTTGCAGATGGTCACCTTCTTGCTATGTACTTACACTGCCTTTCCAAAAAGTGTGCACATGGATGAAAAAGACACACACACACACACACACACACACACAGAGAGAGAGAGAGAGAGAGAGAGAGAGAGAGAGAGAGAGAGAGAGAGAGAGAGAGAGATGCAGTCAGGGGCAAACACAAACACAGAGGAGTGAGTTCTTTTCCTCTCATTAGGTCACCAAAACTCTTAGATCAGGACTCACCCATATGATCTCATTTAACTTTAACTACCTCTCAAAGCCTTCTGTCACATTGCGGGTGAAGCTTCAGCATATGACTTTGGGGGGACACAGTTTAGTCCAGAGCAAAGACCCAGGAACCCACACAGACGATCCCCAAATACAGAAGTCAGTTTTGCTCTTTAAAACAATGTTTACAAATGCCCTATTTTTGATAACGGAACACTTTGTCCAAAGTAAATTTGACAAAGATTCCAATATATAGTATAAAAATAAATGAGAAACTAAAATGAACTGGGAGGTTGGAAAATGTGTTCAACCTGGGAAGGAGTGGACAGTTGGTTCTGCACAAAATCAGCTCTCTGAGTAGGCACCTAGGAGATTTCAAGTTGCTGGTCATCCTGGGTGAATGGTTCACATACACGCTCCAGGAAACCTCCAGGGAAAACATCTTCCTTGCTAGCCTACGGGAGAATCTGTCAGAGCAGCTGTACTGCCTGGTTACCAGGGAACAGAGTGGAGCCAAACATGACCCTGGCTGCATGAAAAGACTCAACCAGAGAGTGTCTCATCCTGAGTCATCAGAGTATTTCTCAGGGGAATTTAAGCAACTGGTCTTGCAAGTTAAACCCTCCTGAAAGAATGTACACCCTTCAGCATCTTACTGATAAAATCAAAGTACCTGCAAAACTGGAAGCTTTGCAAACAGGATGTAAGCACTGCTAGAGGAGAGTCAATGTGTCTTCATCAAATCATTAAAAAAAAGTGTTGGAATGGCATTAGGAGATCGGTGGTCTCATGCATATTTTACCACAGCTTTATTGGAAAACTGGCCTGGGTTCCTCATCTGAATGAAGGACTGGATTAAGCCAGTTTCGTGAGTCTTAAACTTTAGTGTATATAAGGTTTATCTGGGTAGTTTATTTAAAATACAGGTTTCTCACCCTAAATCTGATGCTACTGGTCTATGGCAAGATCCAGAAATTTGCTTTATTTATGGCCAGCCTGTTGGTTTTGACAGGCACTCAAAGGATATTCCTCCCTACACACATCAGTTTGAGAAAACTAGTGATCTACTTTTCCTTTTGCTTCATTCCATGTTTCTCAGTTCATGCAAGCAAAGTGAGATATTAGGCCTACGTTTCTGACCTTCTGTCTGCATTATAATTATTAAAAACAAACAATTTTTGCACACTCTGAGCACACTGGACCATTCCATGGTGAGACATTCCAGGAGAGAGAGAGGAAATAACAAAGCCTGTGCAATACTCATTTTTGCAACTTTCAACTTGTGTAGACTCGTGACTTTCCACTTTCAGTTTGTAATGATGCCATGAAGTGACTCTTGGAATATTCTTTAGCAATCTCTGCTCTCTTCCTTCTCCCTCTGAGGTCTCAGAATCTGCCCTCCAGTACTCAGATAAGAAAGTAGGTTCCTTTTTGTCTGTTATGTCCAATTCCATTTCCAAGGTCATTAATGTGTTTCCAGTCAGAAAGATTTATTTTTAAATACTTCTCTTCTAAGATGTCCCAGTCATTTAAAGCATCATCTGTATGCCCAGTATGTCTGTCTGTGAATATTGTTTTTCTTTGGTTGATCTGAATGGAACTGAAGGCGGGTCCCTTGAAGGGGGGATGCTCTGTATGGGTTGTGTCTTTATGAAAAGTTACAGTGAGCACAAAAACTACTACTTTATAAGAACACTAATCTGAAAGGGGAATGAGGTCAGACAGCACAGACACCTGGTTTCTGATTTATCTAATGAAACCCAAATTCAGTCACATCCCAATGGAAGGAAGAGGAAATTGATGTTTTTATAATCCAAGGTTTAGTGATGGAGCTGCTGAACTTTAGAAGCCATCACTGAGGGGAGGGAAGGATAGTAGTTTCATTAGGCCTTTTTTGGTTGGTCTCTTTCTTCTCTTGGAGACCATCTCCAGACTTAGGATAAGAATTCACTACCACGGGGATGCCAGGACAGTCACATGGTGCCTGGCTGCAATGTTCCAAGCAACTTCATGGAAACAGGTCCCTGAGGGAAGGATTCAAGCTGGAGTGCCATTAAATACCACTTGCTTTCTAGACAGAAGGTTAATTAATAAAGGTTGGAGTCAGACAAATTAATGTTTTACAGTTTGTGTTTATTATTAACTTTTGCCCCAAAATTTTAGAGACTGGAGAGAGGGAGAAATGTCAGGCATCTCACAAGGCCAAAGTACAGGGGTGAGGAAACAGGGCCCTAGAAAGAGTTAGAGATGATGTTACAAAGACTGGAAGCTCGGCTTTCCAGTAACCTATCACGTTGCTTTTTTTAATAATTTTTTAAATTTATAAATAAATAAAGATTTATTTATTTATATAAGAACTGGGGTACAGACCAGATGCGCAGAAGGGTGAAAGGAGTCACCAGAGACAGAGCGCGGAACAGAACAGGCAAACTGATGAAATACACTGCTGAGGGGAGCAGCGGGAGAGACAGGAGAGGTCTGCTGTGACATGTGGGTATCTCCCTGGGCGGCCAGGATCAAACCCCCACTGCAGAGGCTGCAGACAGCTTCACAGTGCAGTGCTCAACTGCCTGTGCCATGAGGGAGGCCTATCACATTGCTTTTTGACTCATTTATTTAATGATCACTCATTAGATTGGGAGCTTCTTTAAAGAGAGGTGGAGTCTTCAGTCACCTTCTGGATCCAGCAAAGCATTTTTGCATTTAATGGTAGATTATATCAGAGTTGAATGAAGGCCTCCTGCTGCATAGAAACTTTTCATTCAAGTATAATAAAAAGAAAACAGGTGTGCAATACTTTCTTTGGTATTTTGGTGCCTCAGAAATTTTTGAAAAGGGGGAAAGGAAGTGGCCTTTTCATTATCTTTGGTTTCCTATCCTCTTGGTCTTCAGCTAATTTTTAACAAGCGTTAAATAATTGAACAGGGGGAGATTTATTGTTTAAGGCTCAAGCAAATCTCTCAAACATTCTGTTTTTATGACATTTTTCCATCTATGGGAATGGAAATATTTTGATTGAAAATCTACAACAGCATAGTACACAAAGTTGGAAATAATACAAAGATGCGGAAAGAACAGTCAAAGGAAAGGAAGGTGGAAGAATGCCAGAAATTGCTAATAACTTCTAAACCAATTGGAAAAACGATAAAACAGAGTGGAGGCCCCAACCTAGTTTGGACTTTCTTTTCTTTGCCATCAGCTTTTGAGCTGAGTAAAGAAGTAATGTATTCTACAATCCATGACTCATACCATAAGTGTGATACTTAAGCTATTTAATTAGGGTGAATATATAATTTATCATCCAAATTGGAACACTTATGCAAGTGAAAGGGGCCAGTGAACAGGTTGGCCTCAGACAACCAAACACATATATTTGCTCTACTCTCCATCCACTTCAGGGGGCCTCTTATTATTCTGTACATTTTGTTCAAAATGTTCCACTTTTTTGCCCAAAGGGAAATCTTAATTAGACACCCCAGGGTGTACCAGCCTGAAGTGAACATAATTTTTTTCAAACACACCTAACCTCAGCCCAGCTGTGAGGACATGGCCCAGACTATTGTCCCAAAAGGTGGAATTTACAGCCACATGAGAATCTCACTAGTGACAAAGTTTGCCGCCCAAAATAGCATATCAAAAAAGGAGAACCACAAGCGTCCTCATCACAGCAGGGAGAAAGTTTCAATGCTAAATTATCTTTCTATCAGTTATTAGTTTTTCATTCTAACAGAAATAACACACAGCTTTTATTAGAACTGAAATTAAACACTGTTGCCTTGTTTTCATTACGTTTATTTTAGATGATCTGTTTTCATTTATCATAATGTTTTTTTCTTAAAAATGACTTCCAATATTACAAGAACTACGTAATATTATAGGCAATAAGTAGATATCAACAAAATAAATCATTTTTTTAAATCTCCAAGACAGACTCACAGCCAAAGTAAGAGAAGAATTAGGAGTTCTGATCCAACAGGTTCAGTCCTACCCCCAAAAAATCCTGGGATTCAAGGGTGACGAAAGAATTTACCCCTATCTTAGCCTTTTCCCTAAAAATAAAAAAAAAACATAGATTAGAAAGAAATAGCCAAACAATCCCAGAATGAAATGAGAAAAGCTCGAACATTTGCTAAAGAAAAGTCATCTGAACACACCAAGATGACTCGAAAACTTGACCAAGGTGAAGCAGAGGTTGAAAACCAAAGGAGACCAATCCCCTTGGGTTGGGCATATGTGTTTCAACCCTATATAACACAGAGAGGGAAGGAAGGAACAGAAACAGAAACACTCCAAAGTCTATGGTGAGGAATGAATAACATGGCAGAGGGAGGTGCTTGGCAGGTGAGGGTGGGTGGCTCAGAAAGAAGTCTGTCACGGAGACATTGTTGCGAATCCTCCTTCAACAAAGGTCTGGCGCAAAAAGGGATAAATGTCTTTGCCACCTACCATTCCACCCAGATGCTCTCACACTGCTCACCACTTACAACCACTTCATTTCCTACCCCTTCATCTTTTAGAGAAAAGTTAATGTATAAGTGAAATGGTATCTTTCAGTACTGAAATGTGATGAGAGGCATAGGAGCTGAAAATGAGGTTTTAGAACTTAGATATCGACAGCACATTGGTGGTGATGGAAATCATGCTAGTGGAGGAATCTGTACTCTGCATCCACCACAGACACCTTGCCCGTGCCCTGGTTGGCTGCAAGGAACCCCTTCCTGCAACCTCCCTTGGCCTGGCCAACTTCTACTGTTTAGTTCTTGGCTTAACTCCCTCCCACATCACCTGTGCCCTTGATGTATAGTCTCATAACCTACTTTTTCCAGAGCTGCCATCACACAATATCATTATGTATTTTATAATTCCTCTTAAACTCAAAACTCTCCGAGGACAAGAATGGGGTTCACATGATATCCCCACTATAACCAGCAGCCGGTGAGTGAGTGAGTAGCAGCACTTGCCATAACTCACAAATATTGACCTGAGAAACCCCAGGACTTGGCCTTTCTGGACAGGAGAGGTGGAGAGGTGGGCATCAAAGAGGGCAGTGAGAATGTCATACCGCTGTGGCTCAGACCAGCAGAGTAACCACACGGAGGTGAGTGCCTCGGAAAGCTTGTGGAAAGTGGAGGTAAAGATCAGTTTGTCAATGCAAAAGAGCCCTAATTAGGGTTGAATTTGATCAAAACTGATTTAGACAGTGGTGAGTTTTAACACATTTTGTGTTGCTCATTTTGTGCACAAGAGTTGTCTCATTGACATTATGTGCTTTTAAATTTCTCTGTTTGAATCAGCACCCACCCATGGAGGGAATTGTTGGGCCATGTTGCCTTGGTTTGAAGGCATGTGGTTCTTAGCTAAGCTAAGAATTAAACTTCTATTAAAATTGGAATTAATTATTCAAACAGCTACCTAAAGACAAATTAATCACTAGGAAATCATTTTCTAAAATAATCTTAAAGGCAGGCAGTTATGTGACCTTGGACAAATCACTTATCCTCTCTGAGCCTGTTTTCTCACTGATAAAACTGGAATTGCAGCACTTAGCTTCCAGGGTGGATGTCAGGCTTAAGTACAGAAAGTAGCAAACACAAAGGTTGTCATTACTTATGGCAATTTAGGGTAAACTTTAAGAAAATACAGGATTTGGGGCCTCCCTGGTGGTGCTGGGGTAAAGTCTCAGCATTATCAAGCTATCGCCAGCCACTGTGGCCTGAGTTCAATCCCTGGCCAGGGAGCTACCCACATGGCACAGCAGACCTCTCCTGACTCACCCGCTGCTGCCCTTAGCTGTGTATTTCAGCACATCTGCTTATTCTGCTCCCCACTCTGCCTCTGGTGGATCCTCTCACCCCCTGCACCTCTGGCCTACACCCCAGTTCTTGTATTCATAAATAAATAAAAATAAATCTTGTTTAAAAATATAGGATAATGTGATAATCCCCTCATTAAACATTAATTGCTCTGTTTCAAATAGCAGTCTAAACTGTCTCCCTTCAGATCTCAGTAGACTATAACCTATTACCTTATCCTAAACATTTTTTTTTTTTGAGTTCTTGAAGCCTTACACATTGGTTATGCAAGTCCCTAGGAATACTTCTCTTGAACTTTATGCCTTTTCTTTCTAGTTGGAGAAAGCTTTTGAAGCCCACTTAAAGGGCAAGACCATATATGTCCAGGATTCCAACTGTCAGTTCTGGTTCTTACTTCCCTTGAGGTATCCTTCTGACCTGCTCTCAGGTCAGTTGTTGCATCCTTACCATCAGAGTAATATTTGCTTCCAATCTCCAAGTTGTAACCAGCTTTCGCCTTCTACTGAATTTCTTAGAGTGTTATTCTTCTGCCTCTTACATCAACATCACAAAATGCTTTCTGCCAGACCTTCCAAATCAGAATCTGTGGGAGAGAAGTTGGAGGTTCACATTATAACAAGCTCATTAGATGATTCCTAGGTATGCAGAGCCTGGCCTTAAACCAAGGGTAGTATTTGAGTGGGCAGAGAAAAGTGCCGGGGGCTTTAGGGTAGGGCTCTGCTTCTGCCACCTTTCAAGCCCCATTAGAGTATATGTGCATCCTTTCCCATTACCCGTAGATACTCCCATGGATCAACTAAAACTGCTTTGCACATCGAAAAACCTAAGGCAGAAATTGGCACCTGGCCAATTTAACTAACTTTAGTAATTTATGATGTGCTTATAGCTTATATAACCAATATTCCAAGGTAATAGGCAATAGGCTCCCATCAGTGATTCCCAAAAGGGAATGTGCTTGCTGTTGACAGTGGGAGAGATGATTTCAAATGGCTCACTCATGTGGCATGAAATAACAATGAGTCACAAAGCAAGATCCTTTCCAATTCTCTTTCTAACCTTCTGATAGTAGGTCCCACACAGGTGCCATGTCTTTTACCACTTCACCAACACATCCCAGTCTGTTCTTTGTTCACAATGATAAAATCTTTTTAACATCAGAGATGTAGAATTATAATCAGTTGTTCTTCAGGAGAACCTATAAAATACCAAGGTAGATAACCCATCTGAATTCAAGGTCACTTAGTTCCTTCCATGTCTAAGTAATCTGAAGTGGGAAAGCTGTCTGCATCTTTAGTGCAAGCATAGCCAGAGATATCCCATTGCATTGGCTACTTCCACCTAGGAGACACAAGACATTAGAGAGCTTCATTCAAGTTCCAGTTTTTTGTTTGTTTGTCTGTTTGTTTGGTTGGTTTTTGTTTGTTTGTTTTTGGATATTTTACATAACAGGGGATTTTGAGAAGCTGCCAAAAATGTCCAAGAAAAAGGGAGTGTTCTAGAAATTTAATTAGTATGTTCTCTTATGGATATACTTCCTTTCAGGAAACAAACCCACTGTTTTCTCAACTGTGATATTGTTTATACTTTATAAGATACCCAACTATCTTATCATGGCTCATTCTGATTTTCTTTTATCTGTGTACCCCTAAGATAAACAAACCTCAATAGGGCCTGCACATTCAATTCTCAAGTTGCATCCATGTATATCAATAAATGATGGAGCTGGAAACCAAGCAAGGTTGGTGAGGGCTGTCAGACCTCATTTAGCAACCACATCTGGCATGGAATGAAATGTCTCTTAGGCTTTAGTGGTCATGAAACTTTGAAGAAAAAGTATTGTCCAAATAGAAAGCTAACCATAAGGAAACTTGGACTAAGGTCAAACCATCCTTGACCTAGTGGCTTGAGGTTGTTGCTCATTGTTTTTCTTGAGCTCTCTGGAGAGTCTGATCATATTCTTCTGCCCATAGCCTACTACAACAGAATCACAGAATTGGCAGGGGACTTAGTGGCTGGCTAGTCTAAACCTTTATTCAAGTTAGAAATTCGCTCACTGTTATAATGATTGACACAGATAATGTAGAGTTAAAATAAATACTTATGTCTAAATATTTAAAAGCTAAAAAGAAAGCTGAAAATTAAGTAAATATGTTCTGTCCTCCAACTTGGATTTTTAAAAATGCCTTCATAATTACCTGATTTAGAATTCTCAGACTCCTTGATTTAGAATTTTTAGACTCCTTGGATATAGCAATGCATATAAAACTAGCCCTGTCCCAGTCTGAGATGTTTCTCTTTTCATTTTTAAAAAAAAAAGATTTATTTATTTTTATACAAGAGCTGGGGTACAGGCCAGAGGCGCAGGAGGGTAAGAGGATTCACCAGAGACAGAGCAGGGAGCAGAACAGGCAGACAACAGAAATACACTGCTGAGGGGAGCAGCGGGTGCAACAGGAGAGGTCTGCCGCAACATGTGGGATTCTCGCCGGCTGGGCGGGATCGAACCCGCACTGCAGAGGCTGTGGACAGCTTCACAGCACGGCGCTCAACCCACTGCACCACCGGGGAAGCCCTGTTTCTCTTTTCAATCATAGGCCAATTTAACACTGTGTTCCATTGCATAGAAGTCCTCATCTATAAATTAATTTACATTACCCACAAATAGTTGCCCCAAGTCCTCTTCTTCGGCTTGGATGTGTGTATCTTTGAGAGATCAGATATTTACAGGCCATGAACAGAGAAGTTGAGCATGAAATTTCCACATCTGGAGTATCCACTTTGTTGTCAAGAAAAAATGGGGAAAAGATGAGTAAATTTGGAAGAGCAGAGTCAAGGAATATGCCTAGAATGGAACTCTCAAAAATAAAGATGCTTCTGTAATTTACCAGCACCAAGGATGTTAACTCTATTTTGAATTAAGAAAGCAGCAGGGCCTCCTCTGGTGGCGCAGGCGGTTGAGCACCGCACTGTGAAGCTGTCCGCAGCCTCTGCAGCGCCGGTTCCATCCTGGCCAGCCGGCCAGAGTCCCACATGGCATGGCAGACCTCTCCTGTCTCACCCGCTGCTCCCCTCAGCAGTGTATTTTGTCCCTCTGCTGGTTTTGTTCCCCGCTCTGTCTCTGATGAATCCTCTCACCCTCCCGTGCATCTGGCCTGTACCCTGGTTCTTGTATAAATAAATAAATCTTTTTTAAAAAATTGTAAATATAATTTTTTTTTAAAAAAAGAAAGAAAGCAGCATACCACTAGAACAAATTCCAGGGTCAGGCAAATTTCTGGCAGCTGAAATGTGTTAGTTGAAAGAATGCAATTCTAGAACCAGAGTTAGTCCAAGATAGTCTCTGAAGTTCTCCCTCCTTGAATTCCTCAAGGAAAGATTCCTTTTAGGTTTTACTTGGACCCCTTTTTTAGGATCCCCAGTGAACTTCCAGGGTTAATTTGAGCTAAACCAGGTCTGCTTTCAGCAACTCTCCTAAGATAATATTCAAAGAAACAGATGGATTTTACATGCCTTTTTGGGGCCAGACCAGATTTATAATTCTTCTAATATACCTAAAACACTGGACCAGATTGTCCAAGATATTGTTATTTCCAAGGTCCCAAGGAGACAATGTGTAAAGGTTCTGCATTGGGGCTCCCCAGAGAAACAGAACCACTGGAAAATATATGTGTTTATATGTGTATAATGGGCGCATCCACCAGTCTTGGTCTTCATCCTCTCTTTCCTCCCAGAAAGTAGAGTTAGGGCTCCTGGGTCACACCCACCACAGGACCCTCTCTATGAAGACTTATGTCCCAGAATGCAGGGTCTCATAGGCCCAGAGAGGGCGCCTGTAGACAGGAGGTAGAGTTGAGCACCAATGTGACCAATAACCACGTCATCAGTCAACCAAGTGGAATACCATGAAGAAGTGTTTAGAGGCACTGACTTAAGGGGCAGTAGTCAGGCCTCCAGCTCAGGGTTGGCAGGTGAGTCCACAGGAAGGAGCTCAGTATAAATATATATGAAGGAACTGGTTTATGTGACCTTGGAGAAGGCCAAGTTCCAAACCTTCAGGGTAGGCCAGCAGGTTGGAGGTCCAGGGAAGAACTGATGCTGTAGTTGGACTCCAACTCTGCTGGTTGAATTCCCTTATTTTGAGAAGTCTGTATGTTTTTTTCTTAAGGCCTCCAACTGATTAAGATTCACTGATAGTATGAAAGGAAGGCTGCTTTACTCTAAGTCTCCTTATTTAAACATTAAATTCTTCCTTAGAAACACCTTTACATCAACATCCAGACTAGATATCTGCATACTGTGGGCAGCCAACTGGACCCAAAAGAAACCACCAGGGGCTCCTGACAGCAAATCTACAGTAGGGCCAATAACAGCAGGATTGATTCTGAAAATAAAGCCTTGTTTGCCAAGTGCTTTTACATTTTTTTAAGGCTACACTTAACATGTCCAACTTACTACCTAGGAAAATATAAGTAATTTAGGAGAGGCCCAGTAGGCTGTCTAGTGGGTCAGAAACTCCAGGGTTTATTTTCACTCTGGGCTGTTGGCAGGCAAAGATGTCAGTACTGAAAAGATATATAACTTCCATGGGTAACGGCTTTACTAGGCGTGACCATATTTCCACAGGAAGAGTTTGAATTTCAGTTTTCAGGAAATCCTATATTTGGCAAATTGGGGTGATATATCAAGTCCCATAAATAAAGGCAGGCGTGTTCCTTATAGCTGTACTGATTACCTTTCCAGTCCACTTTTTGGTGCCAGAACCTTAAAAAGTAAAGTTAGGTATTTCGTTTCTGTCATAGTATTTTCCTCTTTCTTTTGAACTTTGCATAAGAGGAAAAAAAAGAACCTCACCCATTTTATATGTGTAAAATACTTGTGAATTTAATGCTAGGAAATGGGGAAAGCCCTTTTAGCTTATCTATATAAAAAATCTGGATTCAGAAAAGACTAAGAATTCATATAAAAAGTCAAGGGTCTATGTCATCTGTCCAGTAGTGTAAACTAAAGAAGAAAGAAATGTACAAATGCAAAAATGGCAATGTTAAATGTAATGATAGCAACATGGATTAAATACCAACTGTATATGCTAAACACTGCCATGCTCATTATGTGTATGTTACATATAGTTCTAATTATGAGACAATAAGTGTCATTTCTGACACTTTAAAAGTAATATTACAACTCAGAAAGTTTGAGTGACCTACTAAGGTACACTGCAAACAGCTGACCTGCGAAGATTTAGGCATCTGTTTTCATTGTCTAAAATGAATGTCTGGTAGAGAAGACCCCCATGAGACAATTCTCAATTCCTGGACTGTCAAGGAAACTCAGGAATTTTCAGTGGACATATTGAGTAGCCTCTGTGCCCAGGATTGAAATCTCCTCAAGAGGTCTCCAGGCCATCTATAATTTCTGGAATTTTCTCACTTCTATTTTAAAGGATGGGAATTTTTCCCAATGCAGGAAAAAACATCTGAGAAAGTCCAAGTAAGACATAGAACCTTTCCTATGAGCTCTAGGAATGTGAGCGACTTGCAGAAAAGAAAGTCTAAGATTTAAGTGAACACTGAGTTCTTCTTTCACTCCTACCTCCCTTCCTTGGTGCAAATAAGTAGCAGGGTCAATATCAAAGGTTATCAAAACTTTTCCTCCTTCATTTATTCTTTCTTTCATTTTTAGGTCACATACTATATACTAGATATAACACTTTAGATAAGAAGATGAAAGACACATTCCCTGCCTTTGAAGAATTTGCTGTCAAACCCTGGGAGAAAACCAAATGTATGCACAATTGGCATCTATCTGGCTAGGAAAGCACCAGATTTACATAATGGACAGTATGAAAGCAAAGAAAAGGCTTCAAGGTACCAAACGTTTTTCCTTTCCTGAAAGGAGCCTCAGATGATGGCTCTGTCAGATGTTTGCTTGAACAGCAGTGGTATTGTTGGCATTAGGGCTCTCCAGGCAGTGCTGGTATGCTCAAACTGAACAGCCTCCAGAGCAGTCTGCCAGTCAGGTGTCCCCAGAAATGCGGAGGAAGTTAGGGGTCATAAAATGCCTGATCGGTCCTCCCCATTGGCACAGCGGTTGAGCGGTGGGTTGCAAAGCTGCCTGCAGCCTCCGCAGCACCGGTTCAATCCTCGGTTGCCAGGTGAGGGTCCCACATGGTGTGCAGACCTCTCCTGCCGCCCGCTGCTCCCCTCAGCAGTGTACTTTGTCAGTCTGCCTGCTCTGCTCTCTGCTCTGACTCTGGTGAATTCTCTCACCCTCTCATGCTTCTGACTGTATCCAATGCTTGTATAAATAAATAAATAAATCTTTTTTAAAAATTAAAAAAATAAATAAAATGCCTGATCATCCCTTCTATCTCACACCAGAGTTGTTGACTTAAAGGAGCTACAGTTCCAACAGTTCCCAGGGATGAGTGCTGAGGTGTAAAATAGGTGCTTTGCAATTTGTAATCCATTTCTACTCTGGGCTTGCATGTCTAAGAAAATACTTGTTCTGCTTTTTTTAAAGACTTCCAGATATTTCACTTGAATCAACTCAGAAACTTCAAATAGAACAACACTATATCCCAGTGCTTATAGAACAAGTGTGTATCATTGAAAGAATTGTGGAATCGTATGTCTATCTCTAAAAAGGAATTAAGACAAATAATGCCCTTCATCACTGGTCAGGAGAATCCTTTGAAGAGTGGCTGATCTCAGTGCCATGTAGAACCATGTAATGACGTCTCCATGAAGTTCTCTTGCTAGCACTTTGGTCCACACTGATCAGTTTGCCAGGCTTTCATAAACCCAGCAAGGGCCTATCTATTTATATCTGTGCTTATACAGATAAATTCACAGCAAACTTAATACAAAAGTATTATTCAAACTTGGATAGTTTTGTATCCAAGTTTTGTATCCAAACTTGGATACAAAAGTAAAATCCTGATTAGCATGCATGAGCATCCTTTGGATCCTCAGGATGAGCTCCCATTACATAGCAGAGAAATATATGCTAAGTTCATATATTATTAAAAGGTATAAAGAAAATGCATGTTCTCCATTTCTATGTAATTGACCTGATGTTCCTTGCTAGCTCCAGGCCTCTGTGTAGCTGTGTGTGTGTGTGTGTGTGTGTGTGTGTGTGTGTATTCGTGGAGATGGAGATCAAGTTCAATCCAGCAGTCTTTTTTTTTTTTAAATAAAGATTTATTTATTTATACAAGCATTGGGTGCAGTCAGAAGCATGGGAGGGTGAGAGAATTCACCAGAGCCAGAGTGGGGAACAGAACAGGCAGATGGCCGAAGTACGCTACTGAGGGGAGCAGCGGGCATGGCAGGAGAGGTCTGCGCGCCATGTGGAACCCTCGCCGGTGGCTGGGGATCGAACTGGCACTACAGAGGCTGCGGGCAGCTTCGCAGCCCAGTGCTCAACCGCTGCGCCACCAGGGGAGGCCCCAGCAGTCTTAACTGTATCCCTAAGTGATCAGTTTGAATTACTCACAAAGTGCTCAGTCTTTCAGACTGTCATTTCCTCATTCTGTTACCCTCCAAGATGGCAGCTAAATGTACAGGTGCTGGTCAAGGGAGTTGAGAGCAGGCATGGTTCTAGGATGTCTGCTGTGCCTAGGTTCTAGAATCTTTGCTGGTGCTTTCTGTGGAGTGGTTGCTCTTAGCTTCTCCTTTGAATGATGAGTCTCTTGGCATCTGCTGCTGAAGACCACCGCTGGTGTAATTCACAATTTGTGGTCTGCTTTCCTAGCTCATCTGGGCCCAGGAATTTCTAGTGACTCAATTTTTGAGTCCTCCAGGGTGCTGTGTATTCCCCCTGGGTCCTGATTGTTCTTCTAAAATGGTTCCCAGGTCACCTGTTGGGTTTTATGACCTGTAGTTTCTTTGCCCTTACTTGGTGACTTTCATTAAACTGTAACCACCTAGAACAAGTGGGAGTTTTTGAGTCTGTCTATGACACTTAGAAATGCAGTTAAATTCCAGGCCTGTCTCTGTCTAATATGCATTGCTTTTACTTTTATGCAACCACCTGTTAAGGGTCAAATCGTGTCCCTTTAAAAACTGTTTGAAGTCCTCATCTCCAGTACCTCAGAATGTGACCTTACTTGGACAGAGGGTTGCTGCAGAGATAGTTAAGATGAGGTCACACAAGAGTAGGGTGGGTCCTCATCTATATAACTGATGTCTTTATAAGAAGAGAAGAGATACAGAGACACAGACGCAAGAGGGGAGACCATGTGATGACAGATGCAGAAACTGAAATGCTGTAACTGCAAACCAAAATGCAGAGGATTGCCAAGCAGACACCAGAAGCTAGGCAGAAGCAAGGATGCATGTACATCTGCTGGTTTCAGATGGAACACAACCTTGCTGGAACCTTCTTCTGGGACCCCTTGCCCCCAGAACTGTGAAACAACAATTTTCTATTGTTTTTTTTTGTCACCCAGTTTGCAGGGTTTTGATTGTTTTTTGTTTTTTGTTTTTGTTATACCCACCCTGGGATACAAGTACGCCACCCCAAGATTGAGTTGGAATCTCTTGGGTCCTGTGAGGGAAACTTCCCCCAATATCCCAATCAGGAAGCAGGACAGACCCTCCTCAATGTCCCCTTTTAACACTGTTCTACTCCACACCCACCTCCTTGTCCTTAGGGGAAGTTTCAGGAAGAAGTCCACACCTACAGTGGAAGTAAACGTAGTTAAGTCTGATTGCGTGTTTGAGGTAGCAGCTGTCTTACAGTCCTGACGAAAACTGTCCTTGGGATGAATCCTGAGCTTGTCAGAGCTCAGAGCCAAAACATTTCTGGGTCCTTGAGCAGAAGCCCAGTGAGTCCATGATGCCCAGTTATGTGAGTCAAGAACTTTCCATGCCATTTAAGCTGATTTAATGGACTTGGCAACTGAAAGTATCATAACAGATACTAACTTGATCTGGACATTTTAAAATATGTGTAAATGTGGGAAAGTCACTGATCAGTTAAACTTTTTAAGTTGTAGATGTACAAAGAATGCACGATGCTTGGAATTTCTTAAAACCATGGAAGATTTATTTGTTATATTTCTACATCTAAACTCTAGTTTTCTGTACCATCTCTTCCACAACCTCATCAGAGCTTCAATTGCACCCACTATGAACTTAACATTTAATCTCTAAATTCACAGAGTGGCTGTTCTGCGTTATAATCCCAGGAAGATACTTTTTGGTTTTCTCATTTGCAATAAAGCACAAGTGAAAAAGCAGAAATAATGAAAAGAAAAAGTTTTGTTTATGCCCACAGATTTCTGTAATCCAGGCAATTGTCACAAAAACAAATCAGTGGAACAATTCAACAAGCATATAAAATGCTGTGATTTTCTCTGCTAAGCTTGATCCAGGTTCTTAACTCTAAAGATTTTTTTTACACCATCAAAAGGAAAGATCTATAGGGAAACATTAGGATATTAGTTTCAAAAGATTCTCATCTCTTTGAACTCTTAATGAAGTCAAGTGTAGTGGCAAATACTTGGAGTAAAGCAAGATTAAATAGGCCTTCTCCATTAGAAAGATACACAAACCATACTTCCTTTTAAATAACCCTTTAGCTACCATGTTATTATGAAGAATTTTTTTTCATTTGAAAGTTCTTAGTTTGAGGCTCATTTAAATAAAAAAAGCCTATAATAGATTTGGAAAAGGAAAGAAAGATTGAAATATCATCAATTAGCTGGTCTTCGTTGTTACGAGAAACTTAATTTAGGAGTTTTCTGGAATAAAACAAAAATTGAGGTTAGCTTTAAATTCACCTCTGTCATTTCTCCTTAGTACATTTATTAATAGTAATGTAATATGAAACTGAATATTTGATTGTCTTGTCAAACAGTCTTTAAAATAAGTCCTCAAAAAACTTACCAGTAGGTAAAAATCCTCTGATATGATATGTACTGGAATTATATAATTTTTCAGTGTGAAGTATCTGGCACATTCTGGGTAAGTCCACCATTATTCTCTTTTAGGCAGGTCTGGAAAGCACAGTTGCATGAGGTGCATGGGTAATCTTAAATGCATGTACCATTTTTTCTTACTTTGCCTAAACATGAAGAATCTTGGTAACTCAAACAAAAACTGGGCCTACATTTTCTCTCAAATAGGTAGAATCAGGACAGGAGAAAACTTAAGAACAAAGGGTAAATCCTTAAAGCCCGGCAGCAATACCATAATTTTGCTCCAGGGAAGAATGCAGGAACTCTGCTATCCCATACTCTTCTGGCAATTCTGTCTAGGGAGGTGTGGCCCTATGGTGAAGGGGTAAGAATGGGGCAAAAAGGGACCTTCAGATGATCCAGAACCCTCTGCAAGACAGCCTATCTTTGGGAGCAAGGCAGGGCTTCTTATCTGTAATTTCTAATTGTATCATGACTCTAGCCTGGACTGGTTCTGTGGTTTGGAACAAGCCTTTGTCCTTAATTCCTTTACCTGTGACAAGCACAAGCCATTCATTGAGAAAGTGTTTGTTATGGTACCTTGGGGTTTCTATTCAAAACTAGTAAGTTCAGATGAGTAATGCTAACACAAATATGCACTCACAATATTAAATAAATATCTTTTATTTATCTAAGCTAAAGTTAAAGTGAATATAATGTTATGATCAAGTGAATGTAACCACATGATAAACTTTACCTTATTAACATTGACTAGGTTTCAAAAAACCTTATTAGTCTGAAAATTTCCAAGGAATAATACCTATAAAGTAGTACAATGATTTTATTTTAATGCTTGGACCTATATAATATATTTCCTTTGCTTTCTTTCACTAGAGTTATGTGTTCTGAAAGCAGATATTGAGGACCTCTGTAGGATGGCACTGAGCTAGGTTCTACATGATGGAACAAACCTAACAAATTCTTAAAATCTCTTACCTGTGAACTGGTCCCTCCACCCTGCATGCTATCAATGAGACCTATTTATGCCAGAAACTTGACCATATTGGTCCTCTAATCTCTTATACAGTTGCCTGTTTACCTGCTAGACAGATTCCAGGGCCTTTATTATGGTCCTTATGAAAGATTTTTGAGAACTGACCCCTGCCTGCACTCTCAGCCTCACAGCTGATCAGACCTGGATGCTTCCTGGCCCAATCCTTCTGGATTATGACACAGTTATATACCAAAAACAACTGGCTAACTCAGCTCATATTCTGTTACCTCCTGGGAAACTTGTGCTGGTCTTCTTATCCGACCGCTTTGCAAACACATTGTACTATACTGTAAACTCCTTGGGTCACAGGCTTGAGATCACGTTTGGCATGTTTTGGAAGCTCAATAATGATTTCCTAATGAATAAATGAGTCACATTAAATCACCAAATGCAAAGAAAAGAGTTTGGTGGAGATGATGGAGCCAAGTACCCCTAGACGAGGCCAAAAAACAGCACTCTTTCCCAAATCATATTTGATAACAATGAAACGACAGACATGGAAGTCTGGCAGATGGAGATTAAAAAAAAATGTCGTCTTCATTACTGATAAAGCACATGAAGAAGAGATGACTCCGGTGCATGACAACAGAGTTCTTAAACTGCACTCACTGCAGAGTTACGTGAAGGGGTGCCTCCAGGCACTGCACACCTGCCCACAGAGACTCGCCTCTGCACAGCTCAAAAGGGGAAGTAGCAAAGCAAATGTGCAGTTCCTGAGGTCAGCAGGCTTCCAGCTACATGGAGCCAGGTTATTTCTCAAACATGCCAATGAAAGAATTGTCCCTTCTCCTCTGAGTCAGGTGAGGAGACAGGTCAGAGGGTTAGAAGATTGATATAAACTGGACTTATACTGACAGAGGAGAGGACGTTGCTCTCTCCCACCCCAATATCCTCATGTGCACTGACTGAGTTAAGATGCTGTTGCATTTCCCACTAGTGATGGAAATATGGATCATAAAGATACCTCCAAATTATATATCTGTCAATGGATTATCTTGGACTTCCCATCTGTAACTCCCCTTTTCAGTTCATCTATGAACACAGGCATTCTTAGATAAACATCTGATCAAGACTTTAAAGTTGTTTTGGCTTCTAAAAGATCATGCCTCCTCTTTTACTCAGTTAATTCAATGAAACCTAGTAAACACGTAGTGTGACTCTGTCAAGTATTGAAGATGGTGGAGAATAAAGATGAGAACATCATAATAGTCTTCTGGAGTTTACAGTCTAGTCAGTATCTGCTGGATCTTTTGTCTTAAATAGAGAAAAGAGAACATCACTTATGGAATCAAGAGGAATGGAGATATTTATATTTTTTTCTAATTTCCAAATGTTTATCTGAGTAGTTAAGTGACTGTTCACCCAGAATGCAAGCCGTTTTCCTTCTATCATCAACATTAATTAAAGCCAGGATACTAATGATAAAAAAGGTCATGGACACCACTAGAGAGCCATTCATCTTCTCCCATCTTGCCCACACTGCCCCATTTCACAAAGGCCTGCCAGTGGCCAAGAGAGGAATGGGGTGAAAGGGTTTGGATGAATTGTTTAAATCCATCACCACAACTGAAAAACAACTTGAACAAGCCGGTGGCCTGTTTCCCTTCTCTGAGTAAAAGCATCGTACTTACTTCTCTCTTCTCCTGGATTCCTGGACCTGCTATTATTCTTTTCTGGAAAAAAAAGTTTCACATCTCATATGTCTAATAATTCTATCTTTTTAATTTGACTAAATTCTGGAAGACTAATAACCTTTTTTATTAGAACTTAAACTCACAATACTTTTTTTCCACTTTGTTTAGACCTCATTTTAGCTTTTATTTTCTTATCACCAAAATGACAGAATGATTCAAAAGAAATAGCTATTAGACATTATTCTAATTCCTAAGATTCAGACTCCCAACTTCAACTTCTGATTTAAACCGTTCTAGAGAAATGTGTAGTTTTTTCTTCATCTTCCCCAAGCAACACTTCATGATTTCTATAAAGCTACTAAAATTCAGAGCCAATGTCCACATTCTCAGCATTGTTTCTGATTCCCAGAAAAGCAGTTTCTCTCCTTCCTCCCTCTCCATACCCCCTTTGATTAATAGCAGGAGGGTGAAGTAATTTCTAAGGAACTTGCCATTTTTCACTTTGAAATGGCTTGGCAGACATATTGCATGGGGAAATACAGGGAAACTGAGGCCAGTATTTCTGCTTGGGAAAAAAGAGACTGACAACAACAAAGCAATCTAAAATTCTTTACCTGGCATGCAACAATTTTTCTATTAATTTATGAGATAGCACATGGGTCCATAGTAGTGATAAAAAATGAATATTTGTAATCTTGGGTATGCCGAGATTTGTAATCTTGGGTATGCCTTTGTTTCTAAATGTCATAAATAGGGAAAATAGCAAAAAGAGGCAACAGATCCTAGAGATTAGGAATATCATTACAGCCTAAAAGGTTGTGGGATCTTAGGCAACTTACTATGGTTCCATCCTTTTTGTTCCAGATGTGTAAAGGAAAAGGAAAAGAAAAACATAATGACACGGTTGTTTGCTAACACTAGATCTGTTCAGAATCCACAGGAAATAGGACAAATAAAAGAAAATTATACACGGTAGGGACTCTGCAAATCATTTTCATACACATTTATTACCTTTTAAATATATTATTCAATATTTATCCAATCTGATGTATATTCAATATTGAACAGATTTTTTAAAAAAAGCTTTCCTGTACTAAAACAAAATTTAATTATTGAACTTTGGCGATAATGTTTAATTAATAAAATACACAATGTTTTTCCTGCCCAAAACATTTTGAAGCCATAAAGAGAAAGGGGGTCACGGGGTGCAGAGATAAACACAGTTCTAGCATCAATAAGCTAGAAGGGGCCCTTTTGCAAAAATTTTCATAGTCACCATTTTAAATCCATCTGGAGAATCAATCGGTAATCCTGTAAGAAAGCCCTGGCTGGGCCTCCCCGGTGGCGCAGCGGTTGAGCACTGGGTTGCGAAGCTGCCCGCAGCCTCTGCAGCGCTGGTTTGATCCCCGCCCGCTGCTCCCCTCAGCAGTGTACTTCGGTCCTTCTGCCTGCTCTGCTCCCCGCTCTGGCTCTGGTGAATTCTCTCATCCTCCCGTGCTTCTGACTGTAGCCCGTGCTTGTATAAATAAATAAATAAATAAATAAATAAATAAATCTTAAAAAAAATTGTTTAAAAAAAAAAAAAAAGAAAGCCCTGGCTTTATAACATACCACTGTAATACCCCATGTGGAATCCATTTCTATAATATGTTTACCTTATATTTATTATGACCCATAACCCAGTATTGTTTCAGGCTAAATTGAAATAAATGCTTATGGCTTCATTTGGGAATGTTTAGTTGGGGCTATCTATCTGTCTATATCTATCTAAACAGATGGATGATATAGAGTATGTGAATATACATATAAATATGGGTATAGATATGAATATATCCCAGGTTAAACATATAAATGGGTTCAAGATGGGAAACAGATAAATTTGTGATGAAAACTCACAGGTTGGATATTGTACTACATTCCAACATTCATATTAAGTTGCAAGGCCCATCTTCCAGGTGTTCCTTTGATACCCATAACCAACCACGATTCACCCCTTTATCTAAATACACATTAATGTGCAGGGAATCATCTTTTCCAAGAATACAAGTCTAATCAGACTTTACTTTTTCTGTTAATGGTACCATGTGCTTATAACAGTAATGGTGTGAACTTAAAATATTGTTATTAAAGAAAAAAAATTCCAAAAGGTGAAATTACACCAATTATCCAAATATTTTAATACGCAGTCCCAGAGGAAAATAGCAATAATTTTAATGCCTTTCCTTTCTCTAGCTTAGGTTTTTCTTCTGCTTTAAACAAAAATCAGATTATGTAATATATACATGGGTTTACAACTTAATCATTTCATTTGTAACATATTCATTTTAGATTTGCCTCAATTTCGTATTATTCCATTTTATAGACATAACTTAGTCTACTTAGTTACTTTATTGATAGTTATTTTAGTTTTTTTTTAACATTGTGCTATCATAAACAGGACTGCTGCCTCTTGTCACATGTAGCTCTAAGTACTTTTGCTAGCATTCCTTTTTAAGACAGATTTTTCAAAAAACAGATCTGTAAACATGAGATTGCTGGATCATAGAATACCCTATCTAACCAATTTTTAATAGATGCTGTCAAATGACTGGGATCCATTTTGCACTTCTCTCTTCCTTTATACTAACCTCCTTTGTGAAGTGCATTTCAAAATCTGTAGAAACGTCTTTGTAACTTCATCCTGCCACTTAATCCTGAACTGCTATCCTCCAGCTTCATTTTTTAGACATGTGTTTAGGTACACTTTTTAGATCTTAACATGCTTACTCTTTGGCTTTCGTTTCCTCACTGGCTTTGTGTATCTGGTATCTCATTTTATATATTGCAGCCACATTCATCTCGAAAATTACCTTTGTGGATCATATCTTTATATCTTCCAAGAGTCCCAAGTGCCTAAAAAATGAACTTTGACGATAGGGTGAAGATTCTTCACAATCAGACCTCACTCTTTCTCATTTTATCCTTATCTCTCCTATTTAAACTTTTGAAAAAGAATGAAGGGAAGGGGGAGAGATATACCATGAACCAAATACTCTCAGGCACTTACTCACGCCTTAAATATTTTAATCCTCATCAGTTTCAGAAGAGCAAAACATCAGGGAGGCAATTTATTCTCTAACGCAGTGCTGTAGCATCTAGACTTGTGGTTTGAAATTTATCAATAGTATATCTGACAGCAAAATGCATGTTATTTACCATACCATACTTCAATTTGGTAAATAATTGTTCTACATATATTCCATACAAAATCACTTTACTATGTGCTATAGAGGATTAACATTTTTAAAGACTGGCACATAATTGACATTTAATCATGGCACCTGCTTCCCTCCCTGGCAGCAACTCCTTCCAGGCAGTGTTCTTTGTGCCATGTAACCTTGCCCTTGGTAACAGCTGGTTAAAACAAGGGTAAGCACATGCTCTGGTTATGCATGGCTGCTAAACAAGCCACCCCAAAACTCAGTGTCCTTAAAAAATGACAATAATAATGCTGCTCACAAATCTGTAATTTAGATAAGACTTGGAGGAGTATGTTGTCTCTGCTGCACTAGGTATCAGTTACAAGGACTTGAAGGCCAGGAGTGGGGATTACATGAAATTTTTCTCAATTGCTAATCTGGAGGTTGTTGACTGTCAGCTGAGTTCTCAGTGGGGAGAGGGGACTGTTGCCCAGCATATCTTCCATTCAGTGTTTCTCCTTTCTCACAGCGTAGGGTCTGTGTTCCAAGCACAAGCATCCCCAAAGAGAGAGGCAGAAACTGTGTTGCCCACTAGGGCTTAACTTTTGAGAGCACATATATCACTTGCACTGCAGATGTAGCTCCACCTTGCTCACATGGAAGGAAATATAGACTCCACTTCATGATGCAAAACTGTCAAAAGTCACACTGCCAGAAGAGTGTGAGATAGGGTGGCCATCCTTAGAATACAATCAGCCACAGCCCCCAAAATGTGCCTGTGACCTGTCATAGGAAGATAATATAGGACAACGCCTTCCCTTTCAAGTGAATATGACTTAGGAATAATTCAAGTATATTGGTGATTAATCTGGAAAGACATATGGAAAAATAGGAAGAAGGCATGATGAAGCAGGTTCTCACCGAAGTTTCATAAGGCACGGTGCCAAACACTTAATGGATGCTGCTATCTATCATATGAATAAATACATGAACTAGAAAAGAAGGAATTGTAAAAGAGGGGGAAGTTTAGGGAGGGAAAGATGAGATTCTATTAGAATATGTTGAATTACAGCTCCTCATTGAAATGTCTAAAAAGCTGCTAGTGAAGTGGGTCTGTGTCTCAGAAGAGAGAGCAAGAGTTCAAGAAAAAGATTAGAAAATTATGGTCGAAGGTGACTCTCCAGCTGCATGATGCTACCGAGGATGGGTGTGTAGAGGAAGAACATGAACGAAAGTATGGACAAAAGCATTGTGGTTAATAGCCAAGGCTCTGAGTCTAAACACCTGGGCTTATGGTCTGTAATAGCTGCTTCACCACATGCTAACTGTGCATTTTCTTGGATTTAGCTACTAAATCTCTCTGCACCTCATTGTCCATTGTTATAATAAAATCTGCTTTGTAAGAATGTGGATTAAATGGTACATGCCAGCAATGTACTTAGAATGGAGTTTGGTATGTAGTAAACAATCAGTGTGTACCAATTGTCATGGACATTGTCAATTTTTTCTTAACTTACTTAGAATTCATCTTTTACACAATACAGAGAGTTGTGTTCTCTCTAGGCCTGTTTAAAATAAAACCAAACAGTCTTTTAACTGAGATTTACTTGAAGACCAATTACATTTGAGAAGATTCTGACCCAAGAGATACACAGTTAAATCTAACATTTCAAAAACAATACAGTTGTGTGTGTGTGTGTGTGTGTGTGTATTCTGTCTAGGCAGAATTCATCAAAGAGGGAATGGGTTAACATATTTCTATTTTTACAGTCTGCTTTAAAACTTTTATGTAAAAATGAAAGAAGATAAAAGCATGACATCACTTCCAGGCATTTCTTTACATACTCAAGCAATTATCCATTTTATATGTCTGGCAGGATGAGTTTTGACTACAGTCAATCTCCGCCTTCTTTATCACCCCTGGTGCAGAGAGAATGGGAGAAAGGATAAATTAGTCTGAAAGGCCACCCATGCTGCACTTTTCCAGACTGAACAAAGAATAAGGAGAGCTGACAAATGCAACACATAACCTTAGATTGGAGACTACAGAGGATACTGTTAGGATTGGTTCAACTTGAATGGAGTTTGTGAATTCAATGTTAGTGTCATTGATAATTTTCAGATTTAGATCCTTATTTTTCAGTTATCTGGAGAACATTCTTGTCTGAAGAATTATACACAAGACTATACACAGGGCACCTTATTCTAAACTTACTTTCAAATGGTTCCCGAAAAAACTTCTTTGTGTTATTCTTGTAGGTTTTCTGAAGTTTGAAATTATTTTTAAACTAGCATTATCTTCAGCAGTTAAAAGTGATATATTTATTTTATTATTTCAATGATTTGTATTCACTGATGCTCTCAAAATCTCTAGGTAAATTAACATGCCTAAGTAAACTAGGTGAATAAAAAAATAGCTTTATTTCTTTTCCAATTCCTGTGTTCTTATTACTTTCTCTTTTTAAACTATTCTGGCTAATACCTCTCAAACAAAGTTCAATCATGACAGAGATAGTGAACATTCTTGACTCTTTCCTAATCTTGGTTGAGATGTGTTTAGTATTTCTCCACTAAGTATTATGCTGACTTTAGGAAATATGCATCAATTTCTGTTTTGTTGAATCATTTTGCCTGAAAACTTGTCCAAAGCTTTTTGTTTTGCATCTAGGCGATAATCATAAGATTACTATTCTTCCATCTACCATGTGGTGTTTATATGAATGGATTTCCTAATACTGACTCAACCTTGCTTTTCAAAAATGAATCCCATTTGGTCATGGTATGTTTGGAAAGCAATAATGGGTTCTATTTTCTTTTTTTTTTTAAGAGACATGTATTTTTATTTATTTGTTTGTTTGTTTGTTTTTTGTTTATTTGTTTGTTTATACATGCACTGGGTACAGTCAGAAGCGTGGGAGGGTGAGAGAATTCACCAGAGCCAGAGCGGGGAGCAGAGCAGGCAGAAGAACCCAAGTACACTGCTGAGGGGAGCAGCGGGTGGCAGGAGAGGTCTGCGCGCCACGTGGGACCCTCCTCTGGCGGCTGGGGAGCAGCCGGGGATCGAACCAGCGCTGCAGAGGCTGCGGGCAGCTTCGCAACCCAGCGCTCAACCGCTGCGCCACGGGGGAGGCCCTGGGTTCTATTTTCTAATATTTAATCTAGTAATTCCACACTGTTATTGAATGACGGCTTGTAAATATATTTTCATGTTAAGGTCATGTCGGTCCATACTGTTTTTAGAACCATCCCCATGCTTGGTGGTATCAGAAAGGATGTGGGAATCACTGTAATGGGGAGATGGAGAGACCTGACTTTAGAGTCACAGAGACCTTGGACATGTTCCTGGCCTTCTCCTTACTGCCAGGTGGCCTTGGAGAAGTTATTCTTTCTCTCCTACCCTGTCTTTTTTCGTCCATCAGATAGGAGAAGCTACCACAACAGGGTGCATGAGGATTAAATGACAAGATTTCTATAAAGATTTCAGTACAATATTTGGCACAAAAGCCCACACAAACTTTGGGATATTGATTACAGAGAAATACCTTTTTTAAGTTGCCTTTTAAGTTGGTTTTTTTTTTTTTTTTAAGTATGCTTTTTAACAAAGTAGCTGTCATAGCTTCTCAGGAGCTACTTAGTGTCTCTCAGTTTAAATGTCCTCCTGTCTTTTGGTTTTGATTACCCAGCACAGACTAGATGGAGAGGCCAGTCTAGTGAACCATGTCTGTGTTCTGTCTCTTCTTTTATGGTTACTCCATTCTAGACTAGAAGTTTGAATATAAGCAAAAAGCTCTTGTAGAATGCCAAGTACGGAGACTGTGAAAAGAATGGAAAAGGAAGATAATATTTCTGGAATCCTCACTGCATGCCAGGGACTAATCTAGGTATGTCTGCAGTTAATAAGTGATGGAAGCTGGAAGAGAGCACTAAGATCTCAGAACCTGAGAGAGCTGCCTTGAGAGGTGGGCGGGTCTGAGCATTGTCTTTCCATGTAAGGATCTGGATTAGCTTGCATTCTTTTCTCTCCCATCATCTCTTCAAACAGAGGAGAATGGAGACAGACATTATCTCTAGGTTGAGCTCTTGGCTGCTTTACCTCTTAGGCTGAGTTCTGAATGTCAGGAAATCACTCTGTAGAGGTCAGTGGTGGAGCTTCTTAGGAGTCCTGAGTGCGGAGGATCTGAAGGTAAGGACAGTGCTAATTTATTGATACATTTCTTTCACATTGTTTTATTTTGGGTGCATTTATTCTAGAATTCTTATTAAAATTACAGAGATGGAAATACTATTTACCACTCTTAAAGCCTGGTAGACACAGGATGTTATGGGAGTGCCAGAGAAAAATAAAATAGGCCTAACAAATGGGTAGTTGTACTGAAACTCCAAAGTTGGAGTGAAATGGAAAAGCAAAACTTGTGGAGCATATTCAGATATTCAGAAGCAGCCGCCAGGATGTGGGAGCAATCTGTCACCTCACTGATCATGGGGTTTGATTGGGTTGATCTGCTGGCTGGGAAGTTGTCCCCCCTTCTCCCTCGTGGCTCCATGTGAGCCCCTCACCAAAGCTGACCTCAAAGGTCAGCTGACCTCAAAGGGGATAAACTTCTTCCTAGAGAAGGCTCGTTCTTCCCTCAGAGGTATCTGAGCAACTGGGTTTCCCTGCCAGAACCTCCAAACAAGCTCTCAAGAAACAGGCTCCATACTGACACAGGCACCACTTTGTATGTCTGCACTGAGTGCGTCTTTCTTGTTGTTTGTCTTGGATAAGATACTATGTTTTCTGAGCTTTAATTGTGTTCTTTGTAAAATGAGGGCAATAGAGATGAGTTTGTAGTGAAGATTAAGGGAGATAATGTAGGTAAAACACTTAGCACAGGGTCTGGCTTGTGAGTCTCAAAGATAATCCCCATTTTAATCATCATCTGGTCTTCAGCAGTGTTCTTCTGTTCTTGCCTCTGTCAGTAATCCATGCCATGGACCTCATGTCTCATTTTAAAACAGCTTACTGAGATATAATCCCCATATTGTATAAAGCATAGAATTCAATTTTTGATGTATTGAGAGTTATCCATAATCTAATTTTAGAACATATATTATCAATCCTGAAAAGGAACTCCATTATCACTAGCAATCATCACCTATCCCTCCTCCCCCACCCCACCACCTGCTCCAGGCAATCTACTTGCTCTCTCTAGTTATGATATTTCATAAAAATGGAATCACACACTATATAATCTTTTATGACTGGCCTCTTTCACTTAGCATTGTTTGAGGTTTGGCTGTATTGGAGCCGTTGTCAATACCTTTTATGGCAAGTCAATATTTCATTATAGGAATATCCACATTATTTACCTGTTGAGGGACACCTGAGTTGTTTCCACTTTTTGACTATTATGAGTAACGATGATATAAATTTTTTTCAAGTTTTTATATGAAATCATGCTTTCATTTCTTTTAGGTATATACCTAAGAAAAAGTAATTGCTGGGACTTATGGCAGTTCTAGGTTTAACCTCTTGAGATTGATTTCCAGAGTGGCATTTTACCTTCTGAAATACCACATGAATGTCCTCTCCAATATGTGTTCTTATCTGTCTTTATTCATTATAGCTGTCCTAGTGGGTTTAAAGTAGTATTACATCATGGTATTGTTATGTTTTCTCTCTAATGACTAATGATATTCAGCATCTTCATGTGATTATTTGTCATTTGTAGCTTCTTTGGAGATATCTCTATTTAGATCCTGTGACCAATTTAACTTTTGAAAGTTCTTTTTATATTCTACATACAAGTCAGATAGTTGATTTGCAAATTTTTTTTTTCCATTCTGGGTTTTATCATTTCATTTTCTTGATGATGTTATTGGCAGCACAAAAGCTTTTCAAGTTTCTTCGAAATATAACTTGCAGAAGTCTATGTTCTAGCTAGCATTTGTCTTCTATAATAATATCCATTTTCATAGATTTTCAATGGAAGTTGCCTTGTACTCCACTCACAGTAAAGGAGCCCTCAGTATGGAAACATACACCAACTCTTCCTGCCACACAGCTAATAATTTACACAGGCATCTATTCTTGTCTCTTTTTCTCCATCCCTTCTCTTAAAATGAGAATTCTTCTTTTCATCAAGGCCAACCCTCCCAGCTGAATTATTTACACCATCCTATCTTCTCCTAGGCCTTGCCCCGTCAGTTAATCCCCATCTCTCCTAGATTTTTACCATTTCTCTATCTTCTCTGAGTCTCCAAATCTGCTTAGTTTGCTACCTCCCATTTTTAGGTAAAGCAAAACTTTTTCAGAGCCACATCCTCCAGATATCCCCATTTTTGATTTCTACCCTGCACTTCATTTAGTTGCTCTATGGATGTTTTCCAAATCAACATTTCCCAAGTTGAATTCCCCTTTTCCCTTCACTCCATATCTGCTCCACTTCCTTTGTCTTTATTGATTATGACACCATCATCCCCCATTAACCAAATTCACACCAGATTCTCTTCTCCTCCCAGTACCAATAAATTGTCTTGATCTGACCTGATAACTTTTATGATTGACATAAATTTATCATAATATGAATCTTGTTATCTTAAACAAATGCCCTAGTTTATAGATAGTTTATGGATAGATTTCTTACTATCTCTACCCTGAAATAGGGTATAAATTGCTATCTAGTTTTCTGGCTCCTATTCTGCCACCATTAAAATCCCCATCCTCCTTAATAATTCAAGAGTAATTAAAACCACATCTAACTAATACATTTTCAGCATTTGAATAGGAGATGGGGGTTGTTACCTTATATGTGTACTGGTTATGTGACTTTTAATAACTCTTAACAACTCTTATTCTTGCTGCACCTCTGTCTTCTCATCTATAAAATGGAAATGATAATATTAAGTATTTGAGTCATTGTGAAAATCAAATAATAAATAGTTGTGTAAAGGCCGGACTGGCCACAGTGCAGGTTTTCTGATCCCATGCAGACCGGGTAAAGGAGGAGTCAGAGTCCTCAGTAGTTTTGCAGGTTTTTTATTTGGGGTTCACCAGGCATATGGCAGGCAGGGGTGCTGGCTGGGGGGCCGGGAGGCTGGCAGGCCTCCCAGCCCCCAGCAAGTCTTCACTCTATCTGGGCTCTCTGGAGTTGGTTCTGCTGCTTCTCGGCTTCTCTTTTGGCTTCATACTGCTACTGCTGCTGCTGCTGCTACTGCTGCTGCTGCTGTTGCTGCTGCTGCTGCTGCTGGCGTCCCCCCGTGACGCCGCCCTTAAAAAAAGCACAGTCTTAGCTCAGCTGAATCCCATCTACCTATGCCCACACCCTATTCCAGGTGCCCGCCATCAGGCATGCATTCAGGACAAGGATCCATCATCTATCCTGATGGCGGAAGGGCAGAAAAGCCTGATATTTTCTTTACCCTACAGTCCACCCCCTCAGGGTTTTCTGCCATACAGTCTATACATACATATACAATTTTCTAAGCAAACAATGCAGCCATGGCCCACAAAAGCAAATACATCAAATATAACAAAATACAATATAACAAAATACAACAGAACACAAATAAGTCCAGGCAGGGCACCAACCTAGAGCAAAAGACAATTATTGGTACCAGCAGATGAGCCACCAAATCTGCTGCCGAAGGCACTGCTCATATGAGGGAGGGGAATCACTCACGGCATCTACTATATCACACCAGGAGCCGTCAGGCTTCCTGTCCTTCTCTGGCTGTAGTCTCGGCCACAAGCCACACACAGCATCCACCCCCAGGATGCACTAGCTCTGGGATTGGCAATTTTATTCTGTTGGGGGTAATCACCAACCCTCAGGGTTTCTGTCTGCAGTCGCTCCAACACTAGGCCTTCACGGCCACCCATGCGACTCACAGACCCCCGCACTCAAGCCAACCCACTGCACAATCACATGGGTCGGGGATCAAAACTCTACATTTGGCTTGGGCTCCACCCCAAGCCACGTTCCCCACCCGTTCCCCCAAGGACAGGTTCCTCAGCTCCTCACCCTCACTCAAGAATGAGCAGGGCATCACCCACAGATGATTTTACGAGACTCACAGGGCTTCAGCATACCCAGGCTGCTTAACAGCCGCTTAGGGCTTCTCAACTTAGCATCAGTACCAGCTTTTGCCTTCTTAGTTGGCTTTTCTCCTCCACCTGGCTGCTGGGCATAACAGGCTGCCCTTGGCCATCTAGGCCCACTGGCAACCCCCAGATTCCCATCTCCTGGGGTTTACAAACAAAACTGTTCCACCCCCAGGGTCCCAAAACATATCAACCTGCAAGGTCCTCCGCCTTCTGGCGGGATTGTCAATCCATCAGTCTATCAGTTCAAGTCCATTGGCCTCTCCCTGCTTCAGCAACGTCCTGCTGCCTCAGGGGTAATTGGCTAGTCCTTTCCGGTGTCGTTGGCTGGTCCTTTCAGGCATCTCCTTCACGCCAGGTCTCATCCTGTAGCTCGTTGACGTATCCATCTTCTATACCGCCATGGCACCTCCAGCGTCATCACAGGCAAACAGTCTGTTCTCCTTAGTCCCTCCAGGTCTTCGGAGGGCTCCAGTACCCGTCTGCATGGATCCTGCCGACTTACGCCAATTGTAAAGGCTGGACTGGCCACAGTGCAGGTTTTCTGATCCCATGCAGACCGGGTAAAGGAGGAGTCAGAGTCCTCAGTAGTTTTGCAGGTTTTTTATTTGGGGTTCACCAGACATATGGCAGGCAGGGGTGCGGGCTGGGAGGCTGGCTGCTGCTGCTGCTGCTGCTGCTGCTGCTGCTGCTGCTGCTGCTGCTGCTGCTGCTGCTGCTGCTGCTGCTGCTGCTGCTGCTGCTGCTGCTGCTGCTGCTGCTGCTGCTGCTGCTGCTGCTGCTGCTGCTGCTGCTGCTGCTGCTGCTGCTGCTGCTGCTGCTGCTGCTGCTGCTGCTGCTGCTGCTGCTGCTGCTGCTGCTGCTGCTGCTGCTGCTGCTGCTGCTGCTGCTGCTGCTGCTGCTGCTGCTGCTGCTGCTGCTGCTGCTGCTGCTGCTGCTGCTGCTGCTGCTGCTGCTGCTGCTGCTGCTGCTGCTGCTGCTGCTGCTGCTGCTGCTGCTGCTGCTGCTGCTGCTGCTGCTGCTGCTGCTGCTGCTGCTGCTGCTGCTGCTGCTGCTGCTGCTGCTGCTGCTGCTGCTGCTGCTGCTGCTGCTGCTGCTGCTGCTGCTGCTGCTGCTGCTGCTGCTGCTGCTGCTGCTGCTGCTGCTGCTGCTGCTGCTGCTGCTGGCGTCCCTCCGTGACGCCGCCCTTAAAAAAGCACAGTCTTAGCTCAGCTGAATCCCATCTACCTATGCCCACACCCTATTCCAGGTGCCCGCCATCAAGCATGCATTCAGGACAAGGATCCATCATCTATCCTGATGGCGGAAGGGCAGAAAAGCCTGATATTTTCTTTACCCTACAGTTGGCATACTAGGTGCACAATAAATAGGATCCTTTATGTGATAGTGGGACCACATCATTTCCCAGGGCCCCTGAGACTCAGAGATAACTGGGCAAATGAGAGCCATGTCTCCAGAAATTCAGAAGCTCCTTGGAGAGTTCTTAAGAAGAAGAACTTTGACTTCCTTTTCTATAATATGAGATTTTGTAAAAATTAGATGAAAAAATAAAGACAATATACTTAACAGGATGACTGGTAAATAATAAACATGGGGTGAAAATAGAAAATAATAACAAACCACAAGTGAAAACAACTATGCTGAACAACTGATTCTTGTTTTGGCCCAAATTATCCATTGCTTGTTACTGGCATCTGTGATTGTTTTGTTGTTGTTTTTAAATCTGTAGTCAATCCAAAAATGTGCTTTTGTTGGTGATCGTTAGTGCTGAGGGTGTTTAAGTTGTGTCGTTGGGAAGGATGACTCAGGGTGTTGCATTTTTCACATTCGAGTGTAGTGCTCCCCCAATGTTAGCTTTGTTGACCTTCAGCCTTCAGAGGTCACCCCAGCTTTCAGCTTCCTATTCATCATCCTTATTTTTTTCTTGCTGAGTACAGGTTGGCTGCAATCCCCATTTCGCCTTTGAAATTCAGCAGAAGATCTTGATGGAGGACGATAATATCCAGAAAGAGGAGCCCATGGAGGATGAAGTTGGTGACAGTAAACATTTTGGTGAGAACTGTCTTAGTGTGCACTTCATTCTCAGAGATTTCCAGTAAATACTCCTGAGTACTTACTCTCTACCACACATAACAAGAATGACCTGGCATTTCCAGTATAAACTTAGGACTCCTATAAACCCCAGAAAGACAGCCACAGGCTGGCAATCCCTGCATAGAGCTTTGGTGGTGTGCTTACTTGCCTTACTGAAGACATGTGGAAGTTTTAATTACATTGTATGCTGAATGGCTGGCAGGCCAATGGAGCTGATGTGGAGAGGTCTTTTCCAGTGACTCATCTGTCATTCAAAACTAAAGCTTGCACAACAGTGGGTGGAATGGGATGCATAGAGGAAGACATGAAGTTTTTAGTCTCTCTAGAAGAATAGTTGATCCTGCTGTCTCCTTCAGGAGCCACAAGGCTCCCAACAAACTATTTCCAATTCCCAAGGCTTGTGGTACTGGTTGAATCTTGTGATATGTTCCCCAGCATTTGAAATAGAAAAAAAAGACTCATGAAATTTAAAATGTCCTCATTATTTTTTATTATACCTCAAATGATCAAGAAACTAAGGGAAGGGTTCTCAGAGATATGCTGGGAATCTGGTTTCAGTCAACATCATTATATTTCCCTGTGACCTGGTAATCATCTCTACACTGCAGAGTCCTCTTCTATCAAAGGAGATTGATTTAAGGTAGATTTAATTTTTCATTAACTCTTTGTGCGAAGTTCTGACACAAGAGTTAAAAATAGAAAGCTCTTGTTTTGTTTTCCGAGAAGAATCATTGGAGCGTAATGGGGGTGGGGGGGTGTTTAATTTTAAAGAAATATCTCACACAGCTGTGGAAGCTGGCAAGTCTGAAATCTGTGGGGCAAGCCCACAGGTAAGAGTTAACACTGTCCTCTTAAATTTGAATTCCACAGGACAGTAGGCTGGAATCAGGCAGGATTTCTATGTTGCAGTCTTGAAGAGAATGTCTTCTTTGGGAAAATCAGTCTTTACTCTTAATGTCTCAACTATTGGATGAGGCTCATACACATTATGGAAGGTATTTTATTTTAAACAAATCCTACAACTTAAATGTTAATCATGTCTTAAAAAATACCGTCAATGTAACATACAGATTATTTGACCAAACAGCTAAGCACCTCAGCCTAGCTAAAGTTGATGCAAAATTAACCATCACAGCCTTCTTACATTAGGGAGTTTATATCTTAAGTAGATGAAAAATAAAGCAGAAATTTTGCAATCCAATAATAGGAAGTGCCTTGGCATCTAACAAAGAACAGAGATAGAGTAGGGAAAACTTTCTGGGAGAGTGTGATTCCTGAACTTATTACTGTTGGTTATAGGGGAAGAAGTGGACAAAAATGACAAATGTGAATAACTGCGACTAGTTTATTATGATTGAAATTTTGTCTTCTTACAGGAAGAACAGGAAGTAATGATAAGTTACTAAGTGGAAAAATAACCTGGAGTAGCCAAATGACCTAATTTATCATTCATTTGTTTAAAACTAAGCTGAAGTTTATGAATTTACTTTACTCTAAAGTCTTGGAGGAGTCACTGAAGAATTCTTTTTTTTTATTTAAATATTTTATTTTATATAATTCTTACATCTTTTTTCATCTTTGCATAATGCATGCATTTTCATTTTGGACTGAAGAATTCTTAAACATTAAAGTAATGAAACTACATTTTCAATATTCAAGACCAATTATTGTAATTATTTTCCTAGTATTTTATAGAATCTCTCATTCCTGACCTCATAAAAGTTATACTTTAGTGGGGAAATGAGAAAAAAGACCAATAAAATAATTATGTTTTTAGTTAGTGGTATTGAGACCAGAATCTTGAGTCAGAAGCTTATCATTTCAACGTCTGCCTACTACTATTCCATCCATCACATACTTGCTATAAGTATAAACTTTGAATACTGAGTAATCATTCGGCCACTGTACTAGATCCCATCCTATCTCCCAGTCAAATACACCGGGTCTGGGATTTGATACTTCCTGACTCCAAAATGTAGATTTTTTTAGCTCTTTCACTTTAGGTTCTTCCATTCACTTGAGTGATTCTTGCCTACTACACAGCCAACGGCCCTCTGGCTCCAGGCCTAATGAAACTTTCTCTCACCCTGACCCCTGGGCTTCTCTCCTGGCCCTTTCTAGGAATGTAAGTTAAGAACATTAGGTGATCAATGAAAGTGAATGGAGAGAAGAGTACTATTGATAGATATTTAAGAAGTAAACATGATGTGGGTTGGCAAGGGATTAGTAGTAGGGGTTGAAAAAATGAGACACTGAAAAAATTCTCCAAACTGAGGGATTAGTTGTCTGAATGAAAGGGGATGACCTTTATTTAATTATGGAATCTAACAAATAAAGAGGGTTGAGAGGTGTGCATGGGGGAGGAGACAGTGATCTGGACATGCTCTGTGCACAGTGGGCATTGCTGTGAAGGTACAAAGTATGTGGTCACCACCTTTCCCCATATGGACCCCTCAACTCTCCTTTCTTGAGAACTACCAGAAAATTACACATTAAGGGGTAGTGTTGCCTTCCATCCTTATGGATCCTTCAAAATTGCCTGTGTAAGGCATTTTCCACCTGCATCATCATTTTGACAACTTTGGAAGCCAGGTAGGTTGCACTACAAAATAAGTTTGTGCCATAGGAAAACAGCAACCACACCAGGTCTTGCCTTGGTTACGATACCTATGAATGCTCCACAGACTAGAGGGATGGAAAGTACTTAGATGATTTCTCCCCACCAGCAGTCCAATTATTGGAAGTCCAATGCACTATCCATTGCGCCACAGAGCCTCAGTAGTCCAATTATTGGAAGGCCTTAAGAGCTTGTCTAGGAGTTTTGATTTTTTTTTTAAAGATTTATTTATGTATACAAGAACTGGAGTGTAGGTCAGAGTTGGGGGTGATGGTGAGAGGACTCACCAGAGACACAGTAGTGGGGCAGAACAGGCAGATCTACTGAAATACACTGCTGAGGGGAGCAGCAGGTGAGACAGAAAAGGTCTGCTGCACCATGTGGGTCACCTTCCTGGCCGGGGATAGAACTCATGTTGCAGTGGCTGGTGATAGCATCATAGGGCTGTGTCTTTAACCCTTGCACTACTAGGGAGGCCCCTTGTTTGTTTGTTTTTTCCCAGAGGAAATAGGACAGTCATAGAAAACTGTACCAGCAGACCTGGGAGAGAGGGAAGGAACTGCACTGTTTAAACATCCTGACAAACAAGTCCCTTTCAATATAAGTAACCTGCCTTGTGCATTGTCGGGTTGATAAACTTTTATGTCTTTGACATTAAAGCTAGAATATATCCAGTTATCTACCCATGTTCAAGTTTTGGAGATTCTTAAGTCAATCTTATAAATATAATACCAACACTTTGAAAATCTACCTCAGTAACAGAAAGACATTTTAAGTGGAGTTTTGTTGCCATTTGAGAAAGAGCAAATTCATTTCAATCATCTTCTTTAAGTCTATTTGTAACTTATAGAAACTCCTCGTTCTTAAAGATGATCAGAAATTCAAATAAGCCTAAAAGAACCGTAGTAACCATAAATACCACTGTCTGTATCTCAGAAATAAATGCTTCAAATAATCATTTAGAACTTATAGAGCACTGACTAAATCCCTTGTCAGAGCTGGGCGCTATCTAATAGCTCTTTTATTAGCTCCCTTAACAGCCCCTCTGTGAGAAACAATGAAGTTATGACCATCATGTGAAACATTAAAAAAGGTCAAGTAAGTAGCTCCAAGGCTCTTGTGACATAATCAGTTTATCAGAATGTTAAGTCATTGGATTTCTAGCCCAACACTAGACAAAAGGTAGTGGTTTCCTGCTTATTTCTATGAGAATCTTAGAATTTGTGACTGTGGAATCATCACAACGAAAAAAAGAATGGCAATATCAGGAGTGGGCAGGGAGGTTGAGCAGCTTAACTGGGCCCTTAGTGTATATTGAGCAACCTTTGACTTGGGATCCATACCTTTGCTTACCATGTTAGGAAACAAAATGTGGACCCACTTTATTGAAGTTTTAAATTCTGTGACTGGAGCTCATCTTTCTGTTTCATCCTATTCCTATTAATCAGTTTCCATTTCCTGTATTTATCAGACAAGCAGGAGTCAGTACAAGTTTAGAGCAAGGAAATGACACAATTAACATGGTATCAGACATGAAATCCAAAAGTCAAAGCCACATCTTTTCCCCTTCCCTCAAATCATTCCAGTGCTCTGGTTTTTACATCTCACACCCCCTCTGTGTGCATAGGCTCAGGCAGGATGTGCTACTCACCTTTCTCCTAACCTGCTCTGCTTTGCTGTCCCCTGCCTGGTCTGTGCTGTCTCCTTTGCCTAGAAGCACTTTTTTCCATATGAAATCTACATAAGTTTTCTTCTCTTACAGATTCATTGGTAGATACATCCCTTTCACTGAATGCATTTTATCATTTTTGACAGTGTGTTTTATATTTACATTATCACATTACAGTATTACGCTAAGTGGTACTCCTTCTGTGTAGACATATATTTTATCTCCATCTTCCACCCACCTAGACACATCATGTGAATACAGTAGATGGCTAGTAAACTTGCCTTTGTATTTAATATTCCTCATGTTCGGAATTCTGGCTCCCACAATAGAGACTTATCAGCAGTCTTTAGTGCAGCAAGGTTTGTATACATTTGACACAGCAATTCTAACACCCCTACCCAACATGGCTCAAAAATGTTTTATTTTATTATCTAATATTATGTTATGCTATGTTTTATTATAGTGTAGTATATCATACCATACCACTGTATTATGATGTTACATTATACTATATGATTGTGTTATGGAGGAATTTAAAGTCAAGGTATGAGCTAACTGAAAGGACAGTAAAAGTCAGATGAAAAGAAAAATAAGGAACAAGAAGAGAACTGAGTTCCCAGCAATATGCAGGAGTACAGAAGATAGAGCACTGTTTTTTTATTTTTTCTGTGATGAGCAGATAAGCTATAAAGAAAACTCCTTGTTTTAAATTTTCCATGAAGGAAAAGTGAATCTACTTTGGATCTTCCAGTGATTAGAAAAGTGAACAAGATACAAAAAACTGAGATAGGGCAATCTAAAGAGCAAACACACACACACACACACACACACACACAATCCTTTTCCTGACTTATATCCTATACAAACTCTTAAAAATTGAGAGCAGGGCAGATAGTGAACATTTTCATGCAGAAATTAATCCAATATTCCAAATATATTTAGATTATTCTTATAATTAGAGGAGAGATCTTTTAATAATTTAAACCCAAAACAGTGCACGGGGATAAATTTCCAATTGAATTTTGATTAACTGAAGCACTAATGTGTTATTTATGCTTCTTATATTGAATATTTATTTGAGAACATAGAGCAAAATCTAATAAATGAAGTCAAGATGTATCAGAGGCAAAAAAAAAAAAAAAACAGGAATAGGAGACACAATTTTTATTACCATAGTACTTTAATAGTAAAGTTGACAGTGAGCTTCTTGGCAACCAGTATACAAAAGGAAATACTGGTTCACATAGTTCTCCTACAGAGTCAGACAATAAACATAAAATAGTACATTTTATAACATGATGGAAGGTGATAGTTCTAGTAATAAAAAGTAAAGCAAGATTTCTGGTATGGATAATGCATTTTTAATTTTGAATAGAGTGTGGTAAGTATAGGCCTGAATAACATGGTGACATTTGAGCTATGTCTTAAAGGAAGTGAGGGCATGTGTTTTGCGGACACCAGACAGAGGAGAATTCCAGGCAAACAGGACAGCCAGCACAAAGGCCGTGAGATAGCAACATATCTGTCTTAGAATGCTGAGGAAGCCATTGTGGCAGGATCTAAGTAAGTAAAGAGAAGGAAGCAGGAGCCGAGGTCAGAGAATAACAGATCATGCATTGTCCTTCTTGGTCATTCTATGAAGGTTGACTTTTGTTCTAATCGAGATGGGGCCTCTGCTGAGTTTGAAACAGGGGAGTGATAGGAGCCGCCTTCCTGTTGAAGAGGGATCTCTACTGTGTGGAGAACAGCCCCCATGGGAGCATAAGTAAGAACAAAGAGGGACAATGGAAGTTTAGAAGTGGTGGTAGATTAAATTGGGTGTAATCACAGAGGATGTGGTAAGAAGCTGTAGCTTGAATTTATTTTTTCCTGATGGATTGGATTTGAAATGTGAGAAAGACACAAAAGTCAAGGATGACACCAAGTTTTTAGGCCTGATGTGAGGAAGACTTTTGTTGGGAGGGGGTAGCTGAGGATGGACTTGCTGTATGTCAGTGTTGACAATGATAAGTGGAAGAAGCCCAGAAGGCATCCAAGTGCACAGCTGCCTGGAGCCTGAAGTTCAGGGGAATGGCCCAGGTGGGTGGTAAAATTGGGGAGTTGTCACCACATAAAAGCTATTTAGTACCATGAGACAGGATGAGATCACCATGGAAGTGAGTTTAGATAGACAAGAGGTCCAAAGTCTGAACTCGGGGTACTCCACTGCTCAGAAGCAGGGAGAAGAGAGGAGGCAGCAGAGGAGAGTGAGACGTTTGGAGTAGAAGAAAACCATGAAAATGGGGTGTCCTGGAAGACAAATAAAATCGTTTTCAGAAGGAGAAAGACATCAACTGTTAATTGTTGCTGATAGTTCAAGAGAGATGAGGACCGAGAAACCCGATCTAGCAGTTTCACCTCCATGAGAAGACTTGTAGGGATGTAGTAGAAGCAAAAGCCTGACTGGAGTAGATGAGAAGCGTGGATGAGGAGACAGCTTTTCTTCACAAATCTTTGAAGAACTCTTGCTGTACATATGCATAAAAAAATTTTTTTAAAGGAAAAAAAAGGCAAGTGGCTGGAATGGGGAGTGGGGTCAAGTGAGATTTTTGTTTTTAAGATGGGAGAAATACAACATAATTTCACGTTGATGGGAATGATCAAAAAAATGAGGGGTAATTGATAATATGTGAGAGAAGAACTCCAAGCACATGTAACTGCTAGATTGATCCCTGTATGTTGCTGTGGGATAGAGAATCAGGAGGGGGCGGGGTGCAGGCTAAGTGTGTGTGTGTCCTATAAAGCACCAAGCAGTCCTTGAAATTACGTCAGACTTTTACTTGCAAAAATGACAAGTGCATTTAATGAGCCATTTTTTAAGTGATGTCACATATTTCGATACATTATCCAGCAGTTTATTAACCGCCATGCCAAATCAGTGTTATTATAGATGAAAAAATTGTTGCTACAACAACTTCTCCGAAGTCATGTTGATCAACAAGTTAAACAGTTGGCACTTCTTTGTGATCGTTCTTGCTGTTGTGAGTTCAAGGGCTGATGGCTTTGCCACCCCACAAGCTCTTAGCAGGGGACTTCGCAGAAGTTGGCGTCCCCAAGTGCCGAAATGACTATGGGCCGCCCCTAGTCGATTTCACAGCCTCCAGCTGGAAGACCCCCGCGTTGTTTTCACTGGTTGCAGCAACTCAACAAATAAAAATTGTAAGATACAGAAACTTTCCAGAGAAATGTCTGGAAGGAAACCAGTGTAAGTTAGTTTAAAGCCCTTAGCCCTTAGCTGAGGCCATTCCCCAACAACTTTGAAAAGTTCTCTTCTGACGCATCTGTACCTGCCCGGGGGCAGGTTGTCGGGAGGAGGTGCAGTCACCTGGACTTTCCCAGTGCAAACTTCAACGTCGGGTGAGGAAATCATCACCCCAGGACTTGTAACCTCCCCCCTTCTTCTAACTCAGAAAAAAAGCCTGCCACAGAAGTCTCTACTCCTCGGTTGTAAACGCGCGGCGATAGGGCGCAGCGCCCGGCCCCTCCAGCGGCAGGAAAAGCCCCAGCTGCAAGCTGCTGGGCAGCTGGGCGGGTCACCGCCTTCAGCGCTCCAGGTCCTCGGTGCCCGCCGCGGTGGGCCAGGGGCACGGGGCCGAGCTGGGTGGAGCCACCGCCGCGGCCCGAGGGGTAGAGCGAGGCGCGGCGCGGCGCTCGGAGCGCGCCTTTGCTCCCGCTCTGCGGGGACCCGGCCGCGCGGCGGCGCCAGGTGAGGAGCGGGCGGTGTTGGGTGGGGAGGCGGGGGCTGTGCGGGCTCCGCGGGTCCCGGCCGCTGCCCTGGAGCGCTGCCTCCCCTGCCGCCGAGTTGGTCGCCGCCGGCTGCGCGGCTGAAGGGTGGGGGCGGCGAGGAGGCCGTGGCCGCCCGGGCCGAGGAGGGGCGCGCCGAGCGCGCGCGGCGAGTCCGGAGTGGCCGGGCGCCTGCGGCTGGAGCTGCGGCGGGGCCGGGGCCCGGGGTCGGAGGGAGGGAGGGAGGGGGGGGGGGTCTGGACGAGGTTGGGGGCGGCGGGACCGTGGAGAGCGGCGGCTCGGAGGAAAGATGAGAAGGTGAGTGGGCGCCGGGCACGCAGAGTTGCTTTACTTCTCTTGTAGGCTGCAGGGACAAAAGCCCGGGCTGGGGTGAGAGGAGCCCGGGCAGCACAGCTTTGGGGGGCCCTGAATCTCGAGGGCTGGGTGGACTTCTGGCTGAGAGGGACCTGGAGAGGGAGTGTCGGGGTAGAGGAAAAGCTCACAGATCGATTGTAGGGAGCTGGGGACTTTGGGGGGGGGGGGGACCAGAGACCACTTTTGCGAGGACTCTGGAATACCCAAGAAAAGAGGGTTCAGGGTCGTCGGAATAAAGCTGCTAGGTCGCGGTGGACAGAGGAAAGACAAGTCCGCTGCTGCGTGGTGTGGGACCCTGAATTCACAGAAGAGCCTCCCTGCCCCCCAATCTCTGGTTCTCTGCCCTTCTGATTCTACTTTGTTCAAGAGTGGGGCTCGCGAGTTTGAACCATCCAGAGCCCCAAGAATTGGATTTGGCCGTGGATCCCACAAAAGTTTGTGTGGCGGTCTTTGCGCCCCTAGAGATAGTAGAAGCGTTAGGAAAAGTCTTGAACCCCTGTTTCGTCCGCACCGGGATCTGCGGAGGCGCTGCTGAAATGTTTGCTGGTACGTTTATTAATCATAACAGCCCTAGCGGTCATCACTGATTAACGTGCCGAGGACCTGGGAACTCTCGCCACCGTCAGGAAGTTAACAGGCTGACAGGCTGTCCCTTCCACGGTTGGGGTTTCCTGTTTGAAAAGAGTTTGGGAAGTCAAACCTGCTTCCAGCCCCTACCCAGCTTGCTTTCTTATGTAAAGAAGGAACCCCGCTTTGAAAAGTAGACTTTGGAAAGTAGACTTGCCCGGGGCTGGAAATTCTCTGGGCTTGCCCTGCCCGCTTCCCTAGAAGTCTTCCTTCTGCAGCTCTGAAGGATCTTTCTGAGTGCTAGACGCACAGCTAGTCGCAGCCAGAGGCAGCAGGGAGTGAAACTAGGGGGAGAAGCAAACAGATGTGGAATCCTTGCAGTGTAAGTATTTGTCAGACCTGTTTACCTTCATTATAATAACGTGTACGTTGCAGGTATTTATTTTTCAGGTTTGGACGTTTAACTTTAAGCTTCCTCGTTTGGTTTAATTTAGGTGAGATAATGGCTCTGAGAGTCTAACATTTATCTGAATTCTGTCGGGGAAGGTCTAAATGAAGTTCACAGTTTCAGTGTTAAACTTTTGCCCTGAGAGCACTTGAATTCTTGGTTCTTGGTAGGCTAGCAACGGAGCAGCTGGATTTGGGATAAATAAACCTTCAGAGTTGTCTACTTATTTTAACAGAATGGCTATATCCCTGGTACCATTGCCCTCAATTGTGCAAATATTTGTTTGAATAAAGAGTTAAGGTTCTTTGAAAAGTAACAGTTGTGGCTATTCATGGTTCCCTTTTCAAATCCTGGTTTTAGTTACCTAAAAGGGTTTTTGGTTGAATTTTTTTTTTGCCCTACCTATATTTAATATGGAAATTTAATCACTACATGTACTTAATTCCCCCAAATGCATATAACTGCTGTTTCCTTTAAAAGAAAGGGGGAGTTGAGTTTTTGCCCCTAGATGACCTTCACCTCCGGAGTCCCAGAGATTTGCAAATCTCAGCCTTTCTCACAAATGGAAAAATGAGATGTTTGGTTAAGAATAGCCATCATTTCAATTTGCAGACTTCTGTCTGTTTCTTGCAGCTTGAAGCTGCTGTTCATTTGGGTTGAAGACCAACTTACATATAGAGGGTATCTTTTGGATCCCTGTTTGAAGTAAAAGACACTTGGGAAATTGGGCTAAGAGTTTGCTAACTCCTGTCTTAAAGAACCCAGACACAGGATACATAGAACTCTTTGGCAACTTTTTCTGAAACATATTGTTTACTGATTTTTGCACAGGAAAGAGAAGAAAAACTGAAGTGATTAAATCAAACACTGCTTTTTCAGTATTTTTTTCTAAGCCCTATTTTGAGGTATAAAAGCAAGGATTGACTTGAGTATACTGGAAAAGTTCCTGTGAAAAATGTGACTCTTTTTAAACACTAAAAATCCCCTTGAGGTTGTGACTTTGTATGCTAATTCCCAGCCCTTCTTGGGGAAGGTATGCTATGAATGACTTGGATAGAGAATGGTTTTATACAGCTCCCAAGTGGAATCCATGTGTTTTATAAAATCTGACTATGAATGTCACCCCTTTGAAACAAAAACAGCTTTTGAATATGTGCTTTATTTTAAAGCTCTGCTTGTACATTACAGCAGTGGTTCTCAATGGAGTGGGGGAGGCATTTTGCACCCGCCCATCCACCCCCACCGAAGGAATATTGGCCCAGGTCTGGAAGTATTTTTTGGTTGTCCCAACTGGGGGCTAGGGAATAGTCCCAATGACCAGCTGGGTCTGGCAGATAGTGGGCAGAGGCCCTGAAGACTGTGTAATATTCTGCAATGTACCGGGCACACAACAAAGCATTATTCAGCCCCAAACTCTTTACTAGAATACTACCTCATGGGCATATGTTAACAAGATTAGGGATCTTAATCTAATTTGGATCCTCAAGAAACCAACTGTATTCTTTCTCAACACAAAGGAACCATGTCATAGAAGCCTTTTTGTCTGCAGCACATTCTTTTGCCCTTGGCATTAAGGGTCTTAATATACCATAGAAGTGAAGAAACTTCTGTTCATTGATGACTTTGAGTTGGCTTATGATCACAGAATTTTGGAGTGTTTTGAGCACAAGGGAGCCTCAGAGATCACTGAGTTGAACCTTTTCATTTAATAGATATAAAAATTGAAGTATGTAATGACTTGTAAAGTTAAGTGAGTTAGTGGCAGACAAAGTTCTAGGTACAATCCAGTATTAGAGAATTTAGAAGCTGCTATTCAGGCAAATGTAGTTTTTAAAAAACTGGACTTCACCCTTTGTACAAGTTTAGAGGGACAAATCTCCATGAGGAAATAAACTCTTTGACGGGGGAAGGGTGGCCTTAGCCATGGTTACAGGAGCATATGCCTGGGTGTGTCTGCCTCAAGAAGGAGATAATTCCTTTGTGTGACCTGTGACACTCCACTTCTGGGGCCTGTACCATCCTTCCCTTGGCAGAGTAGGCAACAGATGGTTCCATAGACATAGCAGATGTTGCTTTTGAATCCAGGTACAAAACAGAACATTTGAGATTTTCTATCCCCCCTGCCTTCTGTGTTGAGTAGAGTGCATGAATGGATAAGGTTGTCATGAACAAAAGGGAGAATGAGAGGTCTGCTGAGCATGGAGTTTAAAAGACACCTGGCATGCAAGAAAATGAGTATGCATCTGGGGCAATTGTGGGGGAAACTCAAACTGAGGAGTAGCTAAGATAAATTTGATTGTATAGAACTTGGGTTAGGAATCTGAAGAAAACTCAGGATTGACTGTTTCTTCAAGGGAGTAGAACAGAATTGTTCTTGGGGTAAAAAGAACCTCAGAAATCCTCTTGTCTGAATCCTCACCTATAATTCACTTGGCTACATGGTGCCTGACCTGCACGCGCCATCTCTTTGTTTCTACCACACTTCCCCTGACACTGTACTGGCACTGCCATTCCATCTGTTTACCTAATGGGGAAGAAATGATATAAAGTTATTGTCAGTTTCCTAGGAGAGTTTTAAAAGCAGGAAATTTATGAAGGGCTTTATTTATTTAAAGGACTGATTTCAATGAGTTTTTGATTATCACAGAGTTGTGATACTCTGATGAATTACAAACATACATATTCACATGTTTACATCTCACCCACTAGCCCCAATGATTATGGATTCTAGTTCTGTGGGCCAAGTGATTCTGACACAGAAGTTAAAAATCCTCAAATATGGAGCTTCTGGTAGTATGGGAGGGTTTTATTATGACCTTGGGAAAGGTCAGCTCTCTGAACTGAACTGAGGTAGGTTCTTATCTTGGACTGCCAGCCAAATGGGTGCACCTCAAGCCAATGCATAGTAGTATATTTAGAAATGATTTATTTGAAAGTGCTGATTTTTTAAAGGGGCCTGCACCCTGCGTTGCTGCAATCATTAGGTGTAGCAGCCTTTTCATTATACCTTTCATCTAGTTATTCTTGAGACATTTTTCCAGATTGGAGAGAAGTCGTGAGTTGATTTTTTGTTTGTTTGGTTTTTGTTTTTTTAACTGTTGGCTGGAAGTATTTATTGGTATTGATTATTGTGTTGCTTGTGTTTTGAAAGTGAATAAAATGAAAAAGGGCTGCACAGTTTCAAATCCCTTTAAAATAAACATTTAGTAAGGCAGAACTTGTTTCTGTTTGAATTTTCTGGAAGCTAATTTGCACATAGTTGTTTTCATGATATTTAAGGATGCTTCCTACATGTGGGGAAGAAACTTCGTGCTGTATCTGCTTTAAAGGCAAAATTGTTACCTGTGACAGCTAGTGGTTGATAAGAGAAACCCAGTATAAAGATCACTTTATTGAAGTGAGTGGGAAAGCTAGGGGCTGGAGAAGCTTCCTATACAACGAAACATAAATAAGATATAGAGTAACAGGCTAGATTATATGAAAAAGTCTTTGAGAAGTTTTAAAAAGAAATTAGTGTGTGTTGGTTGATTTAGTAGATGAACTGATTTTCCTTATATTGCAAATTAAAGGTAAGAAAAAGTTTATACATACTAATATTTAATATTGTTACCTTAAGCATGGTCAACCTTGTCTATGACTGCTGCTAAATCTGAAGTTCAGTGGATGCTATGTAATCACCTTAGAATATTTTGTTTGTACATTGTGGGTGACTTCTCCAGATGGCAATATGCTTGTATAATTATCATATGAAATAGTAGAAAAGCCTGCTGCTAAAGGATTTTTTCTAGACTTATGTCTTGACTACTGTACTGTAAAAACAAGGGCAGGTAAAAGTGGAGGGAAGCCAGCTCCTGCATTCTTTCAATCAGTTCAGACTCAGATGGAATAGTGCTTCGTAGCCAAGAGATACACAGAGAGGACTGAGAAGTGATGTCTGTCTGCCACACTGCTTATGTCACTGCAGAATTAGAATTTCACAGTGTAAGATTTACTCAGGAAATGGCAAGCCATGGAAATCCAGGCCGAATATTGTTTATACATCACATTAAATCAAATATCCATTCTGTGTTGCATCAAGGTTAACTGATCAGCCCTTTTCCCCACTGTTATGTTGAAACAATTTACCATGCCCTTGGAATGTCACCGGCAACAGTGCCGGTGAAATCTTTTCCCAATTAGGTAGCTGCCACCTTATCTCTAAAACATGTTTCTGTTCTGTGGTCATTTCCATTTCCTGCATTGTATAACTGGCACTCCTGTGTTATTTAACCAGTATCTATGAGAGCCTAGAAAGTTGGAACAGCAAGAACTTCTAGTTCACCATCCCCTTTTTAAATAGGGGGAAACCTTGGCTAAAATAAGGTGAAGACCAGCAAGGTTGACTTGCTCCGGCTCTCACTTCTGTTGGTTATTTTGGCAGAACCAGCACTGGTTCTGGTCTCCTGACTCATGTTCCTGGCATCCTGTCCAGTGTTCTTCATACCAGATTGGCCCTTACGATAAAAATAACATCCTAATGTAACCATTTCCTTTATTAGGTGGTCTTTTGGCCAGATACAGAAAACAACAGTGATTACATTTAATTTAGTCAGTTTATTGGCCTCTACTCGTTCAAATCCTTTTCCCGATACTTTCAAGCAATAAATGGCCAAAAGGTAGGTAGCAGGAAAGGGAAAGGTTAAGTATCTTATAACACCAACTCTCCATAATCAGCCATTAAGTAATGAAGTGATGGTGTCAGTGTTGTTTTGTTTACTTCATGGTATTTAAAAAAAACCATCCACTGAACCTTTTAATCAAAGGGGAAAACAATATGACCCTGGGTGATGTGTTCTCTTTGTGTTTGTTCCTTCTCTCTTGTGCCTTCTTATGTTCTGCCTATTCCCAGTTCATTAATATTGGGCAAGAAAATGGGGAATGTAGTATGCTTGGATTTGGGGGAATGCTATGTTGGAAAGATAAAAGGTGATACTTAAGAAAGTGTATTTCTAATGAGTAGTGTAGAGTAAGGACAGGATGGTGATCAGATCAGAATTTGCTCCCCAAGACTCTCAGCTGCCAATTTGAGTCCACAGTAGTGGTTACAGCATCATGAAAAAACATCTTTATCCCATTGTGATCCGACAGTGAACATTTTTCTTGCTTGAAATTAGCTTGCAGGGTGCTTTCTCCCCTCGTTTAGGAGTGTAGCTGATGGACAAGTGCACACACACACACATTCAAGTCTTCCACTTGTGTTATATCTGACTTCATCTTCTGTGGTGATCACATACAACAGAGCAAGGTTTCCCCAGGTCTGAAGGCGATTGATGAGAGTCAGCCTGAACCCGGGGATGACCTATACCAGTGATCTGGAATAAGGAGCATCTGAAAACATTTGATTTTAGGGGAAATTTTTGGAAATCCTTTTCTTGAACTAAAACTATTTTAGGATTCTGGAAGAACACACAAATATGGGTCTATAATTTCTTACCTAAAGAACTCTGCCCAGAAGCTTTTCCCGAAGCAGTAACATGATTTAATAATCTATAAAATATGCCAGTTTCTCTCTTCTCACAAACACCTAGGGGGGTGTGTGTGTGTATGTGTAACATTTTTTGAGGCTTAAATTCTTCAAGATATGTAAGGCAAATTTGGCAGTTTTTGAGAAAACTAACTTTTCAAGTTTCTGAAGGGATGGTTTTATTTGGGCACATGTAGTGGTGACGTTTAGTTATTACACCTAGCGTTATAGTAAAAGTATACTACACTGGCCTGATACTCATAATCTGGATAATGCATTTCCTTTCAAATTTTTCCCAACTACCTAGAAAATTCTGCTTTTAGGAGCTTACTTCACTATGATAGAGGATTAGTATTTTATACTTTAAAAAAGTCATCAGCTAGGAGCCCCTGCTGTGAATCCTACCCTTCTTTGTACAGTGAGCTGCTATAATTTTAAGCCAGTATATATTTGTTTATTTTTGCTCATTTTGAGTTTCAGAATGACTTTTAGGTTTTCATCTTTTACCTTTTAAATAGTTTTATGGAAAATTTTTAAATGTACACAGAAGTTAAGAAAATCGACACTGAAATTCCATGTATCCATCACTCAGCGTCAACAGTTTTTCTATATATGCTAGTCTTGTTTCATCTGTAGACCTACCTTCTCCCCCAACAGGGATTGTTAAAAAGTAAATTTCAAATCCAATAATATTTCATTCATAAATAATTGAAAGTGTAACTCCAAGGGATTAGGAAAAAAAAAAAATATATATATATATATATATATATATATACCTATATTATCCTGCCTAAAAAATTATTAGCAATTGCCATAGCATCTCTGTTTCCAGTCAGTGTTCACATTCCCTGATTATCTGATAAGTTTTTGTTTTGTTGGGTCGTTCAAAACAGGAACCAAATGACGTCTACACTAGCATTTCATGGTATGTCTTCCAAGTCTCTTATAATCTAAAGCAGTTTCCTCTCTTAGTTTTTTTTCCTTCCCTTGCCATTTGATGGTTAGACATTGGTTCCTCTATTTTCCTGTAGACTTTCCCACATTCTGAGTTTTAAGTGCTGGCATCAACTTAGTGTTCTTTAATATGTTCCTCTGTCCCATGTATTTTCTGTAATTGGAGGCAGTGTGCTTTTCATTTGAGGCCATTCCTACTACATCATTGTGTTGAACTTAATGCATAACATTTATGTAAATAACAATAATTAACATTGGCTCTTCAAATAATGCTAAAGCTGCTTTAATAATGGCATAAACACAAATGTGAGTTCAGTTGATAAAAGTTAAGTCTCGATTATTTAGGTTCAGCTCAGGAATGTGCTCATGGCGAGGGACTTTGAATAACCTAAAGGTTTTTTGAAGTTGTTTCTGCTTTCTTTCTCCCTCCCTTGCCTTCTTCACTAGTTGAAGAGTTATCACAGGAAACACACAGCCAAATTCCTTGCATAGTCTAAGACTGTTTAAATTTCATACAGACAAGTCTTGTTCAGAGGACCAGCACACAATTTTTCGAAATCCCTGTAGTTGATGTTTTATATCTTCAGTAAGAATCCTGTAAAATCTTAAGAATTTTAATAGAAAACAATCTAGACTTATTTAAAAATAACCTCTGACTTATTTAAAAGTAGCTTCTGATCATAGGAGATAAAGCTCCTCATTTGAAGTACTGCTATTGCTGTTGATTGTATTTACTTTTAGGAACCCCGAGTGCATCTGGAGGCCTGCTTTTGACAGTCCTGGTTTGCAATACAGATAGAAATGACAGAAGGTGCTGGTAGCCTGGGGTTAGAGTCCTTTGTTGTAAGGATGGGCTTGAAATCTTTACTTTTGTCCCCCTTTCAGCCATCTGCATCAGTTCTTCTCATCCCCATCACTCAGCTCCCTTTCCTCCCTGTACCATCATCTGGTACTTTTGATTTTTCCTGGCAGGTCACCCTTATCTCTTCTTTTAGCTGTTTTAAGCATGTAATAAAGTAAGAACTCAAAAGTGAAAACAAAAGAAACCAAGAGAGAAACAGTGTCATCAGCATCTGGAGACATCGTGTAACGTTCCAGCAGGCCTCACCTATCTCCCCAGCTGCCAGGCATCATCCTGACACCTGGGGAATTCAGAGGCGACCTCACATTGCCTGGGTTCTGAAAAGCTTTTTCTGGCTGTCACAAAAAGCATTCGTGCTGTGGGCATAGAATGTACATCTCTGAGTGTGTGTGTGTGTGTGTGTGTGTGTGTGCGCGCGCAGGTGAGACAGTCAATTAGGATTGTCACAATAGACTTAATCAGCAAGAATAAAACAGTCCCCTTATGCTGCCTTTAAAACACATTTATTCCTGTGGAATTGCTTTTTTGGATTTTTTTTGAGAGCTACAAGCATCCACTGGGGGATTATCAACTTGCCTGTATGTACTTATTTGGATAATAATGATTTTGTTCAAACAGGCAGATCTTTAAATGACAGCAAACACAGTACAAAGGGAATCCATTTGCTGCAGTTTATTTGCAAAAAACAGTAAGGGTCCTATATCTATGATTAGTTTTTTTTTTTCCTTTCTGCACTGGGGTATAAAATCTTGAGTGTGGAGGAAGTTTAAGGGAACAGAGTTTCTGAAGCTGGGATGAGTGAATGGGAGACAAGTTGTCTGGAGATGGATGTTGAGACAGTGGGAAGGTCCAAGATTTGAGACGCTTGCAGAAGATACATGGGAGGGGATATTTGAAGGAGAATATCTGGGACTATTTGCTGGGAGGATGATGTTTGCTGATGGGTGTGGGTTTGTGTGTAGAGGTGAGGCTTATTTGCAGGGATCAAGGAGGCTGAGAATGATTTTGTAATGAAAGGAAATATTTGTGGAAGAAGGGGGTATGTTTGCAAAGCCAGAGTTGGGAGGACTAAGGGTTTAACTGAGGATGGTGTTTGGATAACAGAGAATGAGCAAATTAGGCTGCCTTTGGATTTCTGAAATGAGAATATTGCTAGAGAAGGAAATGGTTGTTCCCAAAACTTCTAATTAGCCACTTCATCATGTTTTCATGTTTGAATTAGTGGAAAAAGGAGATTTTTGTATCTATTGTTCCCCATTCTTAAACATGGAGTTTGAGGCTGAAATAGAGTTCTCAGTTTTTCCCTTTCATTCTTGAAAATTGTTCTCTCCAGGCCCCATCTGCTTCCCTTGGTGGCCACAGAAATACAAACCTCCCTTCCACACCTCCCCTGCCCCCTGGATTCATAAAGAATGGCACTGCTTCTGAGGGATGGCTTTTAGCTGGGGTCTGAGTTCAATTACATGTCATCAGGAGATGTTTTATTTATAACATTGCCGTATCGTAAACATCAGTGCTAAGAAGACCGGCCTGTGGACCACCAATGTTCTGGGAGAGTGTTCAACACCAAGCAGCAAAATGTGCTTGCGAGTGCCAGCCCCTCATGGCTTTGCAAGACTCCGACTTTATCATAAAGTAGAAAGTTTAATGTGGAGATTTAGAATTGGGAGCGAAAGTGGATTATGTCCCCTGAATTTGCTTCTATAATCCACAGCCCTCTCTTTTTCCAGCAATATGAAATGATTTCCATTTTTCTGTCTTGCTCTTCTAAGAGTATCCGTGTAAAACAACTAGTACCTTCCTGTATAATTTAGGAATCCTATATAATTTAGAATCCTTCCTGTATAATTCCTGTATAAAATACCTTCCCGTATAATTTAGAATCCAAACTCTTTGGTAGAAATTACCTGGAAGATTGTATTTACATAGGCCAGACTTGAAGCTCCTCTCCTCTGTCACAACACAGCACAGCAAACAATTCATTTTAATTTGTTTGCTTTCTTTGCTACCTGGGTGTGTCTTCATTATCTTGAAACCAAGATCACCACAGCCTGGCCCTTATAAGCTGTAAACTCCCTGCTGGTAATTTTGCAATTTGAGTGGGCTTAGCTTCAGTGTTGTGTTATGTGGTTTTAACAGAGCTGGAGAGTTTTATTTTAAAAGGTATGCCAGAGAGAAAAGAATCACAGAAGACACTTTTAAAAATAATCCCCGAGGTTGGTTTTTCAAGTCCTTTTCTTCTCCAGGGAAAAAAGTATCCCGACTTTCTTTCAGAGATCTCTTCATGACTTCTTGTGTTTTTTAATTGACAGTGAGATGAAATATATTTCAGATGATAAGATAGCAAGAGCTCTGGGGGTACTGAATTTATGAATTGGTAAGTAAGCCCCGACATTTCAACACACATTAACTTCTTTCCTGTTTAGACTTCCCGGTGTTGTCTTTTCTGTCAGATGGGCACCAGATGCCTGCGCCCCTTCTGCAGGCCCTTTTGTGGATGTGCATGTAATATGTGAACCTTTCAAGCCCTTGGGACTGTTTTGCTGCCACAATGACATAATGCACTGATTTTGTCATTTCACTGAGACTTCTTTTTTGTTTACATAAAATGTACAGGAAACTCCAAAAAAAAAAAAAAAAAATACACCAGTGCAGATCAAGAAGCCAGGCTGTGTGAACTTCGGAGTCTCTTTGCCTCTTCTCTTACACAGACCTCACACCCCCACCACCTCCTCCTGGCTGGTCACTTCAGAGATACCTCTTGTGGTGCTGTCTTTCACTCGCCTCAGTCCTGCTTCTTCTTCTTACCTTTTCTGAACTCAGCTGCAGTCTGATGCATTCATTATCCGGTGCTCCCCTCACACCAGTGCTCCCTCATTGCTGGGGAATTAACCCCAAACTTTTCCATTGTGTTCTCCACCTCCTGCTTCTACTGTGCTTGCTCACACCCCAATGTTCTAAGACTCCCAAGTGGATGCCTGAAACCTCAGATAATACCGAACTATATGTATACACACACACACACACACATACATACACACACACGTGTGTGTATAAGCATATATACATATATGTGTACATGCATATGCACATACACACATGTGTGTATGCATATACACACATATATACACACATGTATATACACATATATGTGTATATAAGTGTATATATACATGTGTGTGTGTGTATATATATTGTGGCTCAGTTTCCTTCTGTCACACATATATATATCCTATATATATATATATATATATACTGCTTTCCCCCCTACACGTATATCTTTATCATAAAGTTTAACTTCTAAATTAGACACAATGAGAGATTAACAATAATAACTAATAATAAAATATAACAATGATAACTACAATGAAAGTTATATGAATGTGTGCGCGCTCTCTTCTCTCTCTCTCCTCTCTCTCACAAACTACTAATTGTACAGAGTACTTTTGGAATCTGGTTTGTCATGGTTAACATGTCACAGAAATTGAAACATCAGTCAAAGGGGAGAGGGGCTGATGAGTTCATTACTGGTGTACTTTTCTCTATGCTTTTCCCATTTTTTGTCCTCTAATTGTGATCTCACTTGAAATGTAAAGACTATCCTGGAAGTAGAGAAGGAGAGCTATATCAGTGGCCACTATTGTTACTCCTGGAGTCACAAAGGCCATCTGTGTGACAATTCTTTAACTTTTTGAGGTGGATTTATTTGTGGGATTAAGTGATACCAAGTTGAGACGTGTCCATGTGCACTTAGCTGTAGCAAGTAAACTTAAGGAGAATGAGTGAATACCCTATTTGTATTTGATGATAAATCTTTCGGTGCACAATCTTTTACACATCCTTAAACCCAGTAAAGTTAAACTGAAAATTGGAATATAAAATATGAAGCTCCTTTTAAAATGTTTCTATGATGTTTGTCTGTTCAAGTCACTTATAACCTTTTTCTGTGATTATGTATGGTATAGAATTGTTGCACCCCTGTTCCTCCCATGTAGATAATTTATAATTCTCCTGCTGTCTCTTGTAGCAACTGTGAAGCTGATCTTTCAGCCCACACTGCTTTGAAATATTTTGACATTCTGTTTAGTGAAGCAAACTGCTTCAGTAATTAGATATTTTTTTGATTTAGGAAAAAAAAACGTGCGAGGAGGAGAGGGGAACCAAGTGTTACCACTTTGTAGGGTGGTAAGAAATCTGTAGTAGTTTGAGAATGCTATGGTTTTATTGATCCAAATAAAGATGAAACAATCTGGTAATATTTGGGTGATTAAGTAGCATTTGCAACTGCAAACAAGTTCTAATATAATATTTTATCATCTCAGTCAAAAACTAAACTTTTAAGTCCATTTTGATATAAGGTGTTAAACTCTTCAACTTCGTTCTATGGAAGTAAATATGTAAAATGCAGAGTTTGAGTTCAGTGCACGGCTTTGATTTTTCTCTTTTTTTTTTTTTTAAAGATTTTTTTTTTTAATAGAGGCATGTTTTATTTCTTTGTTTGTTTGTTTGTTTGTTTGTTTTGTTTATACATGCACTGGGTACAGTCAGCAGCGCGGGAGGGTGAGAGAATTCACCAGAGCCAGATCGGGAAACAGAGCAGGCAAAAGGACCGAAGTACACTGCAGAGGGGAGCAGCGGGCGGCAGGAGAGGTCTGCGCCATGCGGGACCCTCCTCCGGTGGCGGGGGAGCAGCTTAATCATATCTGCTCTGGCTTGCTTTCTGGATGGCTGTCTCTGCACACTGTGGAAACATAGTTTCTAACTTCCTGCTGCTTCCCATCTTGTATACATAATTTTCAAACCAAATCTTCCACACTCAGGGTTTTAATTCTCTTCTTTTGTATTTTAACATCTCCTTCATGGAGTTTTTTTGTTTATATCTTTGCCTATACCATTCCAAATGGTTGGAGGTTTGTGGTGCAATTTTAACCACTCTTAAGGTAGGCATGGGGCTAGGCCCCCTAGGGCATATCTTACACAATGGTGGAATAGGAAAGGATTCTATAAGAGAGTAATATATGATTTAAAAATACAATTTATTCTAGGAGACTTACATCCTAGTACTTAAGGATGATTGCTTTTTCCTACACAATGTTTGTTACCTGTTTTGTCAGAGACAAGAGGTTTACTGGATATACCCATAGTCAGACTTCAAATGGCTTGGGATTTTGTTTATGTCCTTTAAAATCATAAAATTTTAGGTGTGGAAGTGACTTTTTGATATCATTGAAAAATACCCATCAGACCCCTTTTCCTTCAGCAAGACTTATCTTAATTGTCCTTTCTTTGTATTTTAACATCCTCAGACTAGCACACCTATTGGTTAGCAACCATCCATGTTCTTTTGCCAATTTGTCAGTCAATCCTATATTAAACATCTCAGTGTATCACAATCATTTGTTCATGTGTAAGTCTTTCCCTTTGGACTGTAAGCTGTTAAAAGGCAGGAAATGGTGTCTTTGACTACGTCCTTCCCAGTGCCAACCCCAGAATCTGGTTTATGGGGGGCAATTAATGAAGGTTAACGTCTTCATGGTAAGAAGGGATTCCTGAGACTTAGTGCCTTTAGACCTTGGTGGATTGGCAACGTCCTTGTTTCATATTACCCTTTTGGAGGGATGCAGGCTAACAGACTCCACCCCTGAGGAGCTGCATGCTAGTCGTCTTGCAGGGGAGTGGAAATGGATCATGCTCTAACTCTTGATGTTTCAGTTTGGAACAACCATGTCACTCAGATTTCACTGATCAAAGCAAGGGACATAGCCACAGTTAATGTCACAGGGATGAGAATGGCAACTCTATAGTTTCTGAAAGAAGGAAAACAAGAGGGCCTCCCCAGTGGCGCAGCGGTTGAGCGCTGGGTTTCGAAGCTGCCCGCGGCCTCTGCAGCGCCGGTTCGATCCCCGGCTGCTCCCCAGCCACCAGAGGAGGGTCCCACATGGCGCGCAGACCTCTCCTGCCGCCCGCTGCTCCCCTCAGCAGTGTACTTCGGTCCTTCTGCCTGCTCTGCAACCCTCTCTGGCTCTGGTGAATTCTCTCACCCTCCCGCACTTCTGACTGTACCCAGTGCTTGTATAAATAATAAATAAATCTTAAAAAAAAAAAAAAAAAAGAAGGAAAACAAGAATAATAGTGAATAATGTTGACAGCTGCCGATTCACTGTGTGATGTGTGATAGGCACTTGGGATCTATTTAATGAATGAAATACCTACAACTACTTGGAGATTTTAATTTTTTTCCATATAATATGCAGGAATAATGAAATATGCTAGTAACTACATTTTTCTAAAAAAAAAAAAAACTAAGGACATTAATATTGTCCAAACTATGTTTAGCAAATTTCTGAACACTTATAACGACTTCATTCCCTTTATATTAAGGAAGATGTTGTGTTTGATTTTGTAGTTTTCTGTAATAGATGTGTTACATATGGAAAAGGTAAATTTGCATATTTAACATTTTTGCCTGTGAATTTGTGATTTGTAAGAAATATACATTTGCTCATTAAGCTGACCAAAATATATTTCCCATGCTAGTTTGGTTTTCGTGTACAATTCCTGGTTCACAACTCCCAAAAGCTCTGGAATTTCCTATGTGTTGTGATAAAGATATCTCTTGTTAGGTTAATGAAGGTCAGTTTTAGAAAACACCTGAGGTTGTGTGCTGGTTTCCATAGAAGCATCTGTGATTAGAGAGGTGGAACTTCCAGTCTCACCTGCCTTGTCACCCTCAGGAGAGGGGACAGGGAAGAAGGGCCAGAGATTAACTGTCACTCACCAGTGACCAATGAGTTAATCAGTCACGACTATGAAAGCCTCCATAAAAAGTCAAGAGGAAGGGACATCAGAGAGTGTTTGGGTTGATGAGCCTGTGAAGATTTGTACACTTGGAGGGGGCACTCTTAACCTTTCCTATGCTTGCCCTATCCATCTCTTCCTTCTGGTTATTCTTGAGATAGGTCCTTTGAAATAAATAAGTGATCTAGTGAGTATATGAGTTTTCTAAGTTCTCTGTGCCATTCTAGCAAATTAATCAAACCTGAGGAGGAGGTCTTGGCAACCTTTGATTTATCGCCATTCGGTCAGAAGTGTGGGTGGCAACTTGGGCTTTTGACAGGCACCTGAAATCTTAGGAGGCAGTGTGAGAACCTTCAATTTGTGGGATCAGGAGGTATGGAAGATAAGCAAGAATTACTAGACATGTCCTCTTCTTAAGTGTGTGGCCTAGTTACAGAGACAAAAACATTATGAAATTGATGGTTAAACATAAGTGACACATTATACAGACCAGAGATGTAATAACTAGTGTCTGAGGTATCTGAGGAGTTGGAGGACAGTCTTTACAGTACCTGAGTCAATGGGAATGTTTAAGTTGTTTTCACTTTGATAATGATAAAAACAAAGTCTTTATCAGAATAAACCTTCATGTTTGCAGTGATAACTTGTAATTAAAAGATATGTTCATAGAATGAACCTTTAGCTTCTTAATTTGTTGAAACTAGACTTTGAAACCTATCAGTAAGGTAAGGTAAAAAGTATCAGGCTTTTCTGCCCTCCCACCATCAGGATAGATGATGGAACCCTGAGGTCCCGCATGCATGTCTGATGGCGGGCACCTGGAGTAGGGTGTGGGCATAGGTAGATGGGATTCACCTGGGCTAAGACTAGGCTTTTAAGGGCGGCGTCACGGGGACGCCAGCAGGAGCAGAGAACCTGAGAGAGAAGCAGAGCCATGAGAAGAGCAGAGAGAATGTGAGAGAAGGCTGGAGAGCCCATAGTAAAGACTTGCTGGGGGCTGGGAGGCCTGCCGTGTACGTGGTGAATCCCAATAAAAGCCTGCAAAAGCCACTGAGGGTTCCAGGACTCCTCCTTTACCCGGTCTGCTGGATCAGAAAACCTGCACTGTGTTCTTCCTGTCCTTACACTATCTTAGGACTGCATATATTTTTTATAGAATCATGGAGGACAGAATCTTGAGAAGTGGTGGTTTCGCATAGGCGCTGAAGAGAGGAAAGATGCTACACTAGAGGAGAGAGTTTGAGATCCAGGGTGAATGTAGGGCATTTGGGGCTCCTGGGAACTTGAAAGAGACATCAGGATTAAGTTTTAAAAACTTCACCCTCACCCTGGTATGGGAAAAACTCTTTGGTCTATTATTACCTGCTTTTTTTCTGATGGGTGCAGGAGCTTTATTAAGTCTTTTTGTTAAAAAGATAATTCTTAAAACCCCCTTTTAAAGAGTCATTATCTGACACTCATGCTATTGATCATTGTCCAACCAACTTTTTTTTCTCTGCCAGAGTTTTGTTTCCTTAGGACTTTACTTCTGCCAAGTTAATGATTTTAGCAGAGACATCTAAAGGAAGGTTCACTGCATCACCCCTTTGGATGTTTGCAGGGTACTCAGGAAGCAGGTGGTCCTGCTCGAACCCTAAAGGGGAATTACCTTTCTTATGTATCAACCTAATCCTGCACCTGTACTTGATTAGGGATTTGTTGTGTCAAATCTCATTGATGTCCTCTCAAATTATTTTTCTTTTGTATAAAAACGATTCCAGATCAGTGGTCTTTGTCATCGTTTTACAGTATGGTTTTACTAGGTTTATTACTATAACAGAGTTTGTGTCTGTTAATTACATTGGGCCAAGCTGCAAGACTGTGCTGACAAGTAGTTGGCCTTTTTAAGTCATTTTTGATAAGTAAAACTTTCTGTTGTTTCTTTTACAGATTCCAACAAGATTATGGCAGAGCATAGCCACATACAAAAACAACTGGATTTACAAAACGGTAGCTTAGAGGCAAGCTTGGTGACGAATCCCCTCGAGAACGATTCCCAAAACATAATGGAGAGTCTAAGTCCGAAGAAATATTCTTCCAGTCTGAGATTTAGAGCCAATGGAGACTATTCTGGCTCTTATTTAACCCTCTCACAATCTGTACCTGCTAAGAGAAGCCCTTCTCCTCTGGGAACCAGTGTCAGAAGTAGCCCCTCCTTGGCCAAAATACAGGGAAGCAAGCAGTTCTCTTGTGATGGAATTGACAAGAATATTTCCATGAAATCTCCCGCTCCTTTGCTTGGCACTTCACAGTCCCTCAGCGGATATTCCGTCGGGAGAGTGGACTTTGATCATTATGCTGGCCGGGACAGTGACAGGTCCTTGAGACTCTCAGAGAAGCCACCCTATTCCAAATATAGCACAAGGAATAAGTCACATGACAATGTCTACTTTCTCGGAGGGCTGGAAGGCCGCAAGGTGTCCGGCTCGCTCCTGGCCATGTGGAATGGAAGTTCCCTGAGTGACACTGGCTCCTCTCCCATCAGCAGATCTGGAGCGGCCAGCATGCCTTCCAGCCCAAAGCAAGCCAGGAAAATGAGCATCCAGGACAACCTGGCACTTCAGCACAAGTTGGCAAGACACAGGGAGCCAGCGTCTGAAAACGTCAGCTTAAGAACTAGGAAGTACTCAGGCAGCAGCCTGAGTCACATGGGTGCCTATAGCCGATCCCTCCCCAGGCTGTACCGGGCCAATGAGAACCAGCTGACACCTCTCAGTTTGCCCCCGAGAAACTCTCTGGGCAATTCCAAGCGGATGAAACTGGGAGAAAAGGATCTACCTCATAGCATTATAGACAATGACAATTACCTGAACTTTTCTTCTTTCAGCTCAGGGGCTTTACCCTACAAAACCTCTGTGTCTGAGGGAAATCCTTATGTGAGTTCCACACTCAGCGTCCCTGCAAGTCCCCGAGTGGCTCGAAAGATGCTCCTGGCCTCCACCTCCTCCTGTGCCTCTGATGACCTTGACAGGGCTTCCTACTCTGGGACTAGTCCAGTTCCTCAGTTTCCTTCTGGAGAATCAGACAGAGTATTTGGCACCAGGAGAAACTTCTCTTGTGGATCTGTCGAGTTGGATGATGCAGATTTGGAGAGCCTCAGGCAGGCCTCGGGAACCCCGCAGCCTATTCTTCGGGAACGGAAAAGCAGCATCAGCTCCATTTCAGGACAGGACGACCTGATGGATTATCACCGCCGTCAGAGGGAAGAGAGACTCAGGGAGCAGGAGATGGAACGATTGGTAATCTTCACCTCACTTGCCCTCAGTTTCATTGAACAGCTTCTTGGTAGCAAACTTCAAGGATATGTGTGCATGTCAGATTTCCATGTCATTGGCTACTACTGTCCCTTTGTAGAAGTTCTCCTGCTCTCCTTCTTTCCAGATCACTATTAGTCACACATGGTTAATTCGAAGGCCTCTACGTGCCTAATGTTAAGTTTCTCTGAAGAGTTCTCACAAGTATAAATTCTAACAAAGGTAGTTGTGAATTTATTGTTTCTTCTAAGTCTTACAGACTTTTCTTTTCAGACTTTGAGGAAATACAGATTTGTGTTATTTGTATCATCAAATTTGCTTGTGCATGGTGTGATAGAAATAATCCGTGAAACTACGATTCATCAGGATTAGGCAAAGATTATTTTTATTCATTAATGATTAATGGTGAATTATCTCCTTAATGAGGGTACCATTCAGGATGGTAAAGCTGATTTTAAGTAAGACTATCGAGAGTATTTTAGTTACTGAAAGAAAGTATCCTGGAATAAAATTCTAAATCACATGCAAAACTAGTTAATGCCTTGTGGGACTAATGAAATGATAACCTTTAGTTTATAATGCATCTATTATATAAAGGACAGAAATATTTGCATCTATTATATAAAGGACAGAATTTGTTTGAAAATTTGGGGAAATAACTATTTGCATGACTTAGTGGTTTGCATCTATTATATAAATATTTGCAACTATTATATAAAGGACAGAATTTGTTTGAAATTTTGGGGAAATAACTATTTGCATCACTTAGTGGTTTTGTTAAGTTAATGTCTATACTTAACAGTTTCCGAATATCCTAATCAACAATAGTGAATGAAAACAATTGTGTGTATCCCTAGAGAAACTGGCATTCCGTAGGTGGTTCTGTAAGATGGGGCTCCAGTAAGATAGGTCCTTTTGTTATCAAAAATAATATACAAAGATCTGAAAAAAATTTGTATTGAAGTAGCATTCCATAGGTTTCCAAAGATTTTTTTTAATGTTCACAAAAGGACACTGTACTTGGGCTTGATTCATTGACATAAATTCAAAAGAAATTTTAATGAGCATATGAAAGCCTTTCTGTATTTGGAAAACAAATCCAGCACTATACTGTGCTGAACAAATATTATTAATAAAGCCAGAGAATTTTTAAAAAGCACCTTTCCTTCCCTCCTCTTCTTTAGTATTTGGCAAGTAATAAGCTTCCAGCATATTCTAGAGCCAGTCTGCCCAGGACTGTCTGGCCAGCTTTGCTGTCCAGCTGTGCAACTTTAGGCAAACAACCAACCTCTTTGGAGTTTCTTCCCCTCTGAAATAGTAGTGCTAACAAGAGAGAAGACTGCTGTAGTAAGAACACGCTATGCTGAAACAGTGCCCAGCACATGGGGACCTGCAGCGAACACAAGATGTTATTTATTATAAAGGCAGGAGACAAAGCTTGGACTATTGAGCCAGTTTTACAGAGGAGGAAGCTAAGGCTGAGGGAGATGAAAGTGCCTCTGGGTATGAGAGCTAGGGGATACAAGCTCAATTCACAAGCTACTCGGCCTCCTGGTTCACCATCCCCTAGTCCTGATCTGGGCTAAAATAAAGTAAAAAAATTAAAGCCAGAGAATAAATTTCTATCTGATGATTTATTAAGGAAACTGAGAACATTTCAATGGCTTTTCTTACTCCAGAGATCTTCCTTAAATGCCCTTATTTATTCTTTTGTTCCATACACAAGAAATTTGTCTTCATCAGGATTCATCTTTAGCCCTGGTCAGTGTTGATGAATTTCTTTTTCCTTTAGTTTCCCCATATTCTCTAAGACTCCTGACAATCCAGGAAGTGACCTTCCTTACTGCCTTTTAGGTTAGTACTGTGTTTAACTTTTGGGAAGAGTTTTGTGGACATTGGCTTCAGATATATAAAAAAAAATTTTTTTAAAGATTCATTTATTCATACAAGCACTGGGTACAGTCAGAAGCGCGGGAGGGTGAGAGAATTCACCAGAGCCAGAGCAGGGAACAGAACAGGTAGACTGACGAAATACAATGCTGAGGGGAGCAGCGGGCGTGGCAGGAGAGGTCTGTCACGCCATGTGGGACCCTCGCCGGCGGCCGGGGATCGAACCGGCACTGCAGAGGCTGCGGGCAGCTTTGCAGCCCAGCGCTCAACCACTGTGCCACCAGGGGAGGCCCCAGATATAAAAATTATAACTCTTTCTCCTTAATAATGGGCTTTGTCCCATCTGGTGAAATGAAACTTATTTTTAAATATGACACTCTCATTTTGACCTCAGTTGCATAGTTTTTCTGATTAACATTCCAGGAAAAGGGAGGACAGATCCTTATTGAGCCTATGTATAATATTGTCATTAAAAAGAAAAGTGAACAGGAAAAAATATTTCTTCCTGAATTCTAGGGCTAAGGAGAACAAGCTACTAAGGAGAACAAGCTACTATTAAAAGAAAGTTCGTTTAGTTAACAAAATCAGAGTAACAAAATCAAACATTAAAAATAGATCAAGATGGGGCCTCCCTGGTGGCACAGTGGTTGAGTGCTGGGTTGCGAAGCTGCCGGCAACCTCTGCAGTGCCGGTTCGATCCCCGGCTGCTCCCCGGCCACCAGAGGTGGGTCCCACATGGCGCGCAGACTTCTCCTGCCGCCCACTGCTCCCCTCAGCAGTGTGCTTCCTTCCTTCTGCCTGCTCTGCTCCCCGCTCTGGCTCTGGTGAATTCTCTCACCCTCCCACACTTCTGACTGTACCCAGTGCTAGTGTAAATAAATAAATAAATAAATAATAAATCTTTAAAAAAAATAGATCAAGATGAATGCTAAAGTTTCCCCCATAAGAAAATAAATTAAAATATTTAACAATAATTTGTCAAACACATACTCACATTTATAAATCATTTCTGGTATTGTCCACTTAGATTTACATAATTCTTATTCCTCTGCATCTTGGGACATTAACTTGATCTCATGAAATCACCTTTTTCTGGACTCAAAGGAATCCTCAAAATCTGATTTAGCTGCCTAGTATTAATTATCTCACTCATCGCCCTAGTATCTTCTCAGGAGTTGATGATCTATGAAATATCAAGAGGAAAGAGTGCCTGGTGAAGTTCTGTCCACAAGGCTCCCAGACTGCCTTGTTGAAGGCACATTCTAGTTTTAACTTAAGCAGTATTTAGGTAAACATGAGAAGAAAGCAGAGAAACTGATAAAAATAAAGGTAGGTGGCTGTAGCTAATTAATGGTTAATTTAACAAACAGTATTTTCAAGGAGAGTTAAAAATCCTCAATCAGAGCATAGGCATTGGTCTTACTTAATCAGTGTTTCCCCTGTGGATAAGAATGTATTGTAGAGAGTGAGAATATTGTTTTGTATTCAGGATCATTCTGTCAAGTGTGCAGTCTCTCAACTTCATTCATATTTTACCTGTACAGAATTAGCTTGGTTGAAAAGCTGAATTTCTTCCTGTGCAATTCTTGATAGTGTGCTATCTTTATGTAAGGGGCATTGCAAACATACCCAATTATTTCTAACATTCTTCCTTTTGTGTGGTTAAGGAACAAATCTGTGTGTTTGAATGGGCTCCTCTGGGGAAAATTTGAAATTGTTCAGATATAAAAGATATCGTAGAAAGAAGTTATTTTTTGCAGTTTAGAATCTGATCTTGGGGAGGCAAAATCAAAACTAATCAAAGTAGATTTTTCCATTTAAATAATAAAGCACCATAGATGCTTGAAAACAATGAGTGTTTCCTGTTACTCAACATGAAAAGCCAGAGTATGTTATTTTATAAAAAAAAATAAACTTCAATTCATTCAGAAATGAGGAACTCTTTTTAGTCATTGTAAATATGCAAGGATTTATCCCTGTCATTATAAAGCAAAAAAGTTACTCTTGTACTGAATATCTGCTTTCTGAGCATAAATAACCTTTTACTACTTTTTGTAAGCATACACTGAATTTAGTTTACATTAATAAATTTCTTACTATGCTATGCATTTTCAAAAATATTTCATGTATAAACCCATTAAAATTATACAAACTTTGCCCAAACTTTAACAAATTTTGGTACCTCTTTATATATTTATTTTTGCAAATATAAAGTAAGTCCCAAAAAGCTCCCTTTGGCAAACCCACAATTTTTAAAATTTCAACCTTTTAAGACCTTCAGTAGAAAAGGGATTATTAAAATTAGGGTGCATAGAAAGAAGAGGAGTGAAAGTATGTAGTTTCCCAATGAGACACCCAAAGTTATCCATCCCCTTGTGGGTAAATATCCAGCCAAACAGGGTTGCTCAAAGCAGGGCTACTAAGGCCCCAAAACTTGCCACAAGTCTAAGATACCTTTTGGTGAGCAATCATAGGAAAGGGACAGAAGGGGCCAGGCAAGTCAGAAAGGAAAAATGCAAAAGCAAAGTGCAAGTCAAGATAAAGGCTGCCACTGCCACCCTCCCCACAGGTCTCTCACCTATATCTCTTCCAAGTGTCTCCTTCAGAATCTCCTAAGTCCCTGGTGCAAGACCAAGGCCCAGAAGTGAGTGCAGCAGCTTCTTTGCATGTCTCTCTGCTCCACAAGCCTCCTCCAAGTCTTTAACTTTTGTTCTTCCAGTCTTCTCTCACATTTTCCACACACTTTAAGACAAAAGTACTTAAAGACATTGGAAATTTTGTTTAAGCTGACACATGACAGAACATAGTTATTGTTGATATTAAAAGGTTTGTCACAATTATAGTTCAGTTTGGGGGAGCAAAAATTTTATATGTTTCCTAATCTTAGACATTCTTTAGAAGTAATCTTAGCTTATCTTTTTAGTAAGCTAATATGACATTTAAGAAGTTCTTATAAACTAATCTCTATGAAAAGCAAATCAAAGCTTATTTTTTAAATGAAATTACATTTGTATTATACTGCACACTCATAAAACAAGGCAAAGACATATAACTTTATAAGCCTGATAATTAAATCAGTCTGATTTGTGTAAAGATTCACTTTGATCGTTTAAACTTATTTTCTGAAGCAAAATGCTTTGAAGTCAGCTGTTTTGATGAGAAAAGCCTTTTCCTTAAAAGGAGAGCACATTTAAATAATTTGAATTTCATGTTATTTTCCTGGAATATTAAAGATATTTAATTTATTTAAATGGTTATTAGTGTCTATAAACCAGTCTTTTTGGCTTACCAGAACTGAGCTCTTTTAATTTATCATTATCCCCAGGAGGTAGGAAAATATTTCACTTTTACACAGAGATTTTTTTTTTCAAGTACAGAGACACAAAAAAAGAACTTATATGGCATAAGTTCTATAACTGAAGCTGCAGGTCTAAATAAAACACTATAACCCCAAATCTCACAGTTCCAGGTCTCAAAAAACTGGTTGTTTTTCTACTTAGCACATACTCTGGTCCTGTTTGAGCCCACGGATAGAAAAACAGCAAAGAAATTAACAGCATCAAATTAAACACAGCAGTAACAACAGACAGATGCTCGGTGATCTCTCACTTTTGCTTTTGCTAGATTCCATTCTGTCTGGCAGATCACCTGGCTGTGAGATCTAAGACCACAATCCCAGGCTTTGTTGCCCCCATGGGGTTAACGACTGGGTGTGCACAAGTCAAAGGCCAGCTACACTGGCCATGAAGAATCAGAAACAAAAACTAAAGCACAGAGTGAGGAAAACAAAAACTGCAGAGAATAGCAAGTCAGGGAAGGTAAAGTTCTGCCCTTTGGGAATTACTCCAGGAGCCAAGAAAAGCTGGGCTTGTAGCCCATGGGCTGGACTTGGTGAGCAATGCAATGTAATTGACTCTGCAGGGTTGAGTCCATTTGGATAGCTCACTGGGAACTCTAAATTTTCAAAGCATGATTTTCAAACAGCACGCGTAATCTTTATACAAAAAAGAATAAATAGATGCCAAAGATTTATTATTAATAAGGACCCCAGGCAGGACTAGACTGATTCACTTAAGCAAAATTTCAGTAGTGTTTTAACTGTGATCATTATGCCATTGTTTCATCTGGAGTTTTTAAGTTGTTCACTCTTTATTTGAAAATTCAAGGTAATTATGTTGAGTACCAAATACTGAACCATAATTATCAGCTCCAAGGACCTAATAATAAGGTATCATAATCCATTTTGAGTCTCCATTAAATAGACTGCTGAGCTATTTGAGATGTGTAGTTTATAACTTTTTCCCCTTCTTTCTTGCTCTCAGTTGCCAAATCATGCTTTTGTCAATGTGCCAGTCCTTTTTTCTTTTTTCTTTTCTTTTAGAAACCAGATATTGAGGCTTGTTTAAAAATATTCCAAACTAAGAGTCACTAGGTGCAAGTGAGGTCTTGAGAAGGTCCTGCGTGGTGAAGTGTGGGCACTTCTGTTTCTAGACTTCGTGACATCTTTTTGGGGTAGTCAGTCAGTGGTTGTTACAATCTAGTTCTGAGCTATTTTCTGAGAAAGGGACTTCAATGAATAAGGTACCTCTGTAGGCCTGGGGTGCTGCTCCTTTGGCAAACTAAATATCCTAGAAGCTAGAAAAATTATCATAAAGTAAACAGGATATTCTGGTATTCATATCATTTGATTCCTGTGTCTCTCTCCCCACCTGCCCCCAGTTATACAGCGATTACCATCTAGCAGTGCGTCTTATGCTCCAGGGCAGTTAAAGTCATTTTTGAAAGAAAAGAGGCAAATAAAAAACTTGAACAAACCCTACTGCTGTGAGAGAGTATTAATTTAGTATGATTGCCAAAAGCATCTGCGTGCTATTGTGGAAAACCAGTGGCTTCCCACAATTGCATTGTAGCTGTCCAGTATTTTCTTTCTGGCTGGTGACAGTCATTTGTGGTGCCTTGATAAACAGCATTGTCGCCATGTAAAACTATGTAGGACCACACTTGATATTCATTTCTCAAACATGTTGTAATGCGTTACCAGCTCTCACGAGGCACTGCTGAATCAAGTTTCCTAATTTTTCACATACTCTACCACCCTGAAGATAAGGTTGGCTTCCTTTCAAGGCACATGTTAATATTTCCATGGCAGTTATTATTTGAAAAGGTGAAATGTCTGGGTTAGCAATTCTCTTCTGTTTGGAAGGTGTTTTGTTATAATAGCTTCTCTGAAAGCAGTTTATGACTAAAGAATGTTAAGTAGCAAGAGGCTGGGACCATGGCTATTTTACTCTCCACTGTACATCCATCTGAACAAGAAATAAAGCTCATAATAAAATTCTTAGAAATATGTACAAATTAGGCAAGAATAGAATGGAACTATTGACTAGAATGTCTGGAGAATGGGAAGCATTGCATGCTTATTTTTTCAAAAGAATGAGTGTTTTTTATAACCATTCATGACATTCAACCTGACTTTTCCTTATTCTGATGTGACTGTACCCCTAGTTCTCAAATATTTCAAATTTAAACTCAAGTATGTAGCTTAGGTAACAGTGTCTGTACAAAAGAATGCAAGTATCTCAGCATAAATTCCTTTTTACTTCCAGAAATGAGGAAATTCCCTTTTAATTTTAAGTTAAAAACAAAAAGGTAAAAATGAGTTATTTTTCTTCATTTTGAAAATTTTGTAATTTTTTAAAAAAGATTTATTTATTTATGCATACAAGAACTGGGAGTGTAGGCCAGAGGTGTGAGGGTGAGAGGATTCACCAGAGACAGAGAGGAGAGCGGAACAGGCAGGTTGACTGAAAACACTGCAGAGGGGAGCTGCACCATGTTGGTAGCTCCCTGGCAGGGGATCAAACTCATGCTGCAGAGACTGGCGATTGCTTGATAGCACTGTGTCTTTAACCCCTGTGCCACCAGGGAGGCCCGAAAATTTTATAATATTTTTTGTAAGAATTGGTGTGCTCCAAGGTCATACAGAATCCCAGGCTCAGGGCCCAGAATGCTCCTAAAATTAAAACAGAAATGTATTAGAGCATATTTAAGGAATTAGAATATTGATGTTGTCAAATAAGTGTATATGCTCACTAATCTGCTTAATAATCTCCTTAAGGTGGGACACAAATACTATTTAAAGACCAGAGAGTAACCAGCTTGGAAATAATATTGTTACCCTATCTGTAGATATGTTTTACTTCTCCACGTGCTTCTTGATGCCTCCACTTCCTATGGACTCCTGACCCCAAAAGACCTTTTGGGGATTATGCTGAGCTGTGTTGTAAGCTTGGCAGCATTTCTTGGTTGAGAGCGGAATGGACAGTGTAAAGAGAGTACTTCTTGTTGCCTACTATTGTATTAAGCATTTTGTTTTATATGTGAAGAAAGCTTAAGTATTGAAAACTGTTTTGTCCTTCAATATGACTTGAAAGGCATCACCTTCCTGATTCAGCCCTTCCTCTTGCTACATCCTGGCTCTAGTGTTACTTAGAAAAAAAGTTTGCGCTAGTGGAATGTAAGCCAGTCAAACTGCCAGTGAGGTTGAGAGATTGCTTTACAAACCAAACAGATGTGGCAGCTCGGGCTTTTTAAAGGGATATTTAAAATGATGACTTTCCTATATTTTGAGTCAGAATGTCCACTGTTGCGGCAGTCGATTTAATCTTTGGGTTTAGCATAGCCTTAAACTGATTTGTTTTGTGGAGTCCTGCTTTTCTTAGCTCCAATATGTAAAACAGTAGTCACTTTGCAGGTGTTCACTTTTATGCCTTGCTGGGTGATTTATACAGTCTAGATAGAAAAACAATGCAAGCCATAAATGTGAACCACATTTGTAATTTCAAATTTTTTATGTTAAGAAAAACTATAAAAAAGCAGAATGAATTATAATATATTGGACAACACAGGATTAGATTAATGATACCACCCACTGCCCAAATGAGTTATTCTCCAAGGCAATTTCTTTCATTTCTAATAAAATGAGAGAAAATGTATGTAGCCAGTGGGTAATAGAAACGAGACTGCTATCTATGGTCAGAGCTCCTTAGGTCATTGGAGAATAAAATATGATCTGTAGCTTCTAAATAGCGAGTTGATGCCATTTATGAAGATGTTCAGTAAAGATTGAAGGAATTAATCATTGTTAGCTGTCTGCGTTATCTGAAAAGTAAAAGTGAACACATATTTTTTTCCTTTTTCCTTTCTTCATTTGGAGTGCTGGATAGGAAGGGCATGGGGAGGGACAAAATAGCATTTAGCAATAATCTAGTTACTCCACATTGAGGACATAATACTGTTCTAGGTCAGGGTCATTATGACAGTTGCTGTTGAAAGCTGGTACATCTCTGCTTGAGAGGAAACCCCAGGGAACCCCAGGGTCTCACTGCACTGGCAGTACAAGCTATTGCCTCTTGATGGTGCCACACATTTAAAAATCCCTGCTCAGAGCTGAGGGATTGTGTGCTGTGAATCTTAGCTTGGTTTAGCATTCTTGGGCTAATTCTGAAATATAGATGTTAACTTAGACTAAAAGGAAGCCTTTGCAACTCCATATCAGTTATGGGAAAAGCCTTATTCTTTTTTTAAAATGATAAATCAATGCATGAAGACTCATTAAACAAGAAAAAAAACTCATACTAAAATTCATAGAAATATGTACAAGTTAGCAAGAGTAGAAAATATATCAATAATAACATGGACATGAGGGTGGAGTGATGTGGGAAGACTACTGATTCTTCATGGGAAAAGCTTGTCAAATTTCTTAGTATATCTAACTTAAAAGCTTTTAATCTACTTTTAAAAAATTTCACATCCAATAATAGATTTAGTGACTGTATTGGCTAATTGTTATAATTTTGGTTCTCCCCAGTTCTAGAAAAATTTATAGGAATGTTTGCTATGAAGAATATTTTAAAGTTTGAGCTTGATTTTTTTAAAAAAGGCTAAAACAGGTTATTACAATAGAAAATGATTCACCACTTTTTCAGTGGAGAATGTTGATTTAACCATCTCAATGTGCAGGCTAAGACCTATAAAAAGACACTTTTAAAAAAGTAGTCTCTATTTTGAAATCACTGTAGAGTCACATGCAATTTAAGAAATATTTCAGAGAGTATCTACGTACCCTTTACTCACTTTCCTCCAGTGGTAACATCTTGCAAACTATCATACATCAGGACCAGCGTGTTGACCTTGAGTGAGTCAAGACACTAACAGCTCTGACGCCACATGCTTTCCCCACAGTGCCCTTTTTTTTTTTTTTAATACAAGCACTGGGTACAGTCAGAAGCGCCGGGAGGGTGAGAGAATTCACCAGAGCCAGAGTGGGGAACAGAACTGGCAGACTGATGAAATACACTGCTGAGGGGAGCAGCGGGCACAGCAGGAGAGGTCTGCGCACCATGTGGGACCCTGGCTGGTCTAACCAGTGCTGCAGAGGCTGCGGGCAGCTTCGCAGCCCAGGGCTCAACCTCTGCACCACCAGGGGAGGCACTCCCCACAGTGCCCTTTTACAGCCACTCCCGTTTGCCTCCTACCTTCTCCATAACCCCCAGCAACCACTGTCTATTCCCATTTCTAAAATTTTGTCATTTCAAGACCGTTTCATAAATATAATCACCTTGTGTGTAATTTCTTGGCTATGGCTTTCTTTACATGATGTAATTCTTTGGAAATCAGCCAGGTTGTACCATGTTGATAGCTGTTTTTCAGCTCCGTGTCCAGGATGTACAGGCCAAAGAAAATGCAAGGAGACTCACTTCTGTCTTTTTCTTGTGTCTCTAGCATCCAGGCTAATCTGTTGCCAGCTCTCCACCCTTCCGAATCTTGATTTTGTCTTGTACACAAATGTCCAGGTTTCATAGCTGTTCTTAGTGGGAGGAAGTGGGAAAAGTAGCTCCATTCCATCTTCCCAGCAGCAGAAGTCAGGGAGATTTGTTTTTTAAAGTTCAACACAACCAAAAACTTTCCCTGGTGACATCTGATAGACTGCTAGGGCAAAGTCATTCTGGGGAGTATTGCTTTGTTGAAGAATTTTGGTTTTGAAAAATTGATGTTTCCCACTTATCGCTGCTGTGACCTTCTGCCAGCTCTGGGACTGTAATTTTGATTTTGAGAAAAGACAGTTTTAGGAAAATGCTAAGTAGAATGAAAAGGAACAATTTTCTCATTTATTATTTTCTCATTTTGATTATAGGATAACAGAGCCAGACATTGAAAGTATTTTCCATCTGATCACAAAGACTAAAACCTAAAACTTATTCAACAGAGATTGCAATTTTAAATTGTTCAGGGAGGAAAGACAATCTCGTTCCTTTCTTAACATCTCAAATACAGAAAGAACCCATGTCATTGTTCATTTTGCATTTATGTATAAAATTGTAGTGTGCTACTAAAATTTTAACAGTATTTTCATGAGACATATCTCTCATAAAAAGTTGTATTATAGTACCTCTGTGGATAGCCCACCTTCCTTTTGTACATGTTAGATTTTCTACTTTTGCATTCTATTAACTTCTTACTATATAAAAAAAATTCGTTCCTTATTTTTTAGGATAGATTTTTATCAGTGTGAAGATTTGGTTTTGGTATCTCATGTACTGGTTTTAATTCAACAAAGTAAAATAAAATTCTGAAAGTATTTCAATGGGTTATGTTCTGTAGATTATAGCTTTTCAAGGGAAACAAAAAAGTTCCTCTGGAATTTAGTTGAGCCAAGTGACAGTGTGAACAAATGGCAGCATTATTGGACTTTGTCATATTTTCTTTAATAGTCTGGAGCAACAGCATTTCTTTATTTTTTTTTAAAGATTTATTTATTTATACAAGAGCTGGGGTACAGGCCAGAGGTGCAGGAGGGATCGAGGATTCACCAGAGACAGAGCAGGGAGCAGAACAGGCAGAAGGGCCGAAAGCACTGCTGAGGGGAGCAGTGGGAGAGGCAGGAGAGGTCTGTCACGCCATGTGGGTAGCTCCCTGGCCTGCCGGGAATCAAACCCATGCTGCAGACGCTGCGGGCAGCTTCACAGCACTGTGCTCAAACTGCTGCACCACCAGGGAGGCCCGCTACAGCATTTTTTTAATAGATGGGACCCAGGCACTTTGCAGATATTCCTCTGAAACTTTGTTCCTGTGAGAGGAAAATATCTGGTGTATTTTTTTCAGACACTGTGGAAATTAGTTTTATACTGATCACATGAATTTCCTTTTTTTCTGACCAGTGTTTTTAAGTCTATTGAAAAAAGTGCATTTTATCTGCCCATGAGTTACCTAAGTTGAGGAAATAATGAACAAGTCATTTATAAGAGATATTTTCTTTCAAAGGATATCTTAATATTTTAAGAACAGTTCACATCACCTCTAATATTTTATAAAAGTAAAATTTTCATAACTTTTGTCAGCCAGGAATGATGCAGAAAGGCATCAGGGAAAGGTCTAGCACAGAAGAGACAAGGTCATTGTGGTTAGAGATTAACTTGTATTTGCCAAAATAATGCAAGTAAAACCAGAAGTGGAAAAGGGGAGCTGAAAAAACATTCTTGGGTTAAAAAGTAACTATGTTAATTAAATCAAGTGATAGTGTTTTGGGACATATGTGAGTATTGGAAGTAACCATAAACATTGCCCCAACATGTATGTTAAATATGTTATGTGTTGTCAATTTATTAAATATATTAAGCACATTTATTAAATGTGTTAATAGTTAAATATAGTATATGCTTATTTTATATTTATGTATGTTTTTAAAGTACAAGCTCCTAAAATATGGACACAGTTAGAAATAGTAGAGCAAGTGGGTTTACGGGAGAAGTTGACATACTGGTGAGTAATAGTAATTTTTTGAAAAGCAGTTGGAAGTGAGGAATTGTTATGTGAAATGAGATTAAAATAACAGAATTTCAAAGTAATAGCAAAGGCAGGATATGATAAGCTTCTCAAGTATTTGATATGCGCACTCATAGGGCAGGAATGCTGCTGAGCTCTATTTCAGGTGGAGCCAGGGACAAGGTGAAATAGAGATGTGGATTTTATGTCAAGGATAAAGTCCATGCTATGGATAGGAGAATGGATTTTTTTGGAGGTTCTTTCTAGAAGCTCATCTGCTGGGCTTATTGTGCTGCAAGGAATATGTGTTGCTCTCTGTTGATGCAGATAGAGGGACCAAATGACATAGACACTGAAAAGATTCCTGCCTGCCTGAGTTACTATGGTGACTGGACAGACAGGGCTCTTTCATCCCAGGCTCAGGCATGTGGTCTACCATGGGGTGGGAGTACAGGCACTAAAGGAATTTTTTCTACTTCCACACTGGCAAAAGCATCTCATAGATTTGTACATTTTTTCAGAGACCCATTATTGTACAACATGTTTTTCCTGTATTTCCTTTCCTGGAAACAACTGGGTTTGGGTTTTAGGTTTGCTTGTTAACCAGTGTTGGCGATGTTTCCCCAGGACCCACAAGACATTTATCTATTTATCTTCAAATGTTTGATGGTAACATCCCCAATGATGACTAACAATCACTGTGAGCCCCTGCTATGTGACACCAAGTTTAGAGTTTATAGGATAAAGTATACAGAACTTTCTCACACACTCCCTTATTGAATTTAAGAATCTAGGGTAGGTGTTTAATGATCTCTCATTGATAGGGCAGGAAATAAAGACTTAAAATGTTGAACTTGATAAAAATTTCTGTTATAGATGTGATGATTACTAGAACTTCAACTCCAAATATGTGTTTTTCCACTTAATCCAATTTAGACAAAGATTCTGCTCTGAATGTCCAGTGATTCTCTGGAAGAGATAAGTTCATTTATGCCAGAAATCATTAAAATATATGACCACAGAGAAAGGCACCAGACTTCCTTTGTGAAGAGTACTGATAGCTTTATTTCAGAGTGCTTCTCCTATTTCTTGTCACTTTACTCCTAATTTTCCTGGGGAATGGGAGATACCCCTTCTCTTACTGGGTGTCAAATCTGTACAATGTCAAGGCACACTGCCTCAGATTGCAAAGGGCTGGGAGTGATGGGAAAGGGAGGGCTGAACATTGACAATATCTTTTAAAATTGGAAATGAGGGGTTGATGTGGTATAAGGCAAGTAGGGAAGTAGAAAAACAATCCTCTGGGTAACTTGATAAAGATAATTTATTTGGGGGGATAAGGGAGGAATTTGAGTACATTTTCATACAGAGGGGAAGAAGTCAATAGAGAGGAAAGAAGAGTAGGAGAAGAGGTAATTGAGAGAACAAAGCCATAGTGAGGAGGGAATATAGGTGCATTGGTGTGGGTAAAGGGCCACAAGACTGAGGGACTCTGCTCAGATAACTGAGCTAATACTTATATTGTGTTTACTATGTCCCAGACAATATTCTAGGTGACAGCACAGCCGGATGGATGGATGGATGGATGGATGGATGGATGGATGGATGGATGGATGGATGGATGGATGATAGATAGGTCTACACCTATCTATATTTTTAAATGCTCACAACTACCCTTTAAGTTAGACATTCCATAATCCCTTGTTTTATATGTGAGGAAACTAAGACTCAGAGCAGCTAATTGACTTGCTCCGGGCAACCTAAACAGCTATGAAACCAGAATATAGACTCAAGCCTCCCTCTCCAGGGTTCATGCTCTTAGTCACTATGGTGAATTAAAGAATGAAAGATAGAAAAGGGAAATTTAGGGAAGTTTAAGTAGGATGACCTTGATCTTCTTAGGGAGCATTTTTGTTTATTTGAACACAGTAAGTGTATTTGAGAAATAGGTAAATGTCCTAGTTATTTTTTTCATGTCTTTTTCTCCCTCAGTAAATGACTATCCATTATTATAGAGTGAGAATATATGTTATAGAGCAAGAATATTGGGTGTAAACACAATATAAGTGTTTCAAAATCTTAATAGTTATCTGCATATAACAAGTGTTTGTTGATTAACTGGTAAGACTCCAGAAAAATTGTAGTTGTCTATAAACAGATACAGCCCCACAGAGCCATTGCTCTTTGTCAGCATGCCCCTTTCCTGTTGGGCACACATGCACATGGTAATTAAGGTAAGGGTGGCAGAAAGAAGTACTTTCCTGGCCATAAGCCTGAAAGTAGACTTCCCAACCAGACTATAAAATAAAATATTTGTAGCTAGATATTAAACTGCCCTCCATGAAGATACTTTGTAAAACCAAGCAATAAAAACTCCTACAATTTCTTATATCATCTGTCCTAACCTGAAAAAAATAAAAACAAACAACTACCAAAAACACATAAGGCAATATTTGGTTAAAGGTCACTGTCTCTACACAAGACCACCATTATTTCTGACACCAAGGCATAGGTCTATTCTGTTTAAGTTTAGGGCATTCCCTAAGCCATTCTCAGCTTTAGTCATGTGTCAGAGTGACGTACAAAGCCCTTGAAAGTTATTGTAGTCATGATTTCATTTATTACCGTTAAAGGCTACAGTTAAAGATCAGCCAAAGGACAAGTTGTAGGGTGAATCAGGAGGTGCCAAATGTGAAGTTTCACAATTCTTTCCATGTGGAGTCCAGTATTAGTGTGTGGCAATACCCTCGCAATACTGCCAACTAGAGAATCTTAGCTTAGCCTTGGTGCCCAGAGTGTTCATTGGAACTTCATCACATAGGCATGATTGATTGAATAGCCATGTGGTTAATCTCAGTTTTCAGGTTGATTGATACACCATAATCCAGAAGCCCCTACACTCAGTCAAACAGTTGATATTTCTAGAGTAGCTAGCTCCCTAGCTTATAGGGATGGATTATCAGGGATGGCCAACGTTATCCTAAACAAAAGCACTCCTATTAGGTGTGGCATAGATTGCTTTACAAAAACCAGCAATAAAGACCAGCCCTCTCTTTAGGCAAGATCAAATTCTTTAATACTGTAAGTAGCAAAGCTTTCTTTAGTAGGACCCTTGAGTCTCTCAACTCCAAGTTTTGAGCCACTTACCTGCCTGAAATTAAGTGAGGCATACCAGATAATGGCTTCTGTGGGGCCCTGGGATGGAGAAGGGAAAAAAAGCTTTATCTCAGTGACTTTAAAAGGCATAAGTATATTTCTCCTTTTACTCCATGGCCATCATGGATTGAACGAGGCCTCTGCTCCACATTCCCTTACTCAGGGCTCAGGCTGATGGACCCAGCGCCATCTGGAGTGTCCATGCAAGGCAGAAGTGGGTGTGTAATGAATCACATGCTAGCTGTTCAGGCAGAAGTGACACACATTGCTTCTTGCATTGCATTGGCCGAAGCAAGTTTGATAGCCAGATCTAGTTTGGGGGAAAGGAGTATATACTTACCCGGTGTCCAGAAAGAGGAGAACTGGTCATAATACAGCCAGTTACCATCCCAGGGGATTTATCTCTAAAAACAGACAGACCCACAGGAAAGACATTTAGCCATTGATTTTGTTTTTCCTCTGTCCTACCTGAGACATGAAAATTTGTTCCTTGCATTCTGGAAATTCTGCTTTGTTGCTGTGAGCTTTAACCTTTTCTCATTCTGCCATCTACCTTTAGGTTAGGATCTCTGACTCTCAGTGGTGGATCCTAAGAATTTATTCCAATGGTTCATTTAGGGTTGTTGGGATCGCTTGAGTACTAATATAAAGAGGAAGAAATTTGTTATTCTTATTTCTGTACATGTGCCTCATCCCTCTTCCTCCTAAGGCCCCGAGCTCTCTAGCACACAGTAATTGCTGATGCCTGAACACATGAGAATCTACAACTCTGTGCCTTTGCTTGTATGGATCCTTTACAGACTTGATCTGCCTGCTTCATTGTCTGTCAGACAAACTCATATTTTTCCTCGAAGACAACTCAAATCTGTTTAATGTCATTTTTGTGTGTTGCTTCCCTAGAAGTGAATCTGTAGGTTTTCCTTAAATCTCTGCTATCATTATTTCCTTAATTTATTCCCACTTGTGTGCCCTGTGAAAAATTTGATGGTAGGTATGACGTCTTTTTTCATCTTTGTATCCCCAGCACATTACAGGGCCAAGAATAACTTAATCGATATTTGTTGAACTTAAGATTATGGAGCTTTTGAAAGGTTACAGGAGAAGTAATGTCATCCTTCCAGGTAGTCTTAAGAAAATAAACTAAACTATTAAAGATTTACCCTTTGTTTTCTGTAATAAATGACCTAAGATATTTCATTCTAACAGAAGGATTTCAACATATAACTTAATTTGTTCAGAATTTATTCATTGAATACTGGAAATTCTGCTTTGTAGTTTTCTGAACAATTTAGTTCTGCATTACATTTACAGTCTTGTGGTTGATTACAGGGACTCTTCATGGGTTTGGAAATGGATAAGGTCCCTGACTGAGGACTGAGAACTGCAGTGGGGCAACAGCAGACACATTCCTCTGAAAAAGAAAGAACTCTCTGAGGTCAAGTAACATACTTAGCCCCAACAACTTTTTTAACTGCTAAGGGGGAAAATTGCACACCATTTTCTTCATGTATATTTTTAAGATCTCATGTCTCCTTCAAAACTTTCTTTGATATATGTGGAGTACTGAGATGGAAGTAAGAGAGAAAAAAAAAAGTATTTAAGATCATTTGATTCAAAGTGACCTTTTCTGATTCAAAGTGACCTTTTCTAAACCCTGAACACCAATGTGTTGGGGCATATGTATATTCAGGGCCATACTGATGTCTTTTCAAGAGAATGCACAATGGATTGCTGGTTAGGAGAGGAGGGTAGGAACTGGAGGCTTTCAAAGAGCATAGTCTCCCAGCTTAGCAGTTTGTCAGGGCAAAGAAAAGTGAGGGCCTCCCCCCCGGCACAGCGGGTTGAGTGCAGCGCTGTGAAGCTGTCCTCAGCCTTTGTGGTGTGGGGTCAATCCCCACTGGCCCGGGAGATACCCACATGGCACGGCAGACCTCTCCTGTCTCACCCACTGCCCCCCTCAGCAGTGTATTTCTATCCGTCTGCCAGTGCTGCTCCCCGCTCTGTCTCTGGTGAATCCTCTCACCCTCCTGCACCTCTGGCTTATACCCCAGTTCTTGTATAAAAATAAATAAACCTGGGCCTCCCCGGTGGCGTAGCGGTTGAGCACTGGGCTGCGAAGCTGCCCGCAGCCTCTACAGCACCAGTTTGATCCCCGAGAGAGGGTCCCACATGGCGCGCAGACTTCTCCTGCCACCCGCTGCTCCCCTCAGCAGTGTACTTAGTCAGTCTGCCTGCTCTGTTCCCCACTCTGGCTCTGGTGAATTCTCTCGCCCTCCCACGCTTCTGACTGTACCCAGTGCTTATATAAATAAATAAATAAGTCGTAAAAAAAAAAAAAAAGAAATAGCTAAATAAATAAATAAATAAACATTAAAAAGAAAAAGAAAAGTAAGTCTTAGGTCTGAAGTCCTACATCTCAAATGACCTCTCCTGTTTGCGCTTGATATTCACTTAATTATTCACAGCACCCAGTCTGATTCTCAGAAGTGTGCTGGTCCCTGAGAGCCCTGGCTTTAGGCCACACAGGTGGAGGCTATGTATGATGAATGGAGAACGAGACTGGAGTCTGCAACAAGATGCGAGTGGAAAGGGCTCGAAGGAGAATTATTTTGTGAGGGTAGACTCTGTTCAGGATTTTCCTTAAAAGGCTTCTTGTAGTGCTGTCTGAAATGCCTTGCAGACTTTCTTCTGACGCACTTCTCATCACAGTTTATTTTTCTTTGGTGCAGCTTTTATGGGGCCAGTGTGCCTCGGTATGGTTGGATTTCTTTCAGACTTGCGGGCAGTGGCGCTCCATGTGTGTGATTCAAGCCTGGACAGATTGGCTGTGAATGGGGCGATAAGAATAGCGAGAAGCACATACCAGTAGACCAAACTTCCTGTGCACAAGCCTTTGAATACTGCCTGTCACTGTCTGAAATAGCATTCATCTGAAGACTGGGATCATTTATTCCCTCTGGAATTAAGCAATAGCACTGGCAGCAAAAGAAACTATTTTAGGAAGGAGATGTGGGAGGAATTTTGCTATGTATTCCAGGCTAGACAGAGGCAACTTGCCTGCTTTTGAAGAGTACGCTGTTCATTAGAGCCCTGGTAAATGGAAATTGACAATTTTTAGATAATCACCAGTGTAATTAATGTCAAGCTTCAATATGTACGTACTCTGAGCTACAAACATCACTAAAGAAAGAGTTCAGATGCTTCAACTAAATTCACCTAAATATCAGACAATTTTTCCTTAGCAATTAGCCTCTAATGCAGTTGCTGTTAAGAAGGGGTACAAACTGACATCTTCCTATACTCCTCCTCACATATGTTCTTGAAGGTTGTTTTTGCATATTCTCAGGTCAACTTTGCTAGATTGTTGGAGAAGCTTAAAAGAAGGCCATGATTACTGTGCCCCGCCCCATCCCCACCTCCCTACCCATAAAGCTGAGGTGGGTAGGGCTTGGCAGCTGATGGCAGCTGCTGAGATAAATAAGCACCCAGCCTTCTAGATGGACAGGATGCAGAGGCACTTGGGATGAGGTGGTGCAGCTATGCATGCCAGTTGTGGAGAGAGGCCATGAGGACTGAGCTGCAGCTGGAGGCCAGAAATTCAGGCAGTGAGAGGGAGGTGGGGACTTATAGAGACCAGTTTAATTATCCTTTTCATTAAGCTGTTGCATTTTTGGAGAGTGGGATAGTACTTTAGAGGACAGATTAAAGTCACATGTAACTAAGGGACTTCTATCTAGTTGTTTAATGTATTTAATGGAAACCAGGGGATTATGTTCCTATTTGACATTTTTGTTTGATACTCCTTCAACTAATAAGGAGTTAACTAGCTTCAGAATTTTGTCTTTACAAATGAACTGCAATTAGAAATTGAAAACAGCAGCCCAGTGCTACTTAATTTTTTTCTATTTTGTTTCTGATCATCAGTTTGGGAAGTGTTTTTCAATGGGAGTTTTTTGAATTCTCAGTGTGGTAGATGTAATCACGAATTTTTTTTCTTTTGTTTTTCTTTTTCACTTGGGCATTAAAATTAATGTGGGAACTGAAGATATTGAGGTTCCCCACCCCAAACAGTGCTGTCTAAGCTTATAATAAGAATTTTGGAAACTATATCACGTTGTTCACGAGAATATATTAAATTTATTTAGAGTCAAAAATCATAAATGCATCTTTTGTATGCGGATCTTGATGTCTGTAGTACTATTATAGATGATAATGCCAATATGTTGTCTTTTTAATTAACTATCATTTTTGTTTCCAGCTAGATGAAACTAAGGTTTAATGATCTTAAACTCTGAGCTACATTAATGTTTTCTATCTGGATAGTATTTGAAACATTATTTTTCATGCAACATTTTCTCTAATAATTTTAATTACTTATGTGAGAAATTGGTGGGAGAAGTTTTACATAGAAGAAGACATAAAAAAGATGAAAATCTTGAAAATCTGAAGCATTTAAAGAAAAAAATTGAAAACCCAATTACCTTTTAAGTTAAAAGATTCTTTTGTGTTTATGATAGTAGAATGGTATTTCTCTAGGAAGTAAGAGAATTTTTAGTGCAAATATTGTTTATAGTAATGAAATGACTAGTTTATGCTGAAAGTAGATAGGTGGAGAGTGGGACGGGGAATGAAGATTTTTTTTTTTAATGGAAGTGTTTGGAGAATCAATAAATAAATAAAAAAAAAGCTTTCTGCGGGCAGCTTTGCACTAGAATCAGCACTGGAATATACAAATAAAAAAACAATCAGAATTGAGTTTGCAAGAGCATCAAGCATTGTTAACCAGGGTTTTATCTAGATCCTTAAATGCATCCATCAGAAACTGTGGAAAGTCCTCACTTGCCATGTGTCTAGGGGAGGATGTGTAGGATGAAATCACCAGTGATTCCAGCCTTTTCAGTGTTTTCATCTGGAGTTATCTCCCTTCTCACAAACTCCCTAACCTTTCCCTCCTTCTGTTCTCTAGGAGAGACAGCGTCTGGAGACCATCCTCAGTCTCTGTGCTGAATACACAAGGCCTGACAGTCGCCTGTCCACTGGCACCACTGTGGCAGATGTGCAGAAAATCAACAAGAAGCTTGAGAAGCTGCAACTCTCTGATGAGGAGTCTGTGTTTGAAGAAGCCCTGGTGAGCCCTGATGTCAGATACAGGTGCCACCGGGAGAGCTCTCTCCACGATTTGGACATGTCAGCATTTGGGAGCCTGGGTCAGACCAGTGCCGGCTTCCTTTCCCCCAGGAGCATCAGAAACGATGAACTATTCAGGGACCTCACCAGAACTCCCCCACCACCTTCCTCTGCCTTTCTGAAAGCCTCCAGCGAGTCCACTTACCTAAGTATTCTACCAAAGGTAAAGATAAGAGCACAAGATCAGGATGTAGGATCTAGAACAATGCATGTGCATTTGGTCTAGAGATTAGAGACTGTAGTATGCTTCCTTTCCAAAATGTTTTCAGTAAAGCTATAATTTAAGAGGTAATTAGCTAAATAAGGTACAGCAAATAAGGTGTTTATGATAAAACAACAAATTTGAACTGTAAGAAGCATAGTGACACACAAAAATAGAAAGAAGGAAGTTTCTCTTCTCCTTGCCCCCTCCCAGTTGTACACTGAGACATAAACTGAGACATGAAGTGTCTCAGTGCCTTCCTGATGTTTTCTGTGCATAAATGGCCACATACTGCGGGTGTAGACACACATATACACTCATTTAGAGTTCTGTACATTTTTTCCTCACTAAATGTCTGAGCATCTTTGCATATTAGTATACACAGCTCTACCTCATTCTTTTCAATGGCTGGCGAGTATTCTATTGTTTGAAAATACTGTTTGTTTCCAGTTTTTCCTAATATAATCTGTATGCTGCAAATATTCTTGGGCATATTTGCACAATTGTGGTAATGTACCTATAGGGTCTCTGACTAAAAGTGAAATTGCTTGGTCAAAGAGTTTACATATTATTCATTTTAATCAGTATTTCCAAGCTACACTTTCAAAAGACTGTATTTCCTGATGGCATTTTCCACTAATAATTTCTGAGGCATCTTCTTTGTCATAATCTTACTAAGGCTCCAGATTATAAAAAATGTTCAATGGTAAGTTGATAAGTATTTTAATTTGCTTGTGTTTAAACTATGCCTAAAATTGGGCTCATATTTTTAGGCATTATTTGTAATTCTAACTCACTTACTCATGTTCAGCATTTTTAAATTTTTTTATTCATCTTGTCTTTATTGAGTTGTAAGAGATATTTGTGGTAAAGAAATTAATATTTTTATCTGGATCTTTAAATGCATCCATCAGAAACCATGGAAAGTCCTCACTTGCCAAGTGTTTGGGGGAGGATGTGTGGGATAAAATCACCAGTGATTTCAGTGGTCTTTCCTTTGACCTTATGACTTTTTTCAGTCAATATGAGCTTACGATCTATATGTAATCTTAATTATTACTTAGTCTTCCTATTGCATACTGAATTTATTTATTTATTTTTTTAAAGATTTATTTATTTATTTATTTATACAAGCACTGGGTACAGTCAGAAGCATGGGAGGGTGAGAGAATTCACCAGAGCCAGAGCGGGGAGCAGAGTAGGCAGAATTACCGAAGTACACTGTTGAGGGGAGTAGCGGGCGGCAGGAGAGGTCTGTGCACCATGTGGGACCCTCCTCCAGTGGCCGGGAGCAGCCGGGGATTGAACCTGCGCTGCAGAGGTTGCAGGCAGCTTCACAACCCAGCGCTCAACCGCTGCACCACCGTGGAGGCCCTGCATACTGAATTTAAATGTCTTCCAAATTTGAGGATTTCTTCGAGGATTTCTTTTGGTGTTACTTTATTCACACAGGTTAAGAATTTTTTCTATGAAATTCAAAAAAATATTCTCTTTTCCTAGGAAGGATTTGAAAGAGCTTAAATAGAAGACATAAATTTTATTTAGAATAAAGTGAAAACTCCAAGAATAGTAAGTAGAAGAAAAACCAGGTGCCATAGCCACAAGAATATTTTTATTTAAGGATAAATAGGATTAATTAATTTAAGTAACTCTGACCATTCAGTTCAGCACTGAGATTCTTGGCAACCATGGCCAAAGGCCCAAAAATAATAATTAAAAAAATTAAGTTAATTTTTTTGTTATAAGAGAAGAACAAGTTCTGATTCTTTAAAGAAAGACATTATCACAATGCTCAATTCTGAAGGTAGTTTATCACCTGGAGCGCTATGCAGGAAAGTCCATGTTGGTTTTTATTTTTGATTCCCTACTTGACCTATCAAGACATTTTGTCACGGAATGTTCCTGATTAGATGTCTTTATCTCCCTTATTGGGTTCTGATGTCAAGATGCTGGACTGTTCAATCCCTTCTTTCTCCTGATGACCATGTTTACCTTACAGTGTCACAAGGGAGAGGAATTCTGCGTAAGACACCTGTTTCTATTGCCAGAAAGTGACAACTGTTAATAACTAGAATCTTAAGGGAAAGAATCAAAAGTTGTTCAGACAAAGTCTTAGCAAATAAGAAGGCAGATGCAGGCTAGTCTGAAAGTACTGAGTTATCTTAATTGTTCATGTCAGTTTTAGATCCAACTCCTTGTTCTCCTCTATCCTCTTTCACTATGCGCTTGACTAGTCTTAAATATATATATATATATATATATTTGTTACCAACCATTGGGTTTCCTTAGATATCCTTGACCTCCTTTTCATCTTAAATCTTTTCATAGTTCTTTCTTCATGGAGGTCTGCCATATTTTTGTTAAAATAATGTGCTGTGTACTAACCTGTCTCCATGGATTAACTTTTGGGAGACAGGCATCCTCCTGAAGAGACCTGTGACAAGAGAACTGTTGTTGTGAAAAGAACAGATGTTTCTCATTGCTAAAATACGCTTAATGGAATAGGAGGGTCTGAAACTGGGAGCAGCGTCCATTGTTGCAAGAGGTGGAAGACTGTGGCTGTAGACAGAACTCATCAAGGGCGCCTCCAGTCACCACCCGCACCTTGGACAAGAGTGCACCTGGGGGGATGGGTCCAGGGAAAGAGGTTTTCATTTATGCATTTTTGAAGACAAAACATTACCTCTAGATAGGGGACAGAAGAATCTTTAAAAAAAAACACAAACCACATCCTGACCATTTGTTTTGGATGTTCTTTTCCTTGGAGTAATCTGCTCACTGAATTGTTTATTTCAGAGCACAGTGTTTGTTATTAATTGACCTAATGGGAAAAAATTAAATATGAAAAATACTATGCTGATTTAACTAAAAGTAGATTTTCATGAGACTTAGGAAGACTGAGATTAATCATTCTGGAACTGCCTTGACCTAAAACTTAAACTGCAGATAACCTGGGAAATAGATTTTCACCTGAAGTGAAAGCTGGGAGTAACTTACTCCTTTTTTGCTTGATGTTTTGTTAGGGATATAATTGGCAAAGAACAAACAATCTAATGTATATAGCATAATAAATTGACTCACATATATTGGGAAATAATTACCACAAGTTCAGTTAGCATTCATTACATATAGTTACCCAAAAAATGAAAATAAGAAGGAACCATTTTTTCTTTGTTATGAAAAAGTTTTCATTCTTCTCATTTTGAGTAGTTCTTCTGTCATTAGTGGAAAGTTCTTATACTTACAACTTTCTCTGGTTGCAAGAGGTTTCTAAGGAGAGATCTGCAAATAAGAAGGCAGATGCAGGTTAGTCCTAAGATAGTGAGTTATCTTAATTGTTTGTTCATGTCAGTTATAGATCCAACTCCTTGTTCTACTCTTTAGCCTCTTCTCACTACTGCACTTTTAAATATATATATATATATATACATATATATATATTTAAAAAGACAAATGCCAAGTGTCTTATCCATGCTCTGTCTCCTCTTTTTCCATGTGTGCCAAGTTACCTTAAAAATGGCATATTTGGGGATGCATATACATGAGTAATGTGTTTATTTAAACCTCACTCTCAGTGCAACCCTATCCATTACTACATAAAAAAAATCCCAGAAAGATTATAATTTTCTGTTTTTGTTACCATAAAACTAAAGCTGTTTAATGCCTACTATACCCTTGACTTTCTATTTATTTTCTTTCTTTGGATATGAATGAGATTACAGTATTTTTACCCCACTCTGTCACAAACCATTCAGAGCTTTAGATGGCTTTTGAAGATTTCACTTTGTATAACTAACTTAATCAGAAAAAAAAATTCCTAGATAGCATTTATTGCTATAAACAGCTTTTCAAGTTGTCTGTTATTAAATATGCCTATTGTGGTAAGATTTCTAGAAACTTGGATTTATAGAGATACTTATGCCACTATTACCTGTCTTTCCTATTTGCTTACAGAGTTTATAGTTTTGCAGATTGTTCGGTTTATATTTTCTCTTAATGCTTTGCTTCCACCAGTGAGATTTTTTAAACCATGTTGGAAGTTGAAACCTAATATGAAGTGTTGACCCAACAGGATGCTGGAGGCTTTCCTGCTGGGATTACTGGTCAGTGATTTTGGAATGCCATTCCCTGTCACAGGTGCTCCTCATGCCTCAATCAGTCACTTAACTATTAGAAGTTGTTTTACTAGTTAATCAGATGCTGAATTTAAGTTGACCATTAAAAATTTAAATGTCAAAGCTTGGAAAGCCTGCACTCCTTTGTCTAATTAAACTGAGTAGGTAAATTCTGAATCTTTTATTTCCTTAAGTAGCAGCAAAGTAGTGTAAAGAATAAAGAATACAAAAAAAGTATCTGACACTATGCCTATCTTGTTAAACTTATTTTCAGGATTGTTAAAAAATTTAATGAACTTGGTGGGATTCATGAAACTTTAATGGTTTCTTTGGTTAATTTGAATAATCTTTTCAGGATTGCACAGTAATCATCAATAATTTACTTAGTTGGGCTGCTATTTTCAATTTCCAATTGTGAAATTATATAATTATTGACTTACTGATCCTAAGACGTTGCTTCTTTTTCAACAAGAAATAAAAATTAAGTAACATACCCATACGAGCACCCTTTGACTTAGAAAAAGACTGGTCTCTACCAGTCCACACAATAATCTGAAATTCTTATAAGAAAAGCTTATTTTCAGTTCACTAGATTGTCTTCTTAAAATAATAGATGGTCACATTTTGATTGTGTGTATGATCTAAAATACTCCTTCTCTGGGCTTTTTTCGGAAATATGTTCAGAAGTTTACTAAAATATGCTCTTTCTCACTCATTTTGTTTCTTAATTTCTCATTTCTTGCTAAAGAACTGTGTTTTCAAGTAATAATTTTATGAATTATGGCAGTGTCCTATTTCATATCCTAAAAGCCTATTGGCCCAGTCAGTGTCTTGAACATTATGTTGAGAAAAAGGTACTGCAGGACAATAACAGTAAGTAGGCACTAACATAAAGAATAACACTTGAATTAACTTAATAGTAAGTGTGTAGTCTTAACAATTAATAAAGCCTATACTGTCCTGGTGTTCAATTTGTGAAACAATTTGATGAGATGTGGTCAGGTGCCATGTGTCCTTGTTTTTCCACCTTATGTTGGAAAGGAAATAAATAACCATGAATGCCCATTTGCAGATAACCCAAGAGTATGGTTAGAGGTTCAAAAGGTTGTTGTAGAAGATGTACTTACTTGGAGATGGGAGAGAATTTGGCACTTGTATTGAAGGGAGCAGTATACCCCAGAGACCCCTGAGCAAGATGTCAACGGTCTCATGTAGGTTCTGTCAGTGGTTCGCTGCCTAGCCAAACGTTCTCTGTAACTTAGAGATGCCTCTACAGTGTCTACAGAGCACAACTTATTCAGCTGTATAACCCCTTAGTAATTTCAACTTTAAAAAGTAATGAATTTATAAATTTATAAAGCTAACTTGATTTGATGAGCTAACTAGAAACCTAACTGCCGGGGATCTTTGGGAAAATGAAAAGTTCCAACTGAACAATCACAAGAGTGCTTTTAGAAACCAAATAGACATGGACACTGTAAGACATTGGAGCTTTGGCTTGTTTATGGATTGTGAAATTGTGCTGTGGAAGTGTGACTAGCTCTTTCCTGTGTTGATTCATTGCAGACCCCAGAGAGTGTAAGTGAAGAACAAAGGACTCGGGAGTTGGCTGCAATGGAAGAGACCCGGATAGCAATTCTGAACAACCTCAAGGAACTTGAACAAAAAATCAAAGACATAAATGACCAGATGGATGAATCTTCCAGAGAGGTATAAACCACGAGTGCTCTCTCTACATTCTCCTTTTTTGCTGAACGTATTCTTAGGGCACAGGCCTTGGAAACAGAGTCCCTAGACATGAACCTGAGCAAATATTTGCTCAGTGGGTACTGTGTGTAGGGTAAAGCCAAAGCCACTTTTCTTACATTTTTTTTCTTCTGAATTTGTTTTTAGACATCAGATGAGGTAAAAATGAAGCCATTTTTAATGTACTTGATATAAAACTGATTTCCTTTTAGTTAGTCTCTACTTTTTGACGTGCTATATAATTCATGTTAGCTAAGGTACCATGTATTTGGGAATTTGAATTCAAATACAACATTTTCTGAGCACGTTTACTATGAGTTGAGTAATACATTGGGACTATTGGGGGATTTACATATGAATCAAACATAGACCTAGCTTTCTAGAGATTTGCAAGCAGGAAGGACACCGCACAAATTATGTAACAACTAAATTTTTCATGAAAGTAGCAATTTTTATTTTACTTTCTCTCCATTGAGTGAGAAGGAGCAAATAATTCTGCATTGGATGGATCTGGTGTTTATACTCACAGATAGTGCAGACAGCCCAATAAGTGGAAAGGGACTACTCACCTGTCATCTTCCATGCAGATCCTAGAAGCCCTTCCTCCTGGCATTGCTGGGAATTCGGTGCTTGCAGGCTGGGCTGAGTATAATTTTCACCTTTCATGCTCTCAGTATAAACAAAGAAAGACCTAGCTGCTCCCAGGATGGTTCATAGAGTTGAGCCCAACTCTATGCTAATAGGCACCTCACCTTGAGAAGTGAGCAGAAAGGGGTTATAATATAACATTCAAATAATAAGATGACCAAATTCTTAAAGACTCTTCTAAGCTTTCCAGTTCTCATATAGGAGTCACATATGGATTCTATGGAATGTTCTTTTTGAAATTTATAGCCATTAAAAACACACCGTAAAAGTGGGCAGTTGAGAATTTCCCTGAAAGTGAAGTATCTCTGAGCTTTGCTTTGTTTCCTTAGTCGGATATGGAATATGCTCTTTTGGATGGAGAACAGAAATCTGAAACAACTGAACTTATGAGAGAGAAGGAGAGTTTGGATCAGCTAAAATGGAAAATAACAAAACTGGAAAAGACCATCGTTGGTGAAAAGACCAAGGTAAAAGAAAATTTCACTTGAATGCGGTTTTTATGGGCAACAGAGTGGTCCCATTTGAGGGAATTTAAATGTATGAAATTGAAAATAAAGGAGTGGAATTTTTTTTTAGAAAAATGTCTTAACCATAGTTTTGGATATGTGTGCCATGTTCCTGGATACATTGGTACTAAAGAAGAGTGTTTAGATGAGGTAAGTTGTCACAGACTAAAGAACTGTCAGGCCCAGTGGCTGTAGCTGACAGAGAAAAGCCTGTATAATTTCTCCAGCTGATATTCATGGTAGTTAATCCACTTGAGATGAGTGAATTGCTTTTTTCCATTAGTCTCTTTTTCTGATTCTACCGTTTTGTTTTGTTTTTTAAGAATTATTTTAGAATACTGAATGCCTTTACCAGTGGTGCCTTGCAGAGGCTGCCTTATTTCCTTTCATTTTTCTGTTTATTAATAAGATGAATGGGGACCATTCATCTTCGCTGTCTTGCCTTGCAATTGTGTTCAATGCAAGTGCACTGCTCTTTGAAAAATACATCCACTTTTTCAGGGATCTTCACACACTGCCCAATGAAATAGTCTGTAAAATATAGTTGACAATTTTCTTGGAAAAAATGCATATGCAATTCAGTCCCCAACCTTTATGCTAGTGCATAGCTTCTAGGGAAAATATGAAAACTTGTTTGCAGCTTTTAGAATTCAGGATGGTAATTGGCTTTTTGTTTGTTTGTTTATTTTCTTGGGGAGATATTGTGCTTATTCTCTCATATTCTTAGTTACAGCTGAACTAGGCCTCGAATAAAAAAAAAATGAAATTCCAGCATGGGGAAGAAAAAGCAAATAAACTTGTAATACATTCTTCTTTACTTACCATTTCTCTCCCTTAAGCAGTGAAAAAAAAATTTCAGTTTGAGTAAGTTAATGGTAATATGTAGAGAAGAGGCCATTTTCATCCTTCCTATTATTGTTTTGCTGGCTTGACAGGGGCTATGCATTGGAGAATGGGCAGTGGGGGCTTGAAGCGTAGACCCAGCTCATGCAGCTGTTAGGGGATTAGCTGCTTTGGAAGGTGGGATTATTGTCTGTCAGCAGAGTGTGAAAAATGGCAGAATCAGGCTTTAGGTGAGGGATTCCAGAGGAGGATGAGGGAAGTAGAAGTAGACTACTAGATGATGTTACTACATACTGCTGACAGCCAAACTCAAATAGACTCGGTACTGCTTGGCAACCTTACCATGTTTCTCCAGTAAAATTCTGCCATATTTTGACTTGGCTATTTCATATCTTCACTGTTCAGTTCTCTGGTCCACTCTCTCCCTGCTGTGTCTGAGATGGTCTTAGCACCCTGGTTCATTGAGAAATCAGAAGCGTCCTATCTTTTCACAATTGAGGAAGATTCTCTTCCCCTCAAAGACAGTCCCTTTGGATGTGCTCTGGGTGTCATTCCATCCCACTGTCTCAATTTCTTTGGTTCTCCTGTAATCCATCCCCCAATTTCTCCCTCTTTACTGAACCTGTCAACATGCCAATATTATTATTTTTAAATTATAATAACCAAACTTTTGCATTTTTTAGCCATCTCCTTAGCTCCAGCTCCCAATTTACTATTCCTTGCCTCTAGTTGGCTCAACCCCCCAGTGCTCCCTCAGACTTGCTCCTGAAAATCTAGGTGCTGCCCAGCCTGCCGGGGGCTTTTCAGTCCTCTTGTGATGAGACTCCTCAGCCGCTCTCGAGGCGGGGCCGGCCCTTCTAGGCACTGCCCACCTTGCCTCTGTGTGCCAGTCTTCCAGTTTCTCTTCTCTTATACTTCTCTCTCTCACTGTTCCATCCCAGTTCTTATTGCTTGTCCTTCTGCCTCTGTCTAACCACTTGCCGGAGTGTTTGCTTTTGCACTGAACTCTTTTCTCTTGTATCCTCACATACTTTTACAGCCATGGTTTCCAGTAACTTATCAAATGTGTCATTCATTAGCCTAAAGCCTTTTTCTGAACTTCTGGCTCATATTCTGAAACCTGTCTGACATTTCCACTCAGATACATCACAGATATTTCTAACTGAGTATTCTGTAGCCGAACTGTCGATTTTATCCTTTCTCTTGCCTGGCATACATTTCTCCTCTTCCACCCTATTGATCTTCAGCTTTCCCAGTCCAGAAAATGGCACTTTCTCTACCTGTCTGTCCAAATAGAAACTTGGAAGTTGTCTTGACACTTCTTTCTGCATCATTCCCAGGTCCAATTAATTACGAAAATATTTCTCACTTCACGTTTCTGTATCTCCACTAACAGCATTCTCTTCTAAATCATCAAAATCTCTTCTTTAGCATCGTTTCCATTTACTTCCCTTCAGTCTATTCTCTTCACAACAGCCAGAGTGATATTTTTAAATAAATATATTAGATCATATTGCTCTGGTTGGAGTTCCATGGACTTTTAATAAATCTAAATTCCTCTCTGTGGTCTGTCACCTGCCTGTGTGTCACCCTCATCATTCTACTCCACTCGCATGGTGACCTTTATCCGTGACCTTTATGATCCTAGGTATATGACCTTTAAAGATCCATCCCTCTCTGAGGGCTCCCCTGCAGATATCTCCCCTTCCTGGAAACCCCTTCCCCATAGCTGAGCCTTGTTGGTTATATCTATCAGGGCTTATGTCCAGTGCTAGTTTTTCAGAAAAACTCTTCCAGGCCTTCTAATTCAGATTATGTTTTCCCTGTTGTTCTTTTCACTATCATGTTTTTAAATCTGCATTTGTTTTGGACTTATTAGATATTTACTTCCCTCTCTAGCCTGTGAAATAGAGGAAGGCACTGTTGTCCACTCTTTATCCATCTTAGAGTAGCTGCCAGAACACTGCCCAGTATGCTTTGGGAATGTTGTCCTTGGACCTCCTACTACTAGGCAGGTCCAGGCTGGGCTTTCACAGACATGCTGAGCCAGACACCTGCCCAAGAACTCCGTGCTGCCAAGTTTCAGGACAGCTGGGACAACCTGCTAGTGGGCTTGTAATCACGCTGCCAGTCGAGCCAGAGTGTAAGACAGAAGGAGGAAGTGACCTTTGCCCCTTTGGATCTCGTTTCCTTTTCCACACACCTGTTGCTGCTGTCAGATATTAACTATGGAATGAGAAAGCCAAAACCTAAAAAGATATCCTTGTTGGGCAAACCCAATTCAGATGTGAATACACATCCTGTAAGCCTAGATTTTGGGAGACAAGGCCTGGAGTCATAGGAAGAACTTTTAATAAGACCTGAGGCTCAAATTGTGGCATGAAATTACTGACATCATTTCCTTGGTCTGGCTCTTTAGTGCTATTTCTTTCACCTGATTTGGGAACTATTATGAATTTTGTGTAAATTAATATATATTGCAGATGATTGCTTGCTATTCATTATATATTATCATATAAAATATACTCCATAGACCTAATTGTACAACAACCTAAAATATATGCAATATACTTAGTTATGTGTTTGGTGAACATTTTGCAGTGGCTTCCTGGACTGACCTTTCCCTGCCCCCATAGGTACCACTGTCAAGAGCATCATAAACCTGTTTCCATGCGTCCTGAGTAAATGCCACCTATCTTTCGTGCTGTCAGACAGTGGCTACATCGCACATAGTCACTATGAACATGGACAAGCCCTAAATAAATCTGAGTGTCTAGTTCAAACATTAACCCACAGGGGCCCAACAGGTCTTCTTGGGGTGAGGGACATGAGAAAAGATTGTTTATAACTTCTGCATTATTTTTATGGATGTGTTGGGTGAGATCTGGGACATTTGGGCCAAAGTCTGGTTGGAGCTGGCTTGCTTTCCTGCTACTCCCGCTGTCCAAGGCAGAACTGCTAAGAAGGTATGGTTGTATGCTTGTGTTTATGTAGGTCTACTTTCAGTCTTTGTGTATTTCTGACTACATCAAGTATTCAAAACTTTAAATAATTTCCTTTACTTTTGAAGTATCTGTGTGTCATCTCTGCTTCTTACCAAGCAAAAGTCAAAAGTAGTTGTACTGAAATTAAGTGAAAAACGGCTAAGAAAAGGTTCCTCTTGCTCATCTTGTTGAAGATGCTTTCATTGTTGAGATGGTGATCATACAGCTCAAACTATTATTTTATTTAAGGATCCGTGCTCACACAAATAATTTGTCTGTTGCCATCCTGACTTGACACACTTTTATAACCAAGTAGGCTAAAAGCTTTGAATAGAAGCTTACATTACTCTATGCCATGACATGATTCTGATTAAAAACTTAAACTATTTGGCTGTTTTTCTACATTAAGCATATGCCATTATATCTTAAGTGGTTCTGTTTTATCCCCCGCTACTATCTTGCCAAAGTACCTGTTACTTCCTCCCCATCCTTCCTTCAGAGCCAGGACAGATAGCAAGCCTGGCTCAGAATTCTTCAGCAAAGTGTTAATGCCACTGGAGGCCCAAGTGTTTGCCAAGTCACAGTCTCTGTTCTGAAGGGACCCAGCCCTTCCCCTGCCTCTTTCTTACATTTCAAAGTTAGTTCTCTGGTTAGAGGAAGTAGAGATACAAAATGGAATTTGAGGATTAAATCAACAGGATTTCAGATTAGAGTTTTTTGATGATTGTTTGATGATATGAATCCTTTATATTCTGGTTTTCCAATTTTTTCAACACTAAACACTTATCAGTTTTATAATTAAAATGCCAAAGCCAAAGGGGGAAAAATCCTAATTAAAAAATATAAGGCTGCCTCTTTAGAGAATGGTTCTCAGAAATTACCATTTGTTGACCCCGGTTTATAACCTTTCCTCCGAAGTTCCAAGTCTGAAAACTTTTGTGGAGGGAAAAATGTCTTTTGGAGGATTGGCACCAAAACTTAGTTGCAAAAACTAACTTTGACTAGTAGACACAATTGGTATGAAATTCACAAGTAGCTGCAGAAATAGCAATGTGGCTGATTACAGGGTCCTGCTCCTGCCTCACTAGAAATACCATGTAATATGTATTATATGAGCTGTTCTGCCTCTATCAAATTCAAAATTTTTTGAAATCTGGAACATATGGCCTTCAGAATTTCTGGTAAGCAATTTGGGGCCTAAAACATTTGCTTAGTCTATGGACCTCTGAGCGTGTCTGCCTCTCAAACTACTCCCCAAGTTTTAGGAACCTGGAAGGAAAGGGATTCTCACGAGGTGTAGAGAAGACTTTGGTGGAAGAACCCTTCAAAATGATGGCTTAGGGTCTATGAATTTAACACTTTATTGCATAAATGCTGAACTTGACCCAGTGTTCCATAAAACACACAAGTACCACATATTTATTGGGTTCTATGCTAAAGAGTTCAGAAGTGGGCCTCCCTGGTGGTGCAGAGGTTCAAGTCTCAGTGGTAACAAGCTATCACCAGCCACTGTGGCTTGAGTTCGATCCCCTACCAAGGAGTTAACCCACATGGCATAGCATACCTTTCCTGTCACTGCTCCCCTCAGCGGTGTGTTTCAGTAGATCTGCCTGTTCTGTTCCCCACTCTGTCTCTGGTGAATCTTCTCATCCACCGCACCTCTGGCCTACACCCCAATTCTTGTATGTATAAGTAAAATAAAAATAAATCTTTAAAAAAAGAGTTCAGAAGTTACAAAAATGGATCCTAATTTTTTAAAAAATCTGATAAAGCTAATAGGTTGCTATATATATGCATATATATAAAAAATCTATGTATATGTATATATGTATATAGATAGATATAGAATGCTCAGATAAATTTGAATTTGAGATAAACAGAATACTTTTTTTGGTATGCTTATGCCCCTTGTACTGTTTATGATGCACTTGTATTAAAAGATCATTTATTGCTCATTTGAAATTCAAATTTAACAGGTTCTCCTGTTTTATTTGGCAGACATACAAGCTAATAAAGTAAGCATCTTTTCAGAGTAACTTTGAGCCATCTGTTTACCAAGTATCTCATACTTAAATATGATAAAATATTTTTTCATTAATATTCAAGAGTTTTCTCTGTAGTATTGGAATTCAAATAGAGCCAGCAAGATAGATTCCAGTCACTTAAGAATACCAATTGAGAGAAAACATATGTTATTGTCATCTAAGCATAGATCTAACAAAATAAGTGGTCCAGTGACAAGCTTTGGATGAGTAAAATCATTCAGGTTATTAACAACTCTTGTATACAAAAACTCAAGTAATTTCAGATAAATTTATAACCACTCCCCACCACCTCTGGTTGTCTTAGTACTGTGGTCAGCTTTCAAGTGTTGGTTTCAAAGTTTGTCTTGAACTTTGTTTGGTTTCTCTATATTCCATACGTAAGTGTCACCATCTAGAATTTATCTTTATCCTTGTGACTTACTTTGCTTAGCATAATCTCTTCCAGCTCCATCCATGTTGCCACAAATGGCACAAGTTTATCTTTTTTAATCACTGAGTAGTGTTCCATTGTGTATATATACCACATCTTCTTGATCCACTCATCTGTTTTTGGGCTCTTAGGTTGTTTCAGCATCCAGTTTTAACATTTTACTTGTAAAAATGTAGGATTTCCTGAAATGCCATTTAATTTGTCTATTTTACCTTCATTGTGGAAGGTGATGCATTAGTTCTAATTAACTCCTTGCCTAGAGCTAACTTTCCTTTGAAAACTTCCTGGGCAATAAGTAGAAGAATATTTCATTCTGGCCCAAGGTCATTCTACTCTAGCTTTTGCAGGAGAGCTGTCACCTCTTGTGTCCCCTGTGATTTATGGCCGGCCCCACCTGCTACTAGTACATCTTCCATCCTTCCCCTTTACTTCCTTTGCTCTAGCTTTGCCCCCTCACCCCCCCCACCCGACTTTCTGCTCTGAGACTCAGGTAGTGGTCACAGCCTTACTGATAAGCCAGAGAAGCTGCAGAAAGTTCTGATGGTGCCTGCTTGCATAATTCTTGTAGTCGCCCGCCTATATGGAATTGCAAAATGTTTTGAACACCTCAGAAGGAAGGCATTATGTAAACATAAGGTATTTTTTACTGCTTGTTTGGGCTTATTATTAACAATGACAAAAATTGAGAATTATGAGAGGACTAATTTATTTTTATTTAAAAGTGGCATTTTAGGTCTGTGTCTTTCTATATAATCAAATATTGAATGTATTTTTCATCAATATAAATTTAAATTCTGGAACTTTGCACAATGATACTTAATTGGAGTGAAGAGATTTATTGTTTAGCTTTCTGTTTGGAGCAAGGATTGCTGCTCTACTGGTGATTTAGTCTCTAGGAATAGAACTCTTACTGGATAAGATTCTTTTGCTGTGTAAATAGGGCAGTCTTTGATCTGCACACAGAGAAACAACACATTTTCTTGTAAAAGATAAGTTTTAGTACTGTACTAAAGACTCACTAACTGGTTCATGTATTTAGTTTTACTATGGATTAACACTTGAGGATCCTTTTTTTCTGCAAATGATGCCATTGCTTTCTCTAGCCCAGCATCATAGGTGTTTGTGTACAGGCAGGTTGCCACTGAAGACTGAAGATTTGCTCAAGTTTTAATTGTAGAATCACTGTAGATTGACATATGAGGTAGGCTTTTCAGTTTTATGGCTTCCAGATTTAATCATTTTGAGAAAAAATGCATTTTAAATCTAAATAAACATTTCTAAAATGTCCTTAACATTTTTAAATTTATGTTAAAAATGGAGTCTCAAGTGAGCTGATAGCAGTATTGATATTCTATAGTTTTTCTAACATATCATTTTAACATCATTTTTAATATATATCATTTTAACATATATCATTTCAAAATCATAATTTTATTTTTTTTTAATTTTTAAACAGATGTTCTATAGTTTTAGATTTAAATCATAGCATCTTTCATAAAGATTTAAATATATGTTTGTATAGGAAATCATGGTCAACCGGATGAAGAAATTATAAGTATACATTCATAGAACTATTTCAGAACTTTATCCTTACAATAAAAATCCTTCTATGATATGCTTAGTGACCAGTGTTATTTCGTGCCAATTCGCATAGGGAAAAATGTGGTCATTTGCTTACTGAGGGTCAAATCACGACAGTGCTTCACAAACTGCTTTTGTTTAGATGGATGTTATCATACGAGGAAAGAAATAGGGCTAACTTCCACTTCAGGGATTCAGAACATCATAAAGGAAACACTAGTTGGCAAGGTTGGCTTAAAGCAAATTAAGGTTTTGTTTCTCGATTGAAGAGGTAGCACTGTGAGGCTGTGCCATTACTGTAGGACAGTATTTTTCTATTGTACCCTGGAGAATATCCAGGATCACTTCGGGGTGTGTGATTTGAGAAGTACTTAGTATTATCTTCTCCCCTTTTTCCTATTCTCTGATGGTCCTATCGCTGACACTTGGATATTCTCTCCTTTTTTCACAATCTGTTTTTCAATTTTTTGCATGTCTGTCACTGTAGGGAAGTCTTTATCTCCACAGAAAATGTCACATTTTGGTGGATCTGAGCTGCCTAATCTATCTTCTGCTTGCTGCTTTGTCTATCTTATGTTGTGACTTGCTCTCTTACTCCCTGCATTAGATTTTTTTCCCCTTGGAGTCAGATTTTCTAATTGCTTAAGTGCTGATGTTTGACAAATAGAATTGTTGCAAATAATTAATAGTATGAGCTATTGCACCTAATGTGCCTCTGACCTGAAAACCAAACTTGAATAATTTCCCAAAGCTTGCTTAACAATTGCCTTGAGAGAATTGGTTCTATGCCAGCACTCGAGGTCAACCTTCCCTTTCTTTTGTCTGTTTCTCTGCCAAGTGACTCTTTGCAAAACTGTCCTATGAGTTGTGTTGGATTTCTTTTCTTCTTTGTTGACCAATTACCAGTATTACAGTTGCTCCCCCTGCTTTTATAACATGGTGGCAGCAAGGAGGGAAGGAAGGAAGGATGGGGGTCATTGCCAATGTCCAATGAAGTAGACTGTGTGTTGAGAATGCATTAATGGGGTTCCCTTTTCGTCCCCCTTATGCCCTTTATCTTAGCCACTAACAAGATATGTTTCTACAGTCTTGGGATATGTAGAGTTTGTATGTTTGCTTGTTTGTGTTATCCTTGGGAAATGTTCGCTAACGCCTGCTGGGCTGTGAAGGTAATTTCTATTCTATTTTCTGATTTCTGAACTTCAGGAGAAGGTAAAGCTTGATGCTGAAAGGGAAAAACTAGAGAGGCTTCAGGAGCTTTACTCCGAGCAGAAGACCCAGCTGGACAATTGTCCTGAGTCCATGAGGGAACAGTTACAAGAACAACTGAAGAGGGTCAGTAGCAACCAGGAACGCGCCAGTTGTTTTTTGTTTTTTTCTGCTTTTTGAATATAATTTACTTACTTATGACTTCCCACTTCACAAAGCATACATTTGCATATGTTCTGGTCATTAGATACTTTTAAAATAGAAGTATGAATGTGACAGTGTATCTTATTCTAGGCTAACCAGTTTGTTTGTTTTTAATCCTTGGAATTCTTCACCTAACTTACAATGCAAAAATTTTTCTGAAGTCATTCTTTGTAACAAAAGAGAGCTGACACATAACCAGCACTAGCTGTAGCATTTAAGTTAGCCAACATCTTTCCCTGCAATCTCTGTCCCATTGTGATTAGTCCTTGAATATTTTTTAGCTTAATTTTATACTCTTTTTTTTGTATTGTCCCCAAATTTTCATATTCTTTGTTATACTTTTCTTTTTAATTTTGTTTCTGAGTGACATTAAACTTATTAACTTGATCATATTCATCAAATACCAAGAGCTAAGATGAGGGTATTATTAATGCCTGTAACATCCTTTCCTACAAGTTTCTTCATTTTTAACAACCTAGTGCAGTGTTGACCTTCTTGATGAACTTGATCCGGTTATTCTCCAATCCTTAATGTTGGCAGTGCTGAGCACCACCACCTGAGTCATTTTCTGACAACAAAGCTTCCTGGGTGGATAATTTCATAAACACTGGCAAGCTGACATAATATTTCATAGCTTCTTAATAACTGGATTTTTTTTCTTCTAAATAAACAGTAGCCTGAAGAAACTGTGACCGTAGGGAGAGTGTCATTAGCAGTCCTGGACATGATGGGCTTCACTTCATAGTGGTTTATTCTACGTGACTGGTGATTTATGATTCCATAGAATCAAGTGAAAAAGAAGACTAGTTTCATTCATGTTACAACCCCCAAACCTTCTTGGGAATGAATGAGTTGGGAAAAAAACAACTTTAAGATATCACACTTTGGAAAATATTTAAGATGTCCTTACTAAAAACCATACTTGATACTTCTAAGTACTAGATAATGAAAAAAATCAGTTATAACTTGAACATATTGCAGAGGTGGAGAGCGTCTTAAGAATATCCAATGTAGGGCCTCCCTTGGTGGCTCAGGCGGTTGAGCACTGCACTGTGAAGCTGTCCGCAGCCTCTGCAGCGCCTGTTCGATCCCCGCCAGCCGGCAAGGGTCCCACATGGCACTGCAGACCTTTCCTGTCTCGCCCGCTGCTCCGCTCAGCAGTGTATTTCATCAGTCTGCCTGTTCTGTTCCCCTCTCTGTCTCTGGTGAATCCTCTCACCCTCCCGCACATTTGGCCTGTACCCCAGTTCTTGTATAAAATAAATAAATAAATATTAAAAAAAAAAGAATATCCAATATAGACAAGTAAACTGCAGTCTAATAATCCTAATATGTGTTATTATTCACAATGTTGGATTAAAAAAATGATTCAGTGTTGTTCACCCCCTTTAGTTATTTTAGTGTGTGTAGCTGAATTTACTGTAAAAAGATAAAACTTTCTGTCCCTGAGGGTCATATATCTCTGAAAATAATGTGATAAAAATGATAATGGAAAGAGTGGTTATTTATTATAAAATTATTTTAGTTTGTGATTTTTATGTGTTTATGCCAGCTCTCAAAGAGATTGGGAAACAATTTTTTTATTCATTTATTGTTTCCAACTCTCCTTATTGGTAAAGGTTTTACATAGTTGTTGTGGTCATGGTGCTACTTTATTTAGAGCCAGCAATCGAGTTATGAACTTTGTTTTTTCTTTCATCATGTTATGCAGTTATTGTTTGAATTCTTTTTGAGCATGGTTTCAAATGGAAATTGGTAGATTCTATTAATTATCAGAACTCAGGTGGATATAGTTTTCTTAATCTAGGTTCTGTAGGATAACTCATAAATTTGTATGTGTTCTAAGGATTTTGACTACAAAAGATAAAAGGAAAGGATGCAGACAGCATATTGCACTAACTGAAGACAAAGACTCCTTTCTTTTCCCCTCCAAAGGGGAGTGTAGAATTCTTATCATAAAACCCTTTTCCTTAGGAGATTTAACTGACTTGTGGTAGCTTCTGTTCACCTGATAGTAAAAGGCCTACTAATTCCATTTTCCAGGGATGACAACCAGAGTAATTCTGGCCAATCCCTTGGCTTAATAAGTAAAAACGCTCACTCATTTCATGAGAAGTCCATTCATAGTAGGAATTTCCTGTGTTATCACAACTCATTTCCCTTCAGACTTCAAACAGTTCAGAATACACTTCATTACCAAACTTTCCCCAAGGCATTTAAACTAGATTCATTGATGTTGATTTTATTACCAGTGACTTCATCGGGTGGCAAGTTGTACAAATACAAAATAAAAAACAGGAAGAAAATCATTTTCTTACACTATACCTTTTCTCAAATACTTAAACTGAAATGGCAGCATAGTTTTGGACATACAACACTGTGGATTCTGCCTGGGCTTCCCACGGCACAGTCATTGCCTTAGAGTCAGAATGCAGTTTTCTTTAGATATTGATTTCATGGCCTGTGGCTGCATCTCGTGATCATGGGTTCACCAAGCAGATTGTTTCCTGGGATATGAGTAGTGTGGCAAAGAAGCTGAAGTTAAAGGAGTCTTTAATTTGCCTGGATTGGTTTCACTATTAAATGGAACAGACACCTGGCCAGGGCTGTTATCTTATGCTTTTGATATTTATTCAGCTGAATGGTTGATTTTGGTTTCTTTTTTAAAAATTCTATTCATTGCGCTCTGAATAGAGACCCTTTTTTTCTCACTGGTGCTGCAATCAATTTAATCATTTAATCTTGAACAAGCCATCCAACCTCTATGGACTTAAGTGTCCTCACATATAAAACAAGGGGCCTGTATAAGATGATTTCCATTGTCTTTTTCCAGATTCCAAAAATAAACTGTTAAAGGTTTGACTGATGGAGAAATGTTAACAATCTCAGAATTCCAGTAAAATTCGCTTTTAGTGTTGACTTTGAACTGTCATGAGATTATTATTCTAAACTCTCCTGACCATCCACTTCTGTTTTTTTTTTCTTTCTGTTCCTCTACTAAGGAAAGAAAACATAAAGATCTCCATCTAAACTTCTGCTATATACTTTCTCAAAACAAATTATTGAAAAGGAAAATGTACTTGTATCGAGTTTTCTTTAGTGCAGCTATTTTATTTTCATTTCCTTTACACCTAACATTTGAGCTTGCCAGTCAGATGTGTAAAGTTCTTTTATGGAGTGAAGTTTAGTTAAAAATTTCAACCAAGTTATGCCTTGATTTCGAGATCCTTGGATATATTACTCTGTGACTAACTAAACTATTCTTGACCCCAAATTCCATCACCTGAATTTTTACTCTCATCCAAAATCTTTTGACAGTTTTGCCCCCTCCAAGTTGTTATTTTTCCCACAGTGTTAAGTTTATGTATGCTGATTGTAGTGATTTAGATAAGTTGATGAAATGATTAACCAGAGGAATCTGAATGTTGATCTTAGTTTTAATTTTCAACTTTTCTACCTAGTCTGTTGTTATTTTAATGCAGTGGCTTAAATATTTGCTACAAATAAATTAGTGACTCTGTGACTTTCATGTAGTTAAAATAACACATGTTGCACATTAACCAGATGTGGATTAAAGTGACTGACTACCATAGTCTATGTATTATAAGCCTATATACACTTTGAATGAAGATTATTTATAATTTATAAAATTATTTTTAAAAGGCTTATTAAATTTTTTATTTTAGTAATCTTCAGTCACAAATCAAACTTTGTTGAAATACCTCAAAAATTTTAGTATATATGCTTCTGAGTAAATACACCAGTTGATATTTTGTTGTGAATATTTTGTTGAAGACATAACACTGTGCTATTTCTTTTTTTTTTTTTAAGATTTATTTATCTATACAAGAACCAGGGTACAGGCCAGATTCACAGGAGGGGAGAGGATTCAGCAGAGACAGAGCGGGGAACAGAACAGGCAGACTGACTGAAATACACTGCTGAGCAGAGCAGCGGGCATGACAGGAGAGGTCTGTCATGCCATGTGGGACCCTTGCTGGGCGGCTGGGATCGAACCGGCGCTGCCAAGGATGCAGACAGCTTCACAGCGCTGTGTTCAACCGCCTGTGCCACCAGGGAAGGCCCAACACTGTTGTTTCTTAAATCCTTCAATAGTAAATAGATATGCTCTGAATTCATTAATTTATTTAGAAGTTAAGAGCATGATTAAGTTGAAATGGTCATCAATGAATTGAACCCAAGACCAAGACCACTTTCCATTTGACCAATTAAAATGTAAGAAGTGGGCCTCCCCGGTGGTGCAGCGAGTTGAGCACAGTGCTGGGAAGCTGTCCACAGCTTCTGCAGCACAGGTTCGATTCCCAGCCCGCCAGGGAGATTCCTACATGGCGCCCCAGACCTCTCCTGTCGGGCCTGCTGCTCCCCTCAACAGTGCCGTCAGTCCATCTGCCTGTTCTGCTCCCTACTCTGTCTCTGGTGAAGCCTCTCACCCTCCCACGCCTCTGGCCTGTACCCCAGCTATTGTATAAATAAAAAATAAACCTTAAAAAAAATAAGAAGTGTTAAGTAATGCTGAATATGTTTTTGAAATTGTTTTGCTCGCTCTTGAGTTCTGAGAATCACTGTGTTGACATAATAGTCTCGTTGCTATAGTGTTGGTTGTAATTGCATGGTAGTTAATAGCCTTCTGAGTCATCCCTAGAATAAAATTTATTCCACAAGGTAGAAATAATTAAAAGGCAAAAAGATTCATCACTTACATAAAAACAAGAGTTGGGGTTATGGTATTAAATACTGATATAGATCTTTTACCATCTATTTTTTATTAAAAACTCCTTTTGATGTTTGGATTAAATAAAACATGCCTGACTCTTACCTATGTAGAGCTGCAAGCCTTAGAACCCAGCTGTCTTTTCCTTTGGGCCATAGATGATTTATAAATTATTTATGTATTTAAAATCATTATACATACCACACTTATAGTTCAGTGAAAGACTCCAAAAAATAAGGGAAGAGTAGTTTAAAGTTGATAGAAGAATAATTTATATATCACATACCCATGTCTGCACTTATACAGTCAGTCCTGTTGTCAGGCACCGCAGATGTTGCAAATGCCTATGCTAGACAATGGGATTTTTATGATTGCCAACCGTTCTTAATGTCTTCAAGATTGTTCCCAGAGCAGTGGTGTTTAACCTTTTGAGTAACTCTTTGTGCCTGATGAACACTGTGCTTTCACTTATTCTAGGAATAAGGGGTTTGTCAACAATTTCAAGGGATGCACAGAAGCTCAATTTCAGATTATAATATACACACAGTACACATGCTTCAAATATGTATTCATTTTAAATTATGTACATTGAGCATATGCTAACTCTGTGCATTAGAGAACATTGAGAAAAAGAAAAGAAAAAACATTTTAAAAGTTCTAGTATTTTTCTCTTCACATCCAGTGAATTGTGGTGTGTGCCACCTAGGGAGCCTGTATTTGTCTTAGAGAAGACTTCTGATTTGTTATGTGTGTCAATTTTTGAATCTTCTTTTTAATAGTCAGCAATTTTTGAATCTTTAATCTGTATACTAAATTCTCATTTCATTTGGAAATTTATGGAAAATAGAAATATTTTCTCAAGATACTGACACACCCATGGTCTATAGGTAATGTTTAGGTTGTTTGCTGAATTCTTTTTATGTTTCACAATCCCTTTTAAAGCCACATAGTAGATTTAAAGCAAGAATTGCTATAGCCACAGAACAGTCTAGAACTGATGGTGAAGTAAACACTCAACATCCTGTCTGCCCTGGTCCCCCATCCCTTTCGATTCTGTTATTAACAGTCATTAGTCTGGGGGTTAGCTCCAAAAGAATGGATTATCAGTTAATATCCCTGGTTATGTTTTCAATGGGAAACATATTTTAGATTCTAGGCTTTCAGTATTGTTCTTCAGCAACCCTTCTGGCATGTCTTGTTTTCATTCCCTTTTCTCAAGGATGCGGACTTGCTGGATGTTGAGAAAAAACACTTTGAAGATCTGGAATTCCAGCAACTTGAGCATGAGAGCCGGCTAGAAGAGGAAAAGGAGAACCTCCTGCGTGAAGTGGCTGAATATCAACAGAACATCGACACTAGAAAGGTGCTTTGCTAGGTGTCATTCAATGTAACATCAAAATATACCTCTTACTATGTGACAGTAATATCATTAATATAGCTCTGTGAGTGCCTGTCCTTATATCTGAATGAGATAAATATACAATGATGACATTTAATCACAAAATCACATTTAGCAGATTATGAAAGCTGCCATCTATATTACTAAATGGAGATCTGAACTAGATAAACTGAGACAATACTGCAGATGAATTTATTTATAATATTCATTTTTTTCTTTTATATGAAAAACAAGACAGAAAATCAGAAATTTAAGTGCTTGTTTTAAATTACTTACTTTTGCAATCATAACTAGATTCGGAATAATTCTATGAACAAATTATAATTTGGAATTTTCTCTGGAAACAGAATATTGTTTCTCTTTCTCAATACTTGTCAAAACTATTGATGCCTGGCAGCTTATTAGCATTAGAAGCAGTCCCATGAAGTGCCATGTAAGTTATTGACTCCACCCAACCCCTAGCATCCAAATGTGCAGCCCAGAACTCGGTGCTTATTCCAGAATTTAGAATCATACCCCGTGCTCTGTACTAAACCAACAAAGTTGAGGGAAGGGAAATGGAGATGGTGAACTCTTAAGCTCTCCATTAAAATAAGAAATTCCATTGTTTTTTCCATGAGGCGTCTCCCAAGATGAAGTCAAGAATTCAGTTATTGTCTAAAACAAGATTTCCTGTTGACTTCTGGGTTCTTCAAATAGATTTAAAATCACTTGAACTGTATTGGCCTTAGATTAAGAAAAGCCCAAAGGGTAGCAGGTCAAAGAAACTGCCTTCTATTTGTAAACATCTTTCTTCCCTTTTCCAGAGCAGATTGTCAAACTTTGAATATCTAAGTACATCTTTCTATGACCACCTTTCTTTCCCTCCAGGAAAAAATTTCTGCTTTGAAAAAACAAGCCAATCACATTGTCCAGCAGGCACAAAGAGAACAAGATCATTTTGTGAAAGAAAAGAATAATTTAATAATGATGTTGCAAAGAGTAAGTATTTTCTTTTCAGCACTGGTAACATAAAACACAGGTTCCAACTTGGAAAAAGTTGCTTTTTCAGTGCAAGTGTCTTTTAATAGTGAATTATAATTTTAAAACACACTTTATATACATTTTTATTTAATCCTGCATATAAATAAACTCTTGATACTCTGTGAATAATTACTGTAATTCAGAAAATAAACAAGGATGTTTCTTCCATCGTGTAAAAATCCAAACTATGACAACTCTGAGGGCTTTCTGACTTTATTTTTTTAAAAATTATGTTTTTCATCAAATAAGTAAAATACATTTGGCTCTTTTTACTGCTGTCAAATATTTTGGCTCAGCTGCTCTGGTGTTTTGGGCTCCAGTTTTCTGTATGTTGGTTTTCCTGACAAATGCCACATTGGATTTAGTTTGGCTTAATTGTCTAGGTAGACAGGTCACATGAGAGAAAAGGTTATCCTCACCAAAGGGAACTATGTCCTCATCTGCCCAGCACCTAAGTTGGCTGTATATATGGGGCATTCCTTTACTCAACCTGTAACCTAATTTTTTGATATAGTTCTGGTTCTAATTTCAGCAATAAAGCATCAAAAGTTGAAGTTGATAGGAGTAGTCTCAGGACGGAAGCTTGCATGCAATTTACTATCTAGGAATATTCACTTGGGATCATGAAAATACGAAGTGGACCCAAAAAAGGGGTTCAAATCTAAAATGATGCATTCAAGCTTGAGACTATACCATGATCCCCCCCCTAATTGAGAGGAAATATATCTGCAGTATTCCTATATGAACATTTTTAGGTTGAGGAGAGAAGAAATTAGTTTTTTATGTAGTATTAAGAGTCAACTCATGGTGCCTCTGGAGCCCACACAGATCTGATAGCTCTCTTCCTCCTCCTTCTTCAGCACCTAGAAATCTCCAGATGGTTGTATTTTCCATCTCTATCCACCACTCTGCAGATGAACTCTGGTGTCATTAGCCTTGCCACCACTATGTTACACTTTGCCCACAATATTCAAAGGCACAGCTTTAATTAGATAGTGTAATATGTAGAAACTTCTGAAATTGTAGCCCCAAAAGGAAAAAACTCTATTAGATTTTTGTACATGGGTAAGCATAATCACAGAAATACCATTTCCTCATTACAAATAAATAAAATATCCCACTGTAAAAATTTTGGTCAAAAAGCATGAAGATATTAATTTCCCCAGTTTTGTCTATAGATACATTGCATTACCAATAAAAATTACAAGACTGGGCCTCCCCGGTGGCACAGCGGTTGAGCTCTGGGTTGCGAAGCTGCCCGCAGCTTCTGCAGCGCTGGTTCAATCCCCGACTGCTCCCCAGCCACCGGGCGAGGGTCCCACATGGCGTGCAGACCTCTCCTGCCGCCCGCTGCTCCCCTCAGCAGTGTACTTCAGTCCTTCTGCCTGTTCTGCTCCCCGCTCTGGCTCTGGTGAACTCTCTCACCCTCCCGCGCTTCTGACTGTACCCAGTGCTTGTATAAATAAATAAAAATAAATCTTTAAAAAAAAAAAGACTTCCTTTAAAAAAAAATTACAAGACTTTTTTCAAGAATTGACAAATTGATAGTAAAATTTACAGTTGATCTTCATTATTTATTTGTGAATTTGCCTACTCACTATACTTTATTGGTAACCCCCAGATCAATAGTCATGCAGTCATTCATGAATGTGCCCAGAGCTGTCAAAATGTTCATTGTTCATTTGCTTGACATGCTCCTTTCCAGCTCAGGCTGGACAAGGCAATGCTCTGCCTTCTTGTTTCAGCTCTCATGCTATAAACAAGTGGACCATTCAGTCCCATATTTTGTGGACCATTCAGTCCCATATTTTCATATTTTGTGCTTTTCGTTAATGATTCTGTTGTTTAAAATGGTCTCCAAGCATAGTGCTAATGTATTGTCCACTATTGCTAAGGGCAGGAAGGCTGTGGTGTGCTTTTTGGAGAAAGCCAAGCATTATATAAGCTTCATTCAGATGTGAATTGTAATGCTGTTGGCTGTGAGTTCAGTGTTAATGAATCAGATATAAAATATAATAAGATGTTACCAAAGATAGCTTTAAACAGAAACACATATAAAGCAAAATTATGTATTAGTCAGTTGATGAAACTGTTGTGACCAGAATCTCACAGGAACCCAGCTGTATATTTCCTTTAGGAACAGTATTCATTACTTCAGTATTCATGGTAACATAACTACTGCAAATAATGAAAATTGACTGTATATGAAAATATGAAGAGAACAGAAGAGCTAAAACAAGTTTGAACAGTAAGAACAAAGTTGGAGGGTTTGTGTTGTATGGTTTCAAAGTTTACTAGAAAGCTAGGACACTTAAAATGGGGGTGATCCTAGCATATAAAAGACATATAGATCAATGGAACTGAACAGAGTCCAGAAATAGGTCCACACGTACCATCTGTTGATTTTTTTTTAACATTTTTTTTAGATTTATTTATTTATTTGTTTGTTTGTTTGTTTGTTTATTTATTTATACAAGCACTGAGTATAGTCAGAAGCGCGGGAGGATGAGAGAATTCACCAGCACCAGAGTGGGGAGCAGAACAGGCAGACTGACGAAATACACTGCTGAGGGGAGCAGCGGGAGGCAGGAGAGGTCTGCGCGCCATGTGGGACCCTCGCCCGGCAGCCGGGGATCAAACCAGCGCTGCAGAGGCTGTGGGCAGCTTCGCAACCCAGCGCTCAACCGCTGTGTCACCGGGGAGGCCCCCATCTGTTGATTTTTAAGAAACTTTCCAAGACTAATCAGTAGAGAAAGGAATGTCTTTCTTAATAAATGTGCTATATAAACTGGCAATGCAGAAAACTGAGAACCTCATCATTATCTGTCCTCACACCATACATACAGGTTAATACAAAACAGATCTTAGACATGGATGTAAAAATCAAATGCTATGTTTTCTAGAAGAAAACATAGTAATACCAGTGCACCTTCATGGCTTTGGGGTAAACCAAAAATTCTTAAAAAATAAATGACAAAGGACTTGATTCTAGTGTATAAGAAGCTCCTATAACTCAATAATAATAAACACCTAATAAATGTATTTTTTAAAAAACAGGCAAATGATCTCTATATAAATAACAAGCATATAGGAAGATTCAATAAGTCACTTAAAAAATACTCAATATCAATGGTCAGCATGGAAATCCAAGGTTAACTAAGCTTAATAGACTTTGTGTTCCTTCAGGAAAAGGAGAATCTTTGTAATTTGGAAAAGAAATACTCCAGTCTCTCTGGAGGGAAAGGGTTTCCTGTCAACCCCAATACTCTAAAAGAGGTAAGCTATGATTTTATTTATCCATATACCACCTTAAGAATCAGGAGCTGTACCTCAGTTTTATGTGATTAGCTGAATAGGAAAAAAATTAACTCAGATGACTTATGCAAGCACTCAAAGCTTTGATGGTTTCCTGCCTTTCATTTATGTTTGGAGGATTTAGGATTTCAGGGATTATTTTTGTAGCTACTGCAGTGTGTGTGTGTGTGTGTGTGTGTACACTTGTCAGTGGCATTTAGAGCTTCAAAAACTTTAAGATTCAGAAAGATTAATCTTAAATTCTCTTCTTTCTATAATCTCATTTCTCACTTCTACCTTTTTTTCTCCTTAATCTTATAAAATATGAAAATGTCTCTGAATATTTGAGAGAATCATGCATTTTCTTTCTTGTTGCTTTTTCCCCAGTATTATTTGATTCTGCTATTTTTCTTCCTAAATTGGAAACTCATGGTTACACTGAACTATGCACATATTTATCATAAATAACCATCTTTTCCCAGATCCCATCACCCTAACTAGGAAAGAAAATAGTTATATTTTTTCTAAAAAAAGCTAAAGAAAAAGCTTTAAAATTATATAATAACAAAAAACTCTCTATAAACTCCTTTTAAAAAGACAGCAGAAAGCATTTCATGTGTGTATGTATGTCAAATAAAATGCTCATCATGATAATAGGTGTAACTAATATGTACCTTGGAAGCACTTTGTGAAATAGTTCTATAAGAGCTTTATTAGATCGTTCAATTTCATGGTTTTTCTCCATTGTTTAGAACGCCTAACAGGCAGGTTAAGTGAACAGAGGATGGTTATGAATGGAATGTACTAGAATAAGATAATGTCAGCCAGGTGGGCAGGGGCCAGGTTTCTGAGTCATCTTAAGGTGCTGGTGGCTTGGATAAGAATAGTGGCTGAGACAGAGGGAAGTAGCTGGAATGGGATATATTTTGAAGGCTGTGTGAGTGTGAGTGTGTGTGTGTGTGTACCCATTAAGCTCTTAAGGACCCATGTTCTTTTTCTTTTCATTCAGTTGAGATGCTTAAGAGCCAGATTCCATTACAAGTAAATTGCAGCTTTATAAATGTCAGTGCAAAAACCAATAACCTCAGCCACTGTTACTCACTCTAATTTGTCAGGAAACAGAAGAGTGGAAAATGTAAAAATAAAGATTTGTGGAAAGGCTCTGAGTTAGGGAGGAATGATTGCATTGTCAATTTTACAGCTTGGATTTGTATGTGTGTGTTTATTTTAAATGTTATGGAGTGACAACCTCTTCCAGTCAACAGAGGAATGCTGATGCCTCTGGATAGTTTGAAATGGAAAGTGTTGGGTTACTTATGATATAATCATCTTGATTTCACCAGAGAAAAATTATTTTTAATGTTTCATGTTTAGAATGTCCTTTTTCAAGATTAAGCACCATAAATCCATTTTGATTGCTGATGATTTCCTTACTGAGACATTCGATAATACCACACATATCTGGCTGAACCACTCTAAGCTAACTCCATTGTACTGGGAGCATTAATACTCTCGCATGCCTCTGCTTTTGCTTTCTTCATGTTTAATTTCTGAATTCCTCCTTTTAGGGCTATATCAGTGTAAATGAAATTAATGAGCCATGTGGCAATTCCACGAATCTATCCCCTTCCACTCAGTTCCCTGCTGATGCTGACGCTGTTGCCACTGGGCCTGCCACAGCTGTGCTGATGAGCCAGCCACAAAATAAAGAGGTGTGTTGGCATGACATTTCATTCATTCACTGCTTTCCTCATGTTGGAGATTAACCCATGGTTAACTGAAAATGAAGGCACGTGTTGTGACAGAGGGTTGGTGGTTGACCAGAGTGATGCTGAGTTTGAAAATCAAAGCAATTTGGAGGTACTGTCTACTAATTATATTACCCATGAAGTACATGGTCCAGAGAGAGTACTCGGGGTAGTTTGTTCCAAAAAATAACCTCTTACCTTAGCTTTAACCCCATCTCATTTTCATAGAGGCCGAAACCTTTCTAAAATTATTAGTTGGAGTCACCTTTCCAATTTGATTGTGTTTTCTATTATTTTTTGCCTTACGGATTTTTTAAAAATTGTATTATGCCTTTTAAAAACATTTAGGTAGGGGCTCATAACAGTAAATTAAAATACCTTCGCTCGTCCAAGTTGCATGCTGTTGAGATTTTTTGAGTCCAATTGAAAGATACTGCCATCATTTGTGACTTCTTAAAATAGAAGAAAACAAAATAATCAGATTATTTATTTCATTTCTTTGTCTTATGCTCTCTTTTCATGTGGCCACATATATACTTTCTTTCTCCTCTAAAGCAGAGATCACCTCTCTGTTCTGGATTTATTCTTCCTTCTACCTTTTCTCCTCATCCTGTCACTCAAACTCCATCAGCCCCTTGGCCTGAAGTCCTGACTCCATCTGTCCATCCCTTCCTTTTAAATGACACGCCTCCTCCTCTACCAGCTAAGAAACACAGAAGGCAGCAGCAGCAAGAGCAACAGGTAATTAGGAACTGGTTTAGAGCCAAGGGCAGTTATTTATGTGGAGTATTGTCTTCAACTTTTCCAAAGGTGTTTTTTTTTTAAATACAAAGTGCATACATACTCCTTTGAGGGTTTATTTGAACATGGGCAGCGGGGAGGGAAGAAGGGGGGTTTGCTTTTAAAGGACATTTTATATGTCCTTAAGGGTGTTGGGTTTATTATAAAGTTTTTAAGATCTTGATAGTTCTCCCTGGGCTTTTGATATGTTTGAGTTTATTTCACATCCTCACGCCACAGTTCCCAGCCAGCCAAAATACTGTGAATTATCTGCTCTTTTTTCAAAATAACAATAACTCCCATAAAATACATGGTATAAAAGTTGCTTTGTAGGGCCTCCCCGGTGGCGCAGCGGTTGAGCGCTGGGTTGCGAAGCTGCCCGCGGCCTCTGCGGCACCGGTTCGATCCCCGGCTGCTCCCCGGCCACTGGAGGAGGGTCCCACATGGCGCGCAGACCTCTCCTGCCGCCCGCTGCTCCCCTCAGCAGTGTACTTCGGTCCTTCTGCCTGCTCTGCTTCCCGCTCTGGCTCTGGTGAATTCTCTCACCCTCCCGCGCTTCTGACTGTACCCAGTGCATGTATAAACAAAACAAACAAACAAACCAGCAAACAAACAAATAAATAAAGCATGCCTCTATAAAAAAAAAAAAAAAAAGAAATCAAATTTTAAAAAAAAAAAAAAAAAAAAAAAAAAGTTGCTTTGTAAATGCAAAGTAAGTTTTACACATCACTGAAACCATAATAGATAGTGTTCCCTTGCTCTGTGTCAAAAGTTGCCAAACATTTAACAAATATCTCATTTTATCCTTCTAATAATCCTTTGAGATGAGAATTCTCTCCATGGTGATATTTAGAGAACTGAGGCTCGGTGTGGGTAAATAGCTCATCCACAAGAAGTGCATTTGGTTCATTGAACAACAGTTTTGTTGGACTAGATTTTTAAATAACTAATGTCCTCCTTTTAGTACACTCAGTGCATATTTAGCTTAGGTATTTTTTAAAAGTCTATTTTGAGACACCTTTTAACTGTAATCAATTCCTGTGTGAATTTGGCCCCAGAAAACCCTAAGGAGTCATAGCCATGAGGTTGCCAAGTTAGGAAAACTCTGGTCTGCTATGTGCAGCCCTTGCATTTCTGGAAGGTCCCCTGTTAAAAGACTATATCTCCTCGCTACTTCTAGGTTAGTCAATACTAGCTAATATAAAAAGATAACCATAAAGCTAAAATGCAGATATTTTTCAGGATGGGCATATTTGAAGATTGATAATAAACACAAATTCAATTTTGCATTAATTTTTTGCATATCAAAAGCCTGAGTTTACATTAAAAGTCATCAAATAAAATCCCTTTAATTAGGGAATAATTTTATTAAGACATTTTTGAGGGAACCCAAGTGAAATTTGGATAAATTTCACAGTGGCAAAAATTCTGCCTTAGGAATCTGGAAAAAAAAGGTCAACAGGATTTTTGACTGTAAGGGATTACTATAGTGGCTCCTTGGTTAAGCTCTTTCTTTGTAATAGAAGAGCACCATGGAAGGATGCCTTGTATGAACTTTCTGTGGATTCGAAATGTGTTTATGTGATTAAAATATATTCCAACTTTAAATCAACTTCCCTTCCTTACTCGCTTTTTCTCTTCATCTTTTTCCTTCTCCCTTTTCTTGTTCTCCTCACACTGGGATCTGTGCCACCACACAGAACTGTGCAGACAGACAGGGGAGACACTGCCTGCTTGCTCTGTCCACTGACTGCCTTGCCATCCACATGGCGACCATCATAATACTTTGTAAGTTCTCCTTAGACCCCCAAGGCAGCAGGCACTAACTATGAGAGTGAAAGGTGGAATTAAATCAATTTTTCTAGGTTCAGCAATAAATTCTTCCAGTGACTACAAATCTTGTCAAATGCTAGCCCAAGACTATCAGCGAGCAAAAGTATAAGTTAAATCATTTAAAGATATATATCCTGTGTTAAAATGACAAACTTCTCGGTAAATGCGTACTTCTGAATTTCTTCAGTGACCTGTTTCAGCTAGTCAAGTTTTGCTGTTTTGCTTTACATTTGCATTTAAAGCACTTTAGAAGTCTGGAAGAAAGGAAAAAACAGCATAAAGAAGGCCTCTATCTGAGTGACACTTTGCCTCGAAAGAAAACCACATCTTCCATATCCCCACATTTCAGCAGTGCTACCATGGGGAGAAGCGCCACCCCAAAGGTAGGCCATGTGGAGACCCACGGGCTTCACATTCAGTGAGTCTGCTTGTCCTTGTTTGACTGATGCAAATTCCTTAAAGAAAAGTCTAAGCAATGAGCCATTAGATTGGCGGGCACATGCTAGCCAATTCAAGAATATTTTGAATGTACACTTTGGGACTGAGGAACCTGACCTGTGGTATTTCCTGCCGCCACACATAAGTGGCATCTACTTATGTGATGGACTCCCCTGGCTGTATCCCAGACCAGGAAATTGGAGAAAATAAGGTCAGAATTCCAGACATAATAACAACACATGTTTCTTGAGTAATTTCTCTGAGCTTCACATGAGGCTAAATCTTATTTGTGGATTGTCTTATTTTAAAACCCCACAGCACTATACAATGGAGATTTTAATTATTATCTCCACTGTATGGATGGATAAAGTGAGGTATGTAGAAACTACATGACTGACCAAGTGCACACAGCTGGTCAGAGTGAAGCTGGAATGTGAATCCACATGCTCAGATGCATCACTCATGCTCTGCAGACCTTCCCAAGGGGTCACAATGAGAAGAGGGGGTAGGCAAGGAGGTTTTGAATGAGCCATACTTTGGGGCCTTTCTCTTACCCTCAATCAGAGTAATTTTGTTTTTAGTCTATTTCATAAACTGGTATTTCTAGCAGATTTTACAGAAAGGATCTTGCTATTTAAACAAAAAGTCTTAAAACCACTGGGGTAGTTAATAGGTTTCTTCACTTTTCAGGCTACTAGATTGATGGAGTAGATGGGTAGGTTGATGGGGTAGATGGAGGGTGATGCACTATGACAAGTGTAGATCTTGTGTGTTCTTGTGCATGATGCGCCTGTGCTCTTGTCCCCAAATCTGCCAATTCCTTATGCATGAAGAGCTTTCACTTGTTCTTGAAGGTGTTTTCATCTGTATTTAAGTTTGGATTACCGCAACTGGAAGAGTTTCTGGGATGTTGAGGTTGCCATGGAGTAAGTTGGGGTGACTGACTTTTATCCTTTAGCTTCACCAAATGGGATGCAACAACCTCCCTTCCCTACCCTCTGCTCTTAGATAGGAACTCTGGAAATGGGTGCAGCCATGTCCTGAGATTTGGCAGGCCACTTGGCCTGCAGTTTGCCCCATGTATTTCTTCCTGGTTCCCACAGGCTCACCTGCCCCTGGGACAGAGCAACAGCTGTGGCAGCGTGCTCCCTCCCTCGCTGGCAACCATGACCAAAGACTCAGAATCTCGGCGAATGCTCAGAGGTATGTACCTTTTGAATCAAATGTTGTTTCTATTAAGCATTAGATTTCTCAGGGAGAGGGAGTGAGAGCAGGGATGGGGATTGTTAGATGGAATCAACCAGAGTCCTCAATTTTACTCTTAATGTGTCTCCTCTGCGGAGCTCTGTGTGTGTGTGTGTGTGTGTGTGTGTGTCGTACTAGGGTCATTTTCCCTATCTATACATATGGCTGGTATATTTTAAACATACATAATCCATGTGCTTCGTCAATTCAATAGAACGCTCAAGTCAGAAAAACTCCTAGAACATTCCTAACCTTCCATTTGATTGCTAAAAAGAAAAGATTTCTCAGATCCAGCGAGATTGCCAGGGCACTTTACTAAGTCCTACTAAGTAAGTCCTTGGACTTACTTGCTAAGTCCTACTTCACTAGTCCTTACTAAGTACTAAGGCACCTAATTTGTGGCTGAACCACTAAAGTCATGTATTAAAGTCACTGAGCTGACACAATAAATGAGATACTAGTGAGTAAGAAAAAAAATTAATAAAAACTAAATAAATAAATAAAGCACTAGTGACCCCGGATAGAATTCCCTGATACCTTTTGAGGTACCTTTGACTACCTGATACCTTTGAGGTTTTATTGTGTTGAATTGTTGGGTTTCAAGTGAACTTTAACCCTTAGCTTGTTTTAATTATTTGTATTGATTTACTGCATTTATAATGGGGCTCTCAAATAAATAGTCTTTGTGAGATACAGTTCCAGAGGTGGATGGCTCATCAAGAGGATTAGATTTATTGTGTTAACACAAGAGTTCAGGTCAACAGCTTACACTGGCCCTAACTTTTGAGGGCAGGTGGTACTGGGTATTAAGAATGTACGTATACAGCATGACCCTTGCACTTGAAATGCTTCTGGTCTAGTGAAGAAGAAGGATGCATAGCATAACAGATGATAGCAATAAAAGGTGCCAAATGCAGTGATGGAGGTGCACCCAGATGTAAATGGGGATATAATGGGGTGGCCTCTGAAGCATTCATGCACTAGTGGCATTGAAACCCTTCCCTCTAGGCTGATTGGATTCAATTCTGACTGCTGACCTCTCTGGCAATCATTTCCTAGCAAAAAGAAAAGAAAAGAAAAGAAAAGAAAAGAAAGCGTGCATGTGTATATGTGTGTGTGTGTATGTGTGTAAATTATGGTGTCTACATATAATATGCATACACAATTATACATACGTATTTAATTTGAAGGAAGTTTTCAACACATTTCTAGAATTGACTAAATTAATAGAGGCTATAGTATTCATGAGTGGTTTTTAATGTATGAGAGATGTACAGTATTAACATTCAAGTCAAATACATTTCACTGACTATTTTCCTTACCCTAATTTCTTAGTAAACTAAAAATATCACTTATAATAATAAATATAAATGAGATTATATTTTGTCCCTTATCACTGTTCAGTTATGAGTCAATCTTCTGTTGAAATATTTTTCTGCAATATTTATAGCTATCTTTTAAATGTATTTACCCCACTGGCTGAAGACATCAAAATTTATATTGACCACAACACTATAGTTTTTGTACTCTGTTAAGAGTTCATGTGAGAATGTGCTCAAACTTAGGAGATGCTTTCTAGTTTTCTGACCTCTGCTTTCCCCTCAAATAATGGGAATCCCTGTGCTAGATCCATAGAATAAAATTGAACCAATTCTGCCAGGGACATGCCCTCTGCAGACTCCATTTTCTTTGGCCTCTCTTTGTGCCTTTGTTCTTCAAGTTCCTTGTTTTTAGTAGATCCTTTGTACACCCTGGAAGCCTGCAGCTTTTGTCTCTCCCTGCCACAGCTTTAAAGTGGGGTTCATTCCTTTTAAATAAAAGTTTCATGTGGTGCTGTTGAGACAGCTTCTGAAGAAACAGAATCATTGTGTGTGTGTTGACCCAAAGGGATATGATGTTTCTTAGGAGGCCAACCTGCTTCCTTGGTTTCCCCCCACCCCAGAAGAGGAGGGCTGGAGACCTAGGTTCTTACAGACACAGCAGATTTACAATTAGCAGGATTTCCTACTGGACCCATCCGGGTGGCCCACAGACCAGGAAGTATGAATCATGATTTCATTTAGAATTCTAGCACTTGTTGGTTTCATTATAAACTAGCAAATGCAAGTGAAATTCCATCATTTAGAAAAAATTAGACCTGGCACATTTTCATTAACTCAAGCTTAATAGGTCTTACCATTTTTCTTGACTTACATAATTAACTTTAAATGAACTATTTTTTTGCTGCTCATTCATAATGGATACGTCAAGGATGACAGTGTAAGTAGAGGCCTTCTTCGATCAGCACTATTTTAATGGAACTGACAATGTGAATCACATAAACAAGGATCTTTGGGAGCAGCATTTAAAACAGAGAGTCTAGGAACTCAAATCTTAAAGTTTAATGGTTATTGACTTTTGTACAACTTGTGAACTATTCCTTTGTAAGCTTTAGAATGAATGAAATCTTTGTCTTGTGTCTTCTGTTAAATGCAGGAAAGTCCAGGAAAGGTATGACAACCTCCCCGTGTGGTGTTTTTGTTTCCAACAAACAGTGAAAAGTCATTGTCAAGTCATATTTAAGAAATGATTAGTTTTAAAACTGTACAATGGTGGACTTTTAGTCTAATGATCATTAGGGAAGAATGTTGCACATTTGCTAGAGACACAATGTGGGTACAGCTGCTGTTCATTCACAGGCAGCTGCATGGCCTTTGTTTCAGTTTTTTATTACAAGGTCAGACCTAACAGGAAACATGAGTGCTATGGAAGCAGTGTTTTGTTAAGACTTGGGATATAGATAAAAGTGTGAGCATTGTGATGCATATCAGCTAAGTGCAAACATGATTTTTCTCCTCCATGAAGGCTGGGTCTGCATAAGCACACTCTGTGACGATAGAAAAACTTTAGGAGGCTCCTACTTATTCATTCCCTTTAAGCCTCTTTTATAAGGCTTAGTGGAGAGTGAAGAACAGTTTCAATAATTGTCTTGAATAAATAAGATGCTTATTACTGTGGTTAGGTGGTCCAGAAGTAGGTTAGTGCATGGACTTATTGGAAAGTTTGATGTAGTGTGCTTCAAGTAATTGACATTGTACAAACCAGAGCTCTTGAAAGCTATTTGTTACAGTCTGGCTTAAAAAAAAAGAATTGTCCTACAGATACAGTCTTATTTTTAGTTTCCCCATTTTCTGGTTAAAGAATGTGTTAAAGTCTTTTTCCTTTTGTAACAAATCTTTTTTAACTAACAATATGCATGTATCACCAGCTTATTGTTTTTGGCTTTTTTTATATAACATCTTGCATTCTCTGTGAACTAAGATTTAATATAAAAATGTGACCATCTTTCCTGGTTATCTGGCTTTGTTGCTAACATGATCATTGATTGCATGTTGTATAGTTTTCCTGTCCCCTTGTCATCCTTTTTGATCTTGTATCTTTTTCCCTTTTTCTATCACTCTCCTTCATTCCTGACTTATCCTGCACTTCATCTTCTGACTGTGGATTCTGGTTAGGAAGAATGAATTTCTCCACAGGTGAGCTATAAGACACTGCATTATCAGAAATACTGATTAATTTTATACTCTTTAACACAAGTTATAATTTTAAGTCATCTCATTTTCTATATTAAGATACAGATAACTATTTAAAGTATATAACACCCAGTTGGAAAATATTGGCAAGATTACAAATCCCATAGTTGTTAACTCACAAAGGATAGTTAAGGTCCAGTTACCCAGCGCTCATAAAGAGCGGCATTAAAAAATTAAAAAAAAAAAAATAGACTTTGCAGATCCGCTATATTGACTCCTCAGACAGTGAAGAGAGGTGAGTGGGTCCGGCTTCTTGTATGTGCTATGCTGACTGATGAGCCTCAGATATTACCAGGTGTTACTTCATAAACCTTAGAAACTCCCTCTCCTAATAGCTGCTTTTGTCTGGAAAGAATAGAGTTAAAACATTTATAAGGCCCTTGTTACTTTTTAGTTGCTGTTCCCACAACTATTACTCTTATTATTCTCTACATAATTTAAGAGAAAAAAAAAAGGAGTCTTGGGTTGGGAATGTCTCCTTTTCCCAATTCAGTTACTTTCCCCACCCCAAAGAACAGATGCATTCCAGTTCCTTATTTGGCCATTAACACAGTTGGAATTGATCAAATTCATTCGAGAGAATGAATTCATTCCTTGACTATTCAGTGACACCCTTATGCTAAATAAATACAGATCCTGTGGTGAACAGGACACACACATGCCCTCCCTGAGCAGGCTCATTCCTGTTCTGGGCTTCTCCTCTACACAGCACTTCTTCTTGAACCTCATACCAAGAGCTCCTTGCTCTCCCATCATGTTTTCTCTATCAATAACACCTTTGCCTTTGGATGGTCAGGGCAGATCCTGAATCCCCAAACCAGCTCTGGTGCAATTCCAGGGTGCCCGTGGAGAGGACCCTTTTGTAATAGCAAGGCTAACTTGGTTTGGGGACTTGTTTGCTAGGAGCAGGCTATGCCAGCTGGGGGCTGAGTGCATGGGGATTAGGCAGCTCCACTCTGTAAGGCAGACACCCTCTTGCTCGGACTCTGGGGGAAACTACAGTCCTGACCTGGAGAGAGATGCACCTGAGCAGCAGGCTGTTTACTGCAAGGTGCCTCAAAAATGAAAGCTCCTTTCCTACCTCCAGAATGACAGGAGATTCTCTCGGACATCAGATCAAACCTCAACAAGTAGTGAGTGACCTGAGACTGTGTGTTCACGTCCTTAGCACAGCGCACTTGGAACTCAGCTCCAATTGTACCTGCAGCAGAACTATTGGAGTCATTTTAGTTTACCTCACCTGAAGGTGAAGTTCATGTTCTTATTCTGTGGTACTTTTGGAAAAAAAAATCCTGAAAGATCCAAGGAGCAGGGTATACTGTTGCTGTAAGAAAAAATACAGTCATCCTCTTTTCTGCTTTTGTTATAAGTGTCAGTAGCATTGCAGGCTAGTTTTTCCTCATTACGAAAAAACCAAGGATTAGGGGAGATTGTGGCACAGTCATTGCTAAGGAGATTGTTCTTGTTTGGTTTCAATTACATGACTGCCTTGTAGAGCTATGTTGGTCCTAATAAAACAAAAAAATGTCTTCTATGTAATTTGGTGCCAATGTGGAAGTTTTCTTGGCCACCGGCCCCTTTTGAAGGAAAAGGAAAGATTCATATGACCCTTTCAAATAATTTCTGGTTTTTTTGTCCCCTTCCTTTTCATAATGAATAATTGGAAACAATCTAAAAGGAGCAATTAGTAATTCCAAAAGTTCAAGCATCAAAGGTAAATATTCGGGGAACAAGTTCTTTGGCCTTTCTTCTTTAAAAAAGGCACCAGCTCCGTGGTCATGACTGCCTTGGCTTCATTAAGTGCTTCATGCATTCATCATGATGATTAATGATAGTCTATCTTGAGTCTCATAGTTTGTGTGCTTTTGTTGCATCTTCCTTAAGCTAAGTGATGTGTATTGTTTACACATGTATGTCGGGGGAGGGGCATTTGTCATTTATAATCACAACTAACTGATATATTAAGAAACCTATTTTCCCAGAAATGCCTTACTCTGAACTAAAACTTCTTCAAACAAATACTAATGGCATGAAAACTCCTCCTGGAACTAGAATCATTTTGTAGAAATTTCTGGGTGTCTAGCACTTTGTTCTAGCACCATAGATGGAGCTTCTGTTTTTAAATTGAAATGTTTTATATGTAGCTGAGGAAGCTCTTTGGAATGACTTGCCTTCTTTTGCCCTCTGAAGCTTTTTGGTTATTTCATTGACAACTAAGCCTCACTGGGAAGCAGATAGAGCACAAGAAAAGATGTGAAATTCAAATGGTTCCATTGTCAACTCGTAATTGGTCTGGTAGAATGGGAGAGATTGCAGGCTGAAGCTGAAGAAGTATCTTTAATGCATTAGGGAATGTTTATAAGTATGATCCCTGTTTCCTAAGAATGTGCTTAGCAGAGAGTTGGAAGGAAGAGTATTTGGATTTGTGACATCCAAAATCTGCTACCAGAGAGCAGGCTATAGCAATAACACCAAGTAGAGCCAGCGACCTAATGAGCCAGCTGACCAAGTGCCAGGGCAAGGGAAACACCGCATTGATGAGATGTTGCTCCTATTGATATAATCCCTACATTTTCATGTGGTTGATATCACCAGCTAGCTGAAAACTGATGGCTAAGGTGGAAAAAGAGAACTATATTATATAAAGTAATTAAGAGGTATATAACCATTAGAAGAATTGTTGACAGTGAGTGTTTTAAATAAGTAATTAGCTGACAAGGGAAACTGAAAAAAAATAGCATGAAAACAATGTACAGTTTGAGATTTAACCATATTAAATGTGTTAGTGATATTACAAGTGAGATATAATCTTCTCAAATCCTATAATTGAATGGTCCACCTGCTGTTTTACAACCAAACAGAGTAGTACTTGGGTTTATTTCCCAATGAAGAAGTGACTATGCTAAGACCCTAGTGTTTGTCACTTGCCTTCTTTTGAACCAGGCTATTTTTAGAGGAACAAGGCCAGTTTTGGTTGTGTGTTTGTGTGTGTCTGTCTCTGCGTGTGCTGATGTATTGTTCTCAGCTGTGCTGAGATGTAGGAATGGAATAGGAAAGTGTCAAGTGATCCGTTGACAACAAAGATCACTCACATGACCACTTCTTTGAAACTTTTGCTTGCACTGAGCATGATGCTGTTGCTTTGATCTTTGTGGCTTCAAAACAAATTATAACCAGCCCCTCATCTCATAGGCAGATGTTTTGGGCTGCTGGCTTGAGTCTAGGAAGATCTAAGACTGAAAAACAAGGCATACTAACATATTTATGGCTCTTTCCTCAGGGTATAATCACCAACAGATGAGTGAAAGACAAAGGCAGAAATCTTCTGAGTTTTACAACCGCACTGCATCTGAATCAAATGTCTACCTGAATAGTTTCCACTACCCCGATCATAGCTATAAAGATCAGGCCTTTGATACTTTGAGCCTTGACAGCTCAGATAGCATGGAGACCAGCATTTCTGCTTGCTCACCTGACAATATCTCTAGGTAAGAGTTATTCATCGGTAAGTTTTCTGGTTTGGAATAGCACCTCCTGATCTCAAAAAGTAAAGGTGTCAATTTGAGGCAGTCTGTATATGTTTATGCCCAAATTTCTGAGACATAGAGTCTACACTGCAGAAGAAAACTGAGTGTTGCAGTGGCCCCTGAAAGTAGTTCCTTTGTATCCCATGCAGCTTACCCAGTCACATGTCATATAACCCACCCTTCTCCTTTACTTTATTACATTTAAGTTCTCATGTATACTGTGCTTCAAAATTGATTTGCCTCTGTTGGTTGACTCCAGGCATCATTAGGATTGCTTTTGATTAACTAAAAAATAATTTCCAATAATAGAGTAAGTACTTTGAAGGATTTTTTTTTACCCGGATGTGTGAGACCTTTTAAATAAAGTTATACTCAGCCCAGCTTTCTAGATCTAACCCAACTCCCCATGATTCTCTTCTGTTATACTTCACAGAGGTTCTAATTGTGAGGGAAATGAATTCTCAGATCTCTGTGTCTTTGACTCCATTAGTCCTAGCCTTGGAATCATGTGGTTTGTTCATTTGTGTCTAGGCTCCTTGAAGCCACCTTTTCTTAGCATGTTCTGCAGTCAGCAGTTGGCTGGATTTGGCCCATACTGGCTGCCAAGAGCCAACTGTACTTATCTCCTAACTTTGATCAGTGATATCGTGTTGCTAGTTTGAAATTAACCATGGTGAGTTGAGAGTATTTACTCAACATAAATCTGCATATATTGAATAAAATGTAAATAAATACGGTTTTTGTCCCCCCTCCCCCCACCCCCCCACCCCCCCCCAGAGCTGGTTTACCAGCACACCACGATCTGCAGTCATTTCTCCCTTTCATTTTATTATTCATTGAACCTATACTCATTGAACTACTAATAACGCCTGTAATTACAAAATATTTTTACCTTCCCTCAACCCTCCACTCCTATCCCAGCCTGGAGAAATGTTCCTCATCCTTCAAGCTTAAACTTAAGTTGGAAAATCATGAAATTTAGGGTTTCTCCTTCTGTGTTCTAATGGTATTTGATACTTTTTTCTATCACTGATAACATTGAAGGGTAAAAAATTTTTCTTGAATAATTAATAGGTACATTTCTCCATATCAAGGAGACTGTCTAACTATCATTTAGTTCCTACACCTAGCAGGGATATTGATAGAGATTCAGATATGGTAGAGATTCAGTAAGTGTTGGCTGACTAAATACCTATGGATATCAAAATGGACATATTTTCACCTTCACTATTTTTCTGTTTGGCCTATCTGTTTCAATTAGCAGAGAACCATTATGATTTCCACCCAAGAAATATCCAGTATTCAATAAATATAAATTGAACACTCATGTGTCTCAAATGAAATGTCCACTTGGGTACTTTCCACCACAGTCTTCCCTCTATGGCAGTGAAGCCACAGTCTGGGAAGAGGAAGACTCTACTCTTTGGCTCAACCTGACAGCTGATTGTGCTGCTTGAAGCAGATCACAGACTTCTCTTGTCCTGCTTTCCTAATCTCCAAAATAGAAGGATTGGCTTTTGAATCCAAGGGGATGATGGATTTTAAAATATTTTGGTGGAAAATAACCATCATGGAAATATAATTTCTTTCCTCACAAAGATTTGAATAATTTGCTCCTCCTCTCATCCCACCTCCCCAATGAGTGATACAGAGAAGGAAAGTCATGTCAGAAAGATATCCTTAGCTTTGGTTTTGTGTTTCATAAATAAATAAATATGAGAGACCAAAATATAACCAGACATTATAGGCAAGATATACAAAGGAAGGAGAAAAGGATATGTGGTAAGTAGACTACAGTGTGTTTTAATTCTGCCTTTAATGGTTGAGATGTTATCAGAGATCAGAGAAGGAAAGCAGTTCCTGGGGAAAACCACTAGAGCAGCCGTGTGCACTGTACTGCTGCTTGTCACATGGGAATGACCCGAGGCAAGGAGAAAATTACTTAAGATTAAAGAATAAAGATAATTATTATTTCATGTTAGAGCTTAGTATGTCATTTATTCAGTAGTAGAAGAGGTTGTATCTCACTATCAGTTTTCCTCTTTAATTTTATATGACTCCATTGAGGGAGTGTGTACAGCAGTTCATCATCAAAGCATCTCGCGCTGTGTGTGTGTGTGTGTGTGTGTGTGTGTGTGTGTGTGTGTGTGGTGGGGGGTCTGGTAGCGCCAGCTGCCCTGAGAGGGTGTCAGACAAGCCAGAGGGTACCCTCCCCTCCAAGACAAAACACCTGGCGCAGTAAATGGGCCAGTTAGATGTGGACCAAATTGAGAAAGGGGAACATATAGTCATCAATTATGATAAAATTATAAAAGACTATAAAATGCAATTAATTTTCCCATTGTAGTAGTCTCAGAAACGTCCTAGGTTTCTTTGGCTCCTTGTATTGATATTTTGAAATATCAATAGGCTTCTCTCCCCTCTTCTCAAGTATGAGAATTTTATACTTCTATTCCTCAGAGAACTCCTGTTAGCTTGAGCTTTTATTTTCCTTCCTACTTAAGCCAGCTTTTAAAAATAAATATACTTTGTGTATTTTCCTATCTTGGTGTTTTTCTTTCTCCATTTTCCACTCCCCAGCCCCCAACTTCCCCTTCAAATTAGCATTCCATATATCCATCTTTCATAATTAACCTTCAGAGAGAGCAGTGCTGCAGTGAGGATAGGAAAGTACCTAAACAGAACTGCTTCTATTCTGTTTACAGATGGTACAAGTTCAGTCTGGGGACTTCAGCACAGTGGATGGCAAAACCTTCATTTGTTTTTATTTTCTCACCCACTCACTTACTCCTAGAATGTTTTCCTAAAGTAGAAAAAGAGAAAGCATTAAGAACACAGCGTTGTTACAGGGTGGTCATTCCTGGAAGGAGTTAGGCATGACCACCATCATTTTTCAAATTGCCTGCACACAGCGCTGCTATAGATCATGGAGAGCCAACCTCCAAGGCCAGAGTTACTGATAGTACTTATTTCATTGTGCTATCAGATCCTCTGAATGTCAAAAATTTGAAGCCAAGTAGAAGATGCCCCTAAGAGGAGCACTAAAAAGGGAGAGAGAAAAAAACAGGTGTTTCTCTGCTGTGCTACCATCTACCTTGAAAGAATTCATGCCAGTGGTGATAAGTTTGCACCCATTGCTGTGCTGGAAAATAATCTGATAAACATCAGGGAAATGGGTAGTAAGGAACTAAGTTTGGAATTTGTGTTTTGACAACACATCTTTAATTGGAAACTTTTTGAAGATAGGTGAGAAATAAAGGACTAAAAATTTTTCTTTTCCTAAGATTTTCAAAAAGGATGTATATAAAATAACCTGAAATTGTATATATATTAAAGTGATAAGCTTATGCTGAAAATCTAGTCATAAAAATTTAGTCTTGTGGTTTATTATGTCACAAAAAAACATTCGTAGATTTATAGAATTACTCAGAGTTGTGGGTACGTTTTCCTTTCACTTTTGTTTAGACACCATTTTTGTGTCTACCAGAATGTTACTTGCATCAGATGATGCTTTTGCTTTTTCAGCATCATCATACACTGTAAGCAAACATACAACTTAAGAAACAGGTCTTGGTCTTAGAAAACAGCAATTGATAATATCTGCATAAAATACCTATTTTGCTAAAATTACAGAATGACCCAGAGAAGGTAGCGTTTGTGGAAATATTACAAATAAGCAGATTGAATATAATGGGCAGAATATTAAGTAGAAATATTCTTTTTTTTTTAAAGATTTATTTATTTATGCAAGCACTGGGTACAGTCAGATGCGGGAGGGTGAGACAATTCACCAGAGCCAGAGGGGAGAGCAGAGCAGGCAGATTGATGAAGTACACTGCTGAGGGAAGCAGCAGGCGGCAGGAGAGGTCTGTGCGACATGTGGGACCCTCACCGGGGGCCAGGGATCGAACCGGCGCTGCAGAGGCTGTGGGCAGCTTCGCAACCCAGCGCTCAACTGCTTCACCACCAGGGGAGGCCCTAAATAGAAATATTCTTAAATAACCAAAAACCACCTTGAAAAGTTCTAAAGTGTGTTTAGCAATATTTAAAGGTAGGTAAATGTTTGAAAGCTTGTCCCTAAGTTATGCCAAAATTACAAATATTTGAAAGCTGAACTGAAAATATTTGTTTCTAACCAGGTTATTTCCAACCAGTTCATCTGAATAAGTTGTGTGTGTTTTTCAGGGACCTAATTAGGCCTATGGATGGAAACTGTAGAAAGAGAAATTTCGATCTTAATATAAACATCAAGATTCTGACCATCCTGTCCAAACTGTGATGGTCCTGTAACTAACAATGTTCAGACAAAATGTAATGAAAAATGGGGCTGTCGTAGCTATCACAGAAAGGACTAAGGGACACATGGAGACACATAGATTACTGATGAGTTTTCTTTTTTTAATTTGTGCGTTTTTAAGATCCGAGACTCAGTGAAACTCAAATTATTTCCAAATTAAATGGAGACATATACACATCCGCTGTCTACAGGGCACCATGACGTATAAACACAAATTGTGTGCTGTTCTATAGACAGCTTGTTTGTCTTAGGCTTTCTCAGTTGAGCTCATGAAGTTTGTCTTCTTTCTATCATTGAGGTCAGATAAATGGGAAGAAATAGCTTCTACACAAAAACTAAAGATGTTTTACTTTAATTCCTGCTGTCTGAAGAAAACAAAATTTATTTTTTTTATCTTCCCTAACAACTCATGAAAATAATGAGAAGAAATTGCTGTTTTCTTGCTTTTGTCATGAAGAAAAACCTGACTAAAATTTGGCCGAAGGGGACCCTTCAAAGTAATATCTAATTGGTAAACTTGTACAGATCCCCCACTCCTACAGATGTTCCTCCTCCATGGATATATTTTGCAGTGGGGCTGGTAGTACTGATTTTTTAGAGACAATTTTTTAGCAGTAGTTTGAAGTTCACAACAAAATTGAGGGGAGTAGAGCTTTCCGCGTAGCCCTTGACACCACAGATACACAACCTTCCATATTGTCAACACCTACCACCAGAGGATTACATCGTTAGGATTAGTGACGCTCCATTGACACATTATTGTCATCCAAAGTCTATGATGGCCACTCTTGATGTTGTACATTCTGTGCATTTGGACAAATGTACAGTGAAGTGTACCCATCATGATTTATCACAGAGAATATTGTCACTGCCCTAAAAAGCCTCAGTGGTCTGTCTATTCAACTCTCTTTGTTATCACTCCAAGCCACTGGCACCACTGATTTTTTTCAAATTTATTTATTAATTTTCTTATATCATTGTTGATTTTTCAACAGTATTTGATTTCTTTCCTCAGGTGTTGTCCCCGTAGTTTTCCTACCACCAAAGCACCCGAGAACCATCATCATGGTTCTTCCCACGTCTGTTTTGACCTCTCTCCCTCCCTCTCACCTGCTGGATGTCTCAGATCTATGGTCAGCTAGCAAGTTTTGTCTTTTTCCTGATCCTTGTTCAGTTTTTCTATATTCCATATAAAACAATTTATCTTTTTTCTTCTGACATATTTTGCTTAGCTTCCAGCTCCATCCTTTTTTGCTTAATGCCTTCCTGCTCCATCCATATAGCCACTGAATTTTTTATTGTTTGCATTGGTTATGCTCAATGGATATCACTAACATAACTCAACACTGCCATTCTTTACACCTATAAGAAAAGACATTTCTCAGTGGTGTCATTATTTAAGATATAAAATGACCACATGTATAAAAGTACAAGCAATAAACAACTTGTGACACATAATTCCCATACCAAATAAGATGGCTGCAAAGTTTAAGTGTTCTTTGTATAACCTGTGGTTATAGTCTTGTTGGTCTGGCACCTCTGAATTATTAAGCTAGCCATGGGTCTAACATTTAGACTGCAGAGAAAGCAGTTTGAGAGGATATTTTCTAAGGTTCATTTTGGTATACTTGTTTATGAGTCAAACACTTTATTTTGGCAGTGGACACCAACCAGCTTAACCTCAGTTTAAGAAGCAAAATACAGTCAAGCAGAATACTCCAAAAATTTCAGAGTTGAATTGACCTGCTTCTTCAGGCCAATGAATTTCCTAAGTAACATCCTTTCACTTGTGTATTTCCTTTGAACATGTGTGTGTGTGTGTGTGTGTGAGAGAGAGAGAGAGAGAGAGAGAGAGAGACCTGTAGCAATATTCTTGAGAGACTTTTGTATTTCATTCAGTGCCAGCACTTCAAATATTTCAAGAATAGAAGAAATGGAGAGACTTTTGAAGCAGGCTCATGCAGAGAAGACACGGCTGCTTGAATCCAGGGTAGGCTTGATATCTTTACCCCAGTGGTCAGTGATGGTTGAAGATGCTCTGCACTTGGCTTCAGGAAATGATCCACAGACCTCATTAAGCAGTGTGATCTTAAAGCAGTCACTCAAACTTTCTCAGCCTGGTTTTCTTATCTGAACAGTAAGGTTGTTAGATGATTTCTAAGGCTCTTTGCTTCACTACAATTTCCTCTAATTTAAAATGTGCAATGTTACCATAAACTGAAATAAATGCTTTGTACTATATCCCTCCCCCTGCCCCCCCATGGCCACTTTGTGTTCCTGGCAGGAACAAGAGAAATGTCATGTCTGCAGCCTTCTCCCTCCCTTGCCTCCCTCCTTGCATTAATTGCACCATTGTGATATTGAAAATCGCATGTTGTGACTGTATTCCAAGCCAGAATATGAACTTCCTTAGGAATCCCCCAAAATGCCTTTGCATCCTGCCCTAAGGGCACCTCCTTTCCTCTTCTGACTTCCCCACGTGCTTCCTCTGCGACCTTCAGCTGGGAAGCTGCACAGCAACAGCACGGATCGGAAGCCCGGATGGCCTTCAGTTAGCAGGCAACAGTCAAAGGGAGGAGGAAATCACATGACTACAGACAGTTTAGGAGGCTTTTTATTAAAAATAGGAGGTTGAGACCATCATTATAAAATGACTATAGTCACAAGCTGGATTTTCACTTAAGGCCCATATTCAATTGTTAATTAAATTTAATGGTTGCATTTCTGTATAGGATGATTTTGAAAGCAATGAGAAAGGCATTTATGGGTTGTTTTAGTTTATGTTATACATTGTAAAGAGCTAGATTATAAAACCAAGAATTGTTTAATAAGAATTTTGATATTGTTGAAATTATTCAAGTATATCCAATATGTTTTAAAATGCAATTTGTTCCCCATGACGATATTTAGGAACGGGAAATGGAAGCCAAAAAACGAGCTCTCGAAGAAGAAAAACGACGCCGAGAACTCCTGGAAAAACAATTGCAGGAAGAAACTAGCCAGAGGCAGAAATTAATTGAAAAAGAAGTAAAAATAAGGGAGAAACAAAGGGCACAGGTTGGTGGTCAATTTGCATGGATGTGAGTAGGGTGCCCCCTGGTGGTCAGTCTGGAGAGGCTGCCTTCCACCGCACCTTGAACCTGACAGTAATGCCTAAGAGAGATGTGTGCTAATGGGCAAATATGTGTGTATATTTAAAATTCTGTGGAACCGAGTAAGCAAATAACATTTTTCTCATGTTGTATGGAAAAATTTAGTGGAAGCGCACTTTTTCTTTTCTCCAGTTTTGGAGTATATTTAAAAGGAGAATAATTTTTGAGCGGCTTTGAAAAGTGCAGCTGCTTGATAATAAAAACAAATAGAACCCAAACTAAAACCTTTGGTTGGAGAAGGGAACAGGTTCTATTTTTTATCCTCCCACTGCCTTGGTGGTGCGGTTAGTGTTGGGGGCTTATTTCCTCCAGCTGTAGTATTATCCCCTGTTGACCTTTGCTATATCAAACATGTGCACAAAATTAGTGAACTCAAGAAAAACTACCCATTTTGTTTAGCTTCCTATCTTGGTCATTGTAGAATTTGAATCTCTGTTCTTGTCACCAGTGCTTCTTGTGTAACATTTTCTGAGGAATTAAAATAAAATTTTAAGTACCATATAATTATAAAAGTTCAAATACATTTTGCCATGATTGACTCGACAGAATGGTAAAAGGTACTTTTTCCCTTATTCGTTCTATTTGCTGGCATCTTAATAACATAACAAACACTGTCTTTAAGACTTAGTGTGCATTGAGATATCAGTAAGTCTGTGATATGTCCACAAAGTACCATAGGATTGATGGCGAACTACTGAAAGCAAAAAGGAAAGTGGAACTCGTTCATCTAATTCACTGTACCAAACACCTGTCAAATTCTGATCCACAGCAAAAGTGTGTCTATTTGGTATCTGGTCCCCAACCTCAAAGCACAATTCTATTTTAATGTCAGTTGTACATTTTCCCTCAATATGTTTACATCATTTTCCCCAGAGCAAAGGAGTGGGACTATTTAATAGACTAAAATAAAACCCCATTTTAGAATGGTACCCATGGTGGCATGTGCTCCCAGATTAGATGAACGGCCACTCCCACCAAGGTGAAGTAGAGGACAGGTCTCCACTGCCTCCCTCTGCTCTGAGTGCTGGACAGCTCATTAGTTCCAGCTTTGATTCCACTTCTTGACTTATTTTAGTTCCGCTCTTCAAAATATGCATCTCCACCTTCCACTTCCATCAGAGAGTGTGTGTAAGCTGACAGGCACAACTTGGGGAGAGGGGTCTGTATGTGGAAGCTGTGTTTACTAATCAGTCCATCTTGTCATGCTCGGATGACTGAAGGGGAAAGGCTGTTAAGTTGTGACAGGAAGCGTTATCAGAAAATTGATAGTGGAGGAATCCTCTCCATTTTTTGCATCTGCTCATTTCAAGCAATGCAATCTATCCGCTGAGTTTATTCATTTTTTTCTCCCCATATTGTGGCAGCCTTCTTAAAACACTAGCCACCTCAAAGGCTCCCGATGCTAACGTTTATCTTAAGTTCTCACAACCACATGGGCATTTTAGAGTTTAGGCTTATCAGTTCATCTCCGCTTCTAAACATGTGTGATATGAGGGAAAGCTGTGGACTCTGGGTGAGATGTTTCCCCTTCCAGGCCCGCCCCCTTACGCGCTACCTGCCGGTCCGGAAGGAAGACTTTGATTTGCGGGGCCACGTGGAGACCGCCGGCCACAATATTGATACCTGTTACCACGTATCAATCACAGAGAAGACCTGCCGCGGATTCCTCATCAAAATGGGTGGAAAAATTAAAACTTGGAAGAAACGTTGGTTTGTTTTTGATCGGAATAAGCGAACATTCTCTTACTATGCAGGTGGGTGATTAAAAAAAAATCCAAGTGGTATATTCAAATCAGGAACCTTCCCTAGAGAGCAAAGGCAATGACGTAAATGAGTAGACTGGTCATTATAGAACTAACTGCAAACGAACTTTGTAGATATACATTGTTTTATATTCAAAGTATATAGTCTGCATGATAGGAATTTCCTCTCTAAACATAATGAAATTGATAGGTTACTTTAAAAATGTGAATTAGTATGTTCTAGTTCTGAAATAAACTGAAATCAAATAAGTATTAAATGAAATGTGGGAGGAGGGTCAAAATATTGTCTTATAAATCCTAAGGCACAAAGCCAAAAAAAAAAAATGGCTTGGATTTATTTATTTTGGGGCTTATGCCCTGTTTAAGTCACACACAATCAGGCAGCCTTGGATGGCAGACACTAACTACACACTTTATAAACTAGAACAGTCTGTTAAGCACAGAGTAAAACCCATCAGTGAACTAGGGAATAAATGAGTATTTATCAAGTGACAAATATTTTTGGATCCTTTAAATGATGGATTAGGAGAAATCTATGTTACCAAATATTCCAAAAATGAAGGCATCCACTGGTGTAGAATTTAAAACCTCCACCTACTCTCCGATCACAATGAACACGTCCATTATCAGCACAGCTAAACTCTGCTCTCTTTTCAGCTGTAGTAGATGACTAGTGTCACACCAGAGGCTCTAGAGGGTCTCTGTTTTGGGGTGACTGTCACATTTGGAGCATTTTCAGCCATAGTAAAGTATAGCAGCATAATAAATTAAAAAATAACAGTTCAGTCCTTTGACCTATTGTGTGAGGTCAGAATATGTTTATGAAGGGAGGTGAGGTTGCATAAGAAGCACTAGCTATGGAGTCCCAAAGATGGCATGAGGATGAGGGGGTACATAGCTTTCAGTTAGGATCTCTTTGGGTATGGTTTGTTAGTAGCCTCAGGAGCTTGTGTCCTGGAGCCAGTTTCCTATTTGTCTCTCTAGGGCCTTCTGGCCTTGGGTTTTATAAGCAGCCAGAGATGTTCTCTCTTCAGTTAGTACAGTAGAAAAGGTACCTATTTAATAAGAGGTGCCGGTTTAGTGTCTTAAGAAGGCATAAACAAAATTTTGCTGTGTGCTAGTCTCCACACACAGCCTCATAGAGAATTTTCCAAAAATAAACCAGGATCACGACGCTTCAGCTTGTCAGTGAGGCAAATGGCCTTGTCTGTGTGCAGGGACTGTGAGTGGGGTGCTGGAAACTGCAGGCTTAGCTCTTGGTTTTGTTCAGGACCCTAGCCTCTGTGCTTGGCCTTCTGCATATTAACTACATAGTCAGTCTTACGAGAGTCTCTGAAGTAACATGAGACAGAAAAATGTGTCTGTAAATTAATGGGGTAATGCCGCTGACCAAATGAATAGCATCTTTTCACTATACAATAGCATTATTGATTCTCTTAACTAGCTCACAACGTGCTGTGAGGCCTCCTTCTTCAGGCGCCATCCTCATGTATGCAGTGCCTGACCAATACTTTCATTCCCCAGTTTACTGTTGGCTTGAAACATTGACAAGATTTTACTTTTTTTTTAAAGGATTTATTTAGTTATGCATACAAGAGCTGGGGCACAGGCCAGAGGTGTGGGGGGTGAGAGGATTCACCAGAGACAGAGTGGGGAACAAAACAGGCAGATTGACCAAAGTACACTGCTGAGAGGAGCAGTGGGTGAATCAGGAGAGGTCTGCCATGCCATGTGGGTTGCTCCCTGGCCAGGGATTGAACTCATGCTGCAGAGGCTGTGAACATCTTCGTAGGTTGTGTCTTAACCCCTTGCACCACCAGGGAGGCCCAAGATTTTACTTTTGTCTCCAGATTTTATTTTTATATCTACTTTTCAGAAAACAAAGTATTACTTTATCCCCATGAATTATTATAGGATCCAATCTTTGCAGTAAGTGTTTGAGAGATACACTGACCTGTTTTACAGAAACTGGTGGAAACCTGCTGGACATGGTATTAGTTAAAATATTTCTTGCCAAAGAAGAAATAAGTGAAATAAGTTAGGGAAACACTAGGTTAAATGCAATTAAACAGATTTATGTTCTGCCTAGCTTCTCAGGGCTGTTATTTTTCAAACTAGTTTTTTATTGTTGTTATTGGAAAAAGGCACATGCATTGTTTTAAAAAAGAAATTGAAACTGCAACAAAGGTCTTCATGTTGAAAGCAAGTCTCTTTCCCAAAACAGAAGGTCTGACCTTCTCCTACTGTTAAGCCTGAAATGCCCTCTAAGATTTTCTCTATTCATTTTTGTTTCTGTGTTTGTGTGTGTGTGTGTATTTTTCTTTAATATAGTTAGAACCAAATTATTCACTATATTCATGAATTTTTCATATATAATGGCGTTTCAAGATTTTTCTCTAAATAGCACAGGCAGCTCTGCCTGCAGAAGCTGTGTAGAGTCCATTGTGATCTGTGATTGCATCCTTCTTAAAGTTTAACAGCTCTTTTGCCCCTTGTGCTATAACAAACATAAATCCTTTTGTTCTTGCACAAGTGGAACTTATGTAATGAAGTTTTAGAAGTGTAATTGCTGAGAGGATTTTTGCACTTCTGTGTTTGTTTTAAAATTGCCTACTAAGAGGTGCTTTCTTATTTGCTCTTCCACCAACAGGATATGATAGAGTGTCTTTGCATCCTCATTCCTGCTTTTAAAATTCTTTTATATGCTCACATGCACCATGATCTATACAGAGTTTAAATTATGGGATAGCTCAGGTACTTTATTACATCACTGAGCAGTGCTGTTTGTTAGGTGGGTTGTTTTGTCTTATGTCTTGTTTGGTGGTTTGAAAACAGTTTGGAAAATGCTGCATTGGAGGGATATCACTGACATATAGCCACTGGGAACAGGGAGAAGAACGTGCTAGGCAAGGAATTTGATAAGAAAGAAATATTAGTGGACTATTATTTTAAATTATATAAATCAGATAAAATACAAATAAAATACAAATGCAGATACAATACAAATTTCATTACAACACATCTACATGTTAATGTTTCTATCGTAATGACAGCCTTAGAGAATATAGGGAAGTAATTTGCGTCACTGTCAACAGTGTTTATACTTTGTAGGCTAACTCGATGGTAGTTCTGGGTTATCTTTTGACTGTGGATTTGCTGAAGAGCCTTGGGCAAAGTTGCTCTAAAGTTTGGGCTGATAATTCCATTCTTTTTTCCCCTTTAATTAATACAGAACCTGGCTGATGCACAACCTAGATTATCTAAATTAATCTTAGATAATATATAAATATTTTAATAACTACAGTAAAATTATAATTTGTCTGTCTGTCAAGTGATAAAATACTTAACACTTACCTATTATTGCAGACAAGCATGAAGCTAAATTAAAAGGAGTAATATACTTTCAAGCCATTGAAGAAGTATATTATGATCACCTCAAGAATGCTAATAAGGTAAACATTGGTTTTCAGAGTTCTACAATTTGTTGAGTTGGAGGAAAAGATGTTTTTAAAATCCTCAGCAATTGTGATTTGTTGTTCTGACTTAATGGATACATGTGATCAGAATAGTGCTGGAAAAGTACACATAAAAGTGATTGGGACAGTCATCTTTTTGCAAAAAAAAAAGTGTCACAGTGAAGATGAGGTGAGGTGAGGTGAGGAAATACTCTGGACATACTGACTCAGGAGATCCTGCCAAGCAGCTGTGCTAGGCTTCTATGAGTGAACTTCTACCCATCTATGAGAAGGGTCTAGATGGAACTTAGCAAGGCTAAGGTTAACAGCTGCTATTTATGGAGCACCCACTATTAGTTCGATTCCCTACTAGAGCTTTATAAAGTAGCACTAATAAGATGATTGTTGAGTCCTATGTGAGGTGCTTTTTTGTGCAGAGAAGCTAGAAAGATGGTCAATCCTGAGAAAGCTGTTGGGGGTGGGGGCCCATGTTATAATAGAGCAAAAGCAATGCCTACACAGATTTTCATAAATTGGAACTTTTAAAGAAGAAGTAGTCTTCATATATATGTTATTAATGTTACAGTTCCAAGAAGTTTGTTTTATGCTCGTTTCCTCTTTTGATTTTTAGAGTCCTAATCCATCACTTACCTTCAGCGTCAAGACACATGATAGAATCTACTACATGGTGGCACCATCGCCAGAAGCCATGCGGATCTGGATGGATGTTATAGTTACGGGGGCAGAAGGTTACACTCACTTCTTGTTGTAGTGAACTGGTGCGATAGTCAACTTCAGGGCAGACTGCAATAAAATCCTTTCCAAGAATAAAGCCATATTCAATCCCAGATGAATAGACCCAACAGACCCATCCCTTTAACTATGTACTTAGAACTCCTTTCAGATGAAGGTTATATCCATGTGAAGTCATTTGTAAAAGACAAAGATGGTGTTTTAATTCAAAGTTTGATCATAAATAGCAGACTAATTGAAACACCTATGAGAAAACACTATTTTGATATATAGCATCACTTATAGGACTATTTCTTGTAAACTTTTTTATCAATTACTGATTTTGGTGAAATAAACAGTTTATCAAATGTCTGTATGTACTTGGAAATATGAAGTTATTTTAGCACACAAATCATTGGCATTGACATTATTGGTAATCAACTAACTTTTAAAAAAAGGAACATTTTGCTGATGGTTATTATATAAATATAAGTAAATAAGGGTTTGGAGGGGAACATAATTTAGTTTGCCGTGATTTTTAAGTACTACACCAAAACCAAAGACTTGACATGACTTCTGTTTAATAGTAGTAATTTTAAGAGGTGAACTTCAGTTAGTATTACTCTACATTTTTTACAATGGTATTTTGATGCCATCAAGTGCCCAGGAAGTTGATTTTGAAGAGTCACCAATAGTATAAGCTACTCTGAGTATACAGAAAACCACTTTTTGCAAAAGTAGGAAAAATAAAAAGCTATGTTTTAGAAAGAAGCAGTCTTAAGACAGCAATCTGTCAAACTGGGCAATTTAAAATACAGAGGCTAGTGTTAGTTGCTGAAGATTGCTTATAGCAGAGTTCTCCATTCCCGGTGCTAAGAATGAAGACAACCTGTAGCTGATTATTTTTTTTTTAGATTGTCTGATTTCTCTTTTTTTGTGGAGCACAGACTCATCTGGTATAACTATGAAATAAGAGCTCTGTTTTCACCAAAGAACAGACCAAATAAAATGCTTATTTACAGAAGTGGTGTAGTTCTATTATAAGGAAAATGAAGTTCAACTTAATCTTCTCTCTAATGTACTACTTTATTATGTAGTTCTTTACCATTAGCCTCTGTTTTTAGAGTTAAATTAATTTTTGTTGAATGAAAATGAAATGACTTCAGGCAAGTCTCTATTATTATGGCTTTCATTTATTCTGCCTTGTCATGTGTGTGTTTGTAAGTATGTTCTTTCCTAAAACTTGGCAAATGAACAGGAGTAGAAAATAATGATGTTACTTACTAGTACAAGGTGAAATGATTAGATTAGAAGTATCTATAAAATCTTTGTCAGGCCTGACTGGGTACAATTTTTTTTAAAAAACAAATTTTTGCAGTGTGGTTTGTATACATGCATTCATGTTGCCAATAATAAGATTTTGCTACTGGATGACACACAATTTTACTTGAATAATGAAGGACAAAATCACAACAGAAGACATTTTATAATATGTTTTTGTGGAGATCACCACTAAACCCTATAGTGATCTAAGAGAATGAGATGCCATTGTTAAAATTTTGTTGATTAATGTAAAGATATAATTTTCTCTACTGTACTTTTTTCATAGAATTGTAAAGGTATTCTAATCAGCTTTATATCTTGCATGATGTAGTAAACTTTTAAATATATGTATTAAAATATGTCGAGTTTGGATTAAAATATTGACTAGAATTCACTTTTGAAAATAAACTCGTCTCTTCATTAGGAAGTTACCTATTGGTAGAGAAATGAATTAAAGAGCAAAGGTCAATTGTAGAATCTACATAAACGTTCTCATGTGCTAAAATTATAATTTTTAGTTTGTTTACAAAATGAGAGAAACTTGATACATCTTACTGTATTTTGCACACACCCAGGACTTTTCTTGGTGCTTCCTGAACTAAGGCAGTATATTTCAAAGAAAAAAACTGTTCTCAACAATATGTCTTTTCACCCCTGTAAATAAAAGGGACACTGACTGATGATTAGTTGAGTGGAGTGGAAACAAATTTGCTACAAGCCCATCATTGTTGGTAAACATCTTCACTTTATACTGGACACAATTTTTCCTGGTTTGTTAGACTGATAAGGGTGGATAGAAAATGGTCCCTGAAACTCCCTGATTTTTGTCAAGTGCTTTTCCTACTGCGAGGTCATCATACGTTTTCATTTTGCTGCAGTTAAAATGCAATGCCTGCAGAAATAAAGGGAGAGAACAGGGACAGAAGTGTTTGAGACTATGTGCAATTACCCAACGCAGAGGAAAAAAATGTTTATTGCTATTATAAAGCATGGAGAAGGAACAGGCAGGTGGCAATATCGGCAATTTTGTCCCTTTGGAGTCTACAACAGGCCTAGTAGAGAAGTGGCCAGATTCAGCATCTTTTGGAATGTGCCCTGAAGTCAAGCAGTTATCCTTGGCTATCTGCTCCCATTTAATTTTTCAGCATGTTCCAATAACACTGGCTCTCAAGACTCCAAAGATGGCTGGATTCACGTATTCAAACTTCATCTTTACTCTAGAACCAATCACTTCCAAAATTTATCATCAAGTTAGTGAAGTGGTTTTACTTGGTTATACTAGCAAGAGTTAACTGTTAAGTAGAAAAAAAATACTAGATAAGAGTTTACTTGCTGTTTGAGACCCCAGTGTTACTTTTAAGAGTCAGTGCTAGAATCCAGAAATCCTTTTTTTCTTGTTTGTCTCTAAAATCGGTGCAGTAGACAATATTAATCCTTTTGAACTATTATTTAATATTTTCTATAGATGAGTGATAAAATGGGGCCAGTTAATCAAAGGCCATTGAAAATGTTGCAGGGAATGTAATTCTAATAGATTTGGCCAGATTACTTAACAATATATTTCAGCATTTCACCAATCACACGAGTACCAGTTTCCCAGCATCTTTGCCAATAGTTGCTTTTTATCATTTTTGCCAATTTGATGGGTGAGAAGAAATAGCATGTTATTTTAATTCATGTTTTTCAACTAGTGAGGTCGAATATCATTTACATTGTGAACCACCTTTTTACAGCCATTGGCCAATCTTACAGAATTACTTATTTTTCTTATTTCTAGGAGCAGGCTAAATAGAAGCATTGATGCTTTATCTATTGTGTAAAATCATTTTTTTTCTAGACTCATTTCACTCAGGGTGGCTTTTGCCATTTCAAAAAGTTATAATTTGTAGTCATTTTGCTTTTCATGATTTGGGGGCTTCACATCTTGCTTAAGAATGTCTGTTCTATTCTCAGACTATAAAATATTCCCCTAAAATGTATTTAAACTCAGATTTATTCTTCCCTTGAGATTTTTATCTATTGAAATTAAATATTTTTGCATATAGCATGACATAGTGGTTGGAAGAATTCAAGAGTCGTGCATACAAAGAGCTAGAACAAAACGCATTAAAAAAGGGAGTGGGAGCTGCAAATGCTGGGTTCCACTCCAAGTATTTATGCAAACCAGATTAAGGTCAGATCTTAAAAGTATTTACAGCACAAATTAAAATTGTCAGGGGGGCCTCCCTGGTGGTGCAAGGGGTTAAGTCTCAGCACTATGAAGCTATCCACAGCCACTGCAGCACAGTTTGACCCCTGGGCCAAGGAACTGCCCCACATGGCACAGCAGACCTCTCCTGTCTGCCTTCTGCTCCCCTCAGCAGTGTATTTTAGTAGATCTGCCTGTTCTGCTCCCCAGGTGTTGAATCCTCTCACCTCCCCCAACATCTCCACCTCCGGCCTACACCCCAGCTTTTTATGCATAAAAAAATAAAATCAATCTTAGAAAATAAATAAAAATAAAATTGTCAGGGGGTAAGAACCACGTGAAAAACAAGAAGCCTAGAATTTTATGCTTTCGCTTCTTAATATCCTCGGGATGATGAAGATGGTTTCCTATGTAGGAGCGTTGGATACAACTCCCCTCTGGCTTCCAGCACTGGGAGAGCCATGAGCCCACTGAGTAAGTATCTTGAAGAAGGCCACACAAAACATTCCAAAACATGACAAAAATCAACTGCCCAATAAGCGATAAATCAAGAGCCGGAAGCTCCGCGCACGCGCGCCCTCTGGTGTCCAAACGGTTTAAGAAGCTGTTAGCAAGTCCCACCGGCCTGCTGGCAGCGCATGCGCAGTCTCGGATGCTGGGCGTCTCCGTAGGTCCCAGCGCGGCGCTAGGGCAGCTGGGAAGATGGCGGGTGTGGGCCTGGCGTCTGCGGCAACTTGGATGCCTTGTCGAGGGTGGGGCCGGGCGGCCGTGTCCTTCGGCTTCCAGCGCGGCCTCAGCGCATTACTTGAATTGAAACCAGATCGGGCGCCACGGTGGCTCCCAGGTCAGTGTCCGAAAGGCGGGAGAAGGACGCGCTCTTTCGAACTTTCTGCGTTCCGTCTTTCCCTGTCCAGTACGTTTTTTGGCGCCCCATTCAAAACTTCCCTTCACCCATTTTCAGTCCCGCAGTTGCAGGCGCCCTCGGCTCTTTTGGTGAAGGCTGGGAGAACTCTGCCGCGGCCTCCGGGTACCCTGGGCACCCCGAGCCCTTGCTGGCGTTGTACCTCTGCAGTTGAAGGATCCTGTCCTCTGCTTGTCTCCCCTACATGAAGGACAAACACTAGGAAAATTTAAGATGTGCATTTAAAGAGTTTGATTACTAGTTGTTTTTTCTTTCCATGCGACTCTAAAACGCTTTGCAGACCGTGACTCTGTTAAGGTACTTAGATTTGCTTTCTCTTGAGAGCATTTACAGTATGAACACTTTCTTTGTAAAAGTATTGAAAGTCATCAAGCATAATTTCTAGTTTTGTCTTCTCGATTTTCTATTACAGTGAAACCATAATCACTACTCTGCAAAGGAAACTAGCGTTTGGACCAGAAATCAGAGCACCTGGATAGTTTATTTAGTGTGTGTGTGTACATTTGTATATAAACACACACATATATATACACACATTTCAGAGAAAAGATTACTGCCATTTAGCAAGGCAATGGAAAATTACTTCTGCACTAATCAGTTGACGCAAATGCCAAATATATGTATGGTCTGTTTTTCTGAATTCAGATCTTTTAGTTTTGTTGTGTTCACACCCTTGCCATGCTGTTGGGATGGTGATGAATGTCGTACAAATACGCTTTATGTTGAGTTTTGAATTTTAAGCATGTAATCAGTTTAATTCGAATGTAATTATGCACAACCAAAAGACATGCCATATATGAGCAGCTCTGGCAGAACAAACTTGTTTCTGTCTCCCAGACCCAAAAGTAGAGGATGTGAAAACTCCTCAAATATTAAAAAAATTAAAAGACAAAGTCTCACTAGAGAGCACTGAAGTTAGAGTAGGTAAGTCTGAGTGTTGACCCATGGTATCGGTCGTGTTGACTAGACGACCGTTAGGATAGATATAGCAACAAGAAAACATTTTTGATAACTCCCCATCTTCCCTTTCCTTGAAATTTACTCCTCATGTCTAATTTGGAAGAATCAAGATTAGACCCTGCTGAATTTGACATGATTTTAAAATATAAAGGCTTGTGGCTTTATACTTACCTGTTTTTGTTTTTCCTATTAGATAGAAATAGTATTTGACTTCAATTTAGTGAGTTAAAGAAGTTACTATTGAAAATATATGTGGTTTTCAAAAAACTGTACTTGCAAAATATAGTTTATGTTTTGTATGTTTTGTTTAGCTTGCAGACAAAAGACATCACTCTCTTTCCTTAGTCGACCAGACCTTCCAAGCCTGGCTTATAAGAGGCTAAAAGGCAAAAGTCCAGGAATTATCTTCATCCCTGGCTATCTTTCTAATATGAATGGTACAAAAGCATTGGCTATTGAGGACTTCTGTAGATCTCTAGGTCACGCCTATATAAGGTAGGAACAATACATTTCCAAGAAAATATTGCTGCCATTTAGCAAGGCAATGGCAAATTACTTATGCTCTAATCAGTTGAAGCAAATGCCAGCACCTTTATTCATTAATTTATTTTAATGGTCTGTAACTTTTGTCTTAAATTAATTTAGGATTCTTGTAATGCACCCTTTGGGGACTTAGGCAATTATTTGACCACTGTTTATATCTTATTTTCAAAATATGTACTTTAAAATAATATGTATTTTTTAAACATTGTAAAATTAATATTGTGCAGTTCACCTTTCCACTGAATTTTCTCTTTCCGCTCATTTCTGAAATCTGAATATGTATAAGTATAAATAAGAATATGTGTTAACTGAAACTTCATTTCACAATATTTCTTAAACTTATTTTGGTAAAATGACATTTTTATATTTGTACATTTAACATTATTTATTTTATACCTAATTTGCCAGAAGAGATAGTATAGTTTAGTAGAAGAACCCTGACCCAGAATTCGAGAAACGTGGAATCAATCATAGCAGTGACTGCGATAAGATAGGTCATTTATTAAACACTGGACCTATTCTTTTTCATCAATAAAAAGGAGGTTAAACCAAAGACGGTTTGTGAATTCTTTTCTAACACTAACGCCTAAAAATCTATCTAGATTTCTAGAAGAGTAATTTCACTTAAAATTTCTAAAAAATATAACTATCATAAAACTTTTAGACTTTAAAGATAATTTTGATACAGCCCTGTATTTGAGGACTTTTAGACACAACAACACTGTCCTAGCAGTCTCAATACCCGCAAAGTCCCAAATCCCAAATTTGAAATTCTGTTAGGAATAATTGAGAGAATACCAGCCCTAAAACTTATGTTTTACATTCCTGACTCTAATTCTGTCTTATTTTCGGCATTAAAAGGGATATTAAAAAACCATTTTCATTCAGGCATATATGTACCATACGTTTGTTAACTTAGCTGAAATTATGTCAGTTATATGGATTGAAGGTTATTTCCCTTTTACCAAGTTAACTGAATTCACTTTCATGTTAGAATTCTTAAAAACTGTTTTGACTTAATTAATTGTGAAGACTAAAGTAATTTTTGCAATTAGGCTTTGTAGTCACTCTACTAAGGATCTTTTAATACGGGTGGGGAAACACAAGACAAAAAACATGATATGTTAAGCAGAAGGACTCAGCAGAATGTGACTGTGTCAAAAGAGTGGTAGTATACTTAATTGTGTGAGGAGAGAAAGTAAATCTATACCTTTAAACCATACAATGTTGTGAGCTAATGTTACCACAATTAAAAAAAAAAAAAATACGAAGAAGACTTTATAAAGGGACAGTGAAAAAGTCTGGGTAAAAAGGAAGAACAATCCAGCTAGAGGGACTGCCCTAAGTAAAATATAATAGAAATATAGTCATCATTCTTCCTTTTTGTCCCCCAAAAGAATTTGAATAGAGAAATCACCATTTTACCAGTTCCTGAATTTAAATGGAGGCTATGAAAGCTAAAATCAGTTCCTAACTCCCTAGAAGATGTGCGTTTTTTGCATTTTGGATGCATATGAAATACATTTTCTTTTTAAAGGTATGTTAAATACTCATTAAATCATAATGTGCTTGGACTATTTAGTGGTACTATGTTAATATGTAAAATGTCTAGGCCTTTACTACAAATTTTAAATTTAATAAGGTTCCTTTTTATTTGCTCTTGTCATTGCAATCTAGTCACTATTGATTGCCTTTACTTCGTTATAAGAGATTTTATCATCTGTTTATATTCTGTTTCTTTACTTTCATTACGATTTTGGTTATAAAGTTTAGATCTTGAGTGAGGAAATGATCAGTTTTGTCCATTATATAAGAAAAGGTCCAAACAGCTGTGTGAAAATGGTTTCTAAAGTCCTGTGACCATGCCTAAAATAAGGTAAAGTTAGAATTTAGGAATATGATTTGTGTTTTTAGGGCTGGTATTCTCCCATTTCCAATAGAATTTTAAATTCTCGAGTTGGGACTGTTGAGTGTATTGAGAATTCTAGGATAGTGACTCTGTGTCTAAAAGTTCTCAACTGGTGGTTGTATCTGAATTATCTTTGTGTCTTGCGTGGTTAGTGTTCAACAAGAATGACATATTTTTCACTTGTAACCTATTCATATTATTAAATGTTTGTATTTTCCTAAATGAAAGGGTTCTCCATGGATTTTGCATGACTACCATATATCTGGACGGCAACTATAAAAAAGGCAGCAAGTAGAGGTGTCTGCCCACTCAGGGGAGAGCAGGGAGGAAGTATTAGCTGGTCTCTTTCCTTCTCTTTCCCTGGTCTGTCATCTGTTTCCTCTGTGATTTAGACTACAGCATTTGTCTTATTACCCTGTTTTCTAAGGATTCAAACTCAGTGCACTTAATACTTAAAAAAGAAAATTGAAATTTCACTTTTCTTCCCTCACATATCAGTCTCTTATCTCTAAGAAAATAGTTGCATGCTATATGTCACATGTATTCTTTCATATACACTGAAAACACTAGGGTTTATTTTCATCAGATTTTAAGAATCAGAAAAACATGAATGCTTTGATTTTTGCTTTCTACTTCTCTTAATTTGGTATGTATTATAATAGTGTGTGAGGTTCGCTTGTTAGCCACCATGAAGAATGCAGAGACAGAGAAGATAACAGCATTTCCCTTCCAGGATCTTACACTCTCACAGGAATCATATACACACAGATAAACTATCTTATAGCACAGGGTATAATAAATTGCTTGTGACTGATAAAAATGAATTCACTTGAGAGAATTTTTTTATTTACCTATCCACCAAAAAAAAAAAAAAAAAAAAAAACTTCATGTCTGTTGTCTCAGCAACACCACACTGATAAACGGAAGCCATGGAGCAGGCTACCCAATGCAGGATGCTGCCGAATGAGCAAGATCCTGGCCTTTTTATTGATAGAATAATCATACAGCATCAGTTACATGGGGTAGGAGGACAAAGAGAAAAAAGTTGGGTAAAACTGAAAATGTTTATGTCATCTAGGGCTTCAGAGAAACATGAGTCTGCTGACCAGATAATTCTTATCTGCTTGATGACCAAGTGTTGTAATCAAAACCATACCCCAGACCCCTGGCCTTGGTTCCAATCTTATCAATGAGGCATTCCGCTAATCAGCTTCTGGGCCCCTTGTTATACATCAGTCAACAACCCCCCACCCCCACCCCCACCCAGGTGTTCCGGGTCATACTTCATGATGCAGACCCTTCCCAGGGTGATCAAGCTTTCTGCTCTTCATTGATTTGAAAGGTACCTTGTAGGGTTGGGCTCCTGTAACTGATTGACTGGGCAGTTCTGACCTTGTGTAAGAATGCAGAACTGCAGGTAACAAAAATGGTGGCCAAACAGGCCACTTAAGTCTAGCACGCCCACATGTTTCAACTAAGCTCTAAGAGAGGTTAATAGTAAAGAAGATGAGACCAGGTATTCCAGGTAAAGGAAATAGTCTGAGGCTTAAAACAGGCAAAAAACATAAACCCTATTTCAGAAACAGCACTTTCATTCGTTGGCTAAAGCCGCAGTTTCCTCTGGTGAAATGATAAAAGATCCGAGATGACCAGACCACAGACAAGTAATCAAATATATAATATCAAGTAGCAATATTTGCTAGGAAGACAATAAACCAGGATAAGGAAATAAAGATGAAGTGTAATTTTAATCAGGGAAGCCATCTCAGGGGGATGTACATTTGAGCCAAAGGCCTGAATAAAGTGAGGGGAACAAGCTAAGTGGGTACATGGAGGTAAAATATTTCCTATATAGGGAAAAGTTGATGTGAAACTCCTGAGATGGGAATATGGGTGGTGTATTTCATGAACTTCAAGAAGGAAAGTGAGGATATAGGGAAGGAAGGAAGTAAAGTAAGAAACAAAATCAGAGACCTAGAAGTCAGAGTATGATTTATTTTAAAATGTGGATTTTTATTTTAAAAATGTCTATTTAAAAATAGAAACCCTTTGGTGGGTTTGTGCAGGACATGGTTTTTGTTTTAAAAGAATCGCTGAACTGAACACTGCATAAAGAATAGACTACCATGGTGAAAAGTGGAACAGGGAGACTTACTAGGAGACTGTGTTCATCCAGGTGAGAGTGGATAGTCACTTGCTCCACTCTGGGAGCAATGGAGAGGTGATAAGTGAGCACACATCCTGGGGCTATTTTAAGGCTAGTTCAGTATGCTTTGCTGAAATAAATACTAACTTAAGTGTTTTATTTTAGTGTATTTTGGGCATTAAAATGATGATGAAAGTGCTGTCTTCCTTTAAAATCACAGAAACAAATATAAATATAGACATTTCCCTTTTTCCAGGTTTGATTACTCTGGAGTTGGAAGTTCAGATGGTAACCTACAAGAAAGCACAGTGGGAAAATGGAGAAAAGATGTTCTTTCTGTAATTGATGACATAGCTGTAGGACCACAGGTGACCATTTTTGTTAAATATGGCGATACTAATTAACCACACGATATTTGAGCTGTTTCTTTAGATATGAAAATTTATTGAGGATTTTAAATGTTTAACAATCAATTTTGATGTTTGATTTTAACTTGTTCTCATTTCACATTCTCAAAATGTAAGTAGCACTTTACTTTTTATTTTACAAATTTTATTTTTATCATTGAAATGATAAAAATCACTTTAATATCATTAATATTAAAAGTCTGGTAGCCAGTGGATATAAAAGGGGAAAAAGTACATGTAGTCTATTAAATTACTCTCCTTAGAGACAAGAAAAATCATCTTTAAACTATATGATTTTTATTTTTAGATACTAGTTGGGTCTAGCCTTGGTGGATGGCTTATGCTTCATGCTGCAATTGCAAGACCAGAAAAGGTGGTTGCTCTTATTGGTGTAGCTACAGCTGCAGATGGCCTGGTGACACAGTTCCAACAGCTTCCTGTGGAGGTAAGTCTTAGGCAGTCTCAGTGTATATATCCTCCCTCCCTCCTTCCTCCCTCTTTCTTTCCCTGTTCATGTGTCATTTAACCTTTGATTCATGATGCTGTTCCTTCTTTTGTCTTACTTGCCTTTTGATATACAATCTCTGCCTTCTTTAACTATCTGGTCTCTCATTCAAGGTTCCTTTTCTTCACAGTCCCTGTACTAAATCACTTTGTCAAATATTTGAGCCACATTATGAAATCACATTTTCTTTTTTTTTTTTTTTTAAAGATTTATTTTTATTTATTTATACAAGCACTGAGTACAGTCAGAAGCGCGGGAGGGTGAGAGAATCCACCAGAGCCAGAGCGGGGAGCAGAGCAGGCAGGACCGAAGCACACTGCTGAGGGGAGCAGCGGGCAGCAAGAGAGGTCTGTGCACCATGTGGGACCCTCCTCCTGTGGCCGGGGAGCAGCCGGGGATCGAACCGGCGCTGTGGACTGCGGGCAGCTTCGCAACCCAGCGCTCAACCGCTGCGCCACCGGGGAGGCCCTTATTTTTCTTTTTTTAAGCAGAATTTTCATTGTTAATCACATTTATTTATTTGAAGCAGCATCATCATCTTTTATGCTTCTTATTTTGTAGCGTATGAGAAATAGTACCTATTCTTATGACTATGTTAGACTTGGTTGATCAATTATGAAACTTTTTTTAGCCTGAAAGCAGCTTCAAATTCTCTCTCTGCAGAGCTCTGCAAGCACACACTCCAGTGAATCAGAATTAGCACACAGGAGATGAGTTACCATTCCTTGCTTGAAGATTTAGTTGGCATTCTTTTTTACTCCTAATTACACCTTTAAAAAAAAATTTCTTTTAGTCACTGGCGTGTTCTTTAGCAAATGATGTTTACACAAGAGGTTTCTGAAATAAATTGGAATGTAATTAGTTCATTATACTTCATTATTGGACGTGTGTTTAAGCACTTCAGTTCTCTGAAAAAAAATAATGGATAGTAGCTATTTTTGCGTGGGTTCCCCCCCACCACCACCACCAATCAGTTGAGTTCTACTTGACTGTCTTTTTTCCTAGGAATCTAGGTATCACTCATGGGACAAAAATCCTGACATACCTTAGGCACAGAATATTAAAGAAAGAAAAGAAGTCTAGAGGAGTGGTTCAGAACAAGTATTCGCAAAGCCTCAGCGTTAGCATTGCCTGAGAACTTGTTAAAAATGCATGTTGTTGAGCTTCACCCAAGAGCATCTGAATTGGAAACTGGGAGTTATGGCCCAGCTAACTGTTTCAACATACACCAATTCTTACCTGCCCCCCATTTCAAAATGTGGAAGAGCAGAATAAAGAGGAGGAAAATAAATAAAATGAAGGGAAAAAAGCATATGTGTTGAGTAGTACAATATTACTGAGTTTTACCTTAAGTTCTGCGTTGATACCAGTGCAGTATATCATCTAAGTTTATTCTTAGTTCACATTGTTCTTCCCAACACTGTAAGTAATGACATTGTCTGCATAGTCATTCCTCTTAAGATTTTCTCAGAGCTAAAATTACATAGCTGGTCTCAGTTGCAGTTATCAGCTATTTGTTTTTTATTTGTTTCATTTTCTTTTCCTTGGTTATTTCTCATACATGGTTTCTCGGTGTCCTCATCTGCTAAATTTTCCTACCGTTAGTTGCATATTTCTGCATCTAAACTTTGGACTCATTACTCCATCATCTAGCTCCATAATAATTGTCAACTCTTTTGGTAGGAAATGTTTTCAGGAACATGACAGATTGGAAAGGAGTCAAAACAGTTTTTCTTAGTTGTTGGTAAAGGACAAGATCTCTCTCCTTTTTTTTTTTTTTTTAAGTGTGTAAGACTGGTAGATACCTCTTAACTAACAAAGAAGATGTGTAGCCTAAAATCATCGCATATCTTTGCTAATCCTAAATTGGTCTAGAAATGATTGTTAACAGAAGTTCCTTGAGCCCTTGTCAAATTAAAAGCATGTGTAAGGAAAGAGCAGCGACTCTCAGACCACTGTCTTTCCCACACAAACATCTAGCTCTAAAAATGTCAGGGGAGCAGAAGTGGTCTTTCTCTTCTTTACCCGAGGGAATATTAAGACCCAGCATTTCTCATTGTCTAGGCACTTGACCCACCTCTTATCTGACTCTAATCATTGCATGTTTTGGACACCAGAGGGCATCAGGCAGGATGCACAGCTGCTAGAATCCAAGTTTCTCAACCACATTGTCTTAATACAATTTTTCTCTTCATATAGAACTTACATATATTGTGTATTTTCTTTGGTTAATGCTGTTTTTATTATTTCTGAACTTTTTGTTTTTGAGGGTTTGGGACATAAAATAGTAAAGTCAAGTTTGTTTTTCAAATGGACACTTATATGCAATGGCAAATAACAGCTAATTTGGGGGCAAGGCTTAAAAACTCAATTATTCTCTCTATCTCAGTAAGTAGCCTAGCTTCATCTTATAACCATGAAACTAAGATGTAATTACTTAAATAATATATTTGGTAATAATCCTTATAATTTGAGGATAACTGAATATCATTTTTGCTTTAAATATTTGGTTCACATGTTTTAATGCAGAGACCGCTATAATAATATGGTCATATTTTATAGTTATTTTAGAATCTTACTAATTTCAAATCATTTGAAGACATATTTACAGGTATAGCTTTCAAATATACGGTCTATTTGTTAAATCAATAAATCTTTCTGGAATTGAAAATTTTTTAAATATTTTAAAGTGCCTAAAAACATAGATTATATCACACATCTGTATAATTTAAATTTTTTTCTTTTCATATTTTATATTTGCAATAACAGCACTTTAAACATGGAAAAATCAGTATATTTATTGAAAATTTAAATACAAAAATTTTCAAATATGTTTACATTGCCTTTCTTTCCTTATATTTTTCTTTAATTTTGATAGGATATCCACAAATTTTTTCTAGTCAAGAAATGCCGTTCGTGGTATATGGTTGCAAGAGCCCTAAAATTGTATACTTACTGGCTTAGTTTAGTTTGCATTCTTTTTTTACTCCAAATTATCACCTTTTTCAAACATGTTCTTCCCCTTACTAGCATGTTGATTTATTTAGTTCAAATTCTGATATTTTTTCCAAAGAATGTATTATATGCAACTAAATATTTAAGTTTAAAGAGCTCTATGAAAGTAGCCAGAAGAATAGGAATAGTCAGTTATCTTATATTGCTTTTATTGGACTATTATTCAGCCTTTAAAACTTTTTATGGGATTTTTTTAAACCCAGAATATATGAAATATATGTATTAAATAAATAGCTTAGAAAACTGTGTATGTATATTATTTTTATATACATATGTGTGTGATTGTATATGTAAACCAAACACGTACAGAAAAATACTGGAAGGAGATACACCAGAATACTGATGGTTGTTATGGCCATAAGGTAGGATTATAGGTGATTTATTTCTTTTTGTACTTTTTATATTTTCCATGTTTTCTATGTTGAGTATATGTTACTTTATTAGAAAAATTGTTTAATACCATCTGTAATAGAAAATAGAAACTCTTTAAGTATACAGAGGACATCCAGTGCTGCATTTTAAAAGAATAAATTAGAAATTATATCCTTCCTCAATGTTCAGGAAGTATTTGGAAGACTTGTCATCCAAAACGGCGAACAATATTTTTTCTCATTCCATAGGACTCCAGAATGCAAAAACTATGCGTTTTTGTACATTTAGCCTAAAATTGCACATAGATGATTGTTCCAGAATAACCAATGTCTTGTTTTTCATTTTCAGGTCTCTGTTTGATTTTTCTTTCTCTACCCCATCCCCATTTTACTTATTTCTTATGTAGGTGTTTTTAGTTTTATTATACTAAATTCTAAATAATTTTTATTCATAAAATTTGATTTTATATAATGTGGCAAATACCTGGATGTTTGAAAGAATTATTGCACCCCCCCTTTCATTTTTCCTTTTGATTGGGGTGAATGACACCCGATTTTTAAGATGTTATACGATAGAATTAGAAAAGTTGAGAAAATTGGACTCCTAACCACAACAGTTACTACTTTTGAACAATCTGTTTAACTTCTCTAAACTCTAATATCCTCTTTTGTGAAAATAAAACAACAGAATTTTTGCCAGGGTCTTAATGAAATACTGTGTTTAAAATACCAGTCATCACTTTGCACATAATATTTAATTGTCCGTTATTGTTACATATTTGTTATTTCCTTTCCTCTTCCTCAAGTACTACTTTTGATAGATTAAGAATGGTGCATGTTTAATGTTGCATCCTTTTATTTTCCCACTTTTTCCCCAATAGATGAAAAAGGACATAGAAATGAAAGGTACGTGGACCGTTCCAACAAAATACAGTGAAGAAGATTACCAGATTCCATACAGTTTCATTAAAGAGGCTGAACACCACTGCTTGTTGCATAGCCCTATTCCTGTGAACTGCCCTATAAGATTGCTCCATGGCATGAAGGATGACATCATACCTTGGCATACATCCATGCAAGTTGCTAACCAAGTAATGAGCAGAGATGTAGATGTCATCCTTAGAAAACACGGTGATCATCGAATGAAGGAAAAAGGCGACATTCATCTTCTTCTTTGCACAATTGATGACTTAATTGATAGCTTTAAACTGTAGTAAAGTAGAATTACATGCTTAGTTGGTATGAAGACTAATAGAGGCAGGTAATTGGAAGAGGGATAACAGATGAAAGACCCTAATACTTAGAAAGCTTTTTCCTCTTAGCTCTGATTTGTAAATATCACATGAGTATTTATTTAATGATGTATTTTCACAGTGATACAAATGGTAAAGAAAATGCCAGCTGCTGTTTGGAGAATTTCCTCCTCCCTTCAATCCTTGATTTTTTTTTTTTTTAATCTAAATGTTTCCTACTTTTTATTTAAGAGATGTTTACGTTAGAATGCTTATGTTAACTGTTCCAGTTCATAACAGTATTCTCTTCTACTTAGAATTGCTAATAAAGCTTTGTTTGGTATCAGTGTATATGGAGATTTGTAAAATAACTTCTTATTAAAATGCAGTTCACAAAGTAAAGAAAAATGCTTATTGAAATCTAAAGTAATTAGTGAAAAGTCTGAAACATAATAGAGTTAAAAATAAGGCTATTTCTTTATATATTATATTCTTCATGTTCTATTTGAGCTTGAAATTAAGGTTATCTTTTAAAGGCTTAAAACTTTACAGTGATAGGGCCTCCCTGGTGGCGCAGCGGTTGATTGCTGGGTTGCGAAGCTGCCCGCAGCCTCTGCAGTGAGGGTTCTATCCCCAGCTACTCCCCAGAGGAGGGTCCCACATGGCGTGCAGACCTCTCCTGCCACTCGCTGCTCCCCTCAGCAGTGTACTTCGGTCCTTCTGCCTGCTCTGCTCCCCGCTCTGGCTCTGGTGAATTCTCTCACCCTCCCCGCTTCTGACTGTACCCAGTGCTTGTATAAATAAATTAAAAAAAAAAAAATCTTTAAAAAAAAAAAACTTTACAGTGATATAAAGGATTTAGGGCATTTCTAAATTTTGTCTTATAGTCATATATTTCAATGGGGCGTTTGATAATGTAGCACTTTGATATTCTAAAGAGGAAAATTTTTTTTTAAAGATTTATTTTTTTATACAAGAACTGGGGTACAGGCCCGATCTGCGGGAGGGTGAGAGGATTTACCAGAGACAGAGTGGTGAACAGAACAAGTTGACTGACGAAATACACTGCTGAGGGAAGCAGCGGGCCAGACAGGAGAGGTCCGCCGTGCCATGTGGGACCCTCGCTGTCAGGCTGGGATCAAACCAGTGCTGCAGAGGCTGCAGACAGCTCCACAGCGCTGCACTCAACCCCCTGTGCCACCAGGGGAGGCCTCCAGAGGAAATTTATTTTTATATATTATTGCCTACCTACAGAAACTATCTTTTTTTAAAATAAATTTTATTTTTATATTCCCCATACAATTGCAACACCCTTATTTTGACCCCAATCCCTCCCCTCCCCGTCCCCCATCCCCCATAGAGTGTCTCTGGTTCATAGTTTTTTGTTGATTTTGATTTTCACTTTCTTATAGTTATTCATTTTCCTGGTCCCTTATTTAAGTTTTCTAGATTCCTGCTATGAGTGAGACCATCCGGTATTTTTCTTTTTCTTTCTGGCTTATTTCGCTGAGCGTGATCCCTTCCAGTGCTATCCATGTTGCTGCAAATTGCATGTGTTTATCTCTTTTGAATGCTGAGTAATATTCCATGGTGTATATGTACCACATCTTGATCCAGTCATCTATTTTTGGGCATTTGGGTTGAGAAACATTACTTTTTTAATATGTATCTTAAGTACAAAAGCTGATTGCCCTCTAAATTAAATGAGTATCTGAAATGTAGTGTTAGTAAGAAAAATGAAATGCAAATTTAGAAAAATTACAACTTAAGTGCACTTATGCAGTAGTCAGCCTTGATATTACTGAGTTGGTGTTTTATTGGCTTTTAAGTTTTGACTAGACTTTATATGGCCTGCTTAGATTATGTGTGTCAAAGTAAAATTTGTATTAATTTGACAACATGACTATATGTATGTATATATGTGTGTGTGCATGTGTGTATGTATGTATAAGGAGCTTATGTCAAAGATTTATTTAACTAATGAAGGAAGCAGCAGATCGTAAGCCTGGTTCAAATGACAATTCAAGAAACATTATAGGTATTGAAGAGAGAATGTTAGGATAAAATTCTAGAGCCTGAAAGAGCTCGCATAGCAGGAATGATTGTTTATCCTCACAGAGACCTGCTTACAAGGTTAGCCTTGGATGGTAGCCAGAAACTTGGATCTTAGGAGAGTTCCATCGCTCCCACAACTGATCAGAGTGACTTGCTCTGAACAAACAGTGTGGTTTGTGCTGAGCACCTGCTCTCCTTCTGGGAGTCTGGAATTTTCATGGGTGTTAAGCAGAGACATCCTAACTTACCAGTTCCCAGTAAATCTCAGTCCTGAGTCTCAAGTTTCTCTGGTGGGCAGTCTCTCCCATGTGCTGTTACAACTTGTTGCTGGGGGAGTTAAGCTCATCCTGTGTGACTCTACTCAGGGAGAATTCTTGGAAGTTTGCACTTTTCTGATGTTCACCACACATGCTGCTTTTTCTTTGCTGATTTGCTCTATAGCCCTTCATTGTAGTAAATTATAGCTGAGTAGCAGTGCAACGATGGGTCCTGTGAGTCCTAACAAATCATTGAATCTGGGGTAGTCTTGAGGACCCTTGACACAAAACAGGTTAATGTCCTACAGGGCAATTAAACTACAATCTGAGTTATCATCTATACTGGACAGAAGTCATTTACAGATTAAAAATATACAAATCATTTTGTGTGCATATGGTGCCCAGTGCTAGTGTTGGTTGGTATGAGGCAGTAGACCCCACTCTGTCCAGACAATGTTGGGCATGAGGATCAGAAAGCTGAAAAGGAGGGCCTCCCCGGTGGCTCAGCAGTTGAGCGCTGGGTTGCGAAGCTGCCCGCAGCCTCTCAGCGCCGGTTCCATCCCCGGCTGCTCCCCGGCCACCGGAGGAGGGTCCTACATGGTGTGCAAACCTCTCCTGCCGCCCGCTGCTCCCCTCAGCAGTTTACTTCGGTCCTTCTGCCTGTTCTGCTCCCCGCTCTGGCTCTGGTGAATTCTCTCACCCTCCCGCGCTTCTGACTGTACCCAGTGCTTGTATAAATAAATAAATCTTTAAAAAAAGAAAAGAAAAGAAAGATGAAAAGGAAAGGGTCCCCTGCCCATCAGAGTTTTCTAGGATTAAATATAATAAAAATAACATGCTTAGATATTCATAATATCTATGTAGAGGCAGTATAGCATAGTGATTAAGGATAGAGACCAGAGCTTGGGTTTAAACCCTGTATCACTATTTATTGTGAGTTTGAACAGTTAAACTCTTAAATGATATAAACTTAGACAAGGGGTAAGGATTAAATAAGCAAAACACACCCAGAACTATGACACTTAGAAGCCACTAGCTTTTCACTTTTTATTTGTATTGTGTACAGAGCATAGTCCAGGGAGACACTGGTGGACATGATCTGTGGGGGCCAAGAAAGGTAAGCGGAGGCAAGGGATGAGTAGGGCTTTGCAAGCTGAACTGGATTGGACCTTCTAGAGCTCAGCAAACCATAGTGAAATGTTAGTTGTATGGTATCCTTTAAATGTTCAATAGTTAGAAAAAGGTGAGGGGGAGAAAACTTCACTATCTAAAGGTAGAACACGGTGTTTTAAAATTTAATTTAGCTTTGAAGTAATTAACATTACAAATTCCAAAATATTTTTTAAAATGTTTAGTGTATTCTAGTACATTGTTGTTTTTTTTTCCTATTTTGCCCCAAAGATCTTTTTTTCCCCCTAAAGTCACTCCATGCCATGTATTCAGTGACATGGGAAATATTTGGAGAGCCAGCAGCCCCTGAAAGCCCTGCATTATTTTAAAGGCTGCATGACCTCTCTAAACAAGCTCAGCACATGCAGTGGAAAAGGAGAAGGCAAATACCAGTGAGAGAGGCTGAGAGAGGCCACACAATATATTTGCTTTTGCTGCATCTATTAAGCTTGAAGGCATTTCCAGACAAATCTAAACAGTATGCTGTTCTCTGAGTAGCCAATAGAGAGGTCTGTGTGGAGAGGAGGAAAAGAGCTTGGGGGGATGCTGAGTTCTATAAAGCAGGGAGGGAGATAGAGCAAGGAGAAAATGACATGCCACATAACCATTCCCAGGGCAGTGCCCAAAGGGAGTATGTCAAGTTTTCATTAAATTTGTAACTGCACAAAGACAAAAACAACCTACCAAGAACTCTTTCAAGATTCCCTTTAAATACAGATCTAAAGCAAGTTTTTCAGCTTGAAACAGACATGTGGTATGCATTACTTGAAACAAGGGGATGCTTTGGTATATTTAGAGAACATACCTGGAAACATGTAGCTAACTTTTTTTAAACCAAATCTATCTTTTGAGGAAATGATCCTTTCTCATGTGGGCTCTCCCTTTTGTTGACTTCCAGATTTTTGCTGACATAAACTTCTATTAAAAAAGCTCAAGCAGGTCCTCCCTGGTGTTGCAAGGGGTTAATAAGCACAGCACTATAAAGCTATGCGTAGCCACTGCAGCACACATTAGATCCCTGGCCAGGGAGATACCCACATGGCACAGCAGGCCTCTCTTGTCTTGCAGGCAGGGTCCTACATGGTGTGCAAACCTCTCCTGCCGCCCGCTGCTCCCCTCAGCAGTGTATTTCAGTCTGTCTGCCTGTTCTGTTCCCCACTCTGTCTCTGGTGAATCCTTGCACCCCTCACCTCTGGCCTGTACCCCAGTTCTTGTATGCAAAAATAAATAAATCTTTAAAAAAAAAATATTCAAACATCAGCTTCTCAGTGAAGCCTTCCTTAGTTATCTTCATCTCTGTTTCCAAGAAGTTTGTTGCTGGGTACTCAGTGCTTTTTCGTGAACAGTATTATGTTCTCTCCTTTTTTGATAAAACTTAATATTTTGAAATACAAGTTTACTTTGAGAACCCTCTCTCAAAAGACCCCTGAGGTCAGGAGTTTTGTTTGCACATTGTTAATGCTGCCCTCCTTGAATCTCTGACCACACCCATCAGCTCCTCCCCTCTCACTCACCTTAGGATGTTAATTTCCTCTTGTTCTGACCCTGGCTTTCTTCTCACACTGCTTACTCACTCACACTGAGCAACCTCACCTGTGTGCCTGTTTTTGTTTTTGTTCTTTTTTTGGCTTTATGAATACAATACAATGTGAACCATCTAGTCCTTTTCTTTGCTGTGCACCCTGATGTTGAGATGGGTGATTCTGATGATTGCCTGTGCTGCTCATTCTATGGAGGCTTTGCGCAGACCCAGCAATAGTCTCAGCACAGTGAGATGTGTGGCACATCGGCAGCACTTCCTGGTCCTTGACACAATGGACCAGGAACTTCCAGAAGTCACTGGGCAGCACATGTTTTGTTTCCTTGTTTCTTTCAGATGCAAAGTTGGGCATGGAGATCTAGCCCTTGAATTTCCGCACACCCTGTTGTCAATGCTCTGGATTTCTACCAGTTACAATGAATTTTGACTTATTGGTCTGACTGATGCTGGACGAACTTCTTGGCCCTTTCTGATGTCCTGGGCATTATGAGGGTCTGGCCAAGATGCCTAGTAAAAGATGGCACTCACCTCCACAGGCAGTGCCAAGGAAGCGTCCCAAGTTCCTGGTTTTAACTACCACATGCATACAGATGATTCAAGTGTATTTCTCCATCCCAGATGAGCTCCAAACCCGTAAAACAAACTTCCGAATGAAATAGGACAGACCATAAGCCTCCCAAGTGCAGAAAATCCAAACTTTATTACCTTTCCCACTTTATGTATCCCTCTCATCTACAAGCCCTCTTGCAATAAATGGCCACTACCACCCCTGTGATACAAGCCAAATTTGAGTCATTTGGCCCACCCCCTTTGCCTTCACCCAAATCAGTCTGATGGTTCTCTTTCACTGTGAAAACTCTCAAACTTGGGCCTCCCCTGGTGGCGCAGCAGTTGAGCGCTGGGCTGTGCGGCTGCCGGCAACCTCTGCAGCGCCAGTTAGTTCCCCGGAGCGGGTCCCACAAAAAAAAAAAAGAAAAGAAAAGAAAAGAAAAAAGAAAACTCTCAAACTCTTGCATATAAGTCCAGTGGCAAAGCTGGTAAATATATAACACCTACCTTTTGAAAGATTAAAAAAAAAAAAAGAAAACACCTCAGTAGTGTATGCTATCGCTCCCGGCATAATTTTTCCCATTATAGATGGTTTCAAGTTATGGCTGTGACCTCACTGAATGTAAGCTGGGGAGAAATGACTGGTAGCATCCTGCTATGTGGTATTTACACAAAATAGACACAATAAACACAAATATCCTCAAAAACATTGGGAATGGTAAAATGTAGCAGAATAAATCAGGAAGCAATCCATTTTGAGTATTTAAGCTTTGTAATATAATTTAAGTGTAAACTTACTTCAGCAATTGCTTATAATGGCTGAGTTTAACAACTGGCTCTCAAAATTATGGAAAATTTAACTATGTTACTTGCAAGCATATTGCTTTATAACACGAAGGCTGCCTGAATTTATAGCCTTCTTAAATAAGCTGCTTTTGCCAGCAATATTCCAGAAGCCCTCCTGCCTCTCCCCATCTACCTGGCAAACACCTCACCCCTTTCACCTGACAAACATATACTCATCTCTCAAGACTTAAATTTATTTCTTTTATAAACTTTCTCCTAACCCCCTCACCTCCTTCTTCTAGATATAATTGTATCTGAGGCCCTTGTTCTTATCACATATTTTTATCACCACCACTGGCTGACATTTATTGTTTACAAGTTTAACTTTGCTACTAGACCATATTGCTATATCTCATTCATTTTTGAATTTCAGATACACAGACCTTTATAAAAGAGGTATTGAAAAATTCACTATAATCTTATAGGTACTCAGTAAATGTAGGGTTAAGCTGATTTCCATTGTTGGTCCCCAGGAGATAAAGTATTTTGTCTCTAAAACTTCTTATGGATTTCTGGACACTTCTGATCTGTGTCTTGCTGTGACCTCCCCCTTTTTGACACTGAATCCTCTCCAAAACTGTGAGTTCAGTTATTCACTTAAGGCACCCCAGATACTTGTTACAATGAGAGGAAATCAATCTTTGAGTACAAAGATTTACAACACACTCTGGGGAAAAAAGGAAGAGATAGGAGGGAAGGGCAGGAGGGAAAGGCAAATGTACATTTTTAAGAATTGCTTCCAGTTTTATATAACAAACCACCATCTTCCTCAGAGCAAATCCAACCATGAAGAAAATAACATGCTTGCTGTTTGGGCCTCTGTTCCCTTAATCCCAGGTTGGAATTGACTATATTGCTGCCACCCAAGATGCAACTCAGTGCCTTCCAAATTTCCGCTGAACAGTTTCTTTGCTCCGAACTAGTCTCCTAAGTTCCAATTCTCTGAGGACAGTTCTGTTTTGTATTTAGAACTTCTTCTTTAGAACACTGAAGATCCCGTGAGTATCAAGACCTGCGTTTGTTGGCCCATTTTGCTCCTTTTTCTAAACCTGCTGCTCTCATAACAGCTCCTGACTTTCTCATACTCCTTTGTTTTTCAGAATTCTCTCCCCAGGCCTTCAGCTACTGACCACTAAGTCTTTTCTCAAGCAAACCACCCACATATCTATGAAGTAATTGCATTTACACTAGCTCAGGCTCCAGCTGGCAAGAGATTTTTCTCCACACAAGTATTATTTGAGGGAGTCACTTCCTGCAAAGCTCCTAATCAATTTCCCACAGGGACAAAGATCACCATCACATGTACTAGAATTGCTTTCTCTAATGTGCCTAAGCTAATTAGTCAATCTGTTCTAAAGGTAAGAATTATACTTTATTCTTTCCCCGTACAGTACTTGTCAAAGGTAAGCACTCCAAAAATATTTGTTGAGTGAACCAACGAGAAAATTTGGGGGGTGCCTGTCTCATGAAAAGTATCCAGCGATTTACATAATGCCAAGATTCACTCTTTACCCCCAAGTGTCTCATAGTCTAGAAAACAAAATGCCAAGCTCTTTAGCAGTTGTAAAAATGTCAGTACAACTTAGATCTAGCGACTTCTCCTGAGGTCTTGTTTGCTTACTACCAAATACTCAGTTACCACTGATAATATGTCAGCTATGCCTTCATGGTCCTTAATTAATATAAGCAGATGAAACATTTACATCAAAATCGTTCACTCTAAGAGTTCTTAGTACATTGGTCTCTGTTTAATTTATAAAACTTGCTCTTTAGTTCTTTCGATGAAAAATAGCATTAAAAAGCTAAATTCCTTGAATTAGTCAAACTGAGGCACCACAATTATCCACCAGAATGGATGTTTCTGGATGTTTCTGGCTGGCAACTGAATAAATTAGTGGTTATAGCGCTCAGTCCCTCCCCTCCAGTGCTGCCTGACAACTGTTACCTCGGGGCATGGGGAAACTGTTTGGCAGCCCCTGACAGATGGACAGCTGACAGAGCGGACCCTCCCACAGGCCCCACCCCCACCCCTCTCCTGGCAGCTGGATGCGGGCTCCGAGCTCCGTAGACAATCAGCTGTCTCCCCAGAGGAGAAAGAATTGTGCAGCCTAGAAAGAAGCTTTCGGCCAGAAGGAGGGAGACAGGGAGGGAGGGGGGCAGGCTTGAGTGACACAGGAGAAGGCAGCCTTTTTGGACGGCCCTTAGCAACGGCCCTGGTTTGACCCTCCTCAGCGAGGAGAAAATCAAATCAGTGTACCAGTCTCCCGGCCGCGATGCAGCAGCAGCTGCTGGACGTTGAGGCGGTCTTCCTCCCAGCCTGTTAATTACCTGCTCGCTCCCATCTCGGGGTACCAGCCGTGGCCAAGTGCTCAAGAAGCGACCACCACCCAGCCCCCCCTCGCTGCCTGGGAGTTCGGCCGTGGCTGTGAGTCCCTGGGCATCACCTCGTTTCATCGATAGGCGGGACCGAGAGGGGCGTTCCGGCGCCCCACCCCACCCCCCCGCGGGCAGGGACTTTATTCTGGAGTCACTGGCGCGTGGCTACGCTTTCCTTTGCCGTTTGTAGGTGAAACCCATGGGCTTCATTGGCTCCTTGATTTAAACCACGCCCGGCTTTCTGCCCGCTTTGCCGCTGCTGGGCCAGGCCGCCCAGCCTCATCCCAGCCGCGGTCGCGGGGCGCGGGGGCTGCTGCTGCTATTGTGTGGATGCCGCGCGGCGCGTGTCCGCTCTTCTCTTGCAGAGATGGCTAACCGGGGCCCGAGCTACGGCTTAAGCCGAGAGGTGCAGGAGAAGATCGAGCAGAAGTACGACGCGGACCTGGAGAACAAGCTGGTGGACTGGATCATCCTGCAGTGCGCAGAGGACATAGAGCACCCGCCCCCCGGCAGGGCCCATTTTCAGAAATGGTTAATGGACGGGACGGTAAGGCCGGCTGGCAGCGATCCTGGTGTTGGGGCGTCAGGCAGGGAACCCTCTAGAGTCTTCTCTTTTAAAGTGAGGCTGCAGGAGGAGCTGCCGCCGCCAAGCCCTTAATCTCATGGGAAGGGAGAGGGAATGCCCGATATCTTCAGGGTGGGAAGCTCAGGGCTCCCTGAACAATACCCTAGCTAGCTTAGGGGATTCCCCACCATCCTGGACCTGGCAGCTTCCCTCTGAGTTGGCAAATTCTAATCTCTTTTGCTTTTCCCACTGAGAATAGAGATAAGTATTTCATTGAGATGTGTCCAGCCTTTAGGTGTTTCAGATCTTCTGGCGCCATTCCTTCCTCTGGAGAATGGGGTGGTAACATAGTAAAACAAAGGAATTGGGGGGGGGGGTTTAACCACCTGCCCAACCTTCTTGGCAGCCATGCTCCTTGGGGGTGCTCAATGTCTGTGCTGAATGGGTGGGTTTTTAGGAAGCTGAAGGGAATCCTTACCTGGTAACAGTTAAAAACAGGGATGCTCCCTGGCTTTGGAGGGTGAGGGCTCTGCTGATTCTAACAAGCCCATCTTTTCCCTGCAGGCTGTGATTTACTGTTATGTAACTGCTATTCCACCCTTCTGTTGGGCTCCCCCAGGATTTGGGTTATATGTATCTGGGAGGAAGCTACCCAGTCAGTTCTTTGATACATCATTAGCACATAGGGGACCAGTTGTTGAAACCTGATTCTGATCTGCCTTTTGAGAGAATATTAGAGTCTTAACATTTGACCTCTCCTGAAGCTACTAATTCGCTCCTCCATGGAAAGTCTGGAATCATGGCCTCATCACCACCCATCATTCCCTTTCTGTCAACATTCTTTCCCTCACCCAGAAAAAAGACAAGAAGAGCAGAGAGGGACAGAAAGGAAGGGAATCCCAGACACTGGATTTACTGCAGTCGCTAGCAACTCTGCAAAGAGGAATGGGGTCTTTTGGGTCTTTGGGGTTTGGTGTGGAAACCTGGGCCCTGAGCCCATGCCATCATGGGGCAGTGTTTACCTGTGTCCAAACCTGTGAGCTGTGCCCCTCAGGTGCACCAGAGGGAGTATCTGGGGGTGAGAGAGGAAGGATTTACTTTGCATTAAGTGACTGGTATATACAAAGGGAAACGTTGACTTCTTTTTTGCCTTTGCCCCCTTCAGGTCCTTTGTAAGCTGATAAACAGTCTATACCCACCAGGACAAGAGCCCATTCCCAAGATCTCAGAGTCAAAGATGGCTTTTAAGCAGATGGAGCAAATCTCCCAGTTCCTAAAAGCAGCAGAGATTTACGGTGTCAGGACAACTGACATTTTTCAGACAGTGGATCTGTGGGAAGGTAAACAGCCCCACACGCCTCCCCTCCCCCTCTCCTTTGCCCATCTCTTTGTGAAACCTGCTTAGTCTTCTTCCCTGGGTCTGGGTGTGTGTGCGTGAGGGGTGGGTATCAGGGGGGAGGGTATCAGCTGTCATAGGGAAGACATAGTTAACCTTCCCCTTTGTGATGTTCTATTAAAAGGGTTACCCTCTTTCAAGGGAACACACATCCCAGGGCACAGCAGGGTCTTAAGCAAACTAACCAGTAAACAGAAGCTTCTCCTGGAGAGGAAGCTGATGGTTATATGGATGCCTTCCATTCCTGCTCCCCCTCCTACTACTCTCTCTCCAAACAAATGACAGCTACTGGGAGCAGTGGGCGCTGCGCTGACTCATCAGCTGCAAGCTTATAGACAAAGCCGCCTGGTTCGATGTTGTCATTCACCCTGAGAAATAAATAGCTCTCCAACCTTTTATTAAATGATTATCTGAGAGCTTGTTGACTATACCTTCCAGATGATGTGTTCTGTTCAGAGCGTGCATAGGATTGCTGGCTTTCATGTTTGTGAATTGACTTGGTTAAGATATCTTAGAGGCATAAAATCAAATCACATTCTTGGACATATTTAAGACCACTTTAGGGGGAAATGACATGAATGGAGACACTTCCAGAGAACGTGGGACCTAGAGTCCCTGTGCGTAGTGTCCCCCTATGCCTGCAGGTGCAGGCCTGCTCATGCAGCTGCTCCACACCAGGCCTGCCGGAGGCACAGGAGGTAGAGAGAGACCAGCCAAGCGGCTGCCGGGCTGGCTCTGCTCATGCTCACAGCCTCTGGCTGTCGTCAGCAGCCAACTGATAGGACAGCAAGGGCGTGACCCAGATGGCTCTGCCGACAGTGACCATGGGGTAACTTTCCTATGATCTGAGATAGTGATATTTTAAGCGCTTTTCAGATGATGGCTAAAACAGACTCCTAGCAGAGGACCTTCTATAAAACTTAGAAACAATTACCTCTTTATTCTTCATACTCCTCCTATGTCAGGCAGAGAGCTGGCATTTCTTTTCTCTTCCATAGATGATTTGTTAAAATCTTAAAATGCAGACGTTTTTCTTGTGTTTTGCCATGACTTGGAAATTCACATATTCAAAGTTAGAGTCCAGGCCTTTGGCCTTCATGGATCCTAGTCTTCAGATCTCCATGTAATATCTCAGTTGAGGTGTAGAGCATCAAAACAAGGGTGATATCCTAATAAAGGTGGCTAATAAAACTAATAAAGACAGCTGTACCTTATTAATAATATCCTATATGCTGGGCACAGTACAAGTGTTTTACAGCCTAATGCCAGTTATTTCTCTTAACAATTCTATGAGGTAGGTGTTATTAGTTTCTCCATTTCATGAATGATGAAGCTGAAGCCGAAGCTTGCCCCTGATAGCTTGTGCACATCACACGCCTACTAATAAACAGACTTGTAACTAAACCTAGTCTCTCTGATGCCAGAGAATAGGCCCTTCACGAGTCTGCCTTGTCAGACTTTGACCAAGAAGCTTAGTTTCTCTTAGTGACACCAGGAGTGTGCTGTTGAGTCATAACAGTGACTGAGGAGAGAAACCTAAAGCTCCTGTACTAAGGGCCTTGTCTATACAATGGGCTCTAGTGAGGCTCCCCAGGGACAGAAAATGTGTAGAAGGAAGAAACTGAAAGATCTGTGAGAAGAGGGTGTCCCAGTTGTGCTTTCCTGGTTCTACTTTGCTGATGATGCTTTCACTTGCTTTTCATTTTTTTCCCAAAAACCACGCAGATGAACCTTACACTGAGGAGGTAAGGACAGTAGCGGGAGAGCAGGGAGTGAGCGATGCTCTCTGATAAACACCTTCCCCAGCCCTGTGTGTTAGATGCTTCTTAGGGAAGAGAAGAGAAGAATGACTGCAATAACCTGAGAGAGGTAGACGACAGCTGGGCTCCAGGGTAGGATAATGCTCCTAGAGAAATAGAACAACACAGGCACTGAGGGACGTTATCCCTAGGGCAGAAGGATGGAGCTTCACAGGAAATGACGAAGGAGACCCACTTCATGGGAACAGTGCAGGCTTGCAATAGGGAATGTAGCTGGCAATAGGAAAGCAGAGGCTTGGGAGTTTGCAAAATGCCTCTAGAAGCCCCAGGGCCTGGTAGCTGCCTTGGTGGAGAAATTGGTCAAAACTGAGGTTTAGGGAGATTCACGTAAACATTGGAGGGGATTCTTGATATCCCCCAGAAATACTGTCTGATGCTCAGGCCAATACTTGTTACCATGCCATGGAGCAAGAGGTGGGAAAGTGAGTTGCTATGAGCAGAGAAAGGGCCAGGGGCAGAGCTGGTCTTGTGTGAGGCCAGTGGTGAGACCCACAGTATGACAGTGTGGACAGATCGACCATGCCCAGCCCAAGGCCGTGTTGCAAGAGCTGGTTGTCATTCATGAGCTCTGGGGATGTATGCGTTCTAATCAAAGCCATGCCACAAGGCAGGGTCGGGCATATCTGTGTGCATGTGAAGGTGTCATGTTTGTGTACACAGCTATTGGGCTAGCCTTTTGTTTAGCTTAGTCCCGTTTTCTCCCAACTATTCTATACCTGACCGTGGTGGTGGTGCTTTCCTCACATTTCTGTGTATTCACATTCATTCCCGATGCTTGTGGCTGTGGCTGCTGTCCAGCCCTCCCAGCCTGGGTGCTTCTCTTCCTCTTGTGCAGGATTTTAGTCTCAGTAGCTCTCCATCTGTCATCTCCCCTCCTTGACATCTTCCACGGAGAGCTTTGCCTGGTACAGCTGACCTGGCGACTCCATGTTGTGTTTATGTCATAGACAGGTAAAGCTGCAGGAGTCACACTTGTCAAGTGCCTTCTCATTAAGACTTTGTAATTTAGAAAGGCAGTGGCCCCAGATGTTCCCACTATCCTGAAACCCCTTTTAGATGTGAGGTGGTTTATGTGGAATGGACTCAGAGGCAACAAGAATAAAAGAGTCAGCGTTTTAAAATGGAACCTCTTGTGCATAATACATTGCTCTGTTAATTACAGACCCAAAAGAATTTGGTGGAGTCAAAAGAGCAAGAGTTTTGGAGTTTGCGAGTTAGGTTGCATCACCCAGGATTATATAGCCCAGAAAACGCAGCCATGGAACTGGGAGGAAGCTGAGGGTGACCTGTTCTTTTCACTGATGGGGAAGAGGAGAGGGCAGCTTGGAGCAGTGGAAGGGGACTGGGGAGTTGAGAGAAGAGAAGGTGAATGTTTGGCAGCTTCCTTTGGGATTTTCTGTGGATTTCTGGAAAGGACAGGGGTGGGGTATCTCAGCTGTGACTCAGAGCAGAGTGTACTGGAGGGAGGAGAGAAAGGAAGGGGTGAGTGTGTGTGTGTGTGTGTGTGTGTGTGTGTGTGTGTGTGTGTGTGTGTAAGAGAGAGAATGTTTGAGAGCCAACAAGAGTGCTGGTCAGAAGGACCAGAAAGCTATTCCTGGAAAGTGATAAGAGTTCAGATTTCTGAGTTAGAAGTTAGACTACCCAGTTCAAATCCCTTTTCCACCACTTACAAGTTAGCTTTTCTCAGCTTTGGTTTTTCACAGCTGTAAAATGGGGAAAATAGTGTCTATTCCACAGGTTTGACACAAGGAATAAGTGAGATGGTGCATTAGACGTACTCAGCATATTGCCGGTCATGGCAGAGTAGAGTAAATGCTGGCAGTGTAGAAATTACCACTGTCGTCACTCTGTGCTTTTTGAGACTAATAGAAAATGAGGGTGGGGGAAGAGGCAAGTCTGGGAAGGTATATTTTTTGCTTTGGAACAAAGGGACTTCACTTCATTAATGGCTTGACACAGGTGCTGGTAAGGTTGACCTTTGCCCTCTCTGTCATCAGCGGTGCCTTCACCTCATCGGTGATCGACCGGTAGAGAAGAACCAGCTTTTCCAGGCACTTTATTGTCTTCTTCCATCTCTGGGTCGTTACCCTCTTGATACCTTTCCCCATAATATATTGCTCTGTTAATTCCAGACCCAAAAGAATTTGGTGGAGTCAAAAGAGCAAGAAGTTTTGGAGTAAGGTCACTGTATCCTAGTTGTGTGACCTCAGTGCGGCTGCTTAGCAACTCAGAGCCCCAATTCCCTTCAAGATAAATAGGTCCAGCATCTCCCTTGGAGAGTTCTTACAACAACCCAGTGTGTAAATGTCTAGCACAGTGCCTGGCTAATAGACACTGAACAAGTGTGAGCTGCTTTCCCCAATTATAAGTCCACCAGCAACTGACATTTCTGGTTCCTTTCCATAACCAAACAGCCAGTGTAAAATTCTAGAATGTCAGGCAGGACATTCTGGATCTACCAACTCTGATTATTCTTCTCAGTAATCCTACTGATGAGGATCCAGGACAATTGGTTTGTTGTGCCCCCCACTCCCTCTGCTTGATGAGTGGGAGTCAGGGAGGTGTGGAGTGCCTAGAAGTACCAAATATATTCTCTGGGGAGGTATCACTGTATGTGTCGTTCCTCAACAGCAGGAGCAAAAGAGATAGTTCACCCAGTTTGAAGGATATTTTGGGATATTGTGAGGTACCTGCGGTGATGTGAGTCATCACAAATGCCTGCTGTTTGAAGCCTGCGTTTCTGTCAGAACAGCCTTTACCACATTTATACCACATGCTGCTGGCAACTGTTTCTGTCAGCAGTGGTTCTCAGACTCCAGTATACCTGAGAATCACCCAGAAGTCTTGTTAAAACACACGTTGCTGGACATCAGCCCCCAAGTTTCTGAAGTAGAAAGTCTGGGGTAGGGCCTAGGAATTTGCATTCCTCCAGCTGCACAGGTGATGCTGATTCTACTGGACTGGGAACCCCACTTTGAGAACCACAGCTACAGAGTTGCTCCAGAGAAACAAGCCACAAAATACTCATAAATCCCACAGAGAGATTCCCACCTTTTCTGCTGATATTTCTCCCTTGACTCTGCCAGTATTTTTTCTACTTTGGAGAGCTGGGCTTATGGGGAGGGGAGCAGGGGGATGCCTAAGTTATTACACAGGAAAACAGGAAATGGTTTCTTCATTCACTGGTTGTCTTTCTGTAAGTCTCAGAAAGATGAAAAGAGCCAGTATTCCAAGAGTCACAAGGATGAGGTAAAACTGATATAAAATGGAAGCAGCACTGAAGCAGAGTTTGACTGTAGTCATAGCTTTAGTATTGGAATGAGAGTGTCCAGTCTAACTTCACACACCCAGTGACTTCTCTCTGACCCTTTTCTTTCTCTTTACCTTTCTCATTATTTTTCTATTTCCAAAGATCTGTAAAAGGTATCATAAGAGTAATGAAAATTTTAGGAGAACAAAATCCTGCTTGAGTATCTTTATGGTGTTAGCCCACAGAAGAACCCCCTGGTTGGTGTGGTGGGTCCCCACATGCAGGAGCGCAGGCTTCACTCCGCAGACATGATTGCCAAGTAGTGTGGGTGTGAGACTGCATTTGCAGACACCTTATGTTGTGATAATGCAGCAAAGAGGGAAGCCTTAATCACAAGTAGAAATGGCAATTGATCTCTGAGACCCTCTGAAACGTTTTTCCAGGAAAGCAAGGAAAGCTACTACCTTACCACCTCTTTCTATAACCACAAGGGTAGTATTACCTCCTCCCCTGACGGGGGTTAGAAGAGACCAGATCTCCCGAATGAAATTCTGGATGGTTGTTGGTGTAAATTTGGCTCCTCTTCATTCATCTACACGTTGGCCTGGTGGTCTCCTTGCATCATTACCTCGACTTAGTCTGATTTCTGCTCTCTAGGCATTGCTGGTGATTCTTTTAAGACATTTTTTTCTTCTTTGGAATAGCCTTGAGCAGCAGTTTTCAAGCTGTTTTGCCTAGGTGCTGAGGGCTAGCTTTCAGGGAGCCAAGTGATTCCCAGCCCCCAGGCTCTCACCTGGCCCCCACCTTGGGTCCAAGCCCTTTACTGTTTGACATTGTGGAAGCTATCTCTGAAGAAGGTGGCATTACTTACGAAGATGTATTTAGGACTTAACACATGTCAGATAGTGTGATTCTTAAAAAATCAAAGTATCAAAGCAGTGCTTGCCTATCCAACTGGCTGCATTAGAATCATCTCGGCAGATGGTCCCAGAATCTGACTTTTTAGATTCTTAGGTAATTCTCATGATCACTCAAGTGTGGGATTACTGGGTGAAAACTTTCCTGGTGGTATGAATCACCTGGAATCCTTATGAAAAACAAATTCCCAGCCCCATCTCAGGCCTGCTGAATCAATTTATCAAGGGAATGACCTCAAAATTCATATTTTAAAATATTTCTTCTTAATTTAATCCCATAACTAGTCCAAGAAGCTCTGCTCTCAGGCAGGCCAATGTTACATTTGGTGGTAACTCACGCAGTTTAGCTTTTGTTGCTTTTATACCTAGCATACCTCACAGTTCTTCCTGTACTGTGCCTTTAGACATTTAATAAATATTTTTTACCCTCAGTTTCAGGACCTCAATATTAAATTCAATGGACAGGAATCAGCCTCTATAAATGGCCCCCTTCTACCCAGTGGCACTTGGCCATTTGGGATTGGTGCCCTTGACCCAGTGGGGCCCAAGAACTGTGCCCCACTTTGATTCCCTGAATATCTATCTGGCCTGATACTGATGCATCACGGCCACATCTTTGTATCATCCCTGATCACTGAGGAACGTGCCTGCCCAGCCAGCCTACAATGTGGGAGGAGGGAGACGTAGAACATGGCAGTGTGCCTCATGGTCTTTGCTGGTAGGCTTTGCTTGAGGCACCTGAGCTAAATTTGGGCCTTGGTTTACATTTTGGGTGACTCTGGATACATTAGTTATCCTCCCAGAATAAGTTTCCTTATTCACACATTGAGAGGAATAACATCAATTCCATGGGGTTGATGTCATGAATAATAAAAGTATGTAGGCAATATAACTTATCTCTGGCCTTGGGACCTTTAGTAAGGAAAACTTCTCCAAATAATGCCCCCTTCCCCAGCTTCCTCTGCCCCCATTATGCATTTGCTTCCTAGTCTACTCTCCTGGGATGAGGGTGGGGTGGAATTGACAGTTATGTTACCCAACGTAGTCCCCTCTTTCTGGGTTCATGTGGCAAAGTCATTGTGAAAGGAGGGTGTGCTTGCTTCAGTACTCATGGCTCAGGGTAGTATCTATAGCTGAGTTGCTGGGTGTCAGGCTCCACAGTTCACCAGATCCTGAAAATACCAGACCCACTCTTTCAACCAGATACCACTAGATAAGAGAAACAGATTTCCTGTCTGCTCTTTGTACAGAGAAGAGTGATAGACCCTCACCTTCCTCAGCCTTCCTACTTCATTGTGTCTCTAGGTTCTTTTTAATGGCTCCCTGCTTAAGTATAAACTCTCCCAAATCTCTTTCCAGAGTGATCCTTCAGAATATCATCACTTCAGTTCTATTGGGGAAAAAATGGATCATATTATTCATTGACAATTACAGAAATATTTTTCATCAGAAAAAACATTCTAACAACCACCTCTGTGTTTCCTTTCTCTTAATTCTCAGTATTCCTTGTGCCCTCCACTGTCCCATCTCCATTCTTCAGCACCTCAGCTGTTCCTTGAATCAAATCTGGGGGGCACCTCTGCATTGAGAACATTTCATCCTGCAATCCATCCACCAACCCCACATTCCCGCAGGATACATGAAATGGCTCTGTGGTTAATATGGGAGGTGGTGCAGAAGAGCGATGAGGGAAGAGAGTCTGCTGTCTCTCCTCTTTGAATAAATGGACATCCTCTGTGGGCCTAAATGGGTTATTAGAGTTAGACTCCATTCTCACTTTCCACCCGCTTTCCCCTGTAATTCGGTAGTCCCCAGGGACTGAGCTACAGCAGCCAGGCTGGAGAAACCACAGATGATTCCCTTGGTCTAAAGAGGCCTTTTAATGTTTGCCCTTGACTTTCACAGTCTCCTCTAGGCTGAGTCCTGCCTTTCTTTGTGACCTTGTGCCTTTAGCTTTTGCCCTCCACACTAGTGCTTTGTGTGGACTAAATCTCAGGGCAAATCCTCTCCCTACCCATCCCCTACTCACATACATGCCGTTTACTTATTGCCACCATTTCTCTCCTTCCAAGCAGCACTACATAAAGGGCCTATCATGTTTCATTTTGAGTGTTTTCTGTGTTGGTTTGCTTTTCTTTATTTGACAGGCCTTTAACCCAAATAGCTGAGTATTCAGTTTATGTACATGGTTGATTGTAGACCCTTTTACCCCAGATCAGGTATAAGAAAGAAGCTACTGGTTTTGTTATAGAGCAACCCCGATATTAAACGGGTTCCTGGCTGTGGGTCCTCACCCGCGCGCTTTAAAGGGACTTATGAATACTCTACTACAGACACACACAAAAGGGTTAATAAAAGGTTTATTTACAAGAGAAAAAGAAATAAGGAAAATGTACAACTCAGGGAGAAAATAGGGAAATAAAGTCTTTAATGCGTCCTACCCGATCTGACGACCTGGAAACCCAAAGTCACTCTCAGAGCTGGCCGGACGCTGCGAGCTGGTGGAGAGCCAAAATGGGGGCTCCCCAAAGCCCACGTGTCTGCCTTTTGTATCCACCTGGCTGCTTAACCCACCCCGAGGTCCCAGCCACCTTCCCTTTGGTGCTGATGGGATTTGGAGTTCCCAGTGTCTTTGGCTTTGACCTGGGGTGGGGGTGGAGTCCACAAAGCCTATATGGAATTTGCTTTGGGACATCCCTTTCCCCCTAACAATTTGACGTAGCTAATCCATCCAACCAGATTTTCTCCAGTTTCCATTCAATTCCAAGGAATTGAGGAAATTCCTCTGAAGACTGCCACATCAGCCAGCCCACAGGAGCCCCCTCACCACAGCTTATAGAACCCTCTAGACAAGGTCTTCTGCTCAGGGCAGGAAACTACCTATATCTGAGCTGCTGTGTATTTAGAAAGTTTTGTTCATACAGCAATGACGAGCAGATTGGAAACTGAGTGTCTGTGTTATCTAACAGCAGACAGTGTTTAGCCAGGTGATTTTTTGTCTTTCCAAGAAGTTTGGCAACTTTGAGAAGTGTTTGCTGTCCCCCTGCCTTGAAGGTGCTCTCTGCAGTTTCCTATCAGAGCTTCCTCTTGGAGGTCCAGTCTTCCAGACAACTTGGCTCTGCCTCAAGCTTGGCTTTAATCTCTTCTTTGGCTTCCAGGGAAGGACATGGCGGCAGTGCAAAGGACCCTGATGGCTCTAGGGAGTGTGGCTGTCACCAAGGATGACGGCTGCTACCGGGGAGAGCCATCCTGGTTTCACAGGTAAAGATTTTCTTTCCCACCCCCAGGAGCAGAGGGTGATTTTAACAAGAGGGAGGGTGAAAAGCCTTCTAGCTCCTCAGGGTATTTTACACACAATACCTCTCAGAGCAAGCATGCCTAGCCCCCACAGCTCGAGTCCGGGAACAAGGAAAGACTTACACTGCTAGTCAGACCCACCAGACCTACAGATCCTGCCTGCTTTGCCTTTGCTCACATTGTTTCTCTTGGGACTCAACTGACCCAGCGGCTTTTCTCAGAGCTGGCATGATGTCTGAATTTGGTTTTATTATGATCCAACTAGCCCTGAATCAACCAACTTTTTTTTACTAATTTGCTTACTTTTATACTTAATGAATGAAAAATGTTCTGATGTGTTTATTAAGCTCTCTCTTTCCCTCTCAGAAGTGGCCTGACCTCAGTATTAAATTAAATGGTCATGTCAGTAACGGGTCTCTTCCTAAAGTGATTTGCTTTTGTTGTTTATCTTGGGGAAAGGGCCGGAATAGCCAGGGAATTTCAATTCCACCCAATAGTTCAAGCAGGAGATGAAAAGAGTAACATTGTGGTAGATAATTAATGATTAAGTTCCCTAATTCCCTTCTCTTCTTGACAGTTATAAAAAGGTACCAGCTTGTCTCGTTTTAGGTGAACCTGGTCTAAAAATATCCTAGATACTTGAAACCCTGGTTTTAGTTTTATTAATGACTTATTGTGATCTCTCTGACCCATAAGATTATTTACTATGTGGTTCCTTACTGAAGTTTGCTGATTTCTGGGCTAGAATAACACATTTCCCTTCCTTAACTCACAGGCCCTTCAGCTCCAAAATGAAACATAATCCTTGGCTCTATGCTGGGAAGGATAGATTGGTATTAATGACATGCTTTGTAAGAGCTGATTTTAATTTTCACAAGGGCTTCAGGTAACTGTGGGAGAGAGTGAGAAGGAAACTCTGGGAGTGAAATCCCCAGAGAAGTTGCCACTGATTCTTTGTTGAAATTCTAGAAAACTCGGGGGTTCTATGGCGTAAAGAGTTCATGTATCATGGCAGAGTCATCTCTCCGGTTAGAGTCACAGCTCAGGGTGGGACCACAGCTCAGAATTGGGTGAGAGCTCATGGTAGGACCACAGCTCAGGGTAGGGACATAGCTCATAGTAGGGTCACAGCTTAGAGTGGGGCATTAAGCCATAATAGAACCAATCTCATGGTAGGCCCATAGCTCAGGGTAAGAAAATAGTTCGTAGAAGAGCCACAGATCATAGTAGGGCCCAGCTCATAGTAGGATTGTAGCTCAGGGTAGGAGCCTAGTCCATGATAGGACCTGATCTTCTACTAGGTGACCCCAGTAGAGCCTGTCTATCTGCAGCTCTTGGGAAAGGTTAACAGTATGCTGATCAGAATGACATATTTTAACTTACTCCCTCTTCCCAGGAAAGCACAGCAGAATCGGAGAGGATTTTCAGAGGAGCAGCTTCGCCAGGGACAGAACGTTATAGGTCTGCAGATGGGCAGCAACAAGGGTGCCTCCCAGGCGGGCATGACCGGGTATGGGATGCCCAGGCAGATCATGTGAGACGCCACCTCCCAACCCCAGTAGAGAGGATGAATGTTCCACACCACAGTCTCTATGATAAAGAAATAGTTAGTCACCTTCTGACCTTCTCTTTCTCAACGCCTCCTGTCCCTGGTTTTTGCAAGTGCTGCATTTCTGCTGAGAATCCGCGTTGCCTACTGCTGCCACCTTCGGTTCCTTAGAACTATGCAAAGACTCCGCTTCCTTCCTCTTCCTGAGCTCCTTCTTTGGCCTAAAAGTCTCCGTTTGTCTGATTATTTATTTATTTATTTGCCAAAAATTTCCCTCCTCAACGTATAGATCGCACCGAATAAACAGATTAGTCTTGTGTCTTCAAGTGTCAAGTTCCTTTGTTGTGGTAGAGACTTGGCAGGCAGGGCTGCTTTCTACTCTGTTCATAAGGCCAGTAAATGGGATTAAGCCTAAGCTGTATTGTAGACATAGGTTGGCTTTGAGGTAGGTCTTACAAGGCTGTGTTGTTCACATTGGCAATTGGGTTATTTACTAATGTGTTGTACTAATACAATTGGATTAGTAGTAGAAAGGTTTGGAAGAGTTTGTCTACTCAGAGCCCAAAGCTGTGAGCTCAAGAACAAGGTCTTTGACCCACCTTAATTTTTGAGTAGCTAATTTGTGCTTATTATTCTGAACCCTGAGGGGAGCAAAGAAATGAGCAGGTCAGAACCTCCATTTTTAAGATGCTCTCTATAGATGTGCAGCTAGTATCTAATGGATTGATGATCTTATTGAATGGGGTAGGGATGATAAATGGTTCAAGGAATGAACAGAAAACATTACAATTGTCTCAGAGTCAGAAAGAAATAACCTGCCAAATCTCAGGCAACACTGGAGCCAGCCGGAGTGGGGGGCAGGTAAAAAAAAGCTGGTAATTTGCCAGCACCTGGACATCTCCCCCTCCCACCCACCCACTTAGACTCTCATTTCTTCATTCCCATCATCATAACAATCTGGAGATGAGACTGTTGAAAAATTCATAGGGCAGAGGTTTACCTGGACAAGCAGAGAATGAGAGTCTAATTTGGAATTCCTATCTGCCTCAATATAGTCCAGTTCCCCAAACTCATCGGGAGCTGTCCAAGCTAGGGCCTGAGATGCTTTTTCCACTTTGCATTTGCAGTCAAGGTAGCAGATATGTCAACGAAAGTGAGCTCGTGGCCAGCAACTGGAAGACCTCAGGATAAGCGTGGGCAGGAAAAGCTATAGGTTATTGTGCTTAGTCAGACAGAAAGACAGGCACCTCATGATTTTATTTGTTATGTAGAAGATAGACAAAATGAATGCACCAAGTAAAGCAGAAATAAACTTTTAGAATGTAAGACCAAATTTGTGGTTTTCAGAAAGGAGGAGAAGGGTGTGGGTAAATAGGATAAAAAACATTAATAGTGAACAACAGAATCAGATTTTTAGTGGTAAGCATAGTGTTTTATATACAGATATTGAGTTATGTATAACATGCATAACTGAAACCTCTATAATGTTATATAATATATAATAACCTATATAATACAATGTTCCTTTTTTTAAAAAAAGATTTCTTTATTTATACAAGCACTGGGGTGCAGTCAGAAGCGCGGAGGGTGAGAGAATTCACCAGAGCCAGAGTGGAGACCAGAACAGGCAGAATGACAAAGTACACTGCTGAGGGGAGCAGCGGGTGGCAGGAGAGGTCTGTGCGCCATGTGGGACCCTCGCCAGGTGTCCGGGGATTGAACCGGCACTGCAGAGGCTGCTGGCAGCTTCGCAACCCAGCACTCAACTGCTGGGTCACTGGGGAGGCCCTACAATGTTCCTTTAAAAATGAAATGTTATTACCACTGTATTGCATATAATAATGAAGAATCGGATTGACATTGGATTTCTCAACAGTAAACTTGGATGATACAAGGTAATATTTTCAAGGTGCTAAAGGACAAAAATCATTAAACATTTTTACAGCTAATTTTTAAGTCCAAAAGGGAAGCAAAAATATCAACAAAGACCCTTTTCAAAAACAATTAAGTATGCCAGTAAGAAAAGTGTATTTCCAGGAAAATGCTATGTGTCATGTGAAGCGAAGGTAAGTAAATTAAATTAGAAATTTTCATTCTTGTTTAAATAAATAAGAAATAAAAAGTAAAGAGAACAAATACATCTATAATGATCCAAAACTAAAATTCCAGACACCACCAATGGGTGTGACATGACGGGAGAGGTCCAGAGAAAAGGGGTAGTTGAGAGCATGATAGGGAAAGTGTCTGGAAGTGACATAGAGACATTGATGAGTTTAAGAAATTAGAAAAAGATAAACATACTAGGTTCAACTCATTTCCTGAGGCTTAGTTTAACACTGATTTCAAAACCCAGGTCGGGTAAGAAGAGAAAATTGCAGACCAATTTCACTTGGGAACACAGATGTGAGAAATTCTAAATAAAATATCTAAGTAACTTCAGCAATGGATTTTAAAAGTCTGTTAAAATGACCTATTTTCTCTTTTTGAGATTTTTTTTTTTTTAACCGGATGGGCACTTTAAGGACAGCTTACAGATCCAGTCAGGAGTACAACTTAACCCATGTTCTATTCCTTGCCTTTTCTTCCTCTGACATCATTGAAATGGGAAGTCACTTGTTCTAATCTCTGTATTTTATGTAGAATAATAATGGAGAAAAAAGGTGATACAACATCCACAACATCATTTAGAATGTTGATTTTGGGAAGAGGATTTAAGTCTTTTTGCTTACATTTCCAGAGCAGTACACATTATTTTCTATTTCACTCCCCACTAATTTTGTCTTGCTCATACTTCTTATTAACTAATAATGTTCTAGTATTGCATTCTGTTGCTTCATTTATTTACTTATTCAAAGGCTGTCCTGGTATTTAGTAAAACCTATCAATGTGCTCAAGATATGAAAATGACTATAAAACTTTCCCTCCCAACCAACAAAAATGTATGGATTCCCTAAAGTATTTAAGGGAGAGTCAAAGAAATATGGACATGACCTTTCACTGAATGAATTTGTAGTTGAGTTGAGCAAACAGAATATACCATGTAACTCCTTATTCATTAGCTGCCTATTTAAGTTTAAGGTCAGATGATGGTGATGTTCACTAAGATCTTCTGAAGGAACATTTCTCTGGTCTGGGATGTTAGGGTAATGTTTGTTAGAAGAGGCTAGACTTAAGAACCTTTGACTTGAGCCATCATGAGCAAGTATCTGACTGCTTGTACCACACATCCTACATAACCCTACTGGGTTTAAACAAGGAAGTTGCTTGGATTTCCAGGTAAGCAAGGACTATAATGGTTTGAGAAATACTTGTAGCACCCGCACCTGGTAGTCTCATTCCATCTGGGACCACTAGGAGGTCAGATAAAACTTCAGGATCTTCAAGAAGAGCATACATTTCTTTAGTCATTTTCAAATGGCCCAATTCAGTCAGTGTTTGTATCAAAGGCTTAATTTGAATGCACAAAACTTTCCATAATGGTTTCAGAATCAAGATACTCAATTTTCTACTTCACAGATCTTTTGTCTCAAGTCAGGAGCCAAGATCAAGGCTCCTGAAGGTGACAGAAACAAAAGACCTGCTGAGGGATAGTGACATAGCTACACACGCCATTGATAGGCATGTACTGGGCACCAGTGTGAATGCATGTCCTGTTCCTGGTACTCTGATAAATCAAAGAAAGAAAAAAAAAAAAGATGAATTAAGCAAAATCTGACTCCAGAGACACTAACTAGGCCAGAGTTCTTTATTTTCCCTTTTATCCCTTTCACCAGCAACTGTGACTGAAGCTGGGTTATGTCAATGGAAACACAAAGCTCACTCTTCATAATGTCTTGTTTCTTATTCCCAGGCATGCTGCCATTGTAGTTATCATGCACAGAAAGTTTTAATGACATAATAGATTGCAGCACTATTGTTGATAGTAAATTTAATTGCCATGGCTTCAAATTAGCAAAACTGCTAATTTTACCAGTCATTGAAATGGAAATAATCTTGTTGACTACGAATCTTTCACTGCTATGGTAACTGTAAAGCACAAAGATAGAATTTTAAATCATTCTAGCATTATTGGCAGAAATGAACACATAATTCTTGTGAGCTGTTTTATATGCCTAGCTCCTTTGGACATTTTGAAGTTTCAATTTTCCCAATTAAACAGGCTATGGGGGCTGCTTGTTTAATGAAGTAGGTTCAAGGCCATCTCTGGTTTGGTAATGCCCCACATTGTACAGATGATAAATAAATTTGAGGTTACTACATCTCCTGAGTAAAGTAAGATTCTCTATTCCCAAACATTGTTTAAGAAACTCTTCAAATAGGTACCAATCCATGATAGTTTATTACCCATTTCAGCTCCATAAAATCTTCTGGTTTGATTAGATCCAGAGTAATGTCAAGTCCTTTTTTTTTTTTTTTTTCAAAAAAAAAAAAAAAAAGAGCAGTCTTTGCTTCACTCAAATTAGAGATCTACTTAGCATGTTATGTATTCTTTCTAATTACAAGCTGTGGTGATTGAGGGAAAGTTAACTTTAGATAGTCATTATGTAAACTTGTGTCTCCTTGGGGACACTACTAAGCCATTAAAACCACTGCTTAGGGAATAACTGAGTTGGATTCTTCTAAGTTTCTGGTGTTAGCTTTTATCCATGTGATGTGACATGCTGTAAGTTGTAGAAATGGGCATTTTCATATCAGGACAATTCTTTGCCATTATGTGTACCCAACAAACAAACAAAAAGATAATTGAATACTTTCTAACATTAGGCATTTTTGCAGTATATGATAATTCAAGGTTGCCTTGTAATTCAAGAAGTGCTTGTGACATAATCCATAGTGGATGAGTCTCGGAGGTAATACTCTTTGGAAGCACACAGTGATTCTAGATGTTGATTTGTAGCTATTTTATATTTTGCTGCTGCCTTATTAATAATACAAATCTTAATTTTTAATATGCTCTAGTTGTAAGGTATTTGCATTGGACCATCAGGTTGATTTATCCTTTATATATTTCAAAATAAGTTCTTCCCCTAATAAAACTTTGTAAAATATTAAAATAATACAGGGATGTGAAAGATCCTTTTTAAATCCCATAATCTGAGCAAACCATTTTCCACAATTTAGTGCATGTCATAAAATATTAAAATACATGTGTAGTCATTATAACACTTTTAGAAAGTCTCCATCTTTTTTGTCCCTTGGCAATAAGCTATTTTCTCTTAGTTACAGCCTGTTAATAGCACTACTACTAGAGCTTTATAGAAACTGGGGGATAGAAATTTTCTTAGGAAACAGGAAGATGTGACTTACAAGGATGCCTCAACAAGAAGGAAGAGGAAGCTCTTCTAAATGGAAATGACTGAATAATTTTTCATTGGTAATCCACTGAGTGGATGTTTCATATTTCATTTAATTAATTCTACTGTTGAATTTTAGAATGTTTCTAAAAATCACCATTAAAATCAATGTATTACGCATTGATTTTAGAGCTACCTGTAAAATGATTTCCTAGATGCTAAATTAGCTTCCACAGTAAAAGTTTACAGTCTTACTTGCAAAATATGTGGCCTCTTCTCCACATCCTCAGCAGCATTATCACTTCAAAAACATATTTGTGAATATTTTGAAAGATACCATCTGCAGATGAGCATGTTAATGGAACTTGGTGTTCTTCCTGTGCAGCTGTGAAAGAATTTTATGATTACTGGGTCCTTGTCCTAAATCCCAGCATTTTTCACCTCTGCCAGAGAGAGCATTAAATCTGTGTGCTGTTCATGCTTATTAATGACTATGAAGTACACAGGATTAGGAAAGACAAAAGGGTAACTGGAAAAAAATGTAAAATATGGGAATAGAACAGAAATTATAGTATTCAGAATTCAACTTGAATGTCTTAAGCAAGAGAACGAAGGAGAAACGTGGTAAATTGATTTGGCACCCTGAAAGCAAACATCTCATGTGGCAAGAAGCCCATTATATAGTCTCAAAATAAATAAGTCAAATTTTATGACCCTGAACTGAGAATGTGAAGATATTTTAAAGGGCAAGGATAAATCTTTCTGTAGTTTAAATGTGTTTAGGATGAATATTGCCCTACTAACCTTTATTTTAATGAAACAGATATTGAATGGCCTTCTGTAGGATAAATTTAAAGATGCATTTGGGTTCTACATTCTTGAATCAATACTGCTTTGCAAGAACAATGCATCAGTCTTATGATGGGATGAGACTGACTCCCACAGATTGTATAATGAGCTAATCCTGCTTCAGAAAAATTGAAGGGAGAGATAATGACTGTAGGGTAAGGTATAAGTATCAGGCTTTTCTGCCCTCCTGCCATTAGGATAGATGAGGGAACCCTGTGCATGCCTGCTGGCAGACACCTGAAGTGTACATTTGGGCTGAGAGACTGAGTATATAAGGGCGGCATCACGGGGATGCCAGCAGAAGCCGAGAGAAGAGAATCAGAGAAGCAGAACAGAAGCCGAGAGAAGACGAAGCTGAGCAGCAGAGCAGCAGAGACCACCAGAGAACGCCGGAGAGCCCAGATAGAGTGAAGACTTGCTGGGGGCTGAGAGGCCTGCCAGGCTCCGGGTCCCCCAGATACCCTGCTGTGTATCTGGTAAATGCCAATGAAAGCCTGCAAAAGCCACTGTGGGTTCCAGGACTCTGACTCCTCCATCACCTGCCCTCCCACCCCACCGTCTGCTGGGATCATAGAAAACCTGCTCAGTGGCCCCTTCCTGCCCCTACAATGACCTAAGGGAGTTTCACTTGAAAGATATTTATTAAGCACTTACTAAGTGTCAGGCAGTCCATACAACCTATTTTCTCCAAAGCTTATGATAATTGTGTGAGATGAGCATTCATGTAATTTTCCAGGTAAAGAAAGTAAGGGCTAGAGAAGTAGGTGTGCCACGTTTTCACAGTCAGTAAGAGAGAGAACTGGAATTTGAACATTATCATTCCAGAATTTTATGAGTTCCACTGTACTTACTGCTACACCTTAGACACAGTGCTGTGCTCTGGGTAAACACAGGTAAATATGTGGCCCCTGAATTCAGCTAGCACTCAATCACTCACTCCCTGGTAGTAACTCAGTGAAGAGCTCACCTGTGTATTGTTTAGGAAAGCATATATGTGTATGATTTTCTGCACCCAGTTCAAAGAATGTGTTTAATTCCATCCTGAGTTTAGAGTACCCTGGCATATAGAAGTGAGCAATACTTAAGGTAGCTTATTTCACATACGAATGTTTAGCATATGATTCTTATCAGAATTATTCCTGCAAAGCTATGCAACTATTATGGAAATCCTTTACTTTTCTCTGGAATCTTTTAGTATCAGGATTAAGGTATAAGATGAATGAGGCATTGTTGTTGGGTACAAAGTTAATTTTGAGACACAAGCAAATCTATCATATTCCCCTCTGTGGCAAAGGGAATAAGGCTAGGGAAACTAAGTTTTTGGCAATGTCATATTCATTAATTCATAATAATTAATAGATATTATTAATAATTAAAACTGTAGCCAAGATTTCTGGGGCATGTGCTGGATATCAGCCCCCATGCTACCATTAGGAATTCTTAAGGAATAATCAGCTGATGTGGGTTTATGACAAGGAGAGTCAGGAAGCAGAATCCTGATTATAGTAACTCACAGTCTGATACAGTCCCATGGATAGATTCCACCCTTTGCTATTTGCTAAGAGACTCAGGCATTTTATCAGTGATGTCGAAGAGCCTAGATCTCGAGAAAGGGATTTAGTAGCTGCGAGTAACTGTCAGTTTGAGATAGCAAGGATTTCTAGTGATATTCAACTTGTGAAAGAAGTGCAAAAATACCACTTAAGATAAAACTCTTTCCAAACCATTGGAGCAAACTGATGCGCTGAGTGATCACTTAGCAGAGAATCCTCTCACACGCCCTTTATGCTTGATGAGAAAGCAGGAGGCCAGCAGCTTCGCCCTCAGTAAGTCAGATGCGCTCTGCCTGCTGGGAAAACAATACAGTCCACTGGAGGCTTCTGCATCCTGATGGGAGCCTATGAGCATGGCCAAGCATATTTTAGAATTCTCAAGTGAGATCAATAATAAAGTAACAGCCAGGTGACCAATAAATTACCTATCTCTGATACCTTGAGATTTTAGGTAAACCTTAATCAAATAGAGATGTGGGGTAAACTGAGTAAGAAATAATTTAGTAGCTAATGCTGTAGAAACCATACAGATATTATATGTTAGTTGGAACAAAACCAGAATCTACAAGTGGTTTACAACTGAAGAAAGAAAAGGATCCTGCTCTCGCCCAACCAGCCTTAATTCTGCATTATATAGCTTCTCTTACTAGGTAAGGCAATTTTTTCGTAGTAAAGGGTCTAATTTTGAAACACTTCTCTCTTCTGTGGGGGGATGGGTTGGGGAGAGCAGGATTTTCGGTTCCACATCTCTGATGTTTTTATTTGGATTTCAATGTGCTCCTAAGCATCTGAATCTTGTCTGCCATTTGTAAAATTATATCAAAGCTGCTGGGGCCTCTAATAGGGGGTGATATAGGATAATGAGCAAACAGTCGAATAGTATTTATTTCAGATTCTGGATTATGCATATAACCTGTGGGGAAGTTGACATGACAAGGCACTAAACTCTGCAGAAGCTTGGAGCACAACACAGACAAATGGAGATGAGGTAGGTGGAGAAGCTGACTCTGCAGAGCAGGGTGGGGCTTGAATCTGTAACAAGTACCCTGCCCTCGAGGCCAATTTAATACACATTTTAAAAGGACTCAGCTAGCCCTGTTCCTTTTGTCTTCACTGCCTCTTGTTTTTATTTTTTTCTTTTTCTCAGATGACTCTCTGTGCCAATTATTTCATCTTTCCTATCAAAAGTGTTCTCACTTTTTTCATCTTGTTATTTTGCCAGACTTCTCCTTTCAATCTGATTAATTGAGTTGGTTTTTAAAAATGTATTCTTTTATAGTCTAGAGACTTTTGTATAATTTCCAAGGTCAATAATTTTTAGTAGAGCAGATATATTCTTTCATTCAGCAATGTTCTGATTTAGCTCCTACTGTTATAGGACAGGGAGAGGGGCAGCCCAAACCCCACAAACCTGCCAATTCTAAATGGGTTCTGCCATCCGCCGCATCAACACAAAACATAGGAGACTTTAATGGGAAGGAACTTTAATAAAACTAGGAAACAATACAGGTAAGGCAAAGAGTCTAGTTTCTAAATGAAGCACCCAAAGTTACCCGTCCCCTCGTGGGTAAAACTCCATCCAAATGGGATTGGCCCAGAGCAAGGCCCCAAAGCCTGCCACAAGTCTAAAGCACCTTCCAGTGGGGACCCACAGAAAAGGGTCAGAAACAACCAAACAAGCCCGGAAGGAAAAGAGCAAAATCAACATCAAGATAAAAGCTGCCATTGTCACCTCCCCATGGGTCTCACCCCAGTCCAGGACCAAGAGACAAGCGCAGTTTTTTCAAATGTCTCTAGGCAACATGCGCCTCCTCCAGGTCTCCTGGCTCCATCCTGCTTCCTTCCTCAGTCTCTTCTGCAGCTTCTCCTCTCCCTGCTCAGCTCCAACCTCCCTTGGGTGGGGCAGGGAACCTGGAACTTCCCCCTTTCCTGGGGACCACCCTGTTACAATCCCCCCTTTTAATTTTTATTAATAGGTCCTTTTAAGCGCGCGGGTGAGGACCCACAGTCAGGCACCCTGTTTTGTATCGGGGTTGCTCTACAACACTACCATGAGCCAGATGCTTTGTTAGCTCAGTAGGATGCTAGCTTTTTGAGTTTACCAACTTGGACCAATCTGGACCCCTTTGGTTTTAGGTTAGGGGTATGTTGCAGAACAGCTTCTGGACTAGTTTACTAGTTTATCCCAACCACAGTTTATACTGAAACCAACACCCTTTATAACAGACACTTAAAAAGAGCAAAGAGCTCTTTGTAATGGACTCACTGAACAAAAGGGGGAAAAGGCATCAGTCATCCATCTCCTTATTCTCCCTGGTCTAATGTAGGCTAATCTCATCTGAACATTTGATCCTTGCTGTTGATGTGACTGATCATGGATGATGTGCTAAATACTCCTCCTGGACTATGGCTCAGTTATACAATCGCATCCATCCTCCTCATCACAGAAGGAGATGGTATCAGAAGAGTCTGGTGGGTTTATGCCCTTACAACTGCTCTAGCCTATGACTAGGCTCTAGATTTTTGGCAGTGCTGTCCACTGGAAGCAAATTCACTCTGTATAGAGGGGCAATCCTTCAACAGTCACAGTGGTCTACATTATTGGGTGGAATGTGCTTAAAACTGTGTCGCCCCCAAAGATAAGTTTAAGTGCTCTAACTCTTACTGCTTCAGAATATGACTGTATTTGGAAATAGTCTCATAGCAGATGTAATTGGTTAACATGAGATCATCCCCAAGCAATGTGGGGCCCTAACTCAACATGGCTGGTGTCCTTACAAGAAGAGAAGAGACACAGGAGGAGAGAGTCCCATGTGATAAGGGCCAGAGACTCATGTCCTCCAGATGAAACCCAATGAGCACCAATGAGTACCAGCTACCTAGAAGCTAGGAAGAAGAAAAGAAGGATTCTACCCTACATATTTCAGAGAGACCATGGCCCAGCTGACACCTGGATCTTGGAATTCCAGTCTCTAGAACTGTGAGACAATATATGCCTGTTGTTTGAAACCCATCAGTTGGTGGGGATTAGATGTAGGAGGTGCAGGAAATGAATACCCTGTGTTTGCCAAAGATGCAGTGTCCTGGCTGCTGCTCTATTCATTTCTCCAGGTGTGTTTTCAGGTTGCACCTTCAAGGATGAGGTTATGTTTCCGTCTTAGACAATGAGCAAATTGATTATTGCTTGCTATAAAAATGGTGGCTTCTGTGTATTTATATCTATTTTTGATGTCTCAATCTATCATCTATCAAATCTGCCTAACTACTTTGAAAAGTTGGAAATTTTGGAATACTTTTCTTTCACATAAAAATATGCAGTAATCTTATTTTGAAATTTTCTAATTCCTTAAGAAAATGGGTTTGCTTTTTGTTCATTTGGTAAATAGAACATGGGCTCACAGGCATTCACATGCTAGAAAACTCATAAAAATTCTGAAAAGCAGTGCTGACACTAATACCTTTTAATGTTGTCATCACTGAAGCTAGAGTTTTCCCTGCTGTATGATTACCATGTAGAAGAATAATTTAATAATTTAATAAACAATAGTTTCCAAAAGAAAAAAAATGGTGACTTCTCAAGGTTTAGTATTCCTCAACTGTGGTATAAGCTCACTGCATTCATCTGCATCATTTTGTATCACCCCTATGGGGACTTGTCAGGAAAACAGAACCAATGCAATCATGCTGCTTGCTGAGCTATGAATCTCATGTCTTCTACCACCATCTATGACATAGTAACAGGCTAACTTATTAACTTGTAAATTAACTTGTAAATAAGATGCAATTAGTTTTTGAAGTTTATCACATTGAAAAAGCTAATACAGGGACTTTGTCTTCAAGAAGCTTGGAGGTAGGATATACACACAAGCTAAATAAACAGCAAGACAACATGAGGTGCCATGAGGAGTGTTTGCAGGATTAATATAACACTCTTTGTCTCAAGTGCTACATGTACAATAAAAGTTTTGAGTTAGGGGGAAGAAGAAATTGCTGTGGAATGGGTAGAAAAGCTTGTAGGTAGTTACTAGTTGGGTGTTGAGAATGGCTGGAGTTTGAATAGTAATGTGTATTGAGAGCACAGGATTTGGGGAGAAGGTTGTTAATATTAGCCTCCTCTGGGATTCTAGCATTTTGTTGAGAACTCTTTGACAGTGTGTATTACATGTGTGTCAGTAGTCTGCATATTTGCTGTATCTGTGGACAATGTTTTTTTTTTTTTGAAGACTTGTTTATTTATACAAGAACTGGGGTACAGGTCAGACGCGCGAAAGGGTGAGAGAATTCACCAGAGACAGAGCGGGGAGCAGAACAGGCAGACAGACTGAAGTACACTGCTGAGGGGAGCAGCAGGTGAGGCAGGAGAGGTCTGCTGCACCATGTGGGAATCTCCCTGGCCGGCTGGGAAAGGAACTCGCGCTGCAGAGGCTGCGGACAGCTTCACAGCACTGAGCTCAACCCGCTGCACCACTAGGGAGGCCCCTCTGTGGAGAACTTTTTAAGGGCAGTGGTAAGTTTTATTTATTGTTAAAATATTAGGCATCTGTCACCTAGCAGGCATGCAGTTGTCATTGAGTCAATAGATGGATGGGCGAATACATGGATGAATAAAGCTTGAAAATGTGTAATTTACAGAGTAGATTGAGTATATGCGACAGGAGGACAGTTTGAAGCCTGGTGCCACCATGGGGAAGAACTTGAATGTCCAGGTGGGGAGACTAGAAAGGAGACTGGGTTGCCATTTGCCAAGGAGAGAGCTGACTTTAGAGAGGTATTTTAAGATTTATTTAGTCTTGATGAGTACACAAAGGATGAGCCAAGAGGAGGAAAACCAGCTAAGGAGACACCACGATTGTCCAGATCTAGGGGTTCTCTGAGACGCCCACTACCAGTTATTGCAAGATCCACGTGATGTGACACAAAGGATTAGAATCATGCTCCTTGTGAGTCAGCAGGGAAAGAGAAGCCAGAATCTCTGTCGAGTCACATTATTACAGGGCACTAAGATGGATGGCGATACGTGATTGGCTGGCTTCCCAGCCTTCTGTGCGACCTTGGGATTCCTCAGGATTCACTCCCCTCTGCAGAAGCTCAGTGATGAGTGGTGATCAGATGGCAACTTTGCACATGGTCATTTATCACAGCAGAGAGAAGTGGATCCTAAGTGGCAGAAATGGAATTGTCAGTTGCTAGAGAGCTGGCAAGGGTGGAAGTATCATTCCCACTGCTCAGCACCTGCTGTACCAAGACCTCAGAACCTGGCACAGGGTAGATAGGTGACTTAGCCCAATTTCTAGACCTCATCACTGGGACAGAAGGTTGAAACATTTACAATATTTTTGCGTGTTGAATTCATGTTTTGGGTCAGTTATGTGCTCCCCGTGGCCACTGCTGAAACCCATGGGGAGATGTTTCTCTTTCTGTCCAGGTCAGTGCTCACTGTCTGCTCAACTGGTCAGCAGGCATCTGCCCCACATCCCCACTCCCCTCAGCACAGGGGCTTTTGTTCCTGGGAAAGGAACAGAAACCTCTTCACTGTCTTTTTAATTTTTTTGACAATTTATTTTCTTACATCATTGTTGTTGTTTTTTTTTTTAAAGATTTATTTATTTATACAAGCACTGGGTACAGTCAGAAGCGCAGGAGGGTGAGAGAATTCACCAGAGCCAGAGCGGAGAGCAGAATAGGCAGAAGGACCGAAATACACTGCTGAGGGGAGCAGCGGGTGGCAGGAGAGGTCTGTGCGCCATGTGGGACCCTCGCCAGTGGCCGGGGATCAAACCAGTGCTGCAGAGGCTGCGGGCAGCCTCGCAGCTCAGCGCTCAACCGCACCCGCAGGGGAGGCCCACATCATTGTTTAATTTTGCACAATAATTGGTTTCTCCCCCCAGGTGTAGTCCCATGGTGTAGCTCTCCCACCACCATGTCACCTGTGGTCCATCTCCCCGTCCCTTGTGCTCTTCCCTCCCCTGTTTTGACCCCTTTCTGCCCATCCCCTGCTGGGGGCCTCAGATCTCTTGGCAGCTTTTAAGTTTTGTCTTTTTTTGACCTTCTGTTTGGTTTCTCTCTATTCCACATATAAGTGAAAGTTTCTGATATTTGTCATTTTCCCTTCTGACTTATTTCACTCAGCATAATCCCTTCCACCTCCATCCATGTTGCCACAAGTGGCATGAGTTTGTCTTTTTTGATCACTGAGTATTATACTATTTTCATCACTGTCTGTCAAGCTGTTTCTGATGAGAAACACCAGCCTATGTCTGGCCATTGTACTTGTTTTTGGGATCGAATGGGCTCTGACCAGAACTTCCATGCCAGTAAAACAACAAGCATGCTTGGTCACCTAGACTTTTATTATGTACCCCAACTTTCTTTGGCACTGTTTCTCAAAACCAGGGACTTATTTAAAGTATTTGTCTCCTGGATATGATCATTTCCCCTCAATACTTTATCAAAAACAATTTCAAAATTTCAGCTGAAATAATTTTACAATATAAATATCCATAACCCACACACAGAGATTCTACCATTAATAATCTAGAGGGATTATTTTTTGATAGCCCTTTCTACACAATGAAAATATTTTCAGTAATAATCTTGAAACAAAATGAATATTAATAGCTAGAAAAATCAGTGAAAAACTGTCAAATTGTTTGTATGATTATGCTAGGAAAAATAAAATTAACAAAGTAAACATTACATATAAAATAATATGTATGAAAATATATTTTGCAATATAAATGAACTCCAAGTGGTTATGTAGGATAACAGAAATTAAATAATGATGTTGTCTTTATAATTATTGTGCTTTTATTATTTACTTTGAATCTTCTGTTTAAATGCAGACATATGTAGTCCCCCAGGGATGGTTGAAGACTGGGATCTGCTGCAAGTAAGCTCAAATGATTCTAAACAATTAGAAAATTACTCGTGTAATGTCACATGTCATAATTCTCTTGTGTTTGAGACCAGTTGTAGAATGGGAACTCTCCAGTAAACTTCTATAGGACATTCATTATTTATTAAAAGATCTGCAATAAAAATGCACTCATAGGGCCTGCCCTGGTGGCGCAGCAGTTGAGCGCTGGGTTGCGAAGCTGCATGCAGCCTCTGCAGCACCGGTTAGATCGCCAGCCACTGGCGAGGGTCCCACATGGCGTGACAGACCTCTCCTGCCACCCGCTGCTCCCCTCAGCAGTGTATTTCATCAGTCTGCCTGTTCTGTTCCCCGCTCTGGCTCTGGTGAATTCTCTCACCCTCCCGCACTTCTGACCTGTACCCAGTGCTTGTATAAATAAATAAATAAAAATCTTAAAAAAAAAAAAAAGCACTCACTCTAAGCTTACATAGATATTATCAAAACTCAGTTGCAATGGCAGCAATTGCTTTGAACTAACACAAGTCAAAGATTTTTTTTCAAGGAGTGATTTATCACTGACATTGTTTAGAAACGGGGGCTATGCGATTAATTAAAAAAGCAACCAGTAGTTGTATTGATGATTTTTAAAAAATTCTATACATATAGTGCAACCTTTTATGATGTACTGCTCCTTCTCATTCTTGGTGGTGTCAAAGAGACACAGGGAGACAGTAGTGAAAGGTTATAAAGATAGATTTTATTTGGTACTATTGCAATAGAGGAAAGAGACTTCAGAATAGAACTGAGCTCAATTCCAGCCTTGGCAAAGAGATCTGGTGATTTGCAGCTAATGAGCAGAGCAGGATTCTTGCTACAAGTGAACTGGGCAGGCCAAGGACAGAGCTGGAGAATGAAACCAAGCTGAACGCAGTGTCAGTCAACCTGTCTGACGTTTGACTCTCAAGGAGAGTCTTTGGTCAGGGACCAGTGCTCGGGACATAAGTTATACAGGTGAAATGAGCAAGTTCTAGAAACCAGGAAAACAACAAAGTATGGCCAATTAAAGAGGACTTCTTTTTTTTTTTTAAATAAATTTTATTTTTATATTCCCCATACAATTGCAACACCCTTATTTTGACCCCAATCCCTCCCCTCCCCACCCCCCACCCTCCATAGACTGTCTCTGGTTCATAGTTTTTTGTTGATTTTCATTTTCACTTTCTTATAGTTATTCATTTTCCTGGTCCCGTATTTAAGTTTTCTAGATTCCTGCTATGAGTGAGACCATCCGGTATTTTTCTTTTTCTTTCTGGCTTATTGCGCTGAGCATGATCCCTTCCAGCGCCATCCATGTTGCTGCAAATTGCATGTGTTTATCTTTTTTGAATGCTGAGTAATATTCCATGGTGTATATGTACCACATCTTCTTGATCCAGTCATCTATTTTTGGGCATTTGGGCTGTTTCCAAAGCTTAGCTATTGTAAATAGTGCTGCTATAAACAAAGGGGTGCAGGTGCTCTTTGGAATTGATGTTTCTGTGTCCTTTGGGTAAATACCTAGGAGTGGAATTGCTGGATCATATGGAAGCTCTATGTTTAGTAGGTCCAGAAATCTCCACACAGCTCTCCATAGTGGTTGGACCAGTTTGCACTCCCACCAACAGTGCGGAAGAGTTCCTTTTTCTCCACATCCTCGCCAACATTTGTTGTTGCTAGTTTTTTTAATATGTGCCATTCTCACTGGTGTAAGATGGTATCTCATGGTAGTTTTGATTTGCATTTCCCTGATTACAAGTGATGTTGAACATTTTTCCATATGCCTGTTGGCCATCTGCATTTCCAAAGAGGACTTCTTTTTAAAATTTCCCAATCTTATAATTAGAAAACACAAAGCATCATTAGTTATTTCATCAGTTATGAATAAACAAAAGCTGTGAAGCCAACTTGTACAACATGACACAATTTGTCAATCTGACTTTATTCAGCTAATCTTTGATGCTTTCACCAGGCAGTTTTTCACTGGTTTTCTTACTATAGGTGAGTTTGTGTTCAGATCTGGAGAGCGGTTTTTCCTTTGCAGGGTGACTGATGAGCTTTCTCTTGCCACCTGGTACCCTCAGGAAGCAAGTCTGTCATAGATTCAAGCTGTGCTCAGGTGGAAACCATGTCCTTGATGCAGAGGGAATTCTGACCATGCGCCTCAGGACTAGCCTTCTCTTCCCAAACGTGAGCCTGATTCAGATTGATGTGGAGAAGAATGGGGAGGATGGTAACAGGGTTTTACTTGAAAGTACCAGGGTTTACTGAGGACAGCAAAAGGAGGGGAGAAAAATGCCTCACTCTTGAGCTACTCTCTTAGAGAGCGAGGTTTCAGGAGGGGGCTTGTGATGCGAGCAAGGGAAAAGACATGGAGAGTTCTAAGAAGTGGCACTGAAGGGCTAAATTCAAACTCTTAATGATTATTAGATGCAGGCAAAAAAGTTAAATTCTGTAAATATTTTTATTTGTTTTAAATATTTATTTTTGCATATAAGAACTGAGACGTAAGCCAGAGGTGGGGGTAATGGGGGATGAGAGGATTCACCGGAGAGAGTGGGGAGCAGAACATGCAGATCTAATGAAATATACTGCTGAGGGGAGCAGTGGATGAGTCAGGAGAGGTCTGCCGTACCATATAGGTTAGCTCCCTTGCGGGGGATCGAACTTGTGTTACAGTAGCTGGCAATAGCTTGATAGTGCTGTCTTTATTGTTTTTTTAAGATTTATTTATGCATACAAGAACTAGGGTACAAGCCAGAGGTGTGGGGGGTGAGAGAATTCGCCAGAGACAGAATGGGGAGCAGAACAGGCAGATCTACTGAAATACACTGCTAGGGGGAGCAGCGGGCGAGTCAGGAGAGGTCTGCTGTGCCATGTGGGTAGCTCTCTGGTCAGGGATTGAACTCGTGCTGCAGGGCTGTGGACAGCTTCATAGTGCTGTGTCTTAACCCCTTGTGCCACCAGGGAGGCCCCATAGTGCTGTCTTTAACCCCTGCACCACCAAGAAGGCCCCAAATATTTTTAGATTGTTGGACTGTGGCCTTGTGAGGCAAGCAGCAGGCCTTGAGGATAGGCTCTGAGGGGCCTGGCTCATACTAGAGTTATATTTAGAAACGGTTAGTTTGGTTACAAAGCTGACCGCTAGATCCCTTTAACTCAGACAATATAGCCATGAGGCAGCTTCAGTTTCTGAACCGGACCTGGTGCATGTAAATTGATGCCTTTCCTCTGAAAGCTAGCTTGAAGGCAGCAACCAGTTCTTCTCAAGCGAGAATGAAAGGAGTTGAAAACCGGCTCTGAGATACCTCTGTATGGTCACATACAAACACCTAAAAATGGACAAAGAAAAGAGTGATGCTTCACCCAAACCTGCTGATGTGGATGTAAGTAGAGTGTGGAAAGCCTTCTCTCTTACTTGAATGCCACTTATTGTTGACCTTGTTAGTAAAATAAGACCATGTTTCCTTATAAGAATAAGGAGAACAATAACAAAATGCTTTATCCTCCTATGATACTTTAATGGATTTTACAAATGTGACCTTGTTTTTTTAAAGTGCTGTACTTGGCAATTGATTTGAAGCTGTTTTTCTAAAACTCTAGGAAAATTGCACTGATCTCTATACAAATTCCATTTTAAAATTTAATCAGTGCCAACTGAGCTGCCTATAATGTGTTCCGCAGTTAAGACACAACCTAGCCCTTGTCAAGTCCACATGAGCCAGCATTTAGGTGTGTTTTCATCTTTTGCTTCTTTGCAGGAATATTTAAAGTAGTTTGACACCATGGTCAACTCATCCTACAATAGAATGTTTTTCTCTTTAGAAACACCATCTTCTGTCCTGTAGGATACCCCATTAAATGAGGTCTTGTCTAGTTCAATTTCACCAGGACGGAATATGCTACATTTCACTCCAGGGATTAACAAGGGGGGTTGACAAGGGTGTTTGGCAAAAAGAATGAGATAGCCATGAATAATTCAGAATGTACTTAGCCACATATTGTCCCTCCAACTGGTAGGATTAAAGACAGGAAAACATGTACTCTGAAGGGAAGAGTAAGGGACAATAACAGAAAATGATAAAACTCTTACAAGAACTTGAGATTATTTCTTTGGAGTTGGTGTTCTCGACTGCTGCCTCTAAAAGAATGTGTGGTTAAATGTCACCACTGGAGTTTAGTTAACCTGACATGTATAAATCTCTCCTTCAAAGAAGCTAAACTCTCACATGCACTATTAATGAATTTACAGCATCAAATGACAGAGGGTAGAGGAGGGGAAAAAAAACAAATAATGTATTTTTTCCTCTTACATATAACACTTTGCACATCACTATACTAACAGCAATAATTTTATAATTTAATAGGAGCCCACTCATTCTTTGATTTTATTTATTTATTGGTTTTTTTTTTGATTGCGGTAACATTGGCTTACAACATCGTGTATGATTCAGGGCTGCTATTCACACCTCTGCAGATGCATGTTACCACTCCACACCCACCTCCATAAAACATTTTTCATTTATGATTGAGAAACTGACTCGTGATTAATTCACTGGCAGTCTTAAATGTGCACATATGTAAAACAGTGGTAAAATAAGCACGTTGATTCCTATCCTACAATCCTGCCCAAACCAGAACATCACCCATAACTTTTTCTTCCTACACTCAGTCACGAAGCCATTAATAGGAAATCAGTAGTGTCTGCAAAGAACTCACTTGTATTCTTACTTTGGATCCTATCTAAGCCTAGAGCAATTAGTTGTGGAAGAAAAGCTATGTAATACAAACATTACAAAAACAAATTCCTACAGCTGCCTATCCATGAAGTGACTTATGTATATCCCCCACCTCCTGATCCTCAGCTCCTCTACATAGATTCAGGTCTATCTTCTGCAGGATCAGTTTAGCAGAATTAAAGACTTGGAGCGAGACCCTGGGAACCATTGCACTAGTGTTCTATCAGTGCCTGGTGTTTCTGATCATAACTGTGTGATTTAATGCAAGTTAATTTATTATGCTTATGTAAATAATTTGGTGTATTTAGATTTTTTGGCACCAAGCTCCTCTGACTGGATGGTTCCATTTTATCTCTAGACTACTTGTAATTGCTAATACATTTTTTTTTTTTTTAAGATATCCAGCATTTCAGTTCAGGTGGTCAGTGCCCAAGGGAAGCTGCCAGGGAGGCGACCACCACGAAGGCCCATCAGCAAAGTCAGACCCAAGAAACAATGCAAGAAGAAAACTCCTTTTTGGAATATCCAAAACAAAATCGTTCTCTTCACGGTATTTTTATTTATCCTAGCTGTCATAGCCTGGACACTTCTGTGGCTCTACATCAGTGAGTGAAAAATCTGTCTTCCTCTGGTTTTAGGCTTGCCTCATGAGTGTTTCTGATAAAATTTTCCTATTTCCTAGTGTAGAGGCAGGCTAGGCACTGACCACGTTTTCTATGATCCGGCAGATGGGTAAATGAGGAAAGATTCTTGGAGCCTTTGATGGGTTTCTCAGGCTTTCATTGAGCTGTTACATACAGAGCAGCAACCAGTTACATGGCAAGCAGGGGTGCGGAGGGAGGGAGGGCAGGAGGCTGGCAGGCCTCCAAGCCCCAGCAAGTCTTCACTCTGGGCTTCTCTGGCTTTTTGTTTGTTTGTTTGTTTGTTTGTTTGTTTATACAAGCACTGGGTACAGTCAGAAGCGGGAGGGTAAGAGAATCCACCAGAGCCAGAGCGGGGAGCAGAGCAGGCAGAAGGACCTAAGTACACTGCTGAGGGGAGCAGCGGGCAGCAGGAGAGGTCTGCGCGGCATGTGGGACCCGGCGCTGCAGAGGCCGCGGGCAGCTTCGCAACCCAGTGCTCAACCGCCCTTCTCTGGCTTCTTTCGCCCCTTCTCTCTCCTGCTTGTCTCCTGCTTCTGCTCCGCTAGGTGACTGTATCAATACTGCTCCCCTGGCCCACAGAAGTAAATAAGACAGTTTGCAATAATGTAACAACTGCAGGTGCCCCATCAGGCAGGGCAATCCTAATGGTGGGAGGGCAGAAAAGCCTGAAAACCATTTACCAAACCATTTTACGCGACACCTAGAGAGTAGCCATTTCCAAAATTGTTGGTGTTTTAAGGAGAAACCAGCCAGAATTGTTTTCTCTATTTCTTCTTTTACCACCACTGTTTTCCTCCCAAAGGAGAACAACAAGAGGATGAGAGATGGGGGTACGCTGAGAAGAGCTGAGGGAGCTTCTGGCAGTTCAGAAATGCAGTGCACTTACAGCTTTTAAAAAATGAATGCAATGCCACGCTGCTTCACTTCCTTATTCCACCCACCGCCTGTTTCCAGGCAACCTTACATTTCCAGCCCCAAGAGCATCATTCTGCTCAGGCATCTTTCTCTTCTGTTTTTATTGATCTGATTGGTTACGTTGTTATCCATTAGATGGATCGGTTTTGGCTGGAGTAATAATTAAGCTCTCTTCTAAGTGTCTTACCATGCAACTCAGTAATTATAGCATTTACTCACTTATCCTGGACTTCCCATCCTATACTTGTGAATATATTTGATGCAAGCTATGTGTGCTCTCAGGGGTATTACAACTAGTTTAGAAAGCAAGATTGATGGGCAAAGAATGAATGAATAATGTCTTGAACAGTTCAGGTCACTTATATATCTTCAAATCAGTCACCCACAATTTGTGTGGCATCATGTAAGACAAGCATATCAGTATATATCACTCTCTTCCAAAAGCTCACGGATATATTTTCTTCTTTCAAAAAACTCACAGTTCAGTGCTGAAGAGGGAGTGTGAGATGATTTTTTTTTCTTAAGCAATTGCTTTATAATCACAGAAGAGAGGAATCCAACATGCCCAGGGATGAACTCCAAAGGTTTCATGAACTGATTGTCATGAAGGTTTCATGAAAATTCATTTGCTGGCACTGCGACAGGCATGGGCACAGAGTAGTAGACAAGAAAAGAATCTGTCCTCAAGGAACTTCTAGACTAGTGCAGAAAGTCATGCCCAAGGATGATTCAAGACAAACAACACACACATCCCCAAGCCAGAGCAAGCTGACTGACTTCCCATCCGTTCTCTGCCAGTCCTAACTGATAAATTTGAATCACCCTAGCATTTTTGTGTAAAGTTTTCGCACATAATTGTGTAGAAGCAGAAGGGAATTTCAGGAAGATGCAAAGGGTAACTGGCATGAACAAACAAGATTTTTTTCAACAAATAATAGAGGTTAGGTCTGATATGTGAAATTTGGGCACGGAGGTGGCCTGCTCATCTGGATGCCAAGTGGGCTCACGTCAGGCTGAACTAAAGAATTAGATAAATGTAATCCGGTTCAAGGCTAACTGGGTCTCCCTGGCATTGTTGTTATCCTGGCTCTTGAGTACTTACTGATATGAGAAGAATGTGCAAGCTTCTACATAGAAGGCAAAGCTTTTACTCAATCTTTATAAAGTCTGGATTAACAACAAAAATCTAAGAAGCACTACCCTGGCAAAATCAGAAACAAAAATAACTGTTTTATATCGAGCAATGTGGAGCAATGTGATCAATTCCACAGCCATGGAACTTGAAAGAACAATCTAGGACAGGAGTTCAGGCCTCTTGCCCTTTGATGTAACTCCGCAGCCACACTCCACTACTTGGGGCTAACGTGACCTGGATGCATCATACAAAGAAAACCTATGTTATTCACATAGGTTGTGCTTTCTTTTTTAATTCAGCCACCACTTACTTAGCAATTCCATGTGCTGGGCATTGTGCTAGGAGAGACTATTCTCTCTCTCTCTCTTCCATACCTTCTTCTTCCCTTCCTTCCTTTCCACAAACATTGATGAGCTGAGGGTCAAAAGGAAGTCATTATCAGTCTTGAAGGACAGAGAGGCAGAAATTACAAGTCAGCGGGGCAGGTGCTACAGGAGATAAATGTACCAGGGTTCCCAGGAGCCTAGGGGATGGTGCCACACAGGATGAAGACCTTGGTAACAAAAAGAAAAGGTAAAAAAGACTCCTTCATCTCCCCTGTGCTATTCTCAGGTGCCCAAAGGCACCTGGACCCAGCAGTTTCTCTGTCTGTCTCGTCAGAAGTTTCTGGGCAGACCTAACATCAGCTCCCATAGTTCTCACTGTGCAGAGTATTTGAGCAGTAGTGTCCTGACGCTGGACTGAGGTCCACACTCTGGCTCATCAGCAGGATGAATTTGTACTCTTCCCAGGGCTGGGGACCAGCCTGCTTCCTCAGCACCAGCCACATGTTTATAAAGGGGGAACTCAGCCAAGGTGCATGGGGCCCTTCACTGTACCCACTTTACCTCAGAGCCTGGAGGTAAAGCTTTTATCACCTTACTTACATAGTCTTGGGAGCCATGAAAATTGTTTATGTTCTTTTTGGCTCCTGACTGACTCTATGATATGTGGAAAATCAAAGAGGTTTATCTTTCACTTTTTTGATCCTGTTTTTAAGTATTTGCCAGAACCTGAGAGAAAGAATAGTGGATTCTAAGGGACAAGATGATGTGCTGCTGATGAAAGAGATGCTATCGACTGTATTCAGAGCTTCATAGGCTGTGAACCAGAGGAGTAGCCTCCTAACTGTTTCCTCTCCATCTCCCAGGTAAAACAGAAAGCAGAGATGCCTTTTACTTTGTTGGAATGTTTCGTATCACCAACATTGAGTTTCTTCCTGAACACCGACAGAAGGAGTCCAGGGAATTTCTGTCAGTGGCACGGACTGTGCAGCGCGTGGTGAGGTGATGGGGGAAGTGAGCAGATGTGGAGGGTGGCTTCAGGGGGTGAAGGGTAGTTAGGATTCAGAGGTCACAAGTGTCACTGGTGAGCAGGGTGGATGGAGGAGCAGTCAGAAGAAACTTGGGACTCAGCTCATCTTGGCTATCAGACAGAATTTCTTATTTATGTGTTTCTCTGCTGAAAACAAATAGAAATGATTCTCTGAATGTTTATCTGTAATATAAAGGATCTAAAACAGGTGATTAAGTATTGAAATAGGTGTAAAATAAAGGAAGTGAAATGTCTTCCAGAACTGACATGTATACTGATTAATTCTGTGATCTATACACATTTAATTCAACCTTAATGCATTGACTTTTCTTCACTGTAAAAAAAAAACTTTCTCATATAGAACTAATATATATTTATTGTGAAAATTTATAAAATTCAGAAAAGTATGAAAAAGAAAGAAAACAATCTTTAATATCATCAGAGGTAGAACCTCTTTTATTCTCGACCACCTAGACACAGGAGATAGAACATTATTGGGCTACTAGTGGATATTGACAGTTACAATCAGATCATTTCCTCTTCACATTAGGTTTTAAGTATCTATGCAAGTAAATGGCATTGAAAACCACAAGTTTTAATGGCTAAAAAGTTGGCAAATCCCTTTTCCTTGGATATTAATGCTGTTTTCAAATGTAGCTCTTTAGACAGTGCTGCAGTAAAACTGCCACATGCAGAGTGTGTCTCTCTGATTACTTCCCTAGGTGATTTCCTAAAAGTATACCTGGTCAAATAGAAACGCCTAGAGTCATGGCTCGTGGTACATGTGGCCAACCAGAAGGTCTCTGCCACCTTGTGCAGAGTGGAGAGGCAGGCAGGCACAGCAGGGACTCTGCTGCAGTGACAGGCGGGCTGCCAGGCAAATGAGGGAGGCTGTGAGAGGGAGAGAGCAGGAAGGCAAGAGGAGAGCATTGCCTCTTGTTTACTGAAGCCCTGCTGTCTATTAGTATGTTGCTAATCTCTTTACATTTAATATGTACCAATTATTCTTCAAATTATCCCAGCACAAATTTTTTTAAAAAGGAAGGAAAAGAAAAACCAAAAATGGAGGCTCAGTAGGTTTAGGTAAAGTGTTCTGTGCTGCAACTCCACAGCTTATATTTTTTTAATGCAATATTATTTCTAATTTTTTTTCCCTCTCCCATGCAATTAGGTGGGTGATTTTGCTACTATGTATGGAGGGGAAGACAGGAGGTGGTAAACTGGCAGCAGAGTCCGTTTGGTTTTAGAAATGCTAAGCGAGGGCAGAGAAGGTAAACTGATTGAAATAGCTCTCTTTAGAGATCCAGTTACGGAGTTTTGAAAGGGGTGGGTGCTTCCTTGGAGATAGGAGAGATGTGATGGGGGATGGTAGACCTGGCTGTGGGCACATCTGCCACCTAGTGGCTACTGTAGGAAAGTGTCTCTAAGAATAATACATTTTCAGTACCTGCATTGACATAAAATGGAGATTCAACCCAGCACTTTGAAAATGTGCTTAGAGGAGTTTGACTGCTATAGAAATCAGAATTTATTTGAATTCAAGAAATAGTGTCTGCATTTGGAGTTAGCGGTCTTTAGTTTGAACCTGGCTTTTCTCCTCGCTAACTTAGACCTACTGCACATCAGATACCACAAGAGGAAGCCACTGTTGACACATCCTTCTTTTTCAGGTAAACTTGGTTTATACAACATCTGCCTTCTCCAAATTTTACAAGCAGTCTGTTGTTGCAGATGTGAGGTAATGATTGCTGCTTGCTTTGGGATTTCTACAGTCACTGCTGTAAACGCCTCTGAAGGCTGTAGAAGAGCTAAGATATCACCATTCTGAAGTAACTTTTGGGGGGCACTTGTGAGTCAATACCCTTTTAGCACAAGCAGAGACCCAACTCTTTGTTCTGCTTCCAGACTGAGTTTTTCTCTTCATTTACTAAACCTTGCCCTTCCCCCGTAACCCGGATCCTGGGCCCTGGCAATAATACCACCAAACAAAAAGGCTACGTGAGGGCAAAAGTAAAACACAAACCAGCATTTCTTAGAACATGCTTAGCCAAAAATTGGTCATTAGCGATCTGAGGGAGAAAAAAAAAATCTCACTGTTAAATAACCATAAAGGAAATTGTGTACCATGAACTGTATCCCACTCTGCCTCAACCCTAATAGATGTGTTGAGATCCATAATCCATTCAGTATATTAAAGGTGCTGAAGAGTCTGAGAGTAAGTTTTGTTTACTTTCAGCTCCCAACTTATTTACTGCACAGCACCATCTTATGTTCCTCTCATAAAACCTGACAATATTTGTGCAGTTAGTAGCTAATACTCCAGGGTCAGACTGAAAACCAAATTGGGCTTGATTCCTGGATTTGCTGCTTTTACTAGCTGTTTGACTCATAGTTGGAATTAAATTCCTAATCTGTAAAACTGGAATAATAATAATAATATTCACAATAATGACTATCCTCACTAAATGAAATGGGATAAAGCAGGTTTTGCACAATGCCTGGAATGGTGAGGTATCAAAAATTACAACTGCTGTTATTTGTTAGAACTGTGAATATTGATTATTGGCCATAGAAATAGTAGATTTTCCATAGATTCTCCATAGAGATTCAGTAATGGTTGTAGATTTGCACCAAATACAAGAAGGCTGTAGGGGCAGGATGGGCACTGAGCAGGTTATCTATGATCTGGTAGACTGCATGAAGGAGAGTCTTAGAGCCCTGGTGGCTTTCTCAGGCTTTTATTAAGCTCTACATGTAGTGTGGCAAACAGGTACACAGCAGGCGGGGGGCAGGCCAGTAGGCAAGTCTTCACTCTGGGCTTCTCCCTCTCTCTCTCCTACCTCTTCTGCTTCTGCTTCTCTTGGTGGCTATCCCAGTATCCGCCCATGGCCCACAGAAGTAAATAAGACAGTTTGAAACAATGTAACAACTGCAGGTACCCCCCCCCCATTAGATAGGACAATCCTAAAGGTAGGAGGGCAGAAAAGCCTGAAAAACCATTTACCCTACAAAGGCATACCCATGATGCTTTTCCTTCCCAACCCCCATAATTGGAGCTATGACTTCCTAACAAAGGAAATCAAGTTCTGTTGAAGGATGTGCTTATTTGCCTTCTCTGGAGTCTGCCAACTGGTCACTGGTTCCCTGTGAAAGTTTACTCCTAAGAGGTATCCTTGAACATTTCTCTCTTTTCACTATAGCAGCAACAACAAAGGTGGACTCCTTATCCACTTTTGGATTGTGTTTGTCATGCCACATGCCAAGGGCCATATCTTCTGTGAGGACTGTGTGGCCGCCATCTTGAAGGACTCCATCCAGACAAGCATCATAAACCGGACCTCTGTGGGGACCTTGCAGGGCCTGGATGTGGACATGGACTCTGTGGTACTAAATGGTGATTGTTGGGTCATTCTCCTTTTAGTGTTCCTTTCTGCAGCACTGCTGATAATGCTACCATCATAGTCAATATTGTGATGAAGTATTCTCTTGCACAATTTCAGTGGCACAGGATTAGTTGAAGAGTGGAGCACATTAATAAAGGAAATTGCTACATGTCATATATGGTGATTGAACAATAGAATTGGGGTCAATATAGATGAAATTGAATTTATTGAAGTACACCCTTCCCTGTATTTAATTTGTCTTCATGCCTCTTCAAATGAAGGCTCCAAGGAGCAAAGACCCAGTGAAGAGAGAATTTTGCTGAGGTTTATCTCATTTAGATGTCCAGACAACTGCACATGTTATTTGGTATTGCCTAATGCTCCAGTCTACTCCACAGTCCTGTCAAAATGCACATTTCATCTCATTTCACAGTAAAATGGTTTATTGTGTAAGCCAAAAATTATATAGCTTTATCTTTTTATTTAAATTTTTTATATATGCTAGGCATATAGTAGGTTGTTGCAAAGAACTTATTAAATGAATGAATGAAAATCTCTAGTGGAAAATTCTGTACTACATATACTATTTTGGATATAGGGCTAATTACAATCATGTTTGGTTTGTTTTTTAACCTTTAAGTGTGTTTTAAAAGTGTTACTATAAATTATTTAAAGCATATATAAGTAAAGAGAATAGTATAATGAACTCTCATATATCCTTTTTTTTCAGTAACTATTAACTCATGGCTATTCTATTTGAGCTCTAAATACTTAAACAATCTTTTTGTCCTCACTGGATTATTTTAAAGCATATTCCAGACATGTTGGATTTCTTTTATTGGAAGGAATATGTTTTTACTAAGCAAAATTCCAACAAAATTAAGTGCTGGGACTAACAGACTCTCTTTTAATGTATGTTTTCATTGCAGCTGGACTTCGGTCAGACTATTCTTCAACCATAGGACCTGGTAAATTATGTCATGTGTATTTCCCCCCTCCGGTATTCCAATTCACTATGTATCCTTTTCGGCTATAGTTTTCCTTTTCAAATGATGATATTTTTCACTACATCCTTTAATTGCAAGTGACAAAAATATACTCAAACTGGCTTAAGCACAAAAGAAACTTGGTGGACTCCTATAACTACATGCAGTGTGCTGGCTTCAGGCATGGTTGGACTTGATTATAAAGTGAAATATCATCAGCACACTGCATCTTTGCTTTCCTCTGTTGAGACTTCTAATGCCCTTCTAATATGGTGGTGTTAATGGTCACCAGCAGATCAAAGCTTATCGTTTATCAATTTAGAAACCATACTGGAATAAACCCCACACACATTTCCTAATAGTTCCCACAGAAGTCCTGGATCTGTCTCTCATTGTCTTGCATTGATGACTTGCCCTCCCTAAATCAGCTTCTTTGACTCCTATCAGCCAATTGGGGTCTTATGCTTGATCTTAAGCCTAGTAGTGAGTTTAACCCCACCCAAACCATATAGAAAGGGTAGAGACAGTTTCTCAAAGTAAAATATAGGTGCTGTTGCCAGGGAAATGGACTCCTGGCTGGTAAAGACAGCTGGCGACCTCCATATGCCTCTTTTGCTCTTTACTCTTTTTTTTTTTATTTTATTTTTAAAGATTTATTTATTTATACATGAACTGGGGTACAGGTCAGAGACACAGGAGGGTGAGAGGATTCACCAGAGACAGAGCGGGGAGCAGAACAGGCAGATGGACTGAAGACACTGCTGAGGGGAGCAGTGGGCGAGACACAAGAGGTTTGCCGCACCATGTGGGTGCCGGCTGGTAATCGAACCCACACTGCAGAGGCTGAGGACATCTTCACAGTGCAGTGCTCAACTCGCTGTGCCACCAGGGAGGCCCGCTCTTTACTCTTATAACGATCTCTAGAGAAGTCATATTCTTAGAACAAAAGTGCTGTCTCCACAGACAGAGGCTGCTCTCAGTACTTCTATGCAGATCAACCTTCTCTCCGCTACCCTCTGGAGATCTCTGCAACCTCAGGGAGGCTGATGTGCCACTTCAAGCTGGTGGCTGTCGTGGGCTATCTGATCCGTCTTTCCATCGAGTCTATCCAGATTGAAGCTGACAACTGTGTCACTGACTCCTTGATTATTTACGACTCCCTCTTGCCCATCCGGAGCACTGTCTTATATAGGTATTTATGCAGGCGTGCTGGTTGAGGAGTGAAAAGATCTTTACAACAATCTTTTGTAATGTTTGGTTCTTCTGGATTTGTTTTAACCATTTTTGTGTACATGCATATGATCAAAGATTGATACATGCCATATATAGTACCCATTATATCAGCCAGAGTCTATCAGACTCAGTGCTTGCTTTTCATGGGTAGCAGAAAAGAGTTAAAAATCAGTGCATCAGAATCTGCAGTCAGTATTTCTGGAATATAAGGGTTTTTTGGTTTAATTTTACTTTTATTGCATCACCATAATATCCATAGTTTTTTTTAGTATTTATTTTATGTATTTATTTGTATAGAGCTGGGTGTAGGCCAGAGGTCCAGGAGGGTGAGAGAATTCACCAGAGCCAGAGTGGGGAGCACAGGTGGATTGACTGAAATAAACTGCTGAGGGGAACAGCGGGTGAGACAGGAGAGGTCTGCGCGCCATGTGGGTAGCTCCCCCGCTAGGGATAGAACTCTTGCTGCAGTGGCTGCTGATAGCTTCACAGTGCTGAGACTTAATCCCGTGCACCACCAGGGAGGCCCAACATCTATAGTTGTAATAGAGTGCGATATAGTAGATAGTCTATGCTGATTACATAGCTTTTGTGACACAATTAAAAAATAATTCCTTATTATGAAGGTAATGCAATGTTCATCCTAGAAAATGAGGTCAGAGAACATTAACAATTATTTCACAATCCCATTACCCAAAACAAATGTCTGTTATATTTTTGCATCCATCCTTACGGATGGATTCAAATGTTTGTAATTATACTCACATATTCATATACATATCTTAATTTTTTTATTGACTTGTAGTCATTTTTATGAGTGCTTAATATTTTGATAACCTTATAATGCTCAATATTGTGATAACCTAAAAATAAAAACAAGTTAGATTTCATGAAGAATTTACTATCTGTTACCCAGTGTGCTGAACAAGTACATGAATTACGTTATTGTTCTTAATAGTGCTTATGTATGTATGGATTGCTGTTGGGTATGTAGGCATTTATATTTTGGCATCAATGCATATGTTAAAAATTCATAAATAATATAAGGCCATGCAGTGAAAAGTAAGTTTGTCACTCACTTCTTTTCCTCAATTATTGATATTGGTTCCTCTTCATCCTTCCAAATATATTTAACTGTCTTATTTAACCCTCACCACAATGTTATGAGGAATATACTTATTATTACTGCCATTTCATAGTCAGGAAACTGATGTGTATGAAGATTTAGTGATTTCATTGCCCAGATTCTGCCAGCCAGTTAATCGGTGGAGCTGTATTTTGAGCCCAGTTTTCCTTAGAGCTGAACCTATAACTTTATATCTTGTGTACTCTCAAGCAGGGCCCAGTGATGGCCATGCAGGAGAATTCCTAGATGGCTACTGCACAAAAATTTCTGTACCTTTATCAGCATCCCTCCATCTATAGTGTTCTGTGGTCACCGATTGTGAAGTCCTGGCTGGCAGTCTGAACCACGGGGACTTTGTGGATGGTCTGGGAAATGTGTGGAATTAGTGGTGGAAGAAATGCATTCCTCAATTACCTGTTAGATATGTATTTTTATTTTGTTATGTGGTTTCAGAATTTGTGAACCCACCAGAACATTGATGTCATTTGTTTCCACCAATAATCTCATGTTGGTGACATTTAAGTCTCTGCAGACACGGAGGCTATTGGGAATCCGGGCATATTTTGAGGTCATCCCAGAACAAAGTAAGTTATCCCCAACTGGAAAAAATGTTACTTCTACAAATATTTATTCTGATGCTGCAATCTGATTTCTCCTGAGGCTGTGTGGTCATACAAATTGCATTGGTTCAGAGACCCTAGCTCAGAGTCCAGTCAAAACAGAGATCATAATTTTCTAACAGAATTTAATGTAAAGAACTGTTAATTCAGTATGAAGGTGTTATTTAGGTAACTCAAAAGGCAAAATGAAAGCTGTAAGTTTTCATGAATGTATAGGAGCACCTGTAGGTCTGGGGCAACAAAGGAATGTGCTAGAATAATTAAATTTTAGAGCTTGGAGTGGGGGTTTGAGGACTGAAGCTCAGACCTCTGAGAAGGGGTTGTGTTCAGCTGGTGTTGGTGTCTCTGAGTTCAGAGGGAGCTGCTAAGGACTTGGGACCCAGATATTTGAAGAGGGGATGCCAGACTGCTGAGGGCGGTATCTTTGAGGAAGATTCGATAAAGTAGAAATTGAAGGGAAATGCTACAACTCTGCTCTAGAAAGGAAGTGTCACTTCAGGGGTTAAGACGCCTCCCAAGGTGACACTCTCAGAAAGAGGAGAGAGACAGAAAGTGGCTTTTTCCCTCCTCCAGCCCTCTAGCCTGACTTTAATGCCCTCTACTGGCATGTCTTGTCAGGAAGCCAAGTGGTATAGGAGGGAAAGTGTTTGCAGAGTCCCAGCCCTAGCATTCCAGAACAGAGTAGGGTGGGTTTGGAGTGGAGAGAAATGGCTCACTAACTAGCTTGCTAGATGTTTTTTGGTGAATTTTAACTTAGAGTTATTGCATGTGTATGCTATCCTAGAATTTGCCTGTAAAGCAAAACTGAGAGGATTTAAAGGATTTTTCTATTGTAGACAGTGAGCAAAGAGCAACCTCCCTTCGTTCTTCTCTTTTGACTTGGATGGATGGAGTGCAGCAAAACAAAATGAGCCTTCACTAAAACTCTAGTCTTTTGTAATATCTGTTGCCTGGCAACTGGGCAGATGGTACAGGCTGTGTCTGGTAACTTCTTAATCAGTCTCAACAAAGCCAAAGGGATCAGAATGGGAGATACGGTTGGGAGGGAGGAGGACTTGGCTTAAACAGATGGTGGTAGCTCTAAGTTCTACATATTAGGACAATAACTTACTTTGATAGATTTTTCTCCTTCAAGTTTTATAAAACAAAATGTAAAATTGATTTATTGAACACAACTGAGCTAACATTTGAGATGTGATTGACTCCAAAGGTTAAAAATATGACTACCTCAGAAGTAGTGCAGTGAAATTTGTCTATTCATTCAACAAATATTTATTGATAATCTATTATATTCCAGGAATAATTCTAGATCTAAAGGGAAAAGCAATAAATAAATAAAATAGACAAAAATCACTACTCTCCAGGAACTTACGTTGTAACAGAAGGAGGAGCACATCAATAGAATTGACATTTAGATGGTTTTATTTAAAAGGAACAAAATGTTATGTAAATTGGATATATTTCTGCAGCAACAAATCTATACTCAATTGAAAAAAAATAACTTGAAAGCTTTTAAAAATATTTTAGTTACATTTTTATAGTGAGTAATAGCATCATATGGCCAAAAAATTTGATTTGAAAATAATTATAGAATTTAAACAAGTATGTTAGCAGGATACTACTTGCAGGAAACTACTTCTTTCTTTAAAAAAATAAATTAAAATATATATAAGCTTGTTGATCTGGAAAATGTGCATTTTGTATTTAAAGAAATATATGTAGCATGTTTCCCATAATCTCACAACCGAGAATCATTGTGTGTTATTGGGTATTTTTTTTCAGAGTGTGAAAACACAGTGCTGGTCAAAGAAACTACCGGCTTTGAGGGGAAAATTTCAAGTCCATATTATCCAAGCTACTATCCTCCAAAGTGCATGTGTACCTGGAAATTTCAGGTAACCTAGTTTCACCACTATATCTTAGAAAAATATTGTTATTCTATTTTTAGTGGCAATTTATTTTTGAATTTTAATTAGTTCTTTTTTAAATTATAAAAATATTATTTTGAGGTAGTATTTAAACATTATTGAAATGCATTATCTGGAACATAAAAATTCTCTGTAATCTCAACTTGTACTGCTTATTTGCAGACTGGGCTTATTTTTCTAATTTATTATTTTGTTTGTATTTTTAAAATGCAAAGGCAAACTTATGGAATCAAACAGTCTATTTTATTATGATGAAGCTCATTTATTAATTTTTGGTGACTATCAACATTAAATAGGAATAATACAAAATAATAAATTGGATTAGGCAATATATATTCTGTACAAGTAAGCCAGAGTAAATTTATATGAAATATATACCTCTCCCTCTAGTGCTAGACATAAAATTCCTGCTTTTCTTCTTTTTTAAAATCTTAGTCTGTAAAGTATTATTTTTTTCCTCTAATGGTAACTACATGAAGAGAGAGCGGACAAGTTTTCACTTTGTTACTTCAGTATATCTGTATAATTATCTATAATATAGTGGAATATAAAATAGATAACATATATAGCTACATAGCTCATTACCTCTCATATATGTGTATATCATTATTGTGTGGCATGAAAATTAACTATAAGAGGCAAGTAGTATATAATTTTTGTTCATTCAACATTTTAGTATGTTATTATTGAATGTCTGTTATATGCCTGGCTGCATTGTAGATACTGGGATCTATAAGACACCACACACACACACACACACACACACACACAAATCTCAAGGAACTTACTGGACAGTAGGGAAAGACATGTGACAGACAAAGAAATAAAAGGTAGACAGTAAGTTCCATGGTGATACAATGCTATGCAGAAGAATCAAGAGGGAAGGGGACTCTGTAGCTGAGTGGGTTGTAGGGAGTGAAGAGCAGAAAGTCAGGGATTTATCACCTTAAATTGAACCACAGGGAAAGTCTCAATGTATGGGGATGTTGCACAGAAATCTGAGAGATGAGGCACTAACTGGCACATACCTAGGATAAGGGTGTTGCTGGCAAAGGCAGCAGCTAAGGCAAAGGTCCTGAGGCAGGAGTGTGCTGGCTGCATCATAGATGGTTGGGACACACAGAGTTAGATATTTTAACAGTTTTATTACAGCCAAGTCTGTAATGGTGTCAATGTCCTGTAGCATGTATTTTAAGTGATCTTTTATTGTCATTGCAAACACTTCAAAATTATTAAAATGTAAAGGTGATGGACTTATGCTCACTGCTAGACCCTTAAGGCCTCTATGCAGCAGAATCTCAGAGGCCTGGGTGACTAGCCACTCTAAGTGTTGGACAGAAAGGGAGAGAAAGTGAAGAGGAGAGGAGGGTTGAGGATGGAAGTCAGAAAGACATCAAACCTGTCTCTTCTTTCTCTCCAAAATGTAGATTTCTCTTTTTAAGAATATCCAGAAAAAGAAAGGCCCATTCCCATTCTTTATCAAGTGTTTGGAATTCTTTTGACATAACATAAAATTGACCCCATAAATGCCATAAAACTTAAAATGAAAATCCCCTAACTTTGCTGTGATCAAGTGTAGTCAGAGTATAAATGAGATTATTAGATCCCTTTCTCACTAACCAAGCATCAAGCCAAGGGAATGAGTTTCGGTAAGGAAATCTTCGTCTGAAACATATTCTTCAAGTAAGCATGTTTCTGACTTACGTTTTCCACAGACTCCCCTGTCAATTCTTGGTGTGGCACTGAAATTCCATAATTATTCAATAGCCAAGAAGAGTGTGAAAAGCTGTGACCATGGATGGTGGGAAATTAATGAACACATGTAAGTGGTTTCCATATATTAGAAATTTGATGGATGGTCTTGCCCAGAGGTTCAAAGTCTTGAATTTGTTGTCCCAGGAATTTTCACTTTCCAACTCCCTGCCCACCAATGCTCTATGCTTTGGGGTTCTGGTGTGCATGCTCTATACTTTTCAATAGTCTGGCAGATAGTCTTTCAAACTACAGAGTCATCAAGGAAAATCATACATAGGAGTTTGGTGGTATAAACATTAGAAACATTTGCCAGATCTGTGCAGTAGGAGAGGTCCAGTTGGCTTGGCTGTATGCTGAGGCCAGACATGAGTTGAGGTTTATCAGAAAGAGGCTGAGAGACATCTAGATGCTTGGGCTTCCTCTGCCAGCTTAGGAGGTCCTTGCTCTCACCCTTAATTTGTCCTTTACTTGTTGATATTATTTATTTGTATCTGAAATTCTAATAGGTTTCACATTAAAAGTATAGAAGATGCCTGTTTTAGTAGCAGACTTGCTTCTTTGTTTACTTTGAGATAAGAATCTTTGTGAAGTTAGCCTAAGGGAGTTATTTGCTAATTTCTTGCTCATTGTTAGTCCATCTTTGTAAAAGATTTTCCTGAACAATCTTTCATCTCCTTTGGATTCAGATTACTTGCTAAACAGTGTTTGGTTCTGTCTTCTGTAGAACAGGACCTATCTGATTTAAAGGCATTTTTTGATCTGTTATTAGGATGTGACTTATACTCCTTTTGGGAATATTTTTGAACCAAGAGTCTGTTATTCAGGAAGTAGAAGACTTGGGTTCAAATTGTAGCCTTATTCTTTAGTGACTACATTAACTAGGACAACTTGTTTAACCTTTGTGATTTTTAGTCTGTGAAATGAGGTATTCCTACTTAATATGGTGGGTTTTGGGTAAGCATTCAATGAAATAATGCATACCACACACCAAAAAATATTAGCTATTATTGTGATTAATAAGATTGCTTTGGAAATAAAATTGGATAGATAAATGCTACTGAATATGCCCCAAGGCTTTAGGAAAGCTGAATTTTGATATTTAATTAAAGGCCTGGAAAACAAATCTTTACTATTGTTTTATAAAGGTAAGGTACAGCTGTGCTTTGAAAATGGAATGCTACTTTTTCCTTAAGTAACAACCCCACCACCCACCACATAGTGATGCTGAAGTAAGCCAGGGCCTCCTCTCAAGTAATGCCAGGAAAGCTCTCTGCCCTAAATACTTTTCCTGAAGGTCCAGTTCTTTACTTTGTCTTGTGGACTGGCTGAAATCCTATCAGATACTTTGGATGCTTCTTGTTCCCTGTGGAGTTACAATTCCGGCCCTTCCCATATCAGTCTTTTTCATTTAAAATGGAAAGTCTTTAATTAAACTAGTTTTTGACACCTTGCTGAGAAGTTAGCCTAAAGGTTTTGGGTCTATAACTGGGAAGCCTTGTGATCTTGAGTTCAGAGAACAGGGAGGTGCTTATATATGCCCAGCACAACTAGAGTGCTGCATGTCAACCCTAAGGAACAAATAGCCTTCCCACAAACCGTTAGCAGAGTACAGATTGCACTAGAAAGTGCAGACATATAGTATCAGGCAGACTGTGTCCAGAGCCTGCTTGTACTTACTGGCTATTTGAACTTTAACAAATTGCTCCACAAACTTCGTCTGTTTCCTTACCTGCAGGGGTCTGCCCCTGTGAACCAAAATCTGTTGGGTTTCTCCAATGTTTTTTTTTTTTTTTAATTTTTTGTTCCATAAACCACCATCATGACTCATTGCCTGCTGTTCCCCTCTAAATTCTTTCCTCTGGATTCCTCCTCAATATCTGAGGGAGACTCATCTTCACAGGAAAATTCTAGTTGATGTGAATGGAGAACAAGAATGAAATCACTCTGAGACCAGGTAACAATAACCATGTTTTTAGAACACAGCATTCTGATGCGGCTCTGGCCGCAGAAGCTTCACTCAGTTTTCAGATGCCTTTCTCATCCTGGCTCCCTCTTGTCAGGTGGCTACAGGCAGCTCTGTTCTCTTCCTTGTATTCCAGGAATTGGCCTATCAGGTCCTGAACTTCAGCCAATTAAAAAGATTATTCCAGAATGTATATGAATGCCTCCTTTCTTTGAACTTTAAAATCACAGGTTACCTCTGTGCTCCTCCCACAGAATACTGGTGTCTGATGCATTGAAGGTTTGTGGTCCCCAAGTACTTTGGGGTCTTGGACTGATTGGCATTCACATATTCCAGTGGAGGACCTCCCCCCTCAAGACTTGTGTCTGCTGTTCCCTGGAAACCTTGCAGGTTTCACTCTGGGAGAGTCTTGCCACACAAGCAGAGGCCTCACTTGTCAGGACCCTGTGTAATAGTATCTCATGTTCCACTAACCACAGTGCTCATATAAGAATTACTGACAGGAGAGACATTTTGTCTAAGTTATGAAAGCATGAAAAATCAAAGTAGGTAAATATTGCAGGTAGACATTACTTTTTGTTAAAGACAAGCTCAGAAATAAACATCAGATTTCAGTTTAGAATGAAATCATTTTGTTGTCTTCAGCATGAAGTATGCTAGGATTTTTTTGCATGCATAATTTCTACATGAGCTCATGGATTCCACTCTTCTCTATGAGAGACATGTGGGCAAAAGCAGGCAATTGTTACCTGATTATTTACACTGAAAAAAGAGAAGAGATTAGGAGAAGTAAACCCTAGCTCTTCTGGTTAGAAATGTTGCTGAGAAAGATGAGGAATAGCAGAGCGGATAGTGCTGCTGTTGTTAGGAGAGGAGAAAATCAATCAAGGCTTGGAAATTATTCATAGTCATTTAGCACAGAATGCATGAAATGGATGCCACTGTTAGCTCCATCACAAGCATCTGTGCTTTTGAAACCCAAAGACCATAGTATTAGTGACTTCAACATCAGCAGGAATGACCTAGACAGGCCTTCAAGCCATGTGTCCCAACTCTGTCCCCTCAGGTACTGCGGCTCTTACATGGATCACCAGACGATTTTCCGAGTGCCCAGCCCTGTGGTCCACATTCAGTTTCAGTGCAGTTCAAGGCTTTCAGACAAACCACTTCTGGTGGAATATGGCAGTTACAACATCAGTCAACGTAAGAATGGGGTCAGCTCCTTAGAAAAACTGAAAAATGGTTAAAGGGAGGCTAATCCTTTATAACTCTAAACTTCGAGACTTAAAAGGAAGGAAAAATGTTTTATCTTTACTATTTTTTAATTGTTTTTAATAACAAAAGTATAAATACATAATATAAACAATATATAATAATATGAATGTTAGGAGGTGACGCTTTGGGGAGATATTACTGCTATATTTTAATATAGCAGTATATAAGTATATATATTGTATATTGCACTATAAATATATTTAAAAATATATTGCTATATTTAAATTAGAAAAGAAATAATAGAGCTGTTTGTTATCATTAACTTGTATTGAAGAATATTTTCTCACATTATTGTTTATCTATAAGACCATTTTTTATTTGTTCTTTTTTTAAAGATTTATTTATTTATGCATACAAGAACTGGGGTACAGACCAGAGGTATGGGGGGTGAGGATTTAGCAGAGACAGAGTGGGGAACAGAACAGACAGATCAACTGAAATACACTGCTGAGGGGAGCAGTGGGCGAGTTAGGAGAGGTCTGCTGCGCCATATGGGATGCTCCCTAGCTGGCCTGGGATCAAACTCGTGCTGCAATGGCTGCGGACTGCTTCATAGGTTGCTTCTTAATTCCTTGTGCCACCAGGGAAGCCCTTTTTTTTTGTTCTTATCATAATTCTTTATAAATGTGATGTTTATAACCAACATTTAGTGGATCGGACACCAACAGCTGTGACTCCTTTTGGCCTGTGATGTATAGAGAGAGCTGGTTGATCAAAGAGAGTCAATTATCAGCCCAAAAGGAGAATTTCCCACTGAGAACTGTCAGACCTGTGGCCAGGAAGCAGTCAGTAGAAAAGGCTATGTATAGGAAAGTCATTAGTGCTGGAGAGAGTAGATACTGACTTGCTCAGGAAATTCTCAACCATTTTTAAAAGGGGAAAAAGTAAGGGCTAGTCACTTAGGAGTCCATAAAGATAAGACTTGAGAGAATGCTTCTTTAGACCATGTCCTTCTTTGCTACTCCTGCAGTGTAGCTGCTGCTGGATTCAGAATAATATACTCCTAAACGTCAAAATACTATAATTTCCAGCAAGGACTCTGGTAAATAGTAAGCTGTCTTATTTTTCATTGTTTGTTCAAGCTATGAAGATTTTCTAGGAATTCACCCTCTATGTTGTGTTCCAGTGATACAGTGTTGACCTGACCATGCAGCCTTCTCTATCCTGTTGTACAAGTGACTTAGTTTGTTTGGACTGCTAGAACAAAATAGCACAAACTGGGTAGCTTAAAAAAACAGAAATTTTGCACAGTTTCAGAGTCTGGAAACTTTAGATCAGGGTGCCAGCATGTTTGAGTGGGGCCCCTCTTCGATTTGTGGACTTGTAGTCTCACAAGGTAGAAAGAGAGAGGGAACTCCCAAGGGTTTCTTGCAGGCATTCATCTTATTCAAGTGGACTCCACCCTTGTGACTCTACCTCCCCAAAGCTCCACCTCGTAATACCATTGCAATGGGCATTGCAATTTCAACATAGGGATTTAGGGGAAACACAAACATTAAACTGTAACAGGATAAAGGATCTATTATTTCTGTATAGCTACAAACCTTATTTAGCTCCAAGTCCAGGATTACTGAGGCCTGGCCGGGCAAGGGAATGGATCTTTGATGAATAGACTGGCTGAAATAGATTGGAAGGTAGGGGATAGGAATTCTGAGTTTTGAGGACAGTCAGAAATCTCTCTGTAATTAAAGGCACTGACTCTTTCAGAATAATGCATCCCGCCGTAGAGGACTCAGACAGGAAAGTCCATTTTTAATTCCTTGGGGAGTCTAAAGACTGCACACTAAGGGTGCCACATTCTCTAAAGTAACTTCCAGCTTTCCCTTTCTTCCAGTTTATGATAAAACCAAAGAGCTGAGTCAAGGATGTAGATAGTAGAAGTTTGACTGTACATGCAATCCAGATGCAGTGGTGACTCAGATCTCCTGGTAGATGAGTTTGCTTTCTTTGTTCTTAGTTCAGTAATTTGGACTTTTAGTTACCATCTAAAGCATGCTATTGTTACACTGCCAACTCCTTAACAGCTTAACACTTTACATTTCATTGTTAGTGTGGTCTACTAACGTTTAGGAACCCACACACGATTTTCTATTTTTTATTGTCTTTAGCCTGCCCCATTGGAACTTTTAGATGCTCCTCTGGATTGTGTGTGCCTCAAGCCCAGCGGTGTGATGGTGTAAATGACTGCTTTGATGAAAGCGATGAACTGTTCTGTGGTGGGTATTCAAGGTTTTACTATGACTTTCTTATGAATAAATAACTGATCAGGATCATTGTTGCTGCTGGTTTATATCCTGGGTCTTTGTGATATTATCTAGTGGTGTAAAACAAGCTGCCTCTGAACTCAGAAACTTCCAACAATCATTTATTTTCCATGTTTTCCATTGTATTCACAGTTCATCTTGGCTATGTCTGATCCACTTTGGGCTTGGCTGGGTGGCTCTGCTTCAAGCAGTATGTCCTTCTGAGCTTGGTTCTTCCCCAGATGGGGTCAGGCGTACTCTTCTGGCTCTTTTCTTCATTGAGCTAGTGGGTGAGCCATGGAAGTGGCAGGTGCAAAGAATAGGGGATCAAAAACACTTGGTTTCTCTTAATCTGTGAACTTGGAACTGGCACACCATTGCTTGAGTCCTAATCCATTAGTCAAGGCAAGTAATATAGTTGTTGAGGTCATGGCCAAGGGGCAGGAAGTTTACTTTGCATACTTTGGGGCCATGGCAAGAGTGGGGATACAAATACTGCCGCTGGGAGTGAGGCTTTATAGCCAATAACTTTTTTTTCCCTATAATTCTTACATCATTTTTCATTTTTGCACAATGTGTGCATTTTCATTTTGGTTATATTCCCCATACAATTGCACCCCCCTTATTTTGACTCTAATCCTTCCTCTCCCTGTCCCTCCCCCCCTAGTGTGTCTCTAGTTTATAGTTGCTTGTTGATTTTGATTTTTACTTTGTATCGATTAGTCTTTTTCTGTCCCTTATTTAGGTTTTCTAGATCACTGCTATGAGTGAGACCATCCAGTATTTGTCTTTTTCTTTCTGGCTTATTTCGCTGAGCATGATCCCTTCAAGCTTCATCCATGTTTCTGCAAACTGCATGTGTTTATCTTTTTTGATTGTTGAGTAATATTCCATTGTGTTATGTACCACCTCTTCTTGATCCAGTCATCTATTTTTGGGCATTTCGGTTGTTTCCATAGCTTAGCTACTGTAAATAGTGTTGTATATCCAATAACTTAATCAACACCAGTCTTAAAGACACCAGTTCTATTTAAAGCACAGATCCTTCACCTAGAAAGGAGCTCAAAAATTGCAGAGACGTAAACTCAGAATCTCATTTATGGAGCACAGGTATTGTGAATAAAGAGATATTTTTTTCTTAACCCATATGGTTTGCATTGACATCATACTGATGGTGACTAAGGGCTAGGGTCTTGGATGTTCCTATTTTGGGTGGAGAACCTTTGTCTTGGTTTTTTATTGCTTTTTGTACCTTATTCCTGAATTTATCTCCACTTTCATGGAGTGATATGGAGAGAATAGTTCACTGGACAATGTGACACCATTCACCACACTTGCTTCGAAAGACTGAGTGTTTAATTCAAATGCAATTGTGTTAATGGAGCTATTTAATTTCTGTCATATACTTGGGAAAATATTGTAATCAATATAAGTACATGTGAAAAAACATTTATTTATGAAAAGTAATCTATGGCAATATCTTTTTTAAAATGAATACAACAAAACAAAACCCTCTTATGGTTTATTGACTGTATAACACCTTTTATTTATTTATTTTTTTGTTTGAGAGTATCTATTATATATACATATATTTTATTGAGGTAATGTTGGTTTACAGCACTGTGTGATTTAGATTTATTTATTCACACCTCTTCAGGTGTGTGTTATACCAATACACCCACCACCAAAGCAAGGGAAACAAAAGCAAAAATAGACAAATGGAATTACATTGAACTGAAATGCTTCCCCACAGCAAAGGAAACTATAATTAAAACAAATAGGGCCTCCCTGATGGCGCAGCGATTGAGCGCTGGGTTGTGAAGCTGCCCACAGCCTCTGCAGTGCCAGTTCAATCCCCGGCTGCTCCCTGGCCTCCGGAGGAGGGTCCCACATGGCATGCAGACCTCTCCTGCCACCCGCTGCTCCCCTCAGCAGTGTACTTCGGTCCTTCTGCCTGCTCTGCTCCCCACTCTGGCTCTGGTGAATTCTCTCACCCTCCCGCGCTTCTGACTGTACCCAGTTCTTGTATAAATAAATAAATAAATCTTTAAAAAAAAAAAACAAAAAACAAATACACCCAACCAATGGGAGAAAATAATTGCACATCATACATTCAATAAGGGGTTAATATCCAAGATCTACAAACAACTGATTACAACTTAACAAGATTTCATTTTTATGGCAGACTGGTGTTCCATTGTTTATATACACATCTTTATTCATCTCTCCATGAGCACTTAGGTTATTTCCCTCTATCTTATCTATTACAAATAGTGTTGCAAAAAACATAGGGTAAGACCTTCTATTTCTTAAGAAAATATTGATCATTATGTAATGATTGAGGTTGTTTTTTAATAAAATTATTATTCCCTACTATGATGCTCCAAACAGAAGGGGTTATTGTTGCTTTATGATAAGGACTGCTTTTGGTGATCATTATTTCTTATTGTGCCATTTTGAATGCTATTCTCTAGGAGTCAGAAACTTAAGTTCTGTACTTAAGTCAGAACTATTTCAGGGTAGCCATGTCTTAACCCTGTAACTCATAAGAGACACCTCTGGAAAAGTAAGACTGATAACAAAAATGATAATTTTTCACAAAATCAGAAATGTCTAAAGATCCATGCCTTCTGAGGGCCTGCTATTCTGCTGTACTCACCACTGATCTAAAGGCAATTCATGAAAATATTCCAAAAAAGAAAAATTGTGATAGGTTTACACTGGCATTTCCTAATTCAGGAAGCAGGATACAGTCATTTTATTTTTATTTATTAATTTTCATTTTTTAAATTTTATTTTGTATATTTTTACATCATTTTTCATTTTTGCACAATGTATACATTTTCATCTTGGTTATAGTCCCCATACAATTTCTACCCCCCTTGTTTTGATCCTACTCCTTTCTTCCTCCCCCCCGTCCCTGTAGTGTGTCTCTGGTTTATAGTTGTTTGTTGATTTTGATTTTTACTTTATTATAATTAGTCTTTTTCCTGGTTCCTTATTTAGATTCTCTAAATTCCTGCTATGAGTGAGACCATCCGTTGTTTTTCTTTTTCTTTCTAGGTTATTTTGCTGAGCATGATCCCTTCTAGCTTCATCCATGTTGCTGCAAATTGCATGAGTTTATCTTTTTTGATTGCTGAGTAATATTCCATGGTGTATATGTACCACATCTTCTTGATCCAGTCATCTATTTTTGGGCATTTGGGTTGTTTCCATAGCTTAGCTATTATAAACAGTGCCACTATAAACATAGGGGTGCAGGTGCCCTTTTGAATTAATGTTTCTGTGTCCTTTGGGTACACAGAGTGGAATTGCTGGATCATATGGAAGCTCCATCTTTAGCAGATTGAGGAATCTCCACACAGATCTCCATAGTAGTTGAACCAGTTTTCACTCCCACCAACAGTGAAGGAGAGTTCCTTTTTTTCCACATCCTCGCCAACATTTGTTGTTGCTAGTTTTTTTTAATATGTGCCATTCTCACTAGTGTAAGATGGTATCCCATGGTAGTTTTGATTTGCATTTCCCTGATGACAAGTGATGTTGAACATTTTTTCATAAGCCTGTTGGCCATTTGCATTTCTCTTTGGAGAAGTTTCTTTTTAGCTCTTCTGCCCATTTTTTGACTGGATTATTTTCTTTGTTTTTGTTGAGTCTCATCAGCTCTTTGTAGATTTTTGTGATCAGTCCTTTATCATTAGTGGTGTGTGCAAAAATTTTCTCCCAATCAGTGGGGTGTCTCTTTGTTTTGGTTACTGTCTCTTTGGATGTGCAGAAACTCTTTAATTTGATGTAGTCCCAGCTGTTTATCTTTGCCTTCACTATTACTGCTTGGGGTGATGTGTCTTTAAAGATGTTACTTAGGTATATGTCATGTAGTGTTTCACCTATATATCCTTCTATATATTTTATGGTTTCAGGTCTTATGTCTAGTTCTTTAATCCATTTTGAGTTGGTTTTTATGCATGGTATGAGGTAGTAGTCAAGCTTCATTCTTTTGCATGTAGTGTCCCAGTTTTCCCAGCACCATTTATTGAACAGACTTTCTTTGCTCCATTGCATAGGCTTTGCTCCTTTGTCAAAGATTAGTTGACCATAAATCTGTGGGTTTATTTCTGGATTTTCTATTTGGTTCCATTGGTCCATGTTTCTGTTCTTGTTCCAATACCATGCAGTTTTGATGATTATGGCTTTGTAGTATAGTTTGAAGTCTGGGAGTGTGATACCTCCATTCCCTTCTCTTTTTTTTCAGGAGAGCTTTGGCTATTTGGGGTTTTTGGTGGCTCCATATGAATTTAATCAATATTTGTTCTATTTCTTTGAAGAATGTCATTGAAATTTTTATTGGAATAGCATTGAATCTGTAAATTGCTTTTGGTAGGATGGCCATTTTGATAATGCTAATTCTTCCAATCCATGAGCAGGGAATGTCTTCCCATTTCTTTGTGTCTTCTATTTCTTTCAACAATGTTTTATAATTTTCTTTGTATAGGTCCTTTATCTCTTTTGTTAGGATTATTCCCAAGTATTTGATTTTTTTGGTTTCAAAAATAAAAGGGATAGTATTCTTGATTTCTTCTTTTTTAGAGTTATTTTTGTGTATAAGAAGGCTACTGATTTTTCTGTGTTGATTTTGTATCCTGCCACTTTACTGAACTGATTGATTAGTTTGATTAGTTTTTCTGTGGAGTTTGTGGAGTTCTCTATGTATATTATATCATCTGTGAATAGTGATAGTTTTACTTCTTCCTTCCCTATTTGGATTCCTTGTATGTCTTTCTCTTCTCTTATTTTCTCACTAGGACTCCCAGTATTATATTGAAAAGCAGTGGTGAGGGTGGACATCCTTGTTTTGTAAAAGATCTTAATAGAATTGCTTTCGACTTTTCACCATTGAGAATGATATTGGCTATGGGCTTGTCATATACGGCATTTATGATGTTGAGGTATGTTCCTTGAGGATACAGTCATTTTTAAGGGAATTTTCCTTGCAAATAGATTACAAGTCTGTTGTCCACTAAGATCCCACATTTATTAATTCATTCAACAAACCTTTCGTGAACACCTATAAGAAATACAGTGAGGAGGGAGACAAAATCCCCATCCTCAGGACAATTCCACTTTGTTTAGACAGGTAGACAAGTTCAATTTAGATCACAGCTTACAAATTTTAGTTTCTTTCAAAAATATTATTTAATTCTGATTAAATAAACAACTCTCCAAGCTGTGTGGAGATTTCTTGACCTACTAAACATAGAGCTTCCATATGATTCAGCAATTCCACTCCTCGGTATTTGCCCAAATGACACAGAAACAGTAATTCCAAAGGGCACCACATAGCACCACTATTTACAATAGCTAAGATATGGAAACAACCCAAATGCCCAAAAATAGATGACTGGATCAAGAAGATGTGGTACATATGCACAATGGAATATTACTCAGCAATCAAAAAAGATAAACACATGCAGTTTGCAGCAACATGGATGGAGCTAGAAGGGATCATACTCAGCAAAATAAGTTAGAAAGAAAAAGAAAAATACAGGATGGTCTCACTCATAGCAGGAATTTAGAAAACCCAAATAAGAGATCAGGAAAGAGACTAATCAATACTAAGTAATAATCAAAATCAACAAGCAACTATAAACCAGAGACACTACGGGGCAGGGGGGAGGAGGATGGGGCAGGGAGAGGAAGAACTAGAGTCAAAATAAGTGTGTGTGGGGGTGTAATTGTATGGGGAGTATAACCAAAATGAAAATGCATACATTGTACAAAGATGAAAAATGATGTTAGATTTATATAAAATAAAATATATTAAAAATAAATAAATAAACAACCCTCCAGAGTTTAACACATTTCTACAGAAGCAAAAATCAGGTCTAACAAACTCAGGGTATTAGAAATTACACCAAAGTTTAAACATGTGCTTTGCCTCATAGAGATGTCAGTTTTGAGGAAAACACACTTTCTATTTTATTTAAATCATCTTTTTTTTTTTTAAAGATTTATTTATTTATTTTATACAAGCACTGGGTACAGTCAGAAGCGCGGGAGGGTGAGAGAATTCACCAGAGCCAGAGCGGGGAGCAGAGCAGGCAGAAGGACCGAAGTACACTGCTGAGGGGAGCAGCGGGTGGCAGGAGAGGTCTGCGCAACATGTAGGACCCTCCTCCGGTGGCTGGGGAGCAGCTGGGGATCGAACCAGCGCTGCAGAGGCTGCGGGCAGCTTCACAACCCAGCGCTCAACCGCTGGGCCACCGGGGAGGCCCTTATTTAAATCATCTTAAATATTATACTTTAGGGAGAACTTCTGGTCATCAGAGAATCCAGCTAAAGTCAAGCTCCTAAGCTTCCTGTCTCTTCTCATTCCAGTGACCCATAAACCTGCCTGCAATGCCAGCAACTTCAGACAGCAAAGCCCTCTGGTCTGTGATGGCTTCAGAGACTGTGAGGATGGCAGTGATGAGCAGAACTGCACTGAGAGTGAGAATGGAGCCCTTGCATCCTGCTGCCTTTCCCATGAAACTGTCCCAAAGCAATTGAAACTCCTTTTGTGGGTTAGAACAATCCACTTGACTCAATTTTTCCAGGTCTTTTCCAGTTTTAGTTTTGAAAACCCCATGTCCTGAAACTAGTCTTGGACAGGACAGGACAATTGGTTCCTCTAACTCAAGTGGAGTGATGTGTGTATGTGTGTGTGTGCATCTCCGTGTGTGTGTGTGTGTGTGTGTGTACTGGAATATTTTCATGTTTCACTTATTTTTAATTCTGCTTAAGACTGTGGGGTACTGAGGACTTGATAACAAGGGACATGCCAGGCACTGACTGGAGTGGGGCATGTCTACTCTAGCCACAGCAAAAACACACACCACCAGGGATGTGAACAAGGTGCATTAATCCACAGTCTATGCATTTGTTATCCTAAATGTATAAGCAGACTGAGTGTAATGGTCATTTTTGTTCAAAAATTTTCTTTGAGAATGAGACAATAGTGACGAGGTCATGGTCTAAAGTCACCCATATGGCTTTTCATCTCACCTATAGTGGGAGAAAGGAGAGGCTTTGGGGTTGATACCAACAGGTGTGGCTGCCTGCCTGCCTCCCAGTGGCTCTGCTGAGGTGACGGATGGAGCTGCGGGCTGGCTTCATTTCCCTCCGCCATGGTTCCCGGACAGCAAACACCATCCATGGCTAAGCCATCCCTGGCAGAGTTCATTGTCACTCATTCAGCTGGGCTAGGAAAAGCTTTCTTCTTTGTTGATTTGTAGGCATTCTCTGCAACAACAGAACTTTTAAGTGTGGCAATGAGATTTGCTTCAGGAAACAAAATGCACAATGTGACGGGACTGTGGATTGTTCAGATGGAAGCGATGAAGAAGACTGCAGTGAGTAGAAATGGCCTCCTTCTGAGTCTTTGTAGTCCCTCTTGGTCAGTTTTTAATTTTCATTCTCTTTTTGCTGTAACCACCCTGGCAGAGGTTGCCGAAGACCCAGAGAGGAATGATAAAATATCAGTGAACTGAGCCTGAAATCATTTTTTAGAGATAAAATCTCCAGAGTGGATTTTGTTTTCTTTCTTGCTAACAAGCATGAACGGATGAGGTATTTGTAATGAGAACTTTCACTTTTTAATAGCTCTAATCAGGAGAGCTCTGTAATAAAAAAACCTGGGTGAGAAATGACTTTGGAACTATGGTCACTCTCAAGTGCTGTTTCTCTCTTTAATCATGACCTGAGAACTGTAATCTGCCACATGTGATCTCTAATTGACCATGTGGCAATATGTTAATTATATATCCTTATCAATACTTTTTAACTTTACCCTGGAAAATAATTGCTCTGATAATTAGTTTTTAAACAGATTATCATTTGGCTTGGACTTAGAAATTCTCTCTTAAATGCTTTCTTTAAAATTATCACTACAAAAACTCTTAATTCTGTTGAATTTGGAATTTATCTTTTCCTCTCTGTCCAACAGCCCGAACCCCATAAGCTGATGGGTCTGTAGTGTCCCCTCTTCCCCTCATGTCACTATTGTGACCAGACCTCTTTAGGAGGTGCTTTCAGACAGACCCATGTATTATCTCGTCTATAGATAAGCAGCAAGTTTCCAACTGTTCATCTTGTTAGTCAATTCTTCCTTTCTTTCTTTCTTTCTTTCTCTCTCTCCCCCCCCCCCCCGCCCGCCCGCCCGCCCGCCCGCACTGGGTACAGTCAGAAGCGCGCGGGAGGGTGAGAGAATTCACCAGAGCCAGAGCGGGGAGCAGAACAGGCAAACCGATGAAGTACACTGCTGAAGGGAGCAGTGGGCAGCAGGAGAGGTCTGCGAGCCATGTGGGACCCTCACTGGCAGCCGGGGCTCGAACCGGCGCTGCAGAGGCTGTGGGCAGCTTCGCAACCCAGCGCTCAATCGCTGCGCCACCAGGGAGGCCCTAGTTAGTCAATTCTTAATTGAGCTCTAAACACAACTTGATTTTCAGGTTTTCTTCCAACTATGCTTTTATTTTAAAATTCATTTAATTAATTTATATTTTTTAATTTGGCCATTGTTTACATATCTCTATAATTTTAGGCTCACATTTTTATTCCTCGACATGTGTACATGCTTTATTCACCCTCTATCAAATGTCCTGTGCCATTCCCCTGGCTCCTCCTCCCACCCCCGTTCCTCTGGTAACCAGTATATTTTTCACTAAGTCTATGAATTGTTTTTGCTGTGTTTTGCCAAATCCATCTTTAAATCACGTGACTTTCTCCTCCTTAAGGCTGCAGCAGGAGTTCCTCCACCCTCATCCGTATCATCGGGGGCACTGACACCCAGGAGGGGGGGTGGCCATGGCAAGTCAGCCTCCACTTTGTGGGATCTGCCTACTGTGGAGCTTCAGTCATCTCCAGGGAGTGGCTTCTCTCTGCAGCTCACTGTTTCCATGGAAACAGGTAGGGCACATCAATCCTTACCGGAAGTAGCACACACTGACCACAGACCTCGAGTTGCAGGAAAAACCTCCCTGTTGCAGGCATTCAGTCAATCCAATCAATGACTTTTCTTTTCCTTTTGAAAACATTGTGTTCAACATTTTTTGATAATAGGAAAAAAAAAAAAACACAGAGAACATCAAGGGTGAAAAGTTTTTACTAGGTTGAGAAAATTTGGTAAGACTTTCAAGTCAGAGGAAATAAATCTATGAAATGTTTGGATAATATGGAGAAGAGTGGGCATTGGAGGATTACTGGGGTATGGGGATCCCTGTTTAGAGTTCGAGGCTAATCCCAGAAAAGTCCATTAGATTTGGCCCTGGAAAGGTTCTGGCTGCCTTTATTAATGGGAAGAACAGATGCTCTTCCAAATATTTATCTTTTTATCATTAATATTTTAAAGTAGAGGCCTTCAAAGTATTTGCTTCTCCTGGAAATGATAGGATTTATATAAATGATTAAAATAGCAGTGCTTCCATTTTATCATTAGCTTTTTATACTGTGAAACAGCCCTGAGTAATATGTTAACCTTAACTCTCCCCGGCTCCCCAGTGTCATTCACAAAATATCAGCTAAACAGGTTAGTAGTGACACTTTGTGGCCTCTGTCCTTATTTTTCCTCCAAAGCTTTCATATTCTCTTCACCTCACCAGAACAAGGCTGTTGTGCAGGTGGAAATGGAAACTTCACATGGAGACTTCAAGACCTTTGGACTCAGTGCAAGGCCAGGGGTCAAGTTGAGAATTCTGGAAGGACTAACAGGGAGTGGTGCCTGTGAATGGTCACGCTTGAGCTATTAGAGCTGTGATCTTAAGGCTCTGGTATTTCGCAAGAAAGAATTTCATTACATTCTTGTTGACAAATAACGTTTTGAGTCTATCTTAGTATTCATACCAAGTATCATTTGAATTTGGCAAAAGGATTCCCAGACCACAGTCTTCCTGGCCCTGTCAGTCTCCATCAAATACCAAGGTCAGTGTAACTAGGAAGAATGTAACAAATTTATTCCAGTTACTGATAGCCTTCATCTGTGTGTGGTTCATGAAAACCAGTGGCAAGAATATTTTCAGCATTATCTTAAGATATTGTTGGGAATGTTCTGGAACATATCATTTGCCATCCTTACTTTGCCTTACTTCATGTCTGGTTTTACTAAGGACACAAGCTGGGGGCTCAGAGAAGTTGTAGACAGAGTCAGCAAAGACAGTAGGGAGTGAAAAGTCAGGCCTGTCTTTCCTTAGCCTCGTCTCTGTAGAGTGACCTGTAGGGTTCTTTCACATCCTGACTCTGTGCTTCACTCCTTTTTCACCAGGCTGTCAGACCCCACACCGTGGACTGCGCATCTTGGGATGTATGTGCAGGGCAATTCTAAGTTCGTCTCCCCATTGAGAAGGATTGTTGTCCACGAGTACTATAACAGCCAGACCTTTGACTATGACATTGCCTTGCTACAACTCAGTGTGGCCTGGCCTGAGACCCTGAAACAGCTCATTCAGCCGATATGCATTCCTCCTGCCAACCAGAAAGTGCGCAGTGGGGAGAAGTGCTGGGTGACTGGTTGGGGGCGAAGGCATGAAACAGGTGTGTGTTAGAATGGGCAGCTATTCCCTTCCCCTCCAGAGTATCATTTGTGTTGATGTCATGCTTTGGGCTTCCTGGAGAGGGATTGTATGCATGATCTCATTGAGCCTCTGCCAGCTTTGAGCAGTAGAATGGAGGAGAGTGTTATCATCCTGTTTTAGGATGCTCTCGCCTAACAGGACCCTCCTCAGGGGGGTGTCTATGAGTAAAGCAGGACTGGAGAGATACTATGTACTCTTTTCAAAATCAGACATCCCCTCTGGGTGGACTAATGCTAGGTTTTTTTCATATAAAATATGTATTTGTATATACACATATACGTATACATTATATATATGTACATATATATATATATAAATTTTTCACAATATATTTCTCCCCTCAGGTGTGGTCGCCATAGTTCTCCCACTACTAAAGAACCCATAATCCTCCACCATAGTTCTTTTTGCTCTCTTTCCCCACCCCCACTTGGCTGTTTTCTCCCTGCCCTCTTCCTGTAGGGGTTTTTTAGGCTTTCTGCTATAGAAGAGCATCTCCTCCTTGTTTTAGGTTCTTTTCATTCAAAAAAGTGATTTATTTTTATAAAGGGTACACCACACACACACACACACACACACTTGCTTGTGTGGGCACATACACCCTACCATGTCAACTCATTGATAATTATCTAGAGGATTGTGCACGTATGTCCTGCCCCAGGGCAGTGGCCACACAATGAGAGTGAGAGCTGGGATGCAGCCTGTCCTTAGCTCCCAGACTGTAATCTCAGGCCTGGAAATTCTAACAGCCTGGTATTAGTCCACCCAGAGTGGATGCCTTTCTGTAAGTCTTCTACCCAGAAGGGGCATCTCTTTCAATGTGCACCAAGGTCAGACCATATTGTGGAAAAGCTGCTACATTTGCCCTGCCAAGATTTTCCATGATCTAGGATTCATGGGCAATGCTAAATATATAGTGAGGGGAAGAATCCAAAGTTTTGTGGATATCTTCCTTTTCCTTCATTGCTCAGTCATGTCCAAGGATTTAGGAAAGATCCCCGTAATTTTGATCTTACCCTTGTCTCACTTGGACATTCTAAAAATTTACAGTGGGTGGCTTCTCCAGAGCTTGCTGGCTTCATCTAGTTATCAAAGTTATAATATTCACCAGCAGCTTGAGTCTGCTGAGATCTCAGGGTTCTGACAAGGGAAGGCAACTACCTACATGAACATCTGACTATGTTAGAATGTTACAGGGCAGAATGAGGGGTACTTGCCTGCTCTTCCAGCCACTGCATAAAGACAAATATACTCCAGTGCATAAGACCTCCAATGGAAAAGAACTTTAATACATAGAGTGCACAATAATTAGTGTGCAATAGAGAGGAGAGAAAGAAAAGGAATATGATTTCCAAATCAAGCACCCAAAGTTACTCATCCCCCTTATAGGTAAATGCCAAGTCAAACAGGGTTAGCTCAAAGCAGGGCCATTGAGGCCCAATCTTGCCACAGGTCTAAGGCATCTTCTGGTGGGCACATAGGAAAGGAGCAGAAGGGGTCAGGCAAGAATAAAGGCAACCATTGTCAGCCTCCCCACCAGTCTCTCACCCACATCTGTCTTTTTCAAGTGTCTCTTTCCATGTCACCCAAATCCCTGGTAAAATCCAAGGACAAGAAGCAAGCACAGCTTTTTCACATTTCCCTCTGCTTCATGTGCCTCTGCCAGTCTTCCTTTCTCTTCCAGTCTCTTCTAGCTTCTCCTCCTGGCCCATCTCCACCCTTCCTTTCGGTTGGGCAAGGAACCTGGAAACTCCCCTTTCCTGGGGGTTTCCCTGTTACAAAAGTTTTGATGATTTCATCTTATATCACAAAAGGAAAGGTTCTGCTCAACTGACTTATCATGAGGCATTGTTTTCATAAACATGAGTATGTGCGTGCATGTTATTTTTCTGAATCATCTGAACCAGATAGATTAAAAAAGGAAGTGAAAAGATTATATCCAAGTGGTTATGTTTTTATAGTTCCAAGCCATGCCATACATCAGTTATGCTTCTCTACCTGGGAGTCCCCTAGACTAGTGAATTTTGTAATAATTTCCTGCCTCACATTCCTTTATGGCCAAATATCTGGTGCAGTGCTCAGATGATCAAATCAGACCTTGAGTCGGAATCCTGCTCTGTTAATTCTAGTTGTGTGCCAGTGGAGAGTTTAACTTTTAAACCTCCATTTCTGCACCAGCAAAATAGGGACCTTATTAGACTTTACTTCAACAAATTGCTACCAGGATAAAAGAGGATAATGTGAGTAAATTGTTTGATAAAGCCCTGAATAAGTAAAGTCATCACTGTGATTTCTATTTCCAATGTGTTTTCCAGATAACAAAGGCTCCCCTGTTCTGCAGCAAGCAGAGGTGGAGCTCATGGACCAAACCCTGTGTGTGTCCACCTATGGCGTCATCACTTCACGCATGCTCTGCGCGGGCGCCATGTCAGGCCAGAGAGACGCGTGCAGAGTAAGTCATCCTGCCTTTTCCTCCTCTGACTTGGTCTATTCTTCACAAATGCAGGCACATTTAATCTTGACAGCACTGGGAAATAACTAGGCCTGGGGGTTCCCTGCACTTAGATATTAGTTGAAACCCATTATTTAAAATCAGAGAAATGTGGTTAAAAAATTAAATCTATATAGAATCTGTTTACTAGTGCCTGTGCATTTTTCTCCAACATTTAGAAAATGAGGTCAGCATTTGTCATTCTCCATGGTTTTATTATAACCCCAGTCAACACACACACACACACACACACACACACACACACACACACTGTTACAGGAATATTGCCTTTTCTTTTTTAGTGGCAGCCATATATCTTCTGAAATAACAAAGGTTTTACTCACTTTCTCCTTTGACATGTAGGCTGGAGGACAGGGAAGAGATGAGAGGGGTGAGAGTCCACTCATGTATATGCCTCTGGGCCTTCTGATCATAATACATTGGGGGGTTCCTTCAGATTTTAGTATATGAAGTTATCATAGGATCCCTATAAAAGGAACAAATGACTTAGGATGAGGAACACGGTGAGAGTTGTTCCACAGCTTTCCACTACCTTGGGCGGCCTCTCTCAAAACTCATACGGTGACTTCTATCTTCTGAGCTCCCGCATTGTGACAAGCCCTGTGCTAAGTTCCTTATGTACATTCATTCAAATCCTTTTTTCATTCCCATTTTATAGAAGAGGAAATGGGGGCAAGAGAGGGTAAGCCAGTTATCCAAGGTCACATAGTAAGCTGGGATTTGAAACTTATATCTCTAATGCTAGCCCATCACTAAGTTTTGGGTGCTTTCTGAAGTATATCATTCACATAGTCTTGTCCCATAGTCACCAGGGTTAACAGGTTAAATTAGAGTTGGCAGAGTTGGCATGGCAACAATGAAAAAGATCCCAGTTTCTCTACTCGCCTGAATTTACCTAGCTCAGTTTAGAAATGTGGGGGTGGGGGCATGGGGCAAATTTGGAAGGCTTTTTAAATCTTTGCCTCTGAGTACATGCAGCTTACCTATCCTCCCAAAGAGGAAAACAAAACCCAGACATTACAATGTAAAGAAGAAATACAGTAGGAGTTATGTGTAAACTTGCGATTTGTGACTTTGCTTTGTGGAGGTGAGGTATCAGTAGGAACTCTCAAGTGAGGGAGATTTGTCTGTGACAGTTGTTGGTTAGTAACCCTTTAGGATGCTTCTTGGGACTTGGCTATTTAGAAGGGTCTCTTCATCTTCCTCCCTCCGGGCCATGAACATAATGCTGAAGTTGCATGGCCCAGGGAGAGAGGACCTTCCAGGATAGCCCTGCCTTATGAGGTTATGTGAAGGCTAAGGAATCCCACACTGTGCTTAGTGCACAGCTTGCAATAACCCAATGCTAACACTTATGATTATTACTATTTGAGGTATGTTCTTTGTGTGTGTGAGAGTTGTTTGCCCTCCAAGAATATTCTAATTTTATTCTTCCTCTAATGAATCAAGTTTCTTTGGTAAATGCAGTCTTATGATTTTAGGAAGAATGATTTTACAATTATGATATTAGGAATTTCACATTATTTCTTGAGATTTCCCCAGATTGCATAGTAATTAGCCAAACAAAATCCATCAGAATGGGCATTTTGAAGGCAATCCAATAGATAAATTAGTGACAGAGTAACTGTACTTCATACTGACATTGTCTTCTTGTATAGGGAGATTCTGGTGGACCTTTATCTTGTCGAAGAAAAAGTGATGGAAGATGGATTTTGACTGGTATAGTTAGCTGGGGACATGGATGTGGAAGACCGAACTTTCCTGGTGTTTACACAAGGGTGTCAAACTTTGTTCCCTGGATTCATAAATATGTCCCTTCTCTTTTGTGATCATACAAGTTGGACTTTTGATTATATTTTATGTGATAGAATCTTTAAAAAAGAATGAAGTAATTATCAATGAAATAAGACATTTAATTTTTTTTCTTCTGGAAATTTCAAATTACATAAATAGGGTTTTTATTGAAAGACAAAGAAATTAATATGTATTTATTCCATAGAAATTCCTCAATTATGTAGCTGTATTCACTTGTAAATAGCCTTAAATTGATTTTTATTAAATGGTCATTGCTTCAGGAATGAAAGGAACCTAAACTAAGATCATGAACCATGTCTCTAAAGTAAGATGAGATACTCACATATCCATATATCATATTCCCATTCAAGGTACAGATATTTATAAGGATTTAGGAAAGTGTGATTTATTGGATTAAGAAATTACATTAAAAATCATGCCTGATCCTCAGTTCTCATGAAATGAAATGCACAAAAATATTTCCACAAATGCAAATAAAGATAAAGTTAATTACTAGGGATTATTATTGCTTTCCAATCCAGTTTTGTCTAATCACACCATAGTGGATTTTCTTTAGACCAGGCACCTGGTAATATTGTGCATAGGCAAAGGTATCAACCAACCAACCAACCAAACTGACAGTAATCTTCACTAAAATGATAGAATGGAGAGTCCCAATAGTTGGGGATTTAAGGGAATTGTGGTAAAGCTGGTCAGCAGTTGAAAGGCAAGGAAATATTTTGGTAATTTCTTTTAAAGTAAATTTTTTAAAAAATATTATCATTTGGTTTCTGGGGTTTTTTTTTTTAATAATAAAACTCCAGTAACCAAGACTTTGTTTTATTTTCAGGGCTTTGTTATACATGCTCAATTCATAGTTATGCATTTATTTTGTCTTGATTTAGACAGTTTCACAACTGATCTCAGAGTAATACTTTCATTAACAGACCAGACTTAATACCACCACCAAACAGGTCAAAGAGCAGGGAGAAGAAGGATGATATAATTTGTTTTTCCTGTGACAAAATCAAAGGAGTAATATGCTACTTTTTTAACAATACTGTTTTAAAGTAGGGCCCAGAATATTGAAAATAGTTTTTGTAGACCTTGGAAAATTTTAATGTAACAACAAAAGAAGAGAGAGCAAGCAGTTCCAAACTCCAGAGCTAATAGACTAAAATCTTGAATATGATTTTCCCAAGGTAATGAATATTTTCCATTTCACAGAACATATATTGATTTGCCAAGAGATTGATTGCCTTAGAAAAATCATAAAATATTTTATTAATACCTTTCTGAATACATCATTCAAGAATTAGTAAATAAGCTATGTGTAATTTGGAGGGTCACTTGTACCACTGAATTCAAAGAAAGATTGTACAGAAGAGAAAATTAGACTGATAGTTTTATATGACCTAGGTTTACTTTTTTTCTGGGCTGTGACCTAGGCATAAGGTGAATTGTACTTTTTATTTATGGTCATTTCTAAGGTGAAAAACTGCTATTCAAGAAAACACATCAAAACCTTTACATAACTTTGTGATCTCAATTAGGACTTAGAGGAGGGCTGGTATGATTGGTCACATTCATCGAAGGAGTTCTTCAAGCATATACCAACTACCACTCTTAGCCATGCAGATGCTCATGTGAGTGTACCATGTTCTCCAGTAGTGCAGGCAGGAGGTGGGGGAAAGGAAAGGTTAAGAAACACCAACCTATTTGGTGTTTCACAAAATTATTTGGCTATCTCATGCCAATATTACAATCTGAATGATATGGGAATATTCATTTCATTCTTGCAGAGGTGTGGGTAGAGGCAATTCCTAAGACTGGTTTAGCCTGAAGAGTGGAATGGCCACTATAAACCAAGACTGGAGCATTTCTATGCATCAGTGGGTGAAAACTTGAACTCACCCCCTCCTTCATAGTGCCTTGAAAACTACAAAGTGAAACATCACAAGCCAACCTACTATTTCTCATTTGTTTCCTACTTGGTTAACCTGAGTGGGTGACCCAATTGCTGATGTTCAAGTAGTACTGTGGCCAACTATGTGCATAAAATATTATGCTTTCAGAGGCACAAATCTACTTGAAAGTGTTGAGATACTTTGGTGACTGCACCTTGATGATGTTACTTTACATTTTGGGTTATAAGATAACCATTAGGGAAAGAAGAAGGGAGAACAAAATATTATGACAAAAAGTAAAATTAAAAATCTTATACTGGTCAGCCATGCAAAGCATACTTCATAAAAAGTCAGTTTTTATTTTTAATGTTATTTAAATGATTCCTTGAACAAATTAAAGCAACTGAGTCAACAATTTCAAATTATATGAAAAAATGCTATTTATGTAAGAATAGTACATTAAAAAGAAGCAAAGAGAACTATTTATGAAAGTAAAATGCAGTTTGAAAAGGCTACCAACATAGATATGGATTCTGAAGAAATTTCATAGGTAGAATTGGGTCTTCATTCCTTAACTTTCATCAAGAATTAAGTTAAACTTGGTTGACCTACAAGGAGGAACACTTCTTTCTAACTCATTCTGAATTCATTGTCTGAATTCTAACTCATTCTGAATTTACAGAATCAGACTGACTGACAGGGAAGAAAAATTCCTCAAGCAGGGGGTGGGACACGGGCATGCATTCTAGGTCAGCTGTCTGGAGATGAAGAAATTAGTTCCAGGTGAGACATAGGCAAGAGTCAGCATCAAGAAAATATGACAGTACATGACAAAAGTCAGTATCAAAAGATTATATCCTGATCAAGGATTATTGCCAGTGCTAAGAGTTGGGTGTGAGTGGGTATTAGCAATAAAGAAAGTTAAACATGGAAAATAAGGGAGCATTACAGAGACTGCTGTTGGTCTGGCACAGGAATGAATGCTTTATTTAATTATGTAATCCTCCTAATTCAACTGAGAGGAATCATTTTACATTAAAGAAGGAAGTTCATGGACATTAAAACACCTTACCTAAAAAGATGCAGAAACTAAAACATCTCCAGAAACTATGCGACCACAGGTTTGTCAACTATGTACAAGGACCAGGCTGTTGGAATTCTGAAAATGCCTCTGAGTCTAGATTAGAGAATACCACAAACGTTGCTTAACAGTACTTAGCAGGCTTTGGGAGATCTGGTTTAGATGTGCCTGTGACAGCAAACAGTAGTTTTATGATGTGGGTGGAAGGCGAGAGGAGAGGGAAGGCGATTTCAGGCTTCAGTTCTTGGAGAACATGTCCAGAGTCAGAACTTGTACGAGTGTGTTCGTGGTTGTTCGCCTTCAGATGCTCAGCTCATAGCACCGTGCCTGGCGCACTGGAGATGCTTCATCATTGCTTGGTGAGTAAATGAATGAACTTTTTTGTTAAGCAGCGAAAGCTGGGGCAAGCGCTGGCAACTGCAGCTCTTCGGGTAGAATGCCAACTTTCTTCCTAGCTCGGCGCTCGCGGGCCCATTCATTTCCCAGCCTACCATCCAAGCAGGCCCTCCGCTCGGCTTCTGGTTTGCATCGGCTCCGACAGGGAAAGGCAGAGCAGACAGCGCCCTGAACAAACCAGAAAAACAGCCCTCCTCTGCTCGGGAGCCCACGGCACGGCCTGCAGCTGCAGCCAGCGGGAGCGCGGGGCGCCGGGCGCCCGAGTGCCTGCAGCTGGAGCCCCGCGCCCCGCCCCGCCCCGCCCCGCCCCCGCTGCGGGAGGTCACCCCTGCCCCCGCCCGCCAGGGCCAGCTCGCACTTTGGACTCCGCACCCTGGGGTGCGGCGAGCGCATCCTGCTTCCGGACGGGCTGGGAAACCCTTCTCTTCCTGGCCGTGGAGGAGGCCGAGTTGCTACGGACTTCACAGGCGATGGAGCTCTTGGAGCTCCAGGTGCAGCAGCCCGAAGAAGCGACGCCTCTCAATGCGGGAGACCAGAGCGAGCCTCCCTCCGCCGAGGAGCCCAGCCCAGCCCAGGTGAGATCCCCAGGGCGCTGGCGGTGTTACCTGATCGCGCTCGGGCCGGGCTGCCGGCCAGGTCCCGGGCGGACACCGACAGCTTTTCGGGTTTCCAGCCAGCTCTCCCGGCCCTACAGGTGCCAAGCGCGGGCGGTGTGCTCCAGAACATTCTCTCTGGAGCGGACACGGGAATCAACTCCAGCCTGAGCTCGCCGAGACCCCTCGAGCCCACCCACAGCCGTCGAGCCCCGTGGGATTTGAGGAGACCTACCAGTGAGGTGTGCCACTGCGCCTTTCTTCCGAGAGAATCTTGAGATAGAGATGGTGTCAAAGAGTTCTGTAACGTATTTTTGTTTTGTTTTGTTTTTCTCCTTCAGTAGGGAGAACTAGAGTGATTGCTCTCTTTTCTTTAGAATCTCACTTCCTCCCTCTTTTCTTCACCGCCTTCCACTTCCATCCACCTTCACTACACTCGCTCACTAACCTTCCCTTCTACTGCCACCCCCGTCTCAGCTCACCATCCCCAGGCACACACCTTCTATTGTTTGCTAATTTGGCCACTTAATTTCGCAGAAGAGAGTTGGAGAGGGGAGAATAAAAAGGGATGGTGAATGAATTTACCCTGCTTAAAAGGAGGAAGTCATTTCAAGGTTCTTGAACCATAGGGCTAGATTCTGCCTCAATTGCTTTTGCCTCATTGCAGTCCTTAAGGGAGTCCTTCATTTGTTTATTTAGATTGAGCTCTTTTCTGATTCATGCCTAGCAGTGATGAACATTATTCATTCTCATCATATGCTTGTAAAACAGCAGAGACTTTGAATTCTGAGCCTTCTACCTTTTGATTAACCCCTTAGACTGTTGAGGTTTATTGAGTACATGGGGTGCTCCCTGCCACACCCCTCTCCCCACACTCACTCACTCACATGGTTGGGACATTGTGGGTCCCAATTCCTCCATCCCCACTCCTTTGACTGCTCAAGGGTTGATTTCATCGATGAGCAGGAAATGCAAACATTGAAAGCACTGCTTTTGCTTTTGCATTGATTTCTGGAAATACCCTGTAGCTGTCTTTATAGATCTCTGTAGTACCCTGGAGAACAGTTTGGTACTTTATATTTGAATGAAAGATGAACACCACAGAAATATCAAAGTTGGTCCCTTGCTAAGTGGCCACGAGTGGACTCCTATATCAAGCCTCCAAGGAAGAGTCTATGAATGGGAATTTGGAACACATGGCTTGTGTTAGACCCAGAACCCTGCAGAGCCTCTGTGGTTAAGGACCAAATCCAAGGTCAGAGTTCTTTACCACTGAAAGGTGTGTCCTGGGGCAAGGGACTAGGTTTGTATTTCTCCAGCTATCAACCGGTGATAATGTGACTAACCTGTTTTGTGAGGTCTGGGAATGCCTTGCTGAAATTAGTTGAGTAGTAAGACATACACTGTGGTATCAGTACTTTATAATAATCTAGAACCTACCCAGTAGAAATTGCTTTTTCACGGTCTAATGACTTACTTGTTGGTCAGGTGTACACAGGTAGCTTAGGCTTCCTTGTGAATTAGCTTTGTAGGTCATGGAATCAGAGCTTGGTGAGAGTCAGGATGGCGTGATGGTGAAGGGTTAAAAGAGCACTTTGGGGGAATTCTCAAAATGCTTCGTCTGGCAAAACTTTAAGAAAGGAGAAAAACTCATCTAAAATGTGTTAGTCATTCTCTTTGGTTCTATAGATTAAGTCAAAGTGTATTTGAAATTGAAGTCAGTTGGTGTAGAGTTTTGTAAAATTTGACCGACGTAGACATAGGATCTAGACTCTAAAAATTTTATGTGGAGGTGTCCTTATGATTTCCAGTCTTGAAACAGTTTGTCCATATATTTTTATTAACCTTTTGTTTTGTACCTGTTAAGTTCCCAGTACTTCTGATACATAAATATAGTTATCACAACAAATTTAAGAGGAAGGTTTCAGTATTCTGATTTGACAGCTGAAGAAACTGCGAGAAGAACCTGAGACCCAGAGGAATTTCCAAAAGTTTACTCAGGGGTGGTGCTGACATTCGAATTTCAAGTCTTTTTAAATCTCAAACATTGGCTAATTTTGTTGATTTATTTTACCTATAGGTATCTATATATTACATTTAATCTAAATATGTGCATATGATATATAATGTATATTCATGTATAATTGCATAAATTACAGTTTTATAATTCCTGTAGGGCAAAGAATTTCAGTGGAATATGAGGAGTTGAAGGAGGTGAGTAGATGGAGAAGTAGAAAATAGGTTTGGGGTCATTGGGAAGAAGACAGCCCATATTCTGAGTATCTCCCTACTTAGAAGGGCTAATCTGGGACAGTATCCTGGTCCTCCAATAATGTCATTTCATTCAAAATCGTTTCATTATAACATTCATGAGAAAACAAAAATCGAGGCCAACATGACCTAAAGCAACATTATCCCAACACTTGCTTTCTTATGTGTTGTTTCACTTAAAATTGCAGTTTCCAAGAACCTTTTCATTACCTTAGAATTTATATACTCATAGGTAGTAAAAAGAACTTTGTTCCCTTTTTTATCTGGATTTGAGGCTTGGAGGTAAGGAAGTAAACCATTGTGCTTCCTTTTGCCTGCTGTCACTGTCAGTGTGACTGTGGTCAGATTAAAAATGAAAAGAAACAAGTGGGAATAGATTGAGACTGGTTTTTTATGGCTCATAATATGGACTTCGACTTGGTTTCCAAATGAAAGTCTCAGAGACATTTTAAGGGATGTAACATATTCAAAATAATAATAAGCCAGGAAATTGACAGTTCTGAGGCAGTCAAACCTTTTATGAGTGGGCTAGCTAAAAATCAGTCCCATTGCTACACACTGCTTAGAATTTAAGACAAGAATCAACGGACTCCTCTGTGCTTGGATCAACAAGTAGATTAAATCTTTTTTTTTTTAAAGATTTATTTATTTATACAAGCACCGGGATATAGGCCAGATGTACGGGAGGGTGAGAGGATTCACCAGAGACAGAGTGGGGAACAGAACAGGCAGACTGACTGAAATACACTGCTGAGGGGAGCAGTGGGCAAGACAGGAGAGGTCTGCTGTGCCATGTGGGTTGCTCCACGTCTGGGGATCAAACCGGCACTGCAGAGGCTGTGGACAGCTTCACACGCTATGCTCAAGCACCTGTTCCACCAGGGAGGCCCAGATTAAATCTTACAATGAAGATTACAAAGTACATATTTTCCTATGTGCTCAGAAAATTTTCCCAGATTTATATACAGTCTGCTGATGGTGTCAACCAGAGGGAAATTTCTTGTCTCTAAGATATCAGGAGTCACTGTTGCAGGCCCTTGTGCCATGTATTTGGACCCTTGTGTGAAGAGGGATGTGAGTATCTGGAGGAATGTTTGGAGGAAAGCCACACAGATTCTTGAACCATATCATGCACATTTGGAATGTAAGATATAGTTTGCAAAATTCTCTTGGAGGCATGCTCAGAAGAACCTGCCTGTGGCCTTTCCTCATGACTTAGAATTTGAGCAAGAGTGAATGAAGAAGCCACTGAATGAGGCAGTGTGTCTGCAAGATCCAGTTTTGAGGGGAGACTCAGCACAGGTAGCACATACCTACAGATTGTATCACACTCTACCCCAGGATCACCTGGGGTATATCAAAAAAATTCTAATTGTTGCATTGGGGAAGCAACTGAAAAGCACTCTATTTGTGGCTTGGGGAGTGACTGACAGACTGTTTGATAATTACTTAAAATCTGTGAATATTAATCATGCAGGGGATAATGGTCTTTCCCTTAGGGCTGAGATAGGACAGTAAAGGGGGGCAGGCTGTAGGATGAAGGCTCTGGACTGGACAGAAAGAGGCTTTTCCCACACATAACAGCTGTATAATTCTAAACTAAATTCCCCACGAAGTTGCAGAGTGGGGGGGTCTCCTTTCAAACCACTAGGGTCCTGGTTTTGGATCTCCAAGGGACAGCAGAAGTGAAGGCATAAGAGGCCATAGAGGTGTGTTGATACTCATTCTGTGGCTCAGTTGAGACGCTGGGCCATTTCATTTTGTACTGAACTGTAGGGCCCCCACTGCTGCTAATACAAAGGACTGAAAATGGCACGGGTCATTTTGGTCTCAGGAGTGCCAGGTGTGTCCCTGTCCCCTAAGGGGAAAAAAGTCCCTTGCACCAGGACTTCTTTTCCCCAAGCTCCTGACTTTGGTGGCTTGGGAGCAGTTCTCATTCTTCTGGCGGGGTTCGAAGGGGCTCTCTCCTTCACTTCTGGTAATACTTTAAGACGGTTTTGTTCTGTCCATATAGACCAGGACCCTTACTGCTCCCCTCAGGTCTGACCCGAAGAGTCACAGTAAAATGCATTCGGGGGTCCAAAGGGTGAGCCCCAAACTTTAAGAAACTCTAGAGTTTCTCAAAGCACATTCTTCAAAAATGTCAGCATCCTCTGTAGCTAAGGAGCACACATTTATGAAATGCCTCCTACCTGAAAGAGGCAGTAGTACAGATATGAGAACAGGGAAGTTTAAGAACCACCCGCCCTCTATGTGGTTGTAGTTTACCTAGGGAGATAAGGCCTGTATCTGTGTATAGTTGAACATGAAACTAGACAAAGCAGGCCATGGCTGTGGCAGTGAGCTGTGTGGACAGCACATGCTCCTGAGGGATTTCTCTCTGTGAGGTGTTAGCGAGGCTCCACGAAAGGAGACCTGACTCTTGAAGAGTGAGGAGGTTTTAACCGGCGGTCTCAGCCTGGTAGAGTGACTGATTCCTTTGGGAGGTGTAGATTCCAGCAGGCCCCAGGCCGGAACACTGCACCTCCCAAAATGATCAGTCACTTTATCAGGCTGAGACCCATCTTCTCTATAATCTGGTCCTTTAGGTCTAGGGAGGACCTAGTATGTGTAGTTTAAATTCCTCCCAGACAATTCTGATGGGCATCAGGTTTGGAAACCTCTCTTTGAGAAAGTTTGAACTGTGATCCTAATACGGACAAGCAGTTCTCTTCTGGAGGCCTCCTCACTATCACTCTGGGAGATCAAGTAAGTCAACACAAGGAGTGGATCCAGGAGGCACCCTGCAGTGCCTGCTACTCCACGGAGCAAGGGAACACTGGCAATGATCACTCCCATTTGTACATAATATTTATTTAGCAAGTGCTGCATGCCCATTATCTCTAGTTTTTATCACAGTCCCGTGAGCTAGTTTATATATTAATATGTTTCTGTTGAGGACACTGGGGTGAGTGACTTTCAGTTTTGCTGATCTTGACCCAGGCTTTAGGCTGTGTAATTGGGGTTGGATTCCTGATAAAGAAACATGCTTTCCTCCCCCCGTCTTATTCCATTGCTTCCCGTGATTTTCATGTAGGAATTACCTGATGGCTTAGGGGGAAGTAGAAGAGTCAAGCAGACTTCGCAGGCTGGTGGCAGCATTGAGAGCAGAGCACTGCGGTGGCAGCTGGTGGGGGGTGGGAGGGGTGGCTGGAGGTCTGCAGGGTGACCCAGGGGGCGGTAAATAGAAAGGCAGCATGTGAGCTCCTCAGTGACACAGCAGGGACTACTCCTGGCTGATCACTCTGACTGTATCTCTGAAATGGGCTGATGCCTGCGTGGAAGAGCTGTCAGGATGAAGCCAACTTGGGGATCAGTAAACCATACAGGTGTAATTATTCACTGTGACCCCACATGCCTCATTATACCCACTGCCTCTGACTTCCTCTGCGTCCTTCCCCTCATTTTCCTCCGCAGGCCCTCATTACCTAGAGTCTGGTAGCCACTTAGCTTTTTCTGTGTCTACTCTTTTTTCTCTTTTCCTTAACTCAGGTTTTGTGTTCCTAACTTTCCACAAGTCCCCAGGTCATGCCAAATCAAATCAAATCCACACCTCTGTGGCAGCATTCAAAATGCTCTAGAACTCATTTCCCTCTATCTAATCTGAACTCTCTGAAACTCACATTCCAATCAGGCGAATCACTGTCTCAGCTCCATTCTGAGTAGGCACTAAGTGTGCTTTCTCAGGGTTTGGGATGCTCTTGCTTTTCTTCTGCTGTTCAAAGTCCTACCTCTCCTCCCCTTCCCTACCTCAGAGCCCCCACTGCCCTCCTGCTGCCCCTAGAACTTTACTTCCTCACCTTGTGAGTTTCCATTCTGTCCCTTGTTATGCCTATCAGTGACCTTGACTCAGTGAGGGTAGCCCCTTGAGGTCAGGATCCTGCTACCTGGTTATGTATTGACAGCCCACTGCAAGCTTTCAGAAAAGCTGCCAGATGACTGCCTCACAGCCTTTCTCTGCTTTCCAGACTAAAAAGGAAGGCCTCTGGAGCTCCTGTAATAGAATTTTGATTGGAAATTGCAGACTGTGGATGGCTATCGCCTCTATTTTCGTAGGTCTTATTATACTGATCATCATAAGCTTATGTCTTATTAGAGGTAAGAGAATTTAAACATGATTGAGCTCATACATTTTAAGAATTTGTTTAATGTTTATGACATACACTGAAATGGAAGATGTACCTATTATTTTCTACTTACTATTTGCTACTTAAACATAAACATCTATAGAAACGTAATTATATAAATTATTATAATTATTTATAAATAATAAGAACTTAAAACTGGGTGGGAGAGATATATATAAATAAAATATCATATATACATATGATTCTTGTTTTTAGTTTTATTTTCTTTGTTTGTTTTGTAAATTCTGCAAGAGGGGTGGAGACCAATGTTTTACTTTAAACTCTGATCATTGGATCATGATGATTTCTTACATATTTAACTTACTTAAATGTACATTTATATTTCATTCAGGTCTATCTCAACACCTGCTTGTTTGAGGTTTTTTTCATTATAATTTGTTTGGGAAAAATAATTACTGTGTTTCAGCTGATATACCTGGTATGTTATGATAATGATAGAATGATGTATATTTGAAAGAGTTTTAAAAACCATAGAAACATGTATCTGTAAGTTATCATTACTTAAACTCATTTTGAAAAATATTGTATTTATGTTGTATGTATATACAAATCAAATACTTACATGGTGCTAGCTACATATTTTATATTTTATTATTTATTATAAATATAAGAATACATGTGCAGTTACCGATAAAATCCATCCATGTTATTTAATATTTTGTTATAGTCTAGTTTTTTTCATTTTCATTTCTAAAGTCATTTGAGGTCAGATCCTTTCATAGTCTGTGACCTATCTTTAGGATTTCAATGTTATATTGAGATCATTTTGCAATTCATTAAAAATTATTTGTGAACACCTTTTTTAAAAAAATGACTGCATAATATAGCCTTCCACATGATTTAAAAACTTTTTAGGTGGTCACCAAATGTTTATAATTATCGCTATTATTTTTCATGATGAATAAATATAATATCATCCAGAGGGCAATCATTTCAATTTCAAAATCAGAAAGAAGAAAATTGATTCTGTTTATATCTGGGAGTGATGGAGTGATGGGAATCTGGGATGCTCTTGTTTTGGGAGGGGGAATTGGGATACTCTTGAGGGTATTCAGGTCTCGAGAAGGATTTGGGTTGTTAGGCTTTTTATAATTAAACCCAGTCATAGGATGAGAGCTAGGATGGGGACCCCTGAGTCTCTCAAAGGGTTCCTGGGAACTTTCCTCATCATCTACATTTGCCATTTACCTCCTTTTCTTCCTCCTTCTGACCCATTTATCTCCTGTCTCCACATTTTATAGTTCCTGAAGGGATAGGGAAACAGGAACAGATAACTCCCATGAGGACACGGATGCTTCTCAGGCGGGTGCCATGTTTATTTAGTTGCTTAGGGTGGTGCTGAGGTGGGATGGGTGACTCTTTGAGGCCATAGGCTGGTTTTGAGGTAGGAGAAGTTAATTAGAGGTGTTGCGGCTCTTGCACCGAGCAGAGGACAGCAGTTATGGTATGAACAGTCATACTCCCTCTTCCCATCAACTCCCACATGTGGATGTTGAAACTGAGATTGAGTCACACAGTCTTATCCTATCACACTAGTTGGCGCTATCCTGAAAGCTGACCTATCTGTCTGCATTTGGAGCCTATAAGGAAGGATGATGCAACAGATCTGGTTGGTTAAATATGCAGCATTATAAAGCATAAGCACCAAGAGTTGTTTTCATTTTCAAAAAGTTATCAGACCTCTTCATTCACAAAGCTGCCTGCCGAGGAAGGGGATTGTATTTCCTTCAGTAGTTTCTCAGAACAACGTGAAAGTTTATAGGAAATATTCAGGGGAGAACTTTGTAACACTTGTAGTACAGACTTGATTTTCAAGTTGGCAATCAAGTTGTACTTTAAAAAATGTTAATTATGTAAGAGATTTTTCAAACTTTTTTTTTAATATCAGGGCAATACTTGTGGTCTATTTTGCACCTCAGCCATTGGAGATTTGGGCCTGTGCAGAGTCAGGTAGGCTGTGCCTGCGTGCAGGGGATAAGAAGAGGCGGGGTCAGGGCCTATGCTGTGACAGTCCCAGCCTCACCTAGAGCAGCTCTGTAGGCACTTCTGGGATGACAGTCTGCAATAACTGGGCACTGCCTAATTGCCAGTTCATTGTTACAAAACAGATATCTGTAGAACTTCTGAGCACATGTGGATTCATGAAGAAGTGAGGTTCTTGAGGAACTACATGTGCATTTACTTCCTTCTTTCCTTTTGGTCCTCCCTCCCTCCCAGATCCTTAACCTCCTGGCTTAGAACTCCATCTAGTTCCCAGACCGAAGCTCGGAGGGAGAGGAGCTAATAACATGGAGCTGGAGCAGGCATAGAAGGGGACAGTAACATAAGCCAGAACAGAAAGGGCAGCTAGTTGAAGAGGGGATTGCGTACTACCAGGTTGAGAGGTGTAGCTCATCAGTGGCATTGTTCAGATGGGTCATCACATGATAATACAAGCAGATTAACGTGGGGTAGATTTTGTAGTATTAATTCCCTACAGGCTGTGCACCCGTTGTTGCCTGCACTTGGGCTGGGTCCTCACAATGGCAAATTGAGGACCATGGCACTGAGCAAGGCACTGAGCCAGAGCTACGTGTGCCCTATGAGAGAGAGACTAGCACTCTCCTACCTTCATAGTAGACAAGGAAAATCTCTTCAACATGGCAATTTTGGGGGATGCAAGGAGTGAGAAGGCCTGGTTTTGTACCAGCTCTTTAGGACATGGTATTAATGGATTCTTCTCCCTAAGGACATGGTATTAATGGATCCTTCTCCCTAAGGACATATAAATTCCCAGAGTGAAGGGTAAGGGAAAAAAGCCTCCACTCTCTGAGTCATTTTCATTCTGAATAATGTGGAAGATCAGTTAATAATCTTCAGGGATTCTGCTTTCTTCACTCTTTTACCCAAACCACCTTACTAATGAAACTCCTCCTTGGATTGGGCAAATTATTTTAAATGATGCAAAAATCACACTGTGACAAGTAGGTAGGTACTTAGAAATATGACTTAAAGATCATCAGTTTTAACGCTCTAGGGACCCTTATATGGTATTCCCTGGCATTATAGATTCCTGGATTCCCTTTGCTCTCTTAACATAAAGACATTCTTGAGTCCTCTGGTACTGAGATGCAGTCTGGACTTACTAATTGACGCTGCTGTATTGAATAGATTTATTTTGTCTTTGAGTTGGGAATTAGCACCACATCTTATGACATCACACCATCCTGGCAGACAGACGGGTTGCACAGGGCAGTATGCCCTGGTTTTAGTGTGACTCATGGGAATGTCCTAAGCAGACAGCATAGTGAGTAATAAGCTACCAAGCTCCTGGGGCAAGAGAACATAATAGCAACCGTGTAGGCCTAGACCCTTGAAAATTTATTTTTGCATTTTTACTTGTTTCTCTTTTCCCTCAAATCATGTTTCTCTACCTTCCCCAAATCGACATAGTCAACTGTGCTTTCTCTGGAACACCTCTCCAGCTTGTTCTACCTCTGATGTTCTTTCTTCTCTAAGCATCCTCCGCCTCATCACACTGCAGACCTATTCAGCTGTGCTGGCATCAACTCTTCCAGAACAATCTGTTACCCGAAACTTGTTACTTCATTTAGGTATTTCTTCCTCTCTTCTTTCACCAGCAATCTTCTAGAATGGGAGGTGTGCATTCAGATCTTGCCTTCAATGCTTGCACCATTGGGCCCAAAGTGTTTATCCTGAGGTCACTAGAAGCTACTTGGTCATGAAACCCAGTGGCCTCTCTCCTGTCTTCTGCTCCATTTGCAGCCTTAAGTTCTGTCAAAGGTGTTATACTCTTATATGTCTGCAGAACTCCTAGAATTTAGGTTTTTAGCTATTTCTGCTTTTGCCTCCATATTATGGTGCATGGACTGATCATCCGACTTTTTTTGTTTTTCACATTTTTCCTTTTGTTCCCTTGGTAACCTCATTTACTTTCACGATGGCAGCTTTCCTTTCTTGGATTTGCCACCATCCAATTAGGCAAATTCTTCTACACTCTTGGCCTCAGTTTCTATATTTGTAAAATATAAATTGGCTCTGAAACAGAAGTCTCTAAAAGATTCCTATCTTTGTTACTTGCTATCTCAAGTTATTTTTGCCTGCACCTGGACTGTGTCCTCCCTCCTTCTGCCCTTGGCGTGCCACTGGAGTGCTGGCAAATCCAGGCTTAAGGCACTGAGCCATGGCTACCTACACCCCATGGAAGAGAAGCTAGCAGTCTATCAGGTTCATGGTAGACAAAGAAATCTTTTCAACATGGCCAATTTCGGGGACCTGATGAATCAGAAGGCCTGGATTTGTCCCAGGTTAATCATCTAATGCATTTTCTTTAAGACTCAGTGTCCTCATTTTAAAATGAAAATAGGAATATCTTACTCATAAAGTTGATGTGAGGGTCACAAGAGGCTAATATCTACAGTCGCATAGCAGAGAATCTGTAAGTAGTGCTCATGACAGTAGAAGTTATTCTTCCTTTTGTGAGGAACCATGTTTCTTAGAACCATTGTGATGTCGTATCTCTTCTGTATCTTGGCAATGAACAGATTTTATCAGTCATCCCTGGGTAGTGTCCTGATAGGAACTTCCATCACTTGCTACCCACTTGTTGCCAGGACTCTGCTGGGTAACAGAAAGCATGTTGGTTCTTTCTGCCATCATCTACAATATAGGTGTTGCACTTTCCGAAATTTAAGTGAGTTGTCAGGGTTCAAATAAAGTATGATTATCTTTAAAACCAACTCTCTTTCCACTATACTGGACTTTGTCCTTCCTTTCACCACTGTCACTCAAACTCTGTCTCTCACAATCATGTGCCTTGTGACTCTCTGTCTTCAGTTTTCCCCAGCCCCATTTTATCCCATCCATCACCACAGATCTACCTCCACTTCCTTCCTGGGAGACAATTAACAACCTCCACTGCCTCCTGAACATACCTGGCATTTAAGACCACCTTTTCCGATCTCATTTCTTATATTCCATCCACAGAACTCTACATTTAAAAAAAAAGGTTTATTTTTATTTATTTATGCATATAAGAACTGGGATGTAAGGCAGGGGGAGGTGAGAGGATTCACCAGAGCAGAGTGGAGAGCAGAACAGGCAGATCTACTGAAATACACTGCTGAGGGGAGCAGCGGGTGAGATAGGAGAGGTCTGCTGAGCCATGTGGGTCACCTCGCTGGCCAGAGATGGAACTCATGCCACAGTGGCTGGTGATTGCTTGATAGTGCTGAGACGTTAACCCCAGGAAGACCCCACGGAAGTGTTCTTGAGCACCTCCCCTATACTGTGTATGCTTTGTGTGTGTGAACTTTTTAAATACAACATCTCTAAATGGAAAGTGTTGCTCTGAAGAAGCTTCCTCAGTGACATGAACACTCTGCTGACTGAGTAAACCTGTTGTTACTTTAACCAACAAAACTATTTAGGGAGATCTTGGTACAGATTCATTATTTGGAAGATAAAAGTTAAAGTAGATGCCATTAGGGGCCTCCCCAGTGGCACAGCGGTTGAGTGCTGGGTTGCGAAGCTGCTCGCAGCCTCTGCAGCGCCGGTTCGGTCCCTGGCCACCGGTGAGGGTCCCGCATGGCGCACAGACCTCTCCTGCCGCCTGCTGCTCCCCTCAGCAGAGTACTTCGTCAATCTGCCTTCTGCTCTCCCCTCTGGCTCTGGTGAATTCTCTCACCCTCCCATACTTCTGACTGTACCCAGTGCATGTATAAATAAATAAATAAATCTTAAAAAAAAAAAAAAGTAGATGCCGTTAGAGATATTGTTGGAGACCTCTTTTCAGACTTGGCATCTCTTCTCAGTGCTCTTGTATTCAGGAGTTATGCAAATCCTCTATCCATCATCTGGTATCCCCTGTTCCTTCCAAAACTGTAAATACCTGCTATAGAAATGTACATGGTGGATGTGGAGCTCGACAATATACATTGCAGCTTTATTCGTAACAGTGAAAAACTGTAGCATTGACTATAAGATTTAAGAAATTAGATGATCCAACTATGAACATTATGCAGCCTTTAAAATATGAGGAAGAGTTTTTGATGTGTTAAAATGAAAGAATCAAGACAAATAAGCAACGACAGCAACAAATTACAAAATGCCGGATACAAATTACCTACCCATTACGACTGCAGACATACAAAATATGGGGGATGGGGGGAAGAATCTGATTAAAGAATACTCATATATTTGTCTTTCTTTACTACAATTTCCTATACCTTCCTTGTTTTCTACTATGAAGGCTTAAGTTTTACTGTCAAACAAAATAAGGTCTCTCATTGCTTCTCAGACTTTTGGCTAAGATCAAGGGCAAAACAAGATCTAAGCTGGCAGCCTCAAGCCTGCCCCTCGAGCCTCACATTCCCAGACTTCCTCAGCGAACAAGTACCAGAATTTGCTCTTCTCACCTGCTCTGCCATCCAAAGCTTTGAATTGATTCCACTGTTTTTTCAAAGTCCAGTTAAAAAAGGGCTGAGCATGTTATAGCTGAAGCATGAGAGGTGAGAGAAAAGGTGTGGTTCTGCCCACCCACGCCTTTCTCAGGGCTGAAGAGGTGGTCTCTGCGCAGGCCAGCTCTTGGGGCTGGCGGAAGGCCAAGGGCGCAAACGTAATTAATACCGCTAGTGCCAGCTTCTAGCTCCTGGCCCTGACTTTGGCATGTTTTTCCTTTAATTCTAATTGCTTAAAAATCAATTAGCTCACAGTTGTTGAAACACAAAGAGCCACACACAGAACTCATTGTCTCTGAATGTACATAGCGGAGTGCTCTGGGCTTAGAGTGTGGTTTGGTTTCCCTACTGCAAATAGTGTGTCAACATTCCTCTCCACGAGCCATAGTCCTACAATGATGTCCCACGTGTCCTGTCTCGCTCCTTCCATGGTTTGCCAGTCCCAGCTCTGTTCTGACAGAGGCGGTCACTTCCTCATCGGGTGCACAGAACTGAAGGTGACTCAGAGAAGTTACCTGTACCTGTGCTCTGTCCCCCATCACCGATGGTTCACCCCAGACTGCCGACCAGCACTCTCCTGATGCCAGTGTGCAGATTCAGTGTAATAAAGAAATTCATGCTCTTCCCATTCCTTGTCATCAGCCCTCCCCCAATATATATTCTGTGGACCCTAAAATAAAACCAAGAAACTAAATTTGTATCATTTGAGGTAAGCCCTGTCTTTATTTGTTCTAACAGAGAGAAGGGTTTTCTGTTTATTCTTTGAACTGTGTCCAGGCTTTATTCTTGATGAATGCTTGTTGTTTGCCTTTTAAAGTATAGCAGCTAAATTAATAAATACATTTATTACTTTGTGCATGTGTTTACTTTTACTTTTTCTTTTATTCCCCCTACTTTCTAGTAACATATATAGATGAAGATGAAAACGAAATACCTGAGTTATCCGCCAATAAAACATTCTTGGTCATGCTAAAGATTCCAGATGAGTGTGTAACTGAAGAGGAGTTATCTCACCTGCTCACTAAAAGAGTAAGCTGTCTTATGCTTTGTTCTGAGTTCCTGACACGAGGCTGGGAATCCTGCTGCCAGGGTCAGCAGAGGTGGTCTCTGCGCCTGCCAGGTAGATTCAAGAGCAGGTAGATCCAAACTGGGATTCTTTGTCTGGATTTTGGCAGACAGTGATGCTGAGTAATATGTTTTCTGTAGTACAGAGTGATGGCAAAGAGCTCCGGCCTCCAGCTGCCTCTTGGAGGGAGGTGTTTTGTTTCTTGACACTGACCTTATAAAGACCTTAACAACATGAGGCTTAACGATGGGGTATGTCCTGCAAAGCCTGTGGCTAGGTGATTTAGTTGTTGTGCAAAGGTCACGGAGTGTAATTACACACACTCAGATACGACAGCCTCCTGTACACCGAGGCTGTATAGGAGAGCCTGTTGGGACCTCTGTCATATATGAGGTCCATTGTTGACCAAAACACCATTAAGCAACCCATATTTTATTCAACGTGTAGTTTCACTGAGGGTCTGTGATGTGCTGAACAGCACGTCAGGTGCTAGGGCCACAGTCTGTGTCCTCGCTGGGGACTCACAGTCCAAGGCGAGGGGGCAATATATAGATAGCTATGACAGAGGGGGCTGTGTTCCATCTTTGAGATAGTTTTATAACCATGAAGGAGGAACATCTGATCTATAGGGAGCAGTAGGCCTCCTGGAGGACAGGTGTTGTAGATCAAGGAGCAGAGAACACTGGAGAGTCTGCTCCGTGTCCTACGGTTTCTGTGCATGGTGTGGTGAGGAGTGGCAGAGATGACACTGAACAGGAGGGGAGGGGTCAGGTCATGAAGATTTTCCTCCTCTTTGTCAAGGCGTTGAAGATTGTGATCTGCAGGTCCCCAGGGTCATCTTTCCATTCTAGCCTTTTTGTGTGGTGGTGGAGAAACACTGGAGGCTGACAGCTTAGTCCAGGTGATAAGCAAGGGGGATTCAGACAAGGAGTGTGTCAGAGGGAATAAGAAAATTCAAGTGAGACTTCAAAGGTCTTCTCCCTTACTGGGACCTAATGGCTGGCTGGATGTAGGTTTGCAGGAGAACGTGACTGTGACTTCAGGCTCCTGGTTGGGTGGCCACATGGGTCAATGTTCACATCCTCCTGGAGGGTAAATGTCCTCTATTGATAAGAGGCTTTGGTCAGACTGTCAAAAACAGGTTGACTCATAACCACACCCTCAAAGGTTTTTGATAAGAAATTCTAAGCAGCACCAGCCTGCCATCCGTTATGCAGTTCTCTGCAGTTGATGGAATGTGGTGAGACCTCTTTATCCATCTTCCATTCGATTCATCCAAAAGCTCCTGAAGAAGGCTAGACGCTCCCTCTAGGTCACCCATGCCTTTGGTCACTCTGGGGTGATTTTTAGGGTTTCACATCCTCCTCCTTTTCCTTGTTCCTTCTTATTAGCAGTTCCTATTTTCTCTTTTTCCTTTCAGAGCACATAGCTGAGTAAATAGCCTCATGGTGCGTTCCTTTTGCTTGCTTTTGTCATTGGAGGTTTTGCATGTGTCAAGCTGAAACGAAACGAGTCAGTGCCCACATGAGTCACATGTTACAGCTTGGACTTTCTGTGTCACAGGGAAATGATATGATCTTTCACTTAAGAGCCTTATCTCTTGCTTTCGGTCAGATGTGAACAGATTCTGCAAGTATTTTTACTCATCGCCTTGTTAGGGGCAAAGGAGCTAGGGCAGGTTGTCATTCCAGGGGCAGATTCACAAGCTTATTTGAGCTGGTTCCTCCTCTGATAAATGGAAATCGCTGTGCTTTCCCTGCATACCTACAGGTTCATTTGAAATGCAGCCAAAGAACTGTGCAAAATATTTTTAAAAAAAGAATTGTCGTATTTACAGGTGATAAAGATAAGGCTCAGTAAAGTAAGAGATGACTATCCTACAGTTTCCCAACCAGATATGTTCAGGAACAAAAATGAGGAACTTAGCCAGTTTCTTGAAGTTTCTGGATATGGGAGGCAATGGTGTAGATATTGGAACACTATTCCCCTCTTTTCCATCATTGTTTTGCTTTTGTTTTAAAACAGATTTCCTAGCCCTTCTCCTAGCTCACTGCTAGAGTTTTCATCTCTTCAGATTCAGGTCCTTTCTCTGCCTAAGCCAGCTTTGTAGACATATGTGTAGCCCTCAGGTGTGCTTGATTCAGGAGTCAGTGGTGGCACCTCTGAGAATGCAGGGATAGTGTCTCTTACTCTGGAAACTGATTTCTCCATTCTGGAAATCAGCAGACTGGCTCCTGTGTGCCTCCAACCTCACCTGCACAGTGTGGGGTACACCAGAACAAGGGGTGAGGAGCACCTTCCCCATTTTACTTCCTTGGGCCAAGAGTAGATTAACAGCTTCCAAATATGTTAATATGTTCAATTATAGCAGGCACCATGCCACCAAAAAAGAACTTACAGGAAGGCACTAACCTGATGTACTGTACTACTATGTACAAAACAGTGGTCTATGACAGAGAACTGTAGGTGACCTGGTGGTGGGTGGGGTGTGGAACATGCACCTGAAAGGTGTGACCCTAAAATTCTAAATTACATACAGTATTGTAAACCAATGTTAACCCAATAAAAAACAAAAATAAAAACACAGTGCTGTGCCCTAACGATTAAAGAAGGATGGAAGGAAGGTTGGGAGGAAGGACATACGTAATCCGCGTCATACAAAACAACCTGAAAGGAAGACAGGGACGTGCTCGTCATCATCATCATTATCGTTTATTTTTAATTTTCTTATTACTGCAACTTTGGTTGACAACACTGTATGTGATTCATAAATACAGGATTCTACTACTTCATGTATATGTCACCACACCAGTGCCCACCGCCAAGGCACCCAGAGTCCTTCACCAGAGTCCACTGCGCCCCCTCCCTCCTTCCTGGCCCATCCTTCCCCTTCTGGTAGCCTCAGCTTTACGGTCAGATTTCTAGACCTCGGTGTTGGTTTGGTGTTGTCTGACTCTTGCTTATGTCTCTATCTTCCACAGGTAAGTGAAACTGCCTGGTATCTGTCTTTCTCCTGCTGGTTAATTTACTTGGCATTATTGTCATTATTGCTTGAGAAGAGGTCCCTTCTGTAGTATCCTCCTCCTCCCTGTTCTGAGTAGCTCTGTGAAAGCCACTTTGCTAGTTTTCTTAACTGACTATGGCCCACTGGCAATGTTTTCTTCTCTGGGGCTCAGAACTAAAGAGTGACCCTGTTGTTTACTAGGCACTTTATGCCTCTTTCATCCTGGATATTCAGGAGACATTTCCCTTTATTGCTTCCTCCTCCCTGAGTAGTGTGGTCAAATCGAAGAAGGTGGGTTTTATGCCTGTCACACCTAGGATTGAATTATTTCCTAGTAGAGTGACCTGGGGAAAGTTTTATCACCTTTTGGATGCTGCTTTCTTTATCAGCTAAAAAAAGGAGAGATCATTACGTCAGGTTCTTATAAAGATCACAGCAATAATAAGATTAGAGGAGTATAAACTGGAGGTACACTAAGACTCCCTATTCTACGTTTACGAGGCTGCACTGTCACCCAGTGATTTAAATGGGCACCAGCTTGAGACACATTTCTGGAATTAGGTGGGTGCCAAGCTGGACAGAGCTCCCTTCTGGATACTGCTCTTTTGGGTCTGTTTTGCTTACTGCTGGATAAGTTATGGGGTACTAAGGCAAAATGGACATGGCTGGGCTAGCACAAGGGTGTCCTTGGTTGCCTGTGAAGTTTCCAGAACAGTATCAGGGCTGAGACTTCAGGCCAGGAAGGAGAGTGTCTGATCTCTCAGATCTAGCCGTGGGCTCCTTCTAACCCAGCTCTCCATCCTGGGGACTGTGACCAGATCCCAGAGCCATCCTAGTTTATGCTGGAACCCATCAAAAGGCTGAAGAACAAAGTACAATAACCCTCCATTGTGAACTGCAAAGCAAGGCAGTGTAACTAGATACATTCAGCCTCATGTTCCTGAGAGCTGTGAGGTTAGGATTCACATCTCTGAAACATAATGACAAGACAAATCAAGGACTGGGAGAAGATATTTATAATGTAAAACCAACAACTAGTATCTGGAATAACACCAATCACTTCAGATAGAGAGGGAAATGAAAGTGGTAGGCAATTCAAGGCTGAGAAATCCTAAACAAATGCATGAAGACACATTCAGCCTCACCAGCGAGCAGGACAGTGCGAGTTAAAACACTGTGAAACCCAATGTCATACCCTTCAGATTGGCACAAGTCAGAATCCTTGTTAATGCTAAATATCAGCAAAGCTGTGGAGAATGGACTACTTACACATTGTTGGGGGAGTAAAACAGATCAATTTAGAAAGATTTAGGTGAGTTAGTGATGCACCTGCTCATAGACCCGGCGAGCCCATTTCTTGACATATCCCCATGGGGAATTTTGACATGCACGCCCAGGAGGAGAGGCTCAAGAGATCCTCCAGAAAAATTATTCAGCATTGTCTGTAAGAGGTGAAAGTTGGAAACAGTGCCCGGGACATCAACAGGGGAATGAATAAGTTGGAGCATTGGAATCTGCAGGAGTTAAGGAGCCAGATTAGATAACCTCTATCTAGATGTACCATATACGTAAGTCTCAGAGGCAGTTTTTTTTTTAAAGATTTATTTATTTATACAAGCACTGGGGTGCAGGCCAGAGGTGCAGGAGGTTGAGAGAATTCACCAGAGACAGAGCAGAGAGCAGAACAGGCAGAAGGACCGAAACACACTGCCGAGGGGAGCAGTGGGCGCAACAGGAGAGATCTGCCATGCCATGTGGAACTCTTGCTGGCCAGGATTGAACCTGTGCTGCAGAGGCTGCAGACAGCTTCACAGCGCTGCGCTCAACCCGCTGCACCACCGGGTAGGCCCCTCAGAGGCAATTTTGAGTGGAAAAAAAGCAAGATAGAAGATGATGTAGAATATGGAAACATAGCTAAGAGTACTTAAACATATTTCCTGTTTAAATATTCAAAGAATAATTAAAATATAAATGCAATGGTAGATTTTATGACTACACAAGAAGTATTAAGTTTGTTAAAACATGCAAGAAAACATACCTCTCAGCTTCAGCACAAGGTCAGTCAGGGGGCGAGAGGGAGGAGAAGCAGAACAGTGTGGAGGAGTAGCTTTAGCTTTGTTTTGCTACTTAAAGTGTTGAACTAAATGTGGTAAAATGTCAGGTAAGAGGCAATATGACCCAGCAATAATGTATGGCTGTTTTGTTTGTTCTTGTTTCTTTGCTTTAGCTCACAAATGTATACAATTCATCACCATCGCTGAGTCGTTACTTTATGTCAGTTGAAATAGCGGACATCAGGTAAGAACATGAACCTTAAGTGTTAGTCTTTTTAGTCTGGAAAGCAATTCCCATCACTATTTACCTAGAAGGACTTCTTGAGTCTCAAGGCATTAAGGGAACCAAGGACAGACAGAATCATCGGGTGCTGGTGCTGGGAGGTGTTAGGAGAGCAACAAGCTCAACTCCTTATTCTACAAAGGAAAAAAAATTAAGCCCAGATTATTTATTATTCCACAAGGTGCCAGGGAAGAAAGGATGACCACTCCAGGTACCTCATTCCTGTTTAACAGCAGATGCTCAAATAGGCTATGGGTCAAAGTAGAAGTAGTTCTCAGTGGTGTGAATCAAGTGAGGTCCATGTGATGGTTTTGCTGTTGAGGATCACAAGTAATACAATAACACTAAAAATGTAAAGATGTATATATACTAAGGACAAATCTCCCTTCTCCCTCCGCCTTCCCCATCACCCTTGAATGCTGCATGTGTTAATCACCTCCATACACATAGTCATTATATGGAAGTTACCCCTCTTGAACCCTAAATTTCCCAAACCATGATACTAGTCCGTCTGGGAAGGGAAACTTCTAAAGCAGGTGGAAGCAAATGGGGCAAAAGGACCTCAATTTTGAAAACACAGCCCTATTCCACTTCCTTTATGGGCCTCCGATGAACACCATTAACACCTGGTGACATCTTGGACAGCGGCATCGACATCGTTGTTTTAATCAGAAGTTACTGGCATTAAAATGTCAGTAGATCCAGCTCCCTTTCATCTGTGTGCTTTCCAATTTGCAATTCAAAGACAGTGTTGAGAAAGGAAAGCTGCTGGACTTCAAGAATTTCCCAGGAATCCAGCCCCATATTATGGACTTTGGGGAGGTGGAATTGCACAGGGGCTGGGAAAACCTTTCAGGAAACTGAGTGAAATGTGAAATTAAATCTGAAGACTTGATGTTAGAGTATCTGTTGTTTTATTTTTTAAAGTTATTTGAAAGAAAGACCCAGGACTTTTAGTATTTTGATTAAAGAAATACAGTCTAGAAGCATTTTTGTTTTTTATTAAAAAAAATTCCAGTCAGAATTTCTCCAATGCTAAGTTCAGAAAAGCCATTACTTCCAAAAGGGCTCAGGAGAGGGCTAGATCCTGGTAGAGGCATTTGTGTGCCAGGGGGTCCTGACCTCAGTGCCATGCTGGAACCAACAGGAGCCTAGGAAAATGCCAAGTTCATCAAATGCTTGACCTATCCTAGTAGAGGGCAACTGAGGCAAAGGCCACAGGGTTCTCTGCTTCCATGAAAATCCTTCTCTCCCCATGGAATTTGTGTGATGTAAATTCCCCCTGTGACCTGACTTGGTGGGTCTAGGATGGGCTGGCCAGTCTGGGTTAGGCAGCCCAATCCTTTCACGCAGTTCTTCTGCAAGTTAGCCTCTGGTCCACCATCCCAGTCCTTGCCGGTGGGGGTGCAGGGTGGCTGCTTGTTGGGTGACCACCATCTGCAGTAATTAGAAGGTGAAGCAGAGGTAATGAAACCTACAAACCAGAGTAGCAGGTTTAGAGTTTGAAAGTGCATTTTTCAGTATGTTTGTAGTGGCATTCTTTTTTTTTTAATTAATTAATTTATTTTTTTAAAAGGATTTATTTATTTATTTATTTATTTATACAAGCACTGGGTACAGTCAGAAGTGCGGGAGGGTGAGAGAATTCACCAGAGCCAGAGCGGGGAGCAGAGCAGGCAGAAGGACTGAAGTACACTGCTGAGGGGAGCAGCGGGCGTCAGGAGAGGTCTGCGCGCCATGTGGGACCCTCCTCAGGTGGCCGGGGAGCAGTTGGGGATCGAACCGGTGCTGCAGAGGTTGTGGGCAGCTTCGCAACCCAGCGCTCAACTGCTGCGTGTAGTGGCATTCTTAAAACCATGAGTTTCTCCAGAGTCCTGATGTGTTTTTTTCATTTAAGGCACAGGGTTTGGCATACTTCTAGCTTGAGTTTATAAAGTGAATTGTCACCTACTTTTTATTGTTAGAATATGGGCCAAGTCACCTCTGGCCACAAGAGGGCGCACTTTACATGTCCTTTAATTGCCATCTGTAAAACTTGCCCTGGGATGAGAATCTCAAATGTGGCCAAATCTTAATTACTATATTGCTGACTTGACTCTTAATCTGGGCCTTCTTGAACCAAAGAGTAACTGTGAAAACCTAAATGTTGAGGTAGCATTTAACAAGTTGTATAAGCTACTAATTAACTGGACAACCCTGTGATTATTTTTATTTTGAAAATGAGAAAAACATGTTCTAGCAAGATGAAAACTCCCTTTTCTTAGATCTCTTACTGTGAGTTGCCAAATTGGGAGCCTTGGGCAGTGAAAGTGGGACAGAAACGGTTTCTCACTTTGGGGACAGGACAGGACAGCAGGATTTGCTGCCTGCACACAGGGCCATCTGGGATGGCTCAGGACAGCTGCACCGGGCTAACCAGTCAGCTTTTGGCCCTGCCTTAGACTTTTTATAGGTTAATTTATGACCTAGTTCAAGCAAACAGCTCCAACTTGGCTGATGGGGACAAACAGAGGGGGTAGTGAGAGAACAAGGGAAAGGGGGTAGGTGAGGAGAAAAGGGCTTGCCCGGCCTGCCTGAGGTAAGGGAAGACTGGTCTGGGCCATGGACCTTCTTTGGGAGATGGCAGGAGCTTGTACCCTCCACCGTCCAGGGTCACGTGGCTCCCTTCCACAGCTTCTCCCGGTGGACTCCTGGGCTAGGGGTTCTTGGTGGAAGGAGGAGCTTAGGATCACCTCAACTTTGCCTGAGGACCTATGGAAGAGGGTTCTTTTAGGACGGTAGCCTAGGGAAAAAGCAGAAGGAAAAAATGTTCACTCTCACATCCATTTCCTGAGTGTGCTTCTACCTGCTTACTGTCTCTGCTTGCATTACTTTCAGTGGTGAAAATGCCACAATAACCTACCACCTGCTGTTTGGGGTGCCATCCGGAGACGAGCGTTTCATGCAGTACATGATGAGTGACGAGGTGGTGCTGAGCATCTTGCGACAGGATTTCCATGATCAGAACGTGCCTGGTTGTGAGGCCCTGGGACTTGATCCCACGTCCCTCTTCCCTTATGGTGAGTCGATCTCGTCAAGAAGCCTGAGTTGTGGTGTTGAATGGGTGAACCAGCCTGCGGGCAGCAGGTTCATTTGGTTTTGGTGCAGGTGAGACTCCGTGCTCTGTGGCTGTTACACAGCCCCTCCCTCCAGGAGTAGGCAGAGTAGTTGGGCGGAAAAGCATGGAAAGAAATAATTAAACCACAAATATGAGGATGGCTGTTTCCTGGCTGTAGTGCACCCACATTCTCAGCCCGGTGTCCCATGGTGCCTGGAAACACTGTGGTATCACAGGATAAGCCAGTGTTGAAGAACGTGAAATAAATGACACAGCAAAATTGTAGAAAGATGATCTCAACATGGAGAACTGATTTCTTTTTCTGTCCAAGGCCACTAGGTTCCTTAAGGAATTAATAGAGTGGCATAAAAAGGCAAATTCGTCTGTTTTCTGAGAAAGTGGTAATAAATTTACGCAGATATCTTAAAAATGAAGACCAGAATGAGCAAATTCGTATTATTAAATAAGCCTAGAAGATGCCTGACTTTTCAGGCTCTGAGAACTTTTAATGCTTTGCAGAAACCTGGCAAAATGGAAGGTGGGAGATGAAATGACCTCAAGCTTTGAAACACCCACCCCTTCTTTGAAACACCCACACGTTCTTTGAAACACCCACCTGTTCTTCTATCTGCACAGAAGCCTTGGCCTTCACTTCCCATATCTCCTCCTGTCTCACTTCTGCTTCCTCACGGAGATGCTCTGATCTGGTAGTCCAGAATACAGGCCATCTTGGACATATTATTTTTGCATCCACAATCCATCAGAGGCCCTTTCTGCACATGAATGAGCAGTCAATACTAGCTGAATGAATAACACATGCAAATTTAGAGCTGTGGTTAGCAGCAGGCACAGAGCCAGCCCCTCCCCCCAGCCTCTGCGGAGTGAACAGAGAGATTACAGGGCACAGGTGTCTCCCCACAGGCTCCGAGGAGGCCTTGGTAGGAGGGCGCTCAGTTCTTGATGACAGGTGGTGGAAGTAGACTGATAGCCACCTAAGAAGTCAGAGAATTATATAAAGTGGTTATTCAAGTTTTCTTCCCCCAAATGAATAAAAAGAGTGACATTTAGAAGGCCCACTTTTAGATCACTGGGAATGAGTCATAAATGAATAGTTTCCCTACAGAGCTTCTGAATAAATAAAGTGTATCTTGGGCCAGGCAGACAGTACACATGGGTGGCGTTAAAGAGGTTCTGCCCCCTCAATGGGAATTGTAAAAAGAAAGAAAGAAAAAGCAACTCTCCTGTGTGAGCTGGTGAGAACAGGGAGGTGGGCCTGCACCATGGCGTAGGGTGCGGCTTCTGTGGTGTACTGGTCTCCATCCCCCTTTGTAGTGGTGTTTAGCAGCTCTTTCCATATGGGGTGAAGGGGTTAGAAGGGTGTAAGAGGATAAGAGGTTGGAAAAGCTGTAAAGAGCAGCATAAAGGGCATGTTTTTATGGGGCTTGAGGAGGAGATCTGAGAAGACCTGGAGCTCAACCAAACAGCACAAGAACCTGTCACCAGGGTCTGACACAGAGCCGAGGCCTTCCAGGGATGCAGCCCTGAGAGAAACATGGTTTCTGCTCCTCAGAAGACTGCACACTGTCCCAGATGTTTCTTCCGGGGTAGCTTTCTATGACCCGAGTCCCACTTTCCAGAGCATGAATTTGTGGCACTGAGACATCTGATATTTTCAGGAGCATGAGCACCAATCAAATGGAAGGGTAAGGAAGTGAGGAAGGAAGAAGAGAGACCCAGAGAAGATAGGCAGACCAGGGAGCTGCAAGGTCTGGGGCAAACTCCAAACAGTAAAGGTAGTCGGAAGGGCACCACAGGACTCCCAAACCTGCATACTCAAGGGATTCTGCCACCCACCACTTAAAGACAAAGTGTGCTCTTAGTGTGGAAGATCTTTCATAAGAGGATTGTGTACAGAGGGAAGAGAAAGGATAGAGTTTCCCAATGAAACACCCCAAATAACCTATCCCCTTGTGAGTAAATGCCCAGCTAGAGTTGGCCAAAGTGGGGCTGCTGAGGCCCAAAAGCTTGCCACAAGTCTGAGGCACCTTCTGTCAGGGAACCATAGGAAAGGAGCAAAAGGGGCCAGGCAAGTGTGGGATGAGAGGAGGAAAAAGTAAAAATCAAGATAAAGTGCCATTGTCAGTCTTCTTGTGTGTCTCTCGCCATGTCTCTTGCAAGTGTCTCTACATGTTTCCAACTCTGTGCATCTCTCCAAGTCCCCCAAGTCCCTGATGCATGTCCACAGCTGAGAAGCAAGCACACCCTCCTCCACATGCCGCTCTGCCCCACGTGTCTCCCCTGCTGTGTCCTCCAAGTGTTCTAGATCCTCACCTGGTTGTCAGCTCTATTCCTCATTGGGTGGGGCAGGGACCCTGGGCCCTCCCCTTTTCGTTGGCATCCTCTGTTACACAAAGAGTAGGAAGAACTGGATGTGGAGGGATAGGCAGAGGCCTTGGGGAGGGACCCAGTGGAACCCAGTGGGTGTTAGGCCAGTTTCCCATGTCCGCGTGGGTTTGGCGGGTAACCTCACTCCCCGTGATGAACTAGGCATCTCAGTTTTCCACAAACATAATGTTTTAATTCTTCAGAGAGCAGAGAATCTAAAAATTGTTGGGTTCATATCCCCAGCAGGAAGCTTAAAGATAGCCTGTACCTTCTGCCCAGAAAAAAATACACATATTTCTTCTCCCCCTACACTAAATTTTACAATTTCAAGAATTCCATGTATTCTCTGGGGTTTACATGTATGGATGTGAGTCAGATCTATTCATCTATCATTGTTTCTCTCTCTGTCTACAGGGAGTCAAAACCTTAAAATAGTTGTAGTTTGGATTCCTGAGGAATTTTGTTTGTTTTTCTCATTCTCTAATATGGAGATACTCTGCCTGTTTAACACAGCTGCCAAGAGCACAGGCAGAGACAGAGCACTCACACCCTGTGCCTCTCTGTAAGTTTTCGAGCTGTGTGTGGGTGTTGAAGGGACGGTCAGTTTTCTCTGTTAGGAATTTACAACTAATTCAATTTTAAATAGAGTTTCTATTAGAACCTAGTGAAATCAAATAAAAACATAAATGTTTAATCATGATTACCAAAAAAATGAGTGACTTTTGCCTTTACTTTCTTTTCAGAATGAGTGCTCGAGTTGCTCTGTGACTGAAAGCAGAGCCTGCTGAGTTTTGGAGAGGAGAATTCCCTTCATTTTACAGAAAAAAATCTGTGCATTCACGCAGAAGGACTCAGCAGTGACTACAGGGGTAGACTGCCCTTTTCCTCATGATTCTACGCTTACCAAGTCTGGCTCTATGTCCAGGAAGGGACAAGCGTGTGCTGCCTCAGTTGGGGCCAGTCTTGGCAAAGGCAGGAAGCCGCATGGGACACGGTGACCCAGAGGGTGGGTGCACGGGAGGTCACCGCTGTCTTTGCCGACTACCTGTCTCCACCCACATGAGGACATTCTCTTTAGTGCCTTTCACACTGAATCCTGTTAACCTGTGCTGGGGAAGAGAAGAGAACAGGAGGAGTCAGGCAGCCGGGTGAGGGAGAATGGAGCCAACTGTCCACTAAAATCCCCCACTCGCCTTCCTCACACCATTATCTTTGATCTACCTCTAAGGGAAGCTGTGAGGACAAGGAAGGCACTTTACAAGACCCGACCAGCATTGTCCTATACCTACACTCCCGATAGATATGTGACTGGCAGGCAATGTCATGGTGGTAGATACAGTTAGAGAAATAAGGTGCATTTCTTACTCATTTTGCCTCTCCACATTGTTCCCTCTTCTCTTGAATGCCTCATTTGGAAAGTTCCTTATGAGTTCGGAACAGTCTCTGATGATTTAGGATAGTTTCCCTGTTTGTATTTTCACACGCTTCCATGAGAGTATCGGTAATTCTGCTGACTATCTGCTGTGGCTCTCGCCCACTGAATTTATACTGTCTGGGGCTGCCAGCCTCCTGTCAGATTCCTCAGGCATCAGTCGTGTGTCTTACTGAGGATGGCTGTGAAATAGGAAGAACTACTCTGTCTGAAATAAACTATTAGAAGCTTAATGCCAATTTTGGGGGGGGGGAATGGGGAAAATGTTGGTAACTATACTTGTCATCTACAGATATCTAATTTCCTATCATCAGGGAACAGAGTATTTGTTTTGTTGTAAAAATTGTTTTTCTGGAAATTTTATAGGGGAGAGAGTTTTGTGGTCATGTAGTGAGAGCCACCGCCCTAATACTTATGTCTCTGGTAGGACATGTATGAGGGGCAGGCACGCGTGGGATGTGCCCGAGAGTGTGTCTCTGGCTGGGCAGGACTTGAATTCTCTGTGACCCAGGACTCTGCATAATGTGAATTTCCTTTCTTATTTAACTTAAAGATCAATTTATTGTAAGCTGGCGTCTCATTTTATGCATTTATGCATAGTTCCTCAAACTAGCAAAGCAGGTGAAATTCCCTTCTTCCTCTTTATTTTTTACATGTGAAATGTTACCATAGTGTTTGCACTTTGCTGAACAGAGTATAAGACTTTTATGGAGAAAGATTTAAAAATATTTACAATAAATTATTTTTGCATCCACATTGTTGTATTCACATTTGCTTCGTAAGTATTGGTTCTCCAGGGTTGTGAACTGGGCTGGTGTTTTCTGGTAGTAAATGATGTTGGAAGTGATTTTTTTTCCATTTTCCTGAGGCCAGCTTCCCTTTTTGAGTGAATAAGATTGAACCGGAGTGGGCGGGTTGGGTGGACAGTCTTCTTCTGTATTCCACTGAGAGTAGGGAGGCCCCTCTCCTTGCACTTCCTCTGGCGCTCTCCCTGACAGAATCCGTTGTCTAAAGGGTTTGGGGTTAGGAGAAGGACTGGCTCCTTTCTGGAGGTGGGACAGGTTTGGGTTTGCTCTTTGCTTTTCACTTGGAAAACACCAAGGTGCAAGTAATTCCTGGAGTTTTGACCATTCCAAGTCACAGAGGGGATTTTCTATAGGTTTGACCTTCTGCCCTAGTGATGTGGAAAGAACTGAACTTTGTGATCAAAGCATTTTGAGGTTTGGGGGAAAGATAGCGCTTGCATAGGCAGCAGTCGCCCGTTATCCATGGGGTTCCTGAGGCCACAGATAGCACTGAACCCTATATAGGTGTTTTCCCCTATATACACATATATATATACATATACCCCTACCCGTGTAGAGTAGGCAAAATTTACAACAATAATAAAATAAAACAATTACAGCAAAATGGTATAATAACATGCGGCTTCTCAAAATATCCTATTGTATGTAATATTTGAGGTCCACATTGACCGTGCGGAACTGAACTGGAAAATAAAACTGAAGAGCAGACTATGCTCTTGGCTGTGCTGTGGGAGGGATTTGCTGGTGGTCACACATCTGGACAATGAGCAGCATGCCAGCTGCGTAATAAGGCTTCAACACATCTGTGAAATAATGAAGGATTTGAGAAGAAAAACTGCTCTTTTCTGGAAGTGACATATATGCACAGAAAGCATGAAACTTCCCAACCTGAGCCCTGTCTGTAAACTGGCCCAATTCTTCATTGCCTGTCTGTTTAGTTTCATAGATTTTCTAATGATGTGCTTGCAGGAGAGACCGATGAAGACAAAGACTGTAATAAAAAGCGAAGCAGCTTGTCACTTCATTATGGAGTCAAGCTGGGGAGGGATCAACACAGATGAAACAGGTAAAAACAAAACAAAACAAACAAAAAAAACCCTAGGTGTTAAAGTGGATAAAGAGAAACTGTAAGGTTGTGGGGGTCAGAAAGCAGTGGTCTTTATAGTGTAATGGAGAAGCTGTGCCTAGGACATGGGACTCAAGCTGAACCCAGAGCCTATGGTGAGACTTGAATACAGTTTTACCTTCCTTAACACGTCTCTTAGGAGGAGGAGGCTCCATTCTCTCCTTCCCCTTAGATGTGGACTCTAGATATGGACATGAAGAATCTGATCAGTGCTGAGAAAAGTGGGAGAAATCTGTTTTCCCTTCTCTGTTCCCATTACTGTTTTACAAATTAATTCACATTTAAACTGCATTGCTAGCAGTTGCATTCGTGGACTTCATTTACACCTTTTCTGAGAGATTATGTACTTTTAGCATCAGAAGGCAGCCCCTTTGTCTTAGACTTAGGAAGCCTAGCTCTGAGGATGTGGAACAGCAGCCTAGATTCCACATTTCTGGGGAGCAATTCTTAGCCCACTGGACATGCACCACCCATGGCCTCCTACCTGGTGGGCATCCCAGGGGCATGCTCAGCTCATGCTGGGCAGATTTGTGGGAGTCCACAAGGTCACAAGTGGTGAGGGCGAAGAGATGAGTTGAGAGGTGCATCATTAGATTGTAGAGAGTCTCTGGGGATGATAATGACACTCACTCCTTCCCTGTCGCCCTCTCTAGGAAAAGGGGGAACTCTCACTGACCCATTTGACAGTTGGCAGAACCAATGTATGCTTAAATCAAGTGGCTTTCGAACAGCTTTCTGAAGGCAAGGGGCTGGCTTGGACAGGAATAGAGTTGAATGAATGTAAACAGACTCTCCTTTTCTCTGCAGATTCCTGTGGAGCCCCGGTGACACATGGTGCCTGTCTACCTGTGCCCTTCCACCCCTGAGGATATTTGATGCACCTGCCACACCAGGTGTCCTACAAGCATGACATTCAAATTTGTTGTTAACTGTAGATTTTCCTGACCTAGGCTTGCCCTTTTTTGGTAGTTTTCAGTTCTAAATAAGATTTATTTACTGACTAAGGGATTATTTATAGGTGCTAGTATGAACGTGAAACGGAAACCACAGAGCCTGCAGTGGCGCGTAAAATGTGCCTCTGTGAACTTTGGCTATGGACGGGTTTAAGACCAGCACAGGGGAGGGGAGTATTTTTTTTTTTTTAATCTTATTTGTGACTTGAGGGAGCAATTTAAGTGCTCAACCTCAGTTTATGAAGAATAGGGATTCTCAAACTGAAAGTTTGCATCTGCAACACCTTGAAATTGTGTACAAATAATGTGTGTGTGTGTGCTTGGAGGAGCAGGGGGAGGTAGATGTGCATTTTCTGTGAAGCGGGGACACAAACTTTCATCAGTAATCCTGAAATCTGTGGAAAAATTGGTCAGCATTATATACAGAAATATTAAGCACTTCAAAGCCCCCCCCCCCAAAGCCTCTCTTGCTATTAAACAATTCCCTTTCATAACCCCTCTAAATTTCATTATAAGACAACAACATTCTTTGGCTAAAAATTTATATTTAACATGTTCCTGACAAACAGCATATACTATTTGGGACAGGCAGTACATCCATAGGATAAGATCTGAACAAATACCATGTTGTATATTTAAATCAACTTCCACGATGGACCAATTTCCAAGTAAACAACTCTAATATAGAACCCGGCCATTTTGTATTTCTGCTTTTCTGAAGTCTACCAGATGACCCTGCGTCTTGAGACACATCAGCACATTATTTTTCTCCAGGCATCCTAAAGAGTTTTGTTTCCTTTTGCTCTTTTGATATCATTTATTCAAGGTCTATGGCAGATGATACATTAGATATAATCCTCCACTGAATGGGTCAAAAAACTAAGCTTCCAATTTACATGCGGAAGTTCACAGAATGAGGAAAAGATAGAACCAGGATTTGAATCACTGATTATGTTGACTTGTCTCCATAGTTTTCCCCTAAGCCTCTAGACCCATATTACATCTCCTACAGTATCTCTTGCTTCCACACATGCCTCCCTTTGAACTTGAAAGAATCCAGATCAAAGGTCAAAGTTAGGCTTCCTGGTGAAAGAATTTTGCTAAGAACAGCAAGTTAATGAAGGACTACATATCAGGATAGAGTGGACTCTTTAGCTGAAAACCATCAGCGGATGGTTGAAGTCTTAGCAAAACTGTGTTGACAACATCAAACCTCAAATCACTGGGTTTATCCCCACTGGGTACTTTGCACATTTTAAATAGCAAAGTTATTTAACTTTGGTTACTTTTGAGGACAGAACAATAGTTAGACACAGTGCACCTATGGCTTGTCTCAACAAAACTCTTAACTATTTTAGCATTCCTTAAATAAAGAATGTGGTTATGGGTTAAATAAAAGGAAGTTGAAATCACAGATACGAATACAAAAATAGTTTAATTTGCTAATTGCTTTTAGTAATTGTTCTTATCTAATCTATGGTTTAATATTTCCACATCATTTATTAATAAAAGCTTTTATGAGTTATAATCAGATATATTCTAAGCATGATTGTCTAGGGCAGGAATCTGCCTACTTACCTTTCTGAAAATGTCCAAAAAATATTTTTTGTTAATTCTTATATTATGTGACAAGTATGGTGGCCACCAGAGAAGAAAGGTCATGAAATAGTGTAGTGGGGCAGGAGCTCTTGTGGCAGGTGAGACATGCACATGTCCAGGGTAAAGCTGAAATCCCAAAGTTATATAGCTATGCAAGGTAAATCATTAAAATTTGAATTTAAAAAGTTAACCAACATTAAAAACAAGAGTCATCAGCAAGAGTCATCAGTAATGTTGCTGTGTGAATGGGAAATAAATTGTCATTTTATTAAGTCACTAAAATGTTATTTTTGGCTTTGCAGGACCTACGTCTGTCGAAAGCACTCTGTTCTGTGGTTGAGCAGCTGTAGAAGACATGTAAACAAGTGAGCCTGGCTGAGTTCCAATAACGTTTTATTTATTAAAACAGGAGGTAGGTTAGATTTGGCCAGAAGGTCACGGATTGCTGACCCCTGATTTAGGGTTGAGACATATTTTCTATGAGCACTGAAGAAAAAACAAGAAAATAAGTAGTCATGGTATACAGAGAAGCATTCATTAGAGGAGTGTGTAGGGGGTTATTTTTCCATGTGGAAATTTTATTCATGACACAAATACGTTTATCATATGACACAGGTTCTTTTATGTAGAATCTTGGGAGCACACTGAATTGGAAGCCAGGACATCAGGCTCTGGATGATTTTCTTATTAAAATTTCAGGGGAGAAATATAAAGTTTTTTTAAAAAGATTTATTTATTTATTTATGCATACAAGAACTGGGGTGTAGACCAGAGGTGTGGGGACTGAGAGGATTCGCCAGAAAGAGTGGGGAGCAGAACAGGCAGGTCTACTGAAATACACTGCTGAGGGGAGCCCGGGTAAGGCAGGAGAGGTCTGCTGCACCATGTGGGTCACCACCCTGGCTGGGGATTGAATTTGTGCTGCAGTGGCTGTGGATAGCTTCATAGTGCTGAGACTTAATCCCTTGCACCACCAGAGAGGCCCCTAAAGGTTTTTTTTGTTTGTTTGTTTAAATGGGTTTAAATCATGTAGAAAATTATGTAAAACCTGACCTGGAATTTCTGATTTCAACCCAAACACACCATGAGGGTCAATGAGTCAAGAACACTGCAAAGGACTCTGCTGAGAGGCGCGGAACAGGAGGACACTGCAGGAGGCCCCCTGGAAGGCTATGAGCGAAGGCTTGAGTCAGAACGCAAGGAATGGACAGCCTGGGCTACACTCAGTATGATGGGTGAATTTTCCCTGTGTCCTCAGAGAACAATGACACAGACATTTTATGAGAAGAGTCTAGACAAAGGAGAACTCTTGTGGCGCACACAGCCATAGAAGACCAGGGGGCCCTTCCCACTACCGAGCAGAACAGCCCATTTCCAAAACAACTTGCAACCAAAGATGGTCACTCCTTTCTCAAAGACTGGTGTGTAAAATATTTGGTTGATCCTTGGCTGTTGGATATTGAGCAGGATCTAAGAGTCCCTGTGGTTTGTCAACCACGTCCTGCAGAGATGCCTCAGGAAGAGCTATAGTGTGTGTGAGGGGGGCAGCTGGAAGGGTTGGGTGCTCCACACCTGCTTCCACCAAAGTCCCCTGCCCCCAGCTTTTATTTGTTGGTGTTAAACAAGGGTTATTCCAACCGCTTCATTATAAATGGGAAAACTGAGTCTCAGAAGAAGGCAAGCGCACACGTGGCTGCTGCAGGGGGTGAGAGATTTTATCAGGCATGAGAAGTTCATATTCCTCTTCTGCAGAAGGTGTGTGCTCGGGGGAGCAAGTCACCCGGACAAGAGAATACTCTGTCTCTGTTTCTCCCGACAACTTTCTGGGCTTCTCAGGCTTGCGGGAAACATTCTCATAGAACTCCTCAGCAGAATTCCCGGATGGCCTTCTCCTGGGGATACTGTGGTGGATGACAGTGTAGCACAGATCCTCTGTGGAACTCTGGTCATCGTGGCCCTGATCAGCAAAGGAGAACCTCATCAAGATTAGCCTCTTTCCATTCCCTTCACGCTTAAGTCTCAACACAGGCAACCTGGGCAAAGTTTTCCACTACCACCTCCCCTCTATCTCTTGGCCATCATTGCTAAATGGCGACCCAACCCAGCCATTAGCTCACCAGCAGTTGCTCATGCTGGCCCAGGGGGTTATCCCATCTGGTTGTTTCTGCCTGGTGTTCTGGAGAGACCCCTGACCTCTCCATATATTCCCAAAGTCTCAGGGTCCTGACAGCAGCCTATTTTCATACCCAAGATGAATCTGATGGCATCTTAAAGTGATTGGTTGTGATATTTAACCACCCATTTAGAGGAATTTGTAGTATTAAAAAGAGAAACATTCAATGGAATCTTGGAAGATAAAAAGTAGAGCAGCAAAGTAGAGGGGAAAGAAAGTGGGCTTTGGTCTTGATTCATGCCCTGCATCTTGTCAGCTGTCTGGCTATGGGGGACGACCACTTAGTCTCTCAGCAACTTGAAAGATTAAGTGTATACTTGGTATGATGAGTGAAGCTTCCTTGTGACCTCAGAGAACAATCACAGGGACATTTTATAAGAAGAGCCTGGGAAGGAGAGGTACTCCTTGTGGCACATAGCCATAGGGGAGCAAGGAGCCCTTCCCACCACTGAGCAGAGCAGCCCACTTCCAAAGCTAGCTTGTAAATTGGGAGAAATTACAGTACCAGTCTTATAGGGTTGTTATGAGGGTTACATGAGATGATGTATGCAAAGCACTCAGATGACTGCCTGGCATAAACCAACTGTTTAATGCCTATCAGTTCCTATCAATAAGTTGCATAACAGAAGTGGCTATTGTTTTGCAACAGTTCCTCCATTACAGGCCCAGGGCTCATAAACACTGGCATCTAAAGTCTTTCTATATATACACATTGATTCTCAGTGATATACACCTGATATGTATAATGTAATGAAATATTATCAATTAAATAAGATAAAATACAAATAGACCACACACATACACACAAACAAAATCTTTCATTCATATTAATATCAGAAGGGACCCTAGAAGTCAACTTCTGCCATCTGGGGTGTTTGCATTTTTACCAAAAGACTCAGAGAATTTATTACCTGGGTGGGAGGAGACGATATTTCTTCATCTGGAGAAAGAAAATACAGTCAATGAATTTTTGCTCATGGGGAGATATGAGGAGGCAGAAATAAGCAACCCACGAGCCAAGGAGCAGCTGGAGCAGCCCTTATCAGCTAATCTTGACCTACAGCACATCTCTGAGGAGCGAGGCACAAGCTAACAGCCACAGCTGCACTCAGAGGCCAGATGGAGAATGGAGGGAAAAACTTTTGATGGGTTTTGCATAGGAAATAATAGTTGGGCCTTTTCCTTTCTCCCTCTCTCCCTGTCCCACCTTACATAAAACTCATTGCATACCTGCTATGTACCATGTACAAGGGAGACAAAGAAGGCTTCAAAAACAAAGACAAAACAGTCTCTGTCCTTGCGGGCCTCACAGGTTAACTAAGGAGGCAGACAAGGGCTGAAGAGAGAGCAGAGAAAGGCTCTCCCTTCTACTGTTGATGGTAGCAGTGTGAGGGCTGGTGCTCAAGGAAAGATTTGCAGAGGAGGAAACTTTTAAGCTGAGCATTCCCATTCCTGAACTTGCAGGCAGAAACAGGACACTTTTTCAATAGCCAATTTACTATTTAAAAACAATGGCCTCTTGCCACTCAGCCAAGAGGTAAATGGATATACTTGCTACCCTCTTGCAAACACACCTATGGAAGCCTCATGAAGCCACCCTTCAGGAGGTGGGTGTGCCCCTGTGAGCCATCTTATTTATCCATACGATAAATAAGGACCGGCATCTCAGATCTCATGCCTGCACAGATTCCCATGGCCCTAGGACTTCCCTGACTATCCCTACAGGAAGAAGGTCCAAGAGTTTTGGCATTAGAGGTCTTACTCCTACTATGTTCTGATCTGGTATATATTGGGGCTTCTGGGGGCCCATGTTTCCCCTGGGTGAAATAGGAGTATGAAGTTTGTATTTTTATTTACATGCATTACAGAGCTAATTTTAAAATTCAGAGTGAATGAACTGGGCTCTTTTCTGAAACCTAGGAAGGCAATAGCAAGACTCCTTTTGTTTTCTTCTTTAGAAATGCAGTGGCCTGTCCTCACCACCCCCTCATCCTTGAATTCTGTCTCCTTAACTTCACCCTTGATCTGTCACCGAAAAACACTGCGTCAGCCTCCTAGGTGGTCTTCCAGTATCACTCTTGCCTCTTGCTGCTATAATCTGTTCTCGGAAGCAAGCTGGGTGATGCCTTTAATCATGCCCCTTGTTTAAATTCTTTCAGGACCTCTTGCATCTGTCCAGACAAAGTGCTCAACTCTGACCTTGACAAGACCCTGTCCAGCCTCTGTGTTCTCCATGCTCACACTGGTCTTTTTGAAGTTCCTTCTAAGTAGTTTTACCTCTACCTTTTGCTTTTATTGTCCTCAGTTAACTTTTTGAGTTTCCAGGCCTCAGGGACTAACTGAGGGATAAGGAGCTCAAGGAGCTCACCGTTGAGTAGAGAAAAAGATACAGACAACTGGACAAATGGCAGCAAAATGTGAAAGAATTATACTAGAATATGCCCAAGGGGCTTTGGGAGCACAGAGAAGGGGCAGTTTGGAAGTGTACACCATCAAAAGTGAAATTGATCTGGAAGCTGTAACTTACTTTCCTTTAGGGAATTTTGCCTTGCTTTAAATATGTGTAATTTTTTCCTGTAAAAGAAAAATAAAGTAAATACGGTATTTCAATCTCCAAAAACTCTCAAAGGAAACTCATCTATAAAAACTTACTTTTAACTCTAATTTTTTAAGGCTGTAGACCTTTTATAGTACCTCCTTCAGCACAGAGATATAACAGGCGAGAAAAAGGTACAATGAAGGATGAGTCCAAGTGGAAATCTCTTCTGCCCCTTTCTCCTTCTCGCTCGCTCTTTCTTTTTCTCTACCCTGCCCTATTCTGCCTTTTTAAAGTCTGATATGGAATTTATTTATAGGCAGAGAACAATGGTAATGTGATAAGTAACTTTTTGGAGATTTTTTTTCTGATAAAATATCAATTTCCTTGATAAAATATCAAGTGATTTAGGAGCCATGGTTATTTCCAACCCCAATCTCCAATGCAACATCTCCAAACAAGCAAGCAAACAAATAAGTGCTTCTTCCTAGCTGAGCTCAAAAGTAACTTCCCTGTGTAAATGATCCCGGAAAAACACAATATAAATATAACAAGAGCCTGTTATCATCTCAGGAGACAAGAGCAGCACCTGCTGTGAGGATGACCGCATGTCCTGATTTGTTCAGACAGCTTGGTTAGTGTCATTATCAAGCACTCAGTGACCCTTCGCTATTTTATCACACCTTTCACTTTCAAATTTCTATGAATTATACAATTACCCTGGCTATTAGTTCTCTGTGCTAGAGACAGAAAGGTGTGCTTCTGCACTAGGAGACTCCAGGACTTTCAGTGCGATTGAGGGTCTTTTTCTACATTGGCAGCCAGTTTCATTATTGCTGTCCTGTGAGTGGCACGATGCACCCTTGAGACGACCGTTCCCTGTTACCTACTGAACATGCAGCGTCACTTCCCTGACGATTGTGTCTGGGCTAGCAACAGGTTTCCTCTGTGACCACAGCCAACAGGGAGTTCAGAGGCTGCTTACAGTAAATACCACATTGAAGCCACACTTAGGGAAGTAACTTCTGAAAACAATTCTCCACTCACCACGGGAGGCAGACACACCCTTCAGCCATGTGGCAGTCCCAGCACCTGAAATACCCGAGAGGTGACACCAGTCACAAGGTTTGTTTCTGCAGGTTGTTAGGGTGATTCCCCCCACTTTGCCATTTCTGTGGAAAATCATTTTCCCCCCAACAGAGTGTTCATCTTGGGTGACTTGGGCTTACCTACCATGCTAGCACACCCCTGACACCCATGACTGTAACTGACACTGGAAATATAAAAATAACACCGTCAACTCCTAGCTATAAGAGGAAATTTCTGCTGTATTCCCAGTTAAGGGAAAGGACTTGCTTGTTCCCAATCCCAGTGGTTTATTTGGCCCCTTGTGATGAAGAACATTAAGAGTTATCTCCAAGAAATCAAGGTACAAGCATGTGGGTATTCTAGAAACTTCTTTCAGGTACAGGTTAAGCAATATTTCTAAAGGACTCCACTGCACTCCAAATTTATGCTATTTATGCCACACTATAACTTCTGCTCATATGTCTATGTCCTCCTGCATCAGAACTTCAACTTCACAAGATCAGGGAACATATCTATGTTCATCACGGTATGTGTCATAAACACATGCCACAGTGCTCAGAGCCCAGTAAAAATAGATATTTGATAAATGATTGAGTAGCCATGGACAGAGCAACTCTAGCTCAGGCGATCATCCAATGATCAAAAAGCCATTTGTAAAGATCTGTACATAACAGTTTTACCAGGTAACAACATTTGGAAATTACCATGCAAAAATATCCCCTCCAGTGGACTTTCCCAGGGATTTCCTTCAGAAAGGCAGTGGAAGAGGCTGCTGCATGTGACCTTGGCTGTGGGTACTAGTGTGGCTGTGTTCTGACAGCCTCCAGGATCCAGAATCATAAGAACCTTTGGGGCTGAGAGGTAGGGGGGCAGTTCTTCCTTTACTTCAGGATATAGTCAGAGTTAAGTGCTTAATTTATATCTTCTGGATAAAGAAAAACTGGAAGGAAATCACAGAAACATTGATGCTAAGAAATCCAGATCACTGAGGAGAAACAGGAGTGAGAAGAAAAGAGATGGTGGATTTTGAGTTACTGGATCTAGGTTTATGAAGCCACACTTTCTTATTTTATAAAATGAGGATACCTCTGTTGCTTCCCTCATGGAAGCATTGTGTCAAATAAGGTTAAATATAAATAGCTATTTGTAAGTTGATTATTTTACCCACTTAACTTTTCTGCTATAGTTTCTTGCATTTCAATTTGGATGCTTTAGTTTGGGATGAAGGGGGAATCTCTATGGCACCCGACCACATGCCAGCAATTCCAGGTTCTTGTATCTTAACTGAGGATCTTGGATCCCCAGTCTACTCAGTTTCTCCCTTCTCTATATATGGTCCTTCTAGCCTGTTCCATCATTTGTATGATTTATCATATGTCTTGTTATGCCTCCCCCAAATACTGATATATGATCCTTAGATTGCACTGTGGAAATGCATCCTTTTCAGGGGGCCTCAATTCCTAACACAGGCCTTGGCTCCTTCTGAAATCATGGAAAGGGTGAGGAAAACTCTATGAGCCACAGAACAATCAGCTTTGCCACCCTTTAGGATTCTTGGAGCCTGATACTAGTTTCATACTTTAATGACTCCATGCACTTGAAAGGTTTGATGAGAAAGACTTGGTTTAACTGCACTCGGGTAATCACAAATGATTCTCTCCACAAACCTTTCAACAACTGTAGTGACAAGGGGGATGTGGTTATCACCTCAGAAATAGAAGCTTGGAGCTTAAAAATGAAATGGCCAAGACAGAGCTCGAGTACAAAGGTACATGAGCTAGACAAAGAGACAACAGGTAATGAGGGTCTGATTTCCTGTGATAAGGGTTTGGTGCCTAACCAAGCGTCACATCTCCTGTCAAAGCTTCAAAATGTTTTATTCTCTGTCTTCATGTGGGTTTGTGAAGTCCAGGATTTGAAGGCTCCGTTCTTCCTGGGCAAAGATGGAAGTCTTTTGTTGGATTTGCTCTTACTTGGGTAGTCTCTGGGGTTTTACTTTCCCAGATTCCAGATTACCTCTTGAGTTTTCCACTGCCACTTAAAACAACAAAGGAATAAGCCAAGTCTTTCCTCTCTAGGTTTCCCACCTGACTTCATAATTTTTCCAAGTTTCCTCATCTCTCTTATTTGTGTTGATACTGGAACCACCTGATACTGGATATTTGTGTTGATACTGAAATTCCCCCTGGCACTCACATTGTTAAATTGCCCTTCTGAAGTATAGGCCACAGTCTATCTTTGATCTGCCCTTTTCTGTATTGCCACAGCTCTAGTCTACCAATGTTCTCCAAAGTCTCCATATGCAACCCATCCTAAATCATTTACTCCCATATGTCTGGAAGACCTTGTGATGATCCCAAGAATATCAGTGTGTGGACAGACCTATCTGTTTGGGGCAGTTTTAGGGGCTGTACTTGGAACACAAAAGGGTATTGGCCTCATCTCATGTAAATCACCTTCTTTTACACAAAGCATGAAGGCTAAAACCTTGGGAAGAAAGGTTTAAATAAATAAGATAAATTCATTTATTTCATTGTTTGGGCTGAGTGTCTGAATAGCCATCTTTTCTTTTGCGGGTGCTAGGGTTATGGAGGAAAGAAATGCTCAATTAACACTAATGATATGCTTGCTATTTACTATACGTACCATATATATATACTATACATACTACTTACCATAATATATGTAACACTAAATACACTGCATGTGTATACATATATACCATGTATACTTGCTACTTATACTTCTAACTAAATGTGTACAAACTATATGTTGTATATATTTTATATAATGCCTGAATAAATCCATGAAGTAGATGCTATCATTCTATTTTTTGTTGAGGAAATGGAGGCCAAAAAATGTGAGGCAAATTGTCCAAGAACTCACAACCAGTAGTGGGAAAGGCTGGGTTTGCTTCTGGCAGATTCTTTCCTCTGTGAAAGGTAAGTGCCATTCTACTCTTTGGGGGAATTTCTTCAACTTTATAATAAATATGATCTTCACAGGGCCTCCCTGGTGTTGCAAAGGGTTAGTCACAGCCCTATGAAGCTACTGGCAGCCACTGCAGCACGAGTTTGATCCCCAACCAGGGAGGTGACCCACATGGTGCAGCTGACCTTTCCTGACTTGCCCACTGCTCCCCTCAGCAGTGTATTTCAGTTAATCCTCCTGGTTTCAGTTTCCCACTCTGTCTCTGATGAATCCTTTCACCCCTACCCCACACCTCTGACCTGTACCCTAGTTCTTGTATGCATAAATAAATAAATCTTAAAAAATATTTAAATTTGATATGCACAGACATGGTAGGGGTGTGCTGGATGATAACTGGGTGGTAGGGGTGAAGGTGAAAATGAGATCCAACTAAATACAAGATTTTTGAGTTTGTTAAGGGAGACATTTTAAATCAGCATGGAAATGAGGATTCTGGGTTAACTAACTTTTCAGAAAAGTTGCATTTGTATCTGACACCACATATTGACTGTATGGGGCGAAACGAAAACAATGAAGCCATAGAAAGCTAAACTGGGGATTTGTCTCCTGTTGGGATGGGGAAAGAATTTAAACATAAATGCAATGGCAGAAACCAAAGGTTTTCTAGACTTAGTACAGTTTTGTTTAAAATAAAATAAAGTATCAAAAAGAAGACACTATGGAAACATAGTTTTCATAATAATTTTGATAAAGAGCCAATTTCTCAAAAGTACAAATGCCTTTTGCTATCAATAATACAAATCATAATAAATCAAAATCATAATAAATCAAAATAGACCTAAGTCCAAAGCAAAAATGGGCAAAAGATGTCACTAGCTCTTCATGGATGACACATAATTAGCCATAAATGGCTGATATAGATATTAAAATGAAAATAATAAATAGCTGATTTGCTAGTTTATTTTCTTGTTTATACTTTTTCCATTTTTTTTCCAACTGACATATGTTGTCATTATCTTTCACTCCCACACCAAAATTTTAAAAACAAAATTTCAAACATGACATCAATCACTATTTTCTCACTTCGCTCATATTTGTGTTTTGTTTTATTTTTCTTCTCAAGTAATTTATTTCTTTACATTGCCAGTCATTCATCTAACACTTATTGTGTACCTACTGCATGCCAGAAATAAAAGTTCAAAAATGAATAAGAAAAATTTCTACATTTGAGGAGCTTATATTTAGGCATACAAATAAAGATTTATAATCTGATAAAAATGTAGAGTTGAAGGCTGATAAAGGGCTGTGAAGATCCAGTGGAAGTCTCGGACACATTGACTCTCAGAAAGGAATGTGGGACATTTAGAAGCATTGTTAAACCTCCTTTTAGTGGGTGATATATTAGGTTCCGGCTCCCAGTCACTGAGACTTGGACCAAACAATCTTGTAAAGACCCCCTCTGGCTAGCCCATTCTCCTAGACCACCTCACTCTGTACCTTAAGGATTCCTGTGACCTTGATTGGGGGTGATAATTTTTACAATGGCTGCTTTGATGTTAGTGACGGAATGACTGAAAGAAAATATCTAGTTATTGACGTTTACCACGTGTCTGGCACTATGATATCATTGCATGCACTAGAATCCCTCCAAGGTAAGGATTGTATATTGTTCCCATTTAAAATGAGAACACTGAGGTCCAGAAAGTCACGTCAAGCCAATTTCTTCACCAAATTTGATGGCCTCTGTTTACCTGTTGCCGAGAGAGTGCAATGGACGAAGTCGCACATTGGCTAGAAGCTTGTTATTTATTTTGAACTTTTTTTTTTTTTTTTTAAGATTTATTTATCCATACAAGAGCTGGGGCAAAGGCCAGAGGTGCGGGATGGTGAGAGAATCCACCAGAGACAGAGCAGGGAGCAGAACAGGCAGATGGACCAAAAACACTGCTGAGGGGAGCAGCGGGCGAGATAAGAGAGGTCTGCGGCACCACATGGGCATCTCCTTGGCCGGCTGGGAATCGAGCCCACACTGCAGAGGCTGTGGACAGCTCCACAGCGCTGCGCTCAACCCTCTGTGCCACTGGAGAAGCCCTATTTTGAACTTTTGTGTGACTGAAAGAGTGGTGGTATCTCTGAACTTCTTGTGGGGCAGTAAGAGCTCAGGAAAGCAACCCTTCCTGGCCTTCAGAAAGTCTTTCATCTCTTGGGCGGTGCTGTGTTCCCTAGACCTCCCTTGATAAAGTTATTTCATCTTTCTGTTGTTTCCCCACTCCCTGCTCTCTGTGATTACAGGCAGGAAGGCCAATATATCCCAAATTTATGAAGAATTGGACTTTCAGGTACAGCACACAGTATGCACTTCATTCTGGCCAGTTTTTACCCAATTCCCACTGGTACCTCCCAAGAACACATCTCCTTTTCTTTTTCTGGCTGCATTGACCAGGCCAACCCTCCACGTATCTCTCAGGGGATCTGGACTCACCTGTTCTCCCTTAGAAGAGAGTTCCCCATCCTCTTCCTCTGGCTGTCTCCCCTCAGGCTGCAGAGCCCTCTGCCTGGGCAGCTCCACACTGAGAGATGGGGCTGTGCTGCTTTAGCCACCAGCTCAGAGAGAGCTGAAAGGAGAAGAATCTCTCTGTGAAGGCGGGGAGGAGCCTGAGGGGAGGCGAATCAGAGGTGCACAACTTCCTACAATGTCAGCGCCAGAAAGACCTGGGCGATTAACCAGAGGTAGCTGGTCAATGAGTGCTTCAAATCTCTGGGGAAGCCCTGGTCTGCAACACATATAGGCTGTGGGGTTCCCCTTCAGGTGCTAAATTTATTAAACCACTTCGCATTCTTAGGAAAACCAGAGAGTAAAACTTTGTTTCTAAAAAGAAAAGGTTAAAACAAATGGAGTCAAATCCATTTGTACAAACTAAAAGCAAAACATGTATTTGATAGAAAGAATTTTATCCACAATATATAGAGATTTCAAATCTCACTAAGAAGAAAACACACACACTTTGGCAAAGAAAATATAGACTTGATAAATAAATCCACAAAAGACTGTTCAACATCAGAGGCATTAGGAAAATGTCAGTCAAAGCCACAATGTAGCACTTTCACACACCACCAGATTGGCTGGCGCAGAGAACAAGATCTAATGCTGACAGGAGGAAGAGCAATTGGAAGAGCAATTGGAAGTGCCATACGCTGCTGCTGACAGAAGCGCAGAATGGTTCAACCTTTTTGGAAAACAGTATGGCAGTTTCTTAAAATATTAAACATAACCTCACCCAACAAGCTGGCAATCCCATTCCTAGGCATATACCCAAGTCTAGAAGTGGGGTGGTGGCCAGGGGCTGGGAATGTCAGAGGCCAGACGCTGGGGTGGCTCTGCACTTGCAAACTCACTGGATCGACCTTGAAAACCAGTAGAGGCTGCTTGCACAAGCTGACCCTGGGCATCAGCCCCCATTCCTAGGTCCCAGGAAGCTGTCTCCTTCAGGTTCCACAAAACATTTGTTGCCCAGGGATGCTCTCTCGGCCTGTGTATTGTTCATGGAACTAAGAGGCCTGTGCGCTGGCAGTGGGAGGACGGTCCTGACACATCACTACGTGGGGAGTCATAGGGGCTGCGTGAGGGTTCCTCTGCCATCCCAGGAATCAAAGAATCCTAGAGGGTGCAAGTGGATCCAATCCCTCCTCGAGGGAGGGATCGATGAGAAAGGCAGCCCTAAGCTCATTTTAAGGGAATAGGACTAGAAAAAGTTAAAAATAAGCCTTTAAAGAATTGGAGGGGAAGGGAAACTCTCACGTCTTTGGTATTTACTTTTGTCACTGTGTGTCTGCAGCCTTGTCATTTTTAGCCAAAAATACCTTTCAGATTTCAAGAGCCACAGCACAGGTGACACCATCCCTGGAGGCTGGCAGAAAGAATGGGCACATCTGGAGGCTGTAAAGAGTTGAAAATCCATGAATAATTTCGAATCGACCGTTTCTATCCTTGGATTCAACTCAATGACCTTGAGAATTGTTTGAATTCGTGAACAAGGAACCAAGAACAGAACCTGGGAATCTGTGAAGTTCAAACCCATGTTATTCAAGAGCCAACTCTAGGCCTCAAACTCAATTTGCAATCTCCTCCATCATGGCCACTTTCCTACCACCTAATTTTTCTCATTGTAGTTCTCCCTGAGGCAGCTGAACCCAATGTCACTTTGAGACAGTTTTCTCTGAGAGGAAAGGCGGCGAGAATACATTCCCTCCCTCTTCCTTTCAGATGGGCAACCAGGTGTCCTCCTTGGCTCACACAGCCCTGAGGTGCAGCTTGAACCAGTAGGACCAATTTGATTCTCAGAATCTTTTTTTTTAAAGATATATTTATTTATACAAGAACCAGGGTACAGTCCAGAGGCGCGGGAGGGTGAGAGGATTCACCAGAGACAGAGTGGGGCGCAGAACATGCAGACGACTGAAATACACTGCGAGGGGAGCAGCAGGCATGTCAGGAGAGGTCTGCCACACCATGTGGGACCCTCGCCGGCCAGCCGGAATCGAACCCGCACTGCAGAGGCTGCGGAGAGCTTCACAGTGCAGCGCTCAACAGACTGCACCACTAGGGAGGCCCTGATTGAACAAACTTCTAAATTGTTTATTGGGCCTGTACACATTTTAGAGATACCTGAAAAACATAAATTTCTAATTGAAATTAATGTTACAAAAGAAAACTATAGAGTGGGACTACAGATTTCCGTGAGTTAAGCACCAAGCCTCAGATTTTTTTTAAAGATTGTATTTATTTTTGCATAGAAGAACTGAGGTACAGACCGGAGGGGGGCACGGTGAGAGATTCACCAGAGGCTGAGGGGGAGCAGATCAGGCAGATCCACTGAAATCCACTGCTAAGCCGAGCAGCAGGTGAGACAGGAGAAGTCTGCTGTGCCATGTGGGTTAGCTCCCTGGCTGGGGATCCATCCCAGGCTTTAGCAGTGGCCTTGGTGGTGGTAGCACTGAGACTCAACCACTAGGCCACCAGGGGGGCCCAAACCTCTGATTTGTGATGAGAGTCTAGCAACAGGCAAACTACTAAATAAGATCTTATTTTCTCCCTTTTCCTATCTTCTTCATGGTCCATGAATGAAGTCTTTTGTCTCAGAAAAGTGCTTGGTCTCAGTGAGGTCAAACAAAAACAAATGTCTTTGAAAAACAATCTGACCTTCCTTCCCTTGCCTTTAAAATATCCTTGGATCTTAGAGGTTTCTGGTCATGGATAAATGGGACATTTACTCTACCATGAGAGGATCTTAACTTCAATCTTGTGTTAAAACCTCCTTCAGACAAAAGAAAAATATGCGTATCAAACCCTAACTTGAAATTCTAAGTTATTGAAAAGGAAGGCTCTCTTTGTTTCAAAATGGACATGGTTCTGGGAAAATGCCCACCCATCCAAAATCTCTTGAGGAAGACAATGGTTGCTAGAACACCACTGGCAGGATATGGGTGGCTGAACCCTTCCATAATGGGATAAATGACAACGGCACCTATGAAAATCTGGTCTGTAAAAAATAAAACACCAACAGCAACTGAAGCAACAGCATTTTGCTTGCCCCCCAGTCAATGCTTCAAGAATGTCTCAAGCCTTCTAGTAGTGCAGAATGTTTCCAGATCAGCCCAGGCCCTCTTTGGCAGTAGGTTAGCTCCCTGCTGTGCTGAGCCAGGAGGCATCTCTCCCAGGTACAGGTAAGCTCTTTCCCCTACATCACTGACTCATTCACACCCTGCAGATAGACCGCATCCTGCTCCCTCAAGAAGGCTGCCTTGACCCCCTTGTGCTGGGAGAGGTCCTTATTGGTTCTCTCCCCTACATGCGGTGCATGCATGTTGGTTGGTTTTGTCTACCCTCACCCTGCTTGTTGGTTTTTGTGTATAGTATTGCTCAGTGAGCCCTGAGTCATGAAGACCAGGTACTCTCAGAAACTAGCACTCTCAGAAACTGGTATTCTCAGAAACTAGCACTGTATCTGCAAGAAGAATGTGCCATTGAATTGCTCTGATAGGAAACAACCGGTAATGGCAGGCCAGAGAGATTCATATTCTAAGAATCTCTGTTCTTTTCTGCCATATTCCTCTTGATGTTTTTAGCTAGTGACAGACACTTGTTAATTAAATCTACAGCTCACTGAGTTGACTGAACAACACTTGGACATGTGAACATGATGATGGAGTGAGGGGCTTGAACTAGTGTAGGGGCAGGATGGGCGCTGAGCCGGTTATCTATGATCCGGTTATCTATGATCCGGCAGACGGGTAAAGGAGAGTCCTGGAGCCCTCAGGGCTTCTCAGGCTTTTATTGGGCCTTTACATGTAGTGTGACAAACAGGGACATGGCTGGCAGGCGTGCGGGGGTGGTGGGGGGCTGGGGGCCAGTAGGCTGCCAGGCCTCCAAGGCCCCAGAAAGTTTTTACTCCTGGCTTCTCTGGCTTCTTTTCTCCCCTTCTCTCTCCTGCCTCTTCTGTTTCTTCTCTTTTGCTTCTCTAGGTGACTAACTCTATACTCCTCCCATGGCCCACAGAAGTAAACGGGATAGTTTGCACAATGTAACAACTGCAGGTGCCCCATCAAGCAGGGCAATCCTAAAGGTGGGAGGGCAGAAAAGCCTAAAAACCATTTACCAAACCATTTGCCCTACAATTAGTTACAGGAATCTTGATTCTGACTCAATTCATGCATGCAATGTGACTTAATTCATCCATTCAATGCACTAATGCCCCTTGAACACCTGCTATAGGCCAGTTACTGTGCTAAGAGCTGTGGAGATAGATTCTCAAGATAACACGACCCCTCCTGGGACTTGCAAAATCCAACTATAAATTATACTATTTAAACAAAATAGGCAGCTTGAAGAATGTAGTCCTAATTTATTTTGTATCAATGGACACTGTTAACCTCTCTTTCCTTATTGCCATTATTCCTATTTAGGGGATTGGCCCTTGATTACCCATGAACTACTGCCAGTTCATGCCATTTTGTCTTTCCCCAAATTAGGAAATATCGCATCTTCTAGGCAGAGTAGGGGGAAAATGATCTCCTTTGTCTTATTTTTAACTACTTTTACTGGCTGGTCAGAGACAGGATTGTGAGCAGGCAGAATGAGGGGCACATAACACCCCCAAACCTGCATGCTCTAAATGGGTTCTGCCCTCCAAAGCATCTAGACGAAACATACTCTAGTGCATGAGACCTTCCTTCAAGAGAAAAGCACTTTAGTACAATCCATGTGCAACAAATGGTATGCAAATAAGAGAAGAGAAAGAATATAGTTAAACTGGTTTCCATACCAAGCTCTCAAAAGTTACCTATCCCTTCGTGGGAAAATCCTAAGCCCAACAGGGTTGGCCCAAAGCAGGGTCACTAGGTCCTGACAGTTGAGAACAAGTCTAGGGTGCCTCCTGGTGAGGGCCCATAGGAAAGGGCAGAAGAGGCCAGACTAGTCTAGAAGGAAAAGAGCAAAATCAAAATCCAAGTCGAGATAAAGGCCACTGTCAGCCACCCCACAGGTCTCTCAACCACGTCTCTTTCATTCAGCTCTTTCCATGTCTGCCAAGTCCCTGGTTCAAGTCTAAGGCCGAGAAAAGTGGCTTCTTCAGATGTCTCCCTGCTCCACGTACCTCCTCTAGGTTTTCTCTTTGTTCTCTCCTGCGGAATAAATTTAGGTGCTCTTTTTCAAATATAATTCTTTCTTCTTTTGATAATGATAGCATTTACTGACAAGCTGAACACAGTGTGGCAAACTTAAACTGAACAGTCGACAGAAATCATGTCGACTTTCCCTTGTTTAAGAACAGTGAAACTGGAGTTGTTATTTAGAGTCAATTGGAGTTTTCAGGATCACAAGGACTTTAAGAGGTTTAGATGACATTTATTACTGAGAATTATCTCTAGGGAGAGCAGTAACCTCAACTTTGGAAGAATTTACATGTTGGGCAAATCAGTTACTTTAAGATGGTATTGATAAGAATGGCATAGGATGGGTGTAGAGATGAAAATATTTCTTGCAAATAATAAAACTTTCTGGTGTATTTGGTTCTGGTGCATGCAAACCCCTGAACAAGTTAGAAAGAATATATTAAATGTTGACAAGGGTGAGGTGAAATAAGTACTTGCTGAGAAAGATTAAATTAGTATCTGTTCTACAGAGAACTTTGGATTTAGAATATTTACACTGTTTAAAATAGTCATTCTATTTTTGGAAAATGACCTATAGAAATGCTTTCAAATACAGATAAAATTCTCTATTTGTAAAAATTTCACCACAATACGTTCTTTTTGTTAACAAATAATTGGAAACAATCTAAATGAAAATCTCATGGAATGGTTCAATAAACAATAGTATATACATAAAATGATATGTAACAATTACAGGGTGTATGGTGAAAAGAAAGATTCAAGGGCACAGAAAGGACCGCGATGGACAAGGTGCAGAGAAAAGGAGGAGCGCGTCACCTGGCGGTGAGGACCAATCCTGCGGCAAAAGGGGAGATGAGAGGGCGCAGTTGGGAGGAGGGGGGCAAAGCGCACGGGAAGGAGCGATCTGCACACCCATTTATCATTATCAGGGGAGGGGCTGGTTTCTAATTATCTGTGGTCGCTGCTAAATAATCCTAAGCAAGTTTTGAAATATATAGACAGATACATTTTGCCATTTTAATGGCTTCCTGAAATTTCCCGTGGCCCTATTTTTGGAGAAGCATTTGCCTCCTTTTCAGTTTGAATTTCCTAAGTGTCACGCAGTAGCAGGAGGGCCTTGTGGGTGTGGCCACCGTTTGGGCGTTCAGGTGAGTCCCGCCCTCAAACCTTCCTACTCGCAGCACCTGCGCGGCCCTCTCACTGCGCATGCGCACGCAGCCCAGTCGCCCCGTTCTGCACCCAGCGCATCCTTAGACTTGTAGTGGGGTGTGCTTCAGGGGGCGGGGAGATGCATTCTCCGCAGGACCCGTCTGCGCTCGGATCCAGGAACTTTCTGGGGACAGGAGAGGAGGAGGTGAGCCAAAGGTGACGGGGAGGTGAAAAGATCTCCCTGCGGCGGCTGACTGCGGAGGGGTCCAGTCGGAGGACCCAGTGCAGGAAAAGCTACATGTGGAAAGCATAGAATTTTGGGGGTTCATTTTGGGCCTGGAGGAACAAAGGGGTCCGGGTTCATTCCTGAGAGTGACCCCCTCTGTGTCCTGCCTCCATTGACTGAAGAGCGTGTGGTTCTGCGCGCTCTGCCCCTGGCTCCTTCGTGCTAAATGATGGCACCTGGCGTGGGTTTTCTGTTCCCTTGCGTTGATCTGTGTTTGTTTATTATTGGGTTTTTTTTGGTTGTTGTTGTTGTTTTGTTTTTACTACAGTGGGTTCATTCTAGTGTTTGGAGAATGTATTAACATTTTCAGGGTCTGACATCTGCTCCCCCCAACCAGGTCTAGAGGCAGGAGGGCAAAGCCACCCCCAGACGCCTGGTATGAGCAGCTTCCCTTGCGCTGTCAGGGCATCTGTCCCAAAGGGGAGGTCCCGCTCTTCACCCCGCTGTGGACAGAGGCAGGTAAAGGGCGTTTAACACGGGGCGCTCGCCCTTTACCTCTCCCCAGGGCGTACTTTAGAAAGGAAGATATTAAACCCCACTCTGGCCTTCCTCCACATCAGCATGTGTTTAGGTTGGGACTAGTTGGGACAGAAACCTCCAACCCCCAATTATTGCATCTTAATGTGTGAGGTTCAGTCTTTCTATCCATAGAAACGAAGTTCAAGCTCCTGTTTGGAATAGTGATCACAGAATAAAATCTGTCTGGCTGCTTCCTGGGTTCAAATCCTCACTTTAATTACCTAAGAAACTAACTCTAGTTGAGACTTTGTGGCCAGTAAACAGTTTGAAATCAGGGAACAAGATGTCTCCAGCTTCATTCTTCAAGAATGTCTTTAATCTTGCTGGTCCTTTGTGCCTCTCCCCACTCCCTCTCCCCCCAATTTCAGGAAGGTTAAAAGTCTCTAAGAAAAATGCCATCGGAATTTTGATCAGGATTGCATTGATTCTGTACTTTGTGTTGCAAAGTTTGCGCCTTTCAGCAATATTAATTATTCCCATCTGAGCACAGAATATCTTCATTTATTTGTGTTTTCAGTAGTAATTTATTGTTCTCTTTCCTCCCCCTTTTTGTATTTTCAACAGGATTTATAGTTTTCCATTGTACCTTTTTTCTCCTTGTTTAAATGTATTCCCAGTATTTAGTTCTTCTGATGCAATTGTATATGGAACTGTTTTCATAATGACTATTATTAGGATGTAGACACACAGCTGAGTTTTGTGTAGTGATTTGTGTTCAGTAACTTCACTGAATTCATCATTTCTTTTTTTTTTTTAGTGGGAATTTAAGATTTATTTATTTTATTTAGACAAGCACTGGGTACAGTCAGAAGCATGGGAGGGTGAGAGAATTCACCAGAGCCAGGGAGGAGAGTAGAACAGGCAGAAGGACCGAAGTACACTGCTGAGGGGAGCAGTGGGCGGCAGGAGAGGTCTGTGCGCCATGTGGGACCCTCACCCGGTCGCTGGGGATCGAACCGGCGCTGTAGAGGCTGCGGGCAGCTTCGCAACCCAGTGCTCAACCGCTGCGCCACCAGGGAGGCCCTGAAATTCATCTTTTCTAATACCTTTTTTTTTGGTGGAGTGATGTAGATTTTGGAATTTAAAAGTTCCGATTATTTCTACAACATGGTGGGTCATCTGCAACACCCAAGACATAACTGTCTACTAATAGATACTTCCCATAGTGCCCCTTACAGATGTGTGGATGCCTACAAAGACACTGTTCCATGACTGGATGGATTGGATCTGGTCAGGGCTGATGCTCCATAATAAATTTTAGTGCCTTCTCTGGAAGGCATTTGAAAAGTAACTTACTTTGCAGTCACATCAAATGCACAGAAAACTTTAGGAGTCTTACAAATACTCTTTATACAAAGATTCCCAGCATCATTGTTTTATTGCATATTTAACCTAACATGAAACATTCCATTAGGTTTTCATCATAATATTCCATTGTGTATTTAACCAAAATACTCCAAGGAGCTACTGCATAAACCCCAATGGGTTATCATCATGGTCTCCATGTGACAATCCAATCCACAGACCTACTTCTACTTTCATCACCTTCCCCACCTGTGTGGAAATGTTTTATTTCATTTAGATGCACTTCCCTTTCCCCGGAAGTGTTCCTGAGTTCTTCCTTTCACAGCCTTGATGGAGTTAAAGCACACAGCTGAATCGAGTCTGGGTGATCTTTGGTGTATGTCCTCTTTCACTTAGGAGGTTTACAAGTCTCTGTTTTTTTGTTTTTTTTTTGCCACCTCCATATTTGCTTGAAGGTCTGCTTCAAAGTAGATGTGTTTCCTCTCACTTGGAGCTGACTTCTTCCGTGTTTTTAAACCAAGGGAAAAATGAAACTATGTTCTGATTCTTATGTTGGCTGTACCACAGCCACAAGTAAAGCCGGCCAGTATTTCTCTTTCTATTTAAGGTTGTGTCAGGCAACACCACACTGATGAAGAAGCAGGAATTGTAGAGCAGGCTGCCTAATGCAGTATGCTGCTGAAGAGCCAGATCCCGGCCCTTTTATTTATTCACAGCATAGGTTGTAAAGGAGAGGGGAAAGGAGAGGGGAAGGAGATTAAGGGATAGATTAAAGAAAGGAGAAGAGTGTAGAAGATTAGGGATTGTGCGTCTGCCCTCCAGGCACTTCCTATCTGCTTGATGACTCAGTATTGTCACTGAGATCACACCCTAATCCCACCCCCCAGGTCTTAATCTTATCAACAAGGCATTCCACTGATCACCTTCTGGGGTCCCTTGTCATACATCAGTCCTCGCCCCCCCACCACCCCCGCATTCCCGGTCATACCTCGTGATGCATAGCCGTGGCAGCGTGATCCAGCTTTGTGCTTGTAGGGTAAGGTAAAAAGTATTAGGCTTCTCTGCTCTCCCGCCATTAGGATAGACGAGGGAACCCTGTGGTCCTGAATGCATGCCTGATGGCGGGCACCTGGAATGGGTACATTTAGGCTGAGAGACTGAGTTTATAAGGGCGGTGTCACGGGGATGCCAGCAGAAGCCAAGAATGAACAGAGAGAGAGAGAAAGAGACCGGAGAGCCCAGATAGAGTGAAGACTTGCTGGGGGCAGGGAGGCCTGCCAGCCTCCCGACCCCCCAGCACCCCTGCCTGCCATGTGCCTGGTAAATCTAAATAAAAGATCTGCAAAAGCCACTGAGGACTCTGACTCCTCCTTTACTCTAACTGTTACAGGGCAGCCCCGATACAAAACGGGTTGCCTGACTGTGGGTCCTCACCCGCGCACTTGAAAGGACTTATCAGGGCCACCCTGGTGGTGCAGCAGTTGAGCGCTGGGTTGTGAAGCTGCCCGCAGCCTCTGCAGCGCCGGTTCGATCCCCGGCCACCGGAGGAGGGTCCCACATGGCGCGCAGACCTCTCCTGCCGCCCGCTGCTCCCCTCAGCAGTGTACTTCGGTCCTTCTGCCTGCTCTGCTCCCCGCTCTGGCTCTGGTGAATTCTCTCACCCTCCCGCACTTCTGACTGTACCCAATGCTTGTATAACTAACTAAATAAATAAATCTTAAAAAAAAAAAAAAAAAGGACTTATCAATGCTCTACTGCAGGCACACGCGAAAGGTTAATAAAAGGTTTATTCACAAGGGAAGGGCAAATGAGGAAATGTACAACTCAGGGAGAAAAGTGGGAGACAAAGTTTTAAATGCCTCCTACCCAATACGCCGATCAGGAATGGTGCTCTGAGAGCTGGCCGCGGGCCAGGAGCCGTGAAGCCAGGAGGGGAGTGACAGCCCCCAAGACCCACATGTTTGGTTTTTATGCCAAACCTGGCTGCTTAACTCCACCCTCAGGTCCCAGCCGCCTTCCCTTTGGTGGTGACGGGATTTGTCTTTCCTGGTGTCCTGATGGCTTTGGTCTGGGGTGGGGGTGGAGTCCACAAAGCCTGCATGGAATTAGCTTTAGGACAACTTTTCCCCCTAACAGGTCTGCTGGATCAGAAAACTTGCTCAGTGCCCTGTTCCTGTCCCTACAGTGCTTTTGTTTGATTTGAAGGGCACCTTAAAAGGGTTGGGTTTCTGTACCTAACTGACCAGGCCATTTTGACCTTGCTTAGGATTTGGAACTATAGGTGACAAAATGGTGGCTGAACAGGCTGCTTAGGAGTAACAGACCCACAATTTAATTTTATCTCCATACTTTTCCCACTGGCCTTATTATGTCCTTGGAAGACATAGAGTCTCCACCTCAGAGCTTTTGCACTTGAGGTTCTCTCTGCTTGAAATGTCTGTTCTCTCCCTTCCTGAATCAGTCAAGTACTGACTCAGGGAGGCCTTCCCAGGTCATTGGTCCAAAATCACCACCTTTGGTAACCGTCACCACTTTTCTAGCCTTTTCTTCATAACACCTTTGATTACCTGACACCACGCATCCCTACACTGCACTGTTCCTTTTGTTCCTTTTTTTTTTTTTTTAAAAACATTTTAAAAGGACTGGCTTGTTAGTGTGGAACCAAGCATAAGTATTCTTAGCCATTGCTTTGTCATTTTGTGTGTAACTGCCATTTTAGAATTTCAGGTCTTGCAGGTCTTGCTGTCCCGGGAAAAGACTGCATTCCCGAGATAGTTTGGACCCTCACTCCACCCTTACTCTCTGGTCACCAATGAGGGTGAACTTGCTGTAATTGGAGCTGCAGGTTGGAGCTGCATCTTGGCCTGGCCAGTCAGCTTAGAATGATAGCCTGGCAAAGTTGGAGAACTCATCCTTGTAGCCAATGAGTAACTGCCAGCATAATTTAACCTTATTAAAAGACCCCTGCTTCCTTTGTTCGGGGCTCTCCGTATCTGCCACTGCGTTGGTAGGTGCCTTGAACCCGGACTCGAGTCTGAAATAAACTCCCTTTTGTGTTTGCATCAGCTGTCTTTGGGTTCTTGGAAGCTATGCTCGCCGAGTGTGCTGACCTTGGGCACAACAGTTAGGAAAAGGAGAAAGGAAGAAAAAAGAGAAGCCCCCCCCTTTCCCCCTGCATAGACATAGGTGTGCTGAGAGTGGCTGCTTTGCCAAGGTAAAGGGCCTGTGAGAAGAAACGACTGCAGAGTTGAGAAACCTGGTGGGGGAGAGGTGGTACAGCTGCCGCTCGGGCCTGGGGGTTTCCAACTTGGGTGGTTTCTGCTGCTTCTCTGAGGAGAGCCCTTTGGACGTGGCTGGCCATGCACTGAATCTGTAGGTGTGCTGGTGGCCTGGGCGTTTTAACAACCTACTTGCCATCATGAGCATGGAGTGTCTTTTTCGTTTACTTGTGCTGTCTTCAGTGTCTTTCACCTCCTCAGTTAGATGTCTTCCCAGGTCCCTGTTCTGATGCAATTGTAAATGGGATTGTTCTCTTGTTTTCTCTTTCTGATGTGTGGTTATGTATAGAAATGTAGCTGAGTTTGTGTATTGATTTTGTCTTCTGCAACTTGACTGAATTCATCTTTTCTGTTAAACAACCTTCAGTGGAGTGATAGGGAAAATTGCAAGTAGAAAAATCCTGTTGTTTCAACCACATCTTGGGTCATCTGCAACACTTGCGATCTGGTGGCCACTAATAGAACCTTCCCACGGTGTCTCTTAGTAAGGTGTGACTCCTCCGGGGACACTTAGCCTGGCAAAATTGCATGGACAGTGTAAAGTCAGGGCTTGGCTTGCATAATCAATTTTGCTGTCTTCTCTGTGGTTTTTGGAGTGCATTTGAGTGGCTCTCCAGTTACTTCAAATGTCCAGGTAACTAATAAGCAGTGGAAATACTTAATATTTCATATTCATGTTCCCCAGCATTTGTGCTTTACCCCATATATCACTTTCCCCATAAGTTTTACCCGAAACACACACTCTCCCAGGAAGCCCCAGCATAACCCAGTGAGGACATCACTACAGTTTCCATGTTATAATCCACTCCACAAGCCCACCTCAGTTTTTACCCCTGCCCCAGCTGCATCAAATGTCTTATTCCATTCTGATCTACTCTTTTTGGAAACTTCCTGATTTTCACAACGCATTTAGTGTGCACCCCTGCCTACAATCTGGGTGGGCATTTCCTTCTGACCTCCATTATGCAGGTTTTCATGGTCATGCTTTGTTTTGCCACCTCTTTCGCCCATTTAGCTGCATGGCTATTTAAATGTTTTCTCAGACTTAGACTTCTTTGGTGGCATTAAACCAGGGGAAAATGAAATTATCATTTGTATGGTAGGTTATAATATAACCATGACCAGAACATGCCACTATTTCAGCTTTAATTTCTTTATTTTTTTTTTCTCCACTGGCACTAGTGACATTGCTAAATTTTTTTAAAGACTTATTTATTTATGCACACAAGAAATGAGGTACAGGCTAGAGGTGTGGGGGTGAGAGGATTCACCAGAGACAGAGTGGGGAGCAAAAAAGGCAGATTGACTGAAATACACTGCTGAAGGGAGCAGTGGGTGAGACAGGAGAGGTCTGCTGCGCCATGTGGGTAGCTCCCTGGCCAGGGATTGATCTTGTGCTGCAGTGGCTGTGGACCGCTTCATAGGTTACGTCTTAAACCCTTGTGCCACCAGGGAGGCCCCGACATTGCTAAAATTAACACACATTTTCAATGTGAGGGCTTTTGACTTGAGGCTGTCTCTGCTTGAAGTGCCTGCTGTGTCACTTCATTCAGGTCATTGTCAATAACTCCTTCCTCAGAGCAACCCCCCAGGTCACTCTGCCTATAATAGCACCTCTGTAACCTCTATCTTTTCCACCCCATTTCTTCATAATACATATTAGTATTTGACATTTTTCACTTTGACCCTTTCTCTCCCCTTCCCTCAAACCTTTGAAACCTGACTTTTTTCAGAGTCTGATAGCTTTCATAAGCGTCTTGCTTTGTTTTCTCACCTGCTGTGTAAACATCCAATATTTGTCTTTGTCATTCTGACTTGCTTTACTACAAGGAACCCCTCAATTTCCTTCCATTTTGTTGGCAAGTATAATATTTTGTCTGTGTATATGGCTGAATATTGCTCCGCTATGTGGGTAGCTCATGTCTTCTTCACCCAGGCCTCTCATGGACACACAGGTTGCTGCCCTGGTTAGGGGTAATTTGGTTATGAAGTGAGGAGGACGGGGGCATGGCATGGTCACTCAGCTGACACCTTCTCAGTCCCATATTTCCTGTTCAGGCTGGTGGTAACTTGTCAGCACTTCATTTATCTCTTTCACTGTGATGAAATTTACATGCCATTTACCTCTAAAACCTTCAATTACATACACATTGTTGCACAACTGTCCCCACCTCAGTCTCCAGAGCCTTTTCATTCCACCCCTGAAACTACCCATTTCGCACTAACTCCCCCTCCTCTTTCCCCTCACCCCCTGGGTTCTGTTTCTGAATTTGAATGCTCTGGATACACACACAAGATGAATTTCTCTACAGTTTCCTTTTGTGTCTGGGTAATTTATTGCCCTTAGCACCATTACTCTAAGGTTGCAGCATGTATCAGAATTTCCTTCCTTGTCTAAGGCTATTACAGTTTACAGATGGACATGAAGTGGCTATTCTTGGTCCAGCCAAAAGATATCACTTCAAAGATAGCTAACAGCCTTATGGACCTGCACCCCAATACAACTTGTCAGCTTGGGAAAGATGTTCTTGTCCTTTGTCCCATTGTTACAGACCCACCCTGCTGTTCTGGCAAGATAAGCAGAAGCATTAAAAGACCATCCTGGCTGGCCCAGCGGTTGAGAGCTGGGTTGCGAAGCTGCCTGCAGCCTCTGCGGCGCCGGTTCGATCCCCGGCTGCTCCCCGGCCACCGGAGGGAGGTCCCACATGGCGCGCAGGCCTCTCCTGCTGCCCGCTGCTCCCCTCAGCAATGTACTTCGGTCCTTCTGCCTGCTCTGCTCCCCGCTCTGGCTCTGGTACCCAGTGCTTATATAAATAAATGAACAAACAAATAAATAAAAATCTTAAAAAAAAAAAAAAAGACCATCCTGGCCACCCCCATTTCAATAGTGTGCAAGTAATTTCCTTTCACCCTGTGCCTTTCTGTCTTCCTGAAACACCTAGTCAAAACACCTAGTCTTCATGTCGCTGTGTTTTCTTCCCTGTTACAGTAATTCAGCATGTGTTTTAAACAATAATAATCTTTGCACAGTGAGGCTCTGGGCTGCTGCTGCTTAGCTGGAGCTACTTTGGAGTAATCCGCCCTCAGACCACATGGCTGTAATGACGTGTCTCACTGGTCTCAGGGGCAGCTCTGGAAGAAATGCAGAATGTTTCTACAAATGGAATGAAAATTTAACTTCTTGCAGGTATAGCAATCCAATTATGTTAATATTTGCCGGGTATATTTTGTGCTACAATATGCACACCTATTTCACGTAAACAAAATGTCATCTTTTTGAAAGCTTTCAAAACATTTTTGGCATGAAGTAAATAGATCAAGAAAACTTAGGAGTATATTGCCCACTTCAGCCCCAGGCAAGGGGTAGTATTTTTTGGATGATAAACCTAGACACTAGGATGGACAGACTAATCCTTTTAGTTAACCATGGTAAAAACATGGCAAACAGAGCCAGCTCCCATTCCTTGAGAGACTTTCCAGGTAATGACCACAAATAAGAACAAACTAAAATGAATGAACCAACAGTAAATGAGCCCCAACAGTTTACTAGGGCCTCATCTCTGCGTGGCAAAAGCAAAATGCTGTTCAGGTGTTAGTGTCTGGGTAGCTTCTCCCTGTCCCTTTTTGGCCTGGCATGTCTGGCCAGCAGAGGCCTTATCTCCTCTAGTCTCTCCCACCACAGACTGGGAGTCCCTTAGTGCAGAGGCCACACCTTTTACCTTAAGCTCCTTCACATCTGGAGCTGGGACCTGGGAGACCTTGAGGGAGGCCCCACAAGGGTGAGGGCTCATCCCCTTCCTTCCCTACCACTGGTGGAGCGTTGCTATGGCATTTCCGCAGCTCTGCTTTCCCTAGAGCCAGACGGCCACTCTTCTTCCTTTCACACTTGGTCAATGCATACAAAAACAGTTTCTCATTGTCAGAAAAGTTCTGGTTCCTTAGCCTTTAAATGTCCCTAACTTACCACTTATCTCCTTCATACAGCTTCACTCTTCAATAATGTTTTCCTGTCTTTAACATTTCTTTCCCTTCTTGTCAGGTGAGAGCTCCACTTTCCAGAAGCTCTGCTGGGGTCAGGTGACCATCAGTCTGTCCCCTGTGGGTGTAGCTGCACTGGTGGCCATTTTCAAAGGATTTCCCAAAGGTTTCTGATGCTGGAAAGATCACAGTAGTGCTGCCTCTGCTGTTTGGGAAATTAGCCTCACAAAAGGCTCAGTTCTCATCACCTTACCCACACTTCCCCTCACCTGTCTGGTCCCTCTTGCTCACCATCCCCTGCGCACTTTTGTATCATTAAGAAGCAGTATCACAGGGCTGTATCAGCAATGCACACTCACAACCAAGGAGATGATGCTGTCTGCACACCCAGGACAGGTATCTGCAGGATGGGGGAGAGGGCAGGACTACCCCAGTTTCTTTAAAAGCAGGACCAGTGGACCCCAATGTTCCTTTTATAGGTTCCTGCTTTGTGTTCTCACTAACCAGTATCTGTTTCTCTTCTGAGGCTGGGTTTCCCAGGATGCAACCTCAGGTCACTGCAACAGAATGTGGAGTCACAGGTAAGCAGGGCAGCCTCCGTGGCCCAGAGTAACTTAGAGAAATCTGGAAAAGAGAATGAGGAGAGAGATGCTAGCTGGCCTGCTAACAGTTTACTATTTCAATGTATTATTAGAGATTACAGGCCGTGGGGAAATTTGTGCATCAAAATGTGTAATGATCCTGATGTCCCTTCATGGTTAGGTCATGGTTAGATTTACTCATTTTTGCCAACAATACCACAGGAGTAACTTCTGTCTGCGTTATTAAGGCGCCCGGTACCCATTTGTCCCATTACCTCGATGTCAGTGCCCTTTGCTTGGCTCAGGGCTTCTCTGCCAGTTTCCTCCACTACCCAGTTAGTAATTTTCTAGTGACCATGAAAAAGGGTGATGGAGAGATTCACCAAGTGATGGACGTAAATCATCACGTTTAACCTGAAAAGTCTCTTTAGATTCTGTTTCTACTTTGTTTTGGAAAACGAAGGCTCTCACCTTTGGAAACATTGGCTTTTTAGTGGCAATAATAAGGCCTCAGTCTAGTAAGTTTCCATTACATTATACACCACAGACATTTTACACAGTTACCCTTTGTTCCTTCAGAAAAGACAAATCCTAAATCTTTTCTCAGCATGAATGTTAAAAGAAATAAAACCTGTCAAAAAATACTCAGCTCAATACTCTCGTTGAGTCGATACACCATCCCTGTTGTGTTTTAAGAAATACAATATTCACAAATAGAATTATCAGTTTCACAAATTAACATGATTTTGTTAATAATTATGTACTCTGTCACTTGTGATGTCTGTAGTGCCATATCTGTGTGTGTGTGTGTGCATGCCCCTAAAGCCCTTCTCTTTTGGCTGAGACAATAGTCTTCGGGTTCTTGCTGCCAGCTCCCCTCTCTCCCTTCCTTATTAGATGTATCTAGAGCCTACTTACTTTCACTGTGTAGTAATTTCCCCATTCTACATACACATTTGGTGAGAGTATATTTCCTTAATATTTTCCTTCTTTGGTGGAATTACATTACCCCTAGGCTTTTATATTCTCTATCATTTAACACTATAACAATTATTTTCCACATCATAACAAACTATTCAAAATTGTATCTAATTGCTGTTATTTATGTACATGCAGTAATTTATTTAAGCATTCCCTGGGATTTTCTTTTAGATTGTTTTCAATCATATTTTACTATACCTAAAGGTCTAGTGGACATTTTCACACAGACTTTTATCTGTATTTCATAGCATTTCCTTAGTTCATTTCCCAAAAATAAAATGATTTTCTATTTAACATGAAATATTTTAAAGGCTCTCTGCAGAAGGGTGGTATTACTTTATTTTCTCAGGAATGACTGGGAATACATATATCTCGTCCTTACCAACACATTCTGTTTTCTTCAAGGCTTTTGACACGAACTGCCCCGCCCCTCCCCTTTCACAAAAAGCCTTATATTCTCCTTTATATTCCTCCATCTGTCATCTTTAGTCTTTTTAGAAGACTTTGGAAGTCATCTTTAGAAGCACATTACTTCTTCCCGCCACCAGGCGGCGCGCTGCATGGCCGCGCACCCTCTGAGTCAGCACCGGGGGGGGGGGGCGGGGGGGGGGCATTCTCCGCCCTTTCATTTCTCGGCGCTTTTGCTGTGCTGCTCTACCTGCGCGGCGCCTCAGGGCGTCTTATTCCCCCCCCCCCCCCCCCACCAAGCCCTCAGTCACGTCTCTGTGTTTCGTCCATCGGCAGCCTGACCATTATTCTGTGCTTCGCCCTTTTCCCTCCCTCCCGGTCCCATCTTGGGCCTTACTCGGTGCTTTGTGCACCCCTCCGCGCCCCTTACCAGCCCGTCCGCGCGGTCGTCGTTACCCCGCGCTGGCCCCACATTATCCCTCCGGCCCACCAGACGGCGCGCTCCGTGCCTGCCTCCTGCCCTTTGCCTCGGGACCCGCTCCTCCCTTGCCCGTCAGGCAGCGCGCCAGGTGATGACGTAAAATGCCCAAGGCTAGCCGACCTGTCTGCGGGAGGGGGGACGGGGCGGGGACGGGGGCGGGGGACGGGGGCGGGGGGACGGGGCGGAGACGGGGCGGGACGGGGGCGGGACGGGGGCGGGACGGGGACGGGACCGGGACCGGGACGGGACCGGGACGGGGACGGGACCGGACGGGGGCGGGCCGAGGGCAAATAAGCGTAGGGAGGGACACAGAGTGCAGTTTTGTGGACCGCAGTAGTAACGCGGGAAAATCGCTGCCACAGGCGCACGCCGAGGAAGGAGCGACTCTGGAGCGAAGGCAGGGAGGGGGACACGGAGACCGCCGCGCCGTGGGCCGGAGTGATCACGTGGGAAGAACGTGGCCTAATGACCGCGGCGGGCGTGGTCAGGAGCGGGGAGCCGCGCGGGGAAGAGGCCCCACCCAGGGTCGGGGCTCATTTACTGTTGGTTCGTTCATTTTAGTTCGTTCTGATTTGTGGTCATTACCTGGAAAGTCTCTCAAGGAATGGGAGCTGGCTCTGTTGGCCATGTTTTTACCATGGTCATAAAAGGATGAGTCTGTCCAACCTAGTGTCTAGGTTTATCATCCAAAAAATACTACCCCTTGCCTGGGGCTGAAGTGGGCAATACACTCCTAAGTTTTCTTGATCTACTTACTTCATGGTAAAAAGGTTTTGAAAGCTTCCAAAACGATGACATTTTGCTTACGTGGAAACAGGTGTGCATATTTTGTAGCATAAAATATACCTGGCAGTTAATAATATAATTGGATTGCTACACCTACAAGAAGTTAATTTTATATTCCATTTGTAGAAACAGGCTGCATTTCTTCCAGTGCTGCCCCTGAGACCAAGGAGACACATCATTACAGCCCTGTGGTCTGAGGGGGGAGGGGGTTTACTCCAAAGATAGCTTCAGCTAAGAAACAACAGCCCAGAGGTCTCATTGTGTGTGCAAAGATTATTATTGTTTAAAACACAGATGCTGAATTACTATAACAGGGAAGAAAACATAGCGACATGTAAGTAAGACTAGGTGTTTCACGAAGACAGAAGGACACAGGGTGAAAGGAAATTACTTGGGCACTATTGAAATGGAGGTGGTCAGGATGGTCATTTATTGCTTCTGCTTATCTTGCCAGAACAGCAGGGTGGGTTTGTAACAACGACAAATGACAAGAACTTCTTTCCCAAGCTGACAAGTTGTATTGAGTGTGCAGGTCCAGAAGGCTGTTAGCTGTCCTTGAGGTGATATCTTTTGGCTGGACCAAGAATAGCCACTTCATGTCCATCTGTAAACTGTAATAGTCTTAGACAAGGAAGGAAATTCTGATACATGCTACAACTTGCAGGAAACTTAGAGTCATTGTGGTAAGGGCAATAATTACCCAGACAAAAGGAAACTGTAGAGAAATTCATCTTGTGTGTGTATCCAGAGTAGTCAAATTCAGAAACAGAACCTAGAATGTGGTTGCCAGGGGGTGAGGGCAAAGAGGGATGGAGAGTTGGTGGGAAATGGGTAGAGTTTCGGGGGATGGTAATGAAAAGGCCCTGGAGAGTGGAGATGCCTAGCTGACATATTTATAACCAACTCCACATACTTACAACCAAATTACACCTATGCAAAGGCAGCAACCTGTGTGCTCACTGAGGCCTGGATAAGAAGATGTGGTCTATCCACACAATATAACACTACTCAGTCATATGGGGAGATAAAATATTACCATTGACAACAAAAGGGAAGGAATTCAAGGGACTACTTTTGTAGTAGGGTGGTCTCCAGGAAAAGGGCAGATTCCAGGTTCCCTGCCCCACCCAAGGAGGAGTGTTGCTAAGCAGGGAGGAGGAGAAGTCAGAGAAGAGATTGGGGAGGAAAGAAGCAGGATGGAGAGCAAGAAGGAGGCCTGGAGGAGCATGTGGAGCAGAGAGACGTAAAGAAGCTGCACTTGCTCCTTGGTCTTGGACTGGTTGAAACAGATGTGGGTGAGAGGCTTGTGCGCAGATTAACAATGGCATATTTTATCTTGATTTTGATCTTTTCATTCCAGACTTGTCTGGCTGTTTTTGACCCTTTTCTATGGGTCCCCACCATAAGGTTCTGTAGACTTGTGGCAAGCTCTCAGGCCTCAGTGGCCCTGCTTTCGGCCAATCCTGTTTGGCTGGTCATTTACCCATGAGGGGATGGGTAACTTGATCTGGAAATGTTAGTATTCCCCTTTTCTTTGTTGCACACTAATTATATTAAAGTTCCTTTCCATTCAAGGTCTACACACTAGAGTATGTTTTGTCTAAATGTGGTGGAATGGGGAGGTTTGGTGGTTCTAGGGGGCTCGCACCTGGCCCTGTAACACTCTGTAGTAAAGCAAGTGAGAATGACAGAGAAATACCCGCTGTTTCCATAGCAGGTGAGAACACAAAGTAAAATTCTTGTAAAAACTACTGTGCTCTAGAGAAGTGAGGTTTCTGAGGTTAAGAGGGAAGCAGCAAGAGAAAGAGCCAAAGGGAAAAGTGTCAGGCACTAATATGTTTTATGAAAAAAAGGTCTGGAAAGTAAACTAAGATTACAGAGGCGCTATTATTGAGTGATTGGTGGGCGGGGGGGGGGGGGTTGTCTCTCTGAGGAGGGATTATTTGGCAGTGGCCTGAATAAAGTGACACAGTGGGTACTTCACACAGTGTAAACCTCAAGTGCAAAAGCCCTGACACTGAAAATATGTATTTTTCTGGGCAAAGTTAATAGGGGCAATATGTGTGTGTGTTGGGGGGGGAGGGGATTAAAGCTGAAATACCTGTTTTTGTCATGATTATATGATAATCTGCCATAAAAATGATAATTTCATTTTTCCCTTTTTTTTTTTTTTTAAGATTTATTCATTCCATACCCCTGCGCCACCAGGGAGGCCCTTCCCTTGGTTTAACACCACCTAAGCAGTTAGCTCTAAGTCTGGGGAAACAAAACGTTCAGCAGCCATGCAGGGAAATGGGTGATGGAGGTGGCAAAAATAAACAAACAAACAAACAAACAAATAAATAAAATTGCATGGACATGAAAACCTAAGTGAAAAGTGTCAAACAGAAGAGACCACCCACATTGGAGGTGTGTGCACACATTTAACCCATGAATGTTATAAGAATGAGGCACAGTTTCAGAATAGTTTCAAGTGAGAAAAGTTGATCAGACTGGAGTAAGGTTTTTCACACGGTTGGGGCAGGTGTTGAAAGTTGAAGTGGATTGGATTATCATATGGGAGCCAAGATGATTTACTCTTGGGGGCTATTTGCTGATCCATGGAATATTGTGATGAAAACACAATGGAATGTTTCATGTTAAGTTAAATGTATGGAAAGGAGGAATTTGAGTATAAGACAGTGTTTATACTGCTATTAAAGTTTCCTGTGCATTTGAACTAACTGTAAAGTAAGTTGCTTTTTAAATGCCTCTCCAGAAAAAGAGAAGACACTGAAATTCTTTATGGGGCAAAGCCCTGACCAGATCGAAGCCATCCAGTGTTGTGGAGTAAAGTCTTTGGGGGAGTCTGTAGGGTAAATGAGGGTTGCTCAGGCTTTTGCCATTGGCCTCTGTGGCTATCACCTGCGGCCTCGAATGCCGGAGCGCTTGGGCGCCCGGGCTCCGAGTGCTCATGCCTGACGGTGGACGCCTGGCGCGCGGGGCGGGCCTGCGCGGGCCGGCACGTCGGAGCTGAGAGCCGGAGCGTATAAGGCGGCATCAGCGAGGCCCGCGCCCAGCGGAGGGCCTTCCGGCAGAGCGCGTTGGAGAACGGCTATGAGGGGACAAGCAAACGGCTGGGAGAGGACGAGGCCATAGAAAGAGTAAAGCGTCGCTGGGGGCTGGGAAGCCTGCCAGCCCCTTGGTCCCTCCACCCCCCCCCCACCTGCTCTGCTGCAGCCCAGAGACAGATTCTCGGGGTGGGGGGGGGGGACCCGCGGGGGGGGGGGCGGGATGCCTGCCAGCCTCCCGGCCCCCTGGCCCTCCTGCCTGCCCTGCATCTGGTTACCGCACTACAAGCAGCGTAGAAAGATTGAAAAAGCCACCGAGGGCCCCAGGACTCCTGCTTTCCCCGTCTGCCTGGATCCCCGGAGCACCTGGGGCCAGCTGCCCCTATAGCTGGCGTTGGTCAGCAGGATTCAGCGCAGAGAGGTAGGGAGCCCTCGAAGACCCTGGGAGGGGCTGTGGGGCGACTGGCCTCCTCTCGGGGAGCCTCCCGAGGTCCCGGGGCGGGTGGAGAGGACTCTGCACCCAGCGGGGAGGCACTGGGTGGACATGGCGCCTGCGTGGAGGCAGGGCTGGGGGCTGAGTGTTCCCTCACTGCTCTGCAGGTGGGCTCCATGGCTGTTGGAGGCTCCATGGCTGTTGGAGACGCCACGGCAGCGAAGGAGGCGGACAAGGTCTGGAAGCCGCAGGACAGGAGCCGTGTGGAGGAGCAGAAGGCCTGCGAGGGCCAGCCCGTGACCCCGGAGCAGCAGACTCGTTGGGGCAGAAGGCGGACCACCATCGGTGTTTGGAGCTTGCCCAGTGCTGAAGCAAGGAAAAGCCCACGAACTTGGATTAACCATCTTGCCGGAAGGGGGGGGAACTTGGGGAGGTTGTCTGTGGCACCCCGGGCATGGATGGGATCATCTGCACAGCCCAAAAGATAAAAATTGGGGTGGCAGGAGGGCCTCGGGGGCCTAAGCAGCCTGTGTGAGCTTCTCTGCAGCCAGGCGGGAGCCTCTCAAAAACCACTTAGATGAGGCAAAAAGCGGTGCCAAGGTCGGGAAGCCCTGCGAGGTCAAGCAGCTGAGGAGGCTCGAGGAGGCCGGTGAGCGGCTTCATATCACCTGTGGGTGGGGCCCTGGTCGCCTTAGAGGGTGAGGTGCTGAGGAACCTCAGGGGCGGGTGGGGAACATGGCGGGGTGGAGACCACAGCAGAGAGGGCGCTGAAATGTTCCGCAGGGGCAGATGAGGAGGGAAGGACAAGGACGGCAGAATAAGTTTAGAAGGGGCTTTGTTGTGCTCCCGGGGAGACCGTCCCGGACCCGAGGTGGGAGTTAGTGAAGCCGCGCCTGTTGTCAGGGGAAGGCAGGTTTTTATGGGACGGGAAGAGGGAAACGGCGCTTGCAGGTAAGGAGGAACAGTTGTTTTCTGATGGTATTGGCAGGTCCTCATTCTCGCCCTTAGGTGGGCTGCTTTCCAGATGCCTTTTTGCCCTAGTAACTGGTTCCCGCCAGAGCTTTTGTGTCAACTTGTTTACTTATAGAGGGAAGAGGGTGCAGAGTGTGGTCTGGCTACTTCCTGCTGATCAGGGGCGGCGTGGGGTGAAGTAGGTATTAGGTGGCATGAGGGGCTTGGCTGGGCATCCGAGTGTAGGGGTGCAGCAGCAACTGGTGGAAGGTGGTTGTGGTGAATGCCGCTTGGCTGACGAGAAATGAACAGGCGCTTAGGGCCCAGAGGAGTGGAGACATAACCCGGGACAGATGGTGCCAAGACAGCTGCAGCCTTGAACACCTGATGGCCAGGGAGGAAAGGATCCTCCCAGGCGGGTGGAGCCGGCTGAGGTCTGGGTACCTGTCGTGCTTTTTACAAGGGGAGTCTGTGGGGACGAGCAAACCTGTGGAGAGGAAGCGTTCAATGATGGGCTTAAGGCCCGTCCGGTGGCTGGGGAGAGGGGGAACTGAGAGCAAGAAGGGAAGGTGGTTGGGTCCTTGAGGGAGATCATGACTGGTTGGTGGTGAGAGGCCACAACGGGGGTGGAAATGTCCCAGATCTGGGGACTGACAACGGATGGGTTCTCTCGGCCGTCTATACCCACAGCGGAGACCGGGAAGGACAGATGACACCCGAGTAGGAAGGGAGGACAGAGTAGGCGGCCCCTGTGTCCAGCAAAAAGGAGATGGACTTGCCTGCCATCTTGACCATTACCCTAGGCTCCTCGAAGGTGATGGGGATCCGTGGAGCCAGGTCCCAGCAGTCTTTAGCCGCCAGCCCCAGGACTGCCATGGAAGGGGCAGTGAGAGGTGGAGGGACTCCCCCGCCCCCCACGGCCTGGCACCAAGGGCCAGTAGCTTCTCCAGTGTCGCGCTTGACCACAGTTGGGACGTGGCTGGGCCGGGTGTCTGGGGTCTGGGCAGTGCTTCGACCAGTGGCCTTGCTGACCACTCTTGAAGCAGGCTCCGGAGGCTGTCGTGACCCCGGGTGTCCTGCCGTGGGCGTCCCTTGAGAGGAGCCGGGGGTAGGGGCCTCAAGGCAGCGATCAAGGCTTGGTGGGCCTGTGGCTAGAGCCTGACCTGCATCTCTGCTTTTTGCTTGGACCGTGCCTCCCTCTCAGCCTTTTCCTGCTCCTCCTGGTTACTGAACACTTTAAAGGCCATGTTCACCAGGTCCTGAATAGGGGTCGGGGGACCTTCCTCCACCCTTTTAAGTTGTGACCCTCCCCCGGGGGACTCGGGGTCCATGTGGGTATATTTGCCCAGGCCCTCTGGAAGGCGGCTAAGAAAGGTCGCCGGATTTTCGAAGGTGCGCTGGGTTATTTCCCGCATGCGGGCATAATGGACAAACTTGTCAGCCGCCGCCTCGCGCCCCGCCACCATGTCGGTAGTGAGCCTGTCCCCGTGCTCCCTGCCTCGGTGGCCTGCATCGGTGTCAGGTCGATGGTCCCAAGCCGGGGTCTGTCAGGGAACAGCATCTGCACCGGGAGGGAGAGCTGGGTTTGAGCCGGACCTGGTCCCCATGATTTTGGGCTGACTGATTCCCCTGTCCCGCTCTTCGGGGGGTGAGAGAGGAAGAGAGAATAACATGGACGTCGTGTAGGTGAGGTGGCAGGTCCGTGGGAGATAGTGGGAGAGTCTGGTATAGGAGGAGGGGTCATCCGTGTGCGGGCCCAGCCTTGGTTGGGTCAGAGAGAGATCAGAGCGCGAGACGGGGACGTGGACTCGAACCAGTGCCTCGGCTCACGCCACCTCCCAGAGGGGGGCAAGGGTCGCAGCACCCAACTTGGCTCAGGCGTGGTGTGTGGGGGAGACACCAGAGGAGAAGGTTGGGGTCTCTGAGACCCTGGGTTGTCAGGATAAGGAGGGAAGTGGGGTGGGGGGTCGGGTGGGGGCACTGTGGGAGGACCAGAAGGGAAATCCAAAGGGTTAGAGAAGGCTGAAGCGGGTCCGGGATTAGGCAAGGGGTCTTTGGATCGTGGGAAGAGGGTGGGCTGGAGGGGGAGGAAGAGGGGCTACCGCGGGCAAGGAGAACTTGGAAAGTGTGACAGGACTCGCGGGAGGGCCCGAACGCAACAGAAAGCCAGCCAGGACATACGGACTTTCCGTCCACTTTCCCGTGTGCTGGCAAAAGGTATGACGGTCCCTGAGGATATTGAGGCCAGAGAGAGAGTTGCAGTAAGGCTTGGCGGGAGGCCGGAAGACAGCCACGAGGTGTGCCGGGTTTGACTTTGGAATTTGAGGAGCCCATGTCTGGTACCACCCCCTGCGGCTCAGAACTTGGCGGTCTAGGGAGGCTGGTCTGGCGCCCCAGGCAGACGCCAATAGACCGGATTAGGCGTGGGTCGGTCCTGGACGTCTCCGGGGAGCAGACACAGCTCAACGGGAGGAACAGGAACACCGAGAGGGAGAGGGGCCGTCTCCGGGTCTCCCCCTGGCGGGATTAGGAACAGGCCACCGATCTTCATGGGCGTCCCAGAAAGAGTCAGTGGGATTTGGACCTGGACTGGTGGGGGCCCACGGCTTAAGGACAGCCCAGGCTAGGAACCGAGCCGCTGGTGGGGCACCCCGACTGGGCCCTCCAGTAAGAGGGGCTGAAGAGGAAACTTACCCTCGTGGCCAACGACTGATGGGTGGGGCAGGCGCCAAGCCGCGGGAGAGTGGAGTCCCGGTAGGGAGGCGAGGGAAGGGGGCTGGTCCACGGAGAGCTGGTCGCCCACCAAGTGGGCCCACACGTGCTCTCCCGGGTTTCAGCACCAGAATAAATGAAGTGTTCGGCGGGGGACGACGAGGAGGGAAAGATGAGGACAACAGAATAAGTTTAAAAGGAGGCTTTATTGTGTTCCCGGGCGAACTTCATGGACCCAAGGTGGGGGGTTGGTGAAGCCATGCCTATTGTCAGGGGAAGGCAGGTTTTTTTAATTCTTTTTATTTATACAAGAGCCGGGGTACAGGCCAGATGCACGGGAGGGTGAGAGGTTTCACTGGAGACAGAGCGGGGATCAGAACAGGCAGACTGACGAAATACACTGCTGAGGGGAGCAGCGGGCGAGACAGGAGAGGTCTGCGCGCCATGTGGGGACCCTGGCTGGCCAGCTGGGATCGAACCCACACCGCAGAGGCTGCAGACAGCTTCACAGCGCTGTGCTCAAGTTCCTGCGCCACCAGGGAGGCCCTCTGCTGTTTTTACAGAATGAGAAGAGGGAAACTGTGCTTGCAGGTAACGAGGAACAGTTTTTTCCTGATGGTATCAGCAGGTCCTTATTCTTGCTCCTAAGCGGGCTTCCTAACAGATGCCTTTTCGCCCTAATAACTCTGGTTCCTGCCAGACCTTTCAGGGGCCAGAGGCACATGTGGAGCTCACTATCCACTGGTCCCTGACCTGTTCAGGTGCAAAGGGTTGGCCTTCGTGCAGGGGTGTGCTTGCCACAGTGGTGGTGTTAGGAGCCGAGTGTTGGAGTGACAACAGTGAGTACCCCTGGGCCTGGGCGACTACCCCCAACAGCATAGAGAGTGTCGCCAGTCTCAGAGTGAGCACATCCTGGGGGTGGGTGTGGTGTATGGCTTGTGGCTAGTGGACTCTAGAGAAGTGAGGTTTCTGAGGTTAAGAGGGAAGCAGCAAGCGGAAGGGGGGAAGGGGCCAGGGAGGAAGGGGCCCGTGTGTCGTGTCTTACATGCATATTTCCTTTTGAAATTGCATAGGGTCCTTGTGTCGTGTCTTAATGCAAATTTCATGATCCTTCTATGAAAATATGATCATGAATTTATATGAATATAAATAAATATGATGAATGATGAAAAAGTTATGTGAGGAGTCTCTCTGTGGTGAAGAAACTCACCTGTGAATCTTGCTGGTGCAGCTAAAAGGGAAGCTCTGGGCAGACTTTCTGAAGTGAACCCAAGGACCTGATTCTCAGATCCCAAGATGTCGAAGAACTTCAGAAACATTTAATGGAGGAGGAAATCCTGTAGAATAATAATGATAAAAAAAAAACTAAAATATGGTTGAAAGAAATTAAAAACAAATTAATTGGAAGATATTTTATGCTCATGATTGGAGTAATTCATTGTATTGAAAGGTGCAGACTGCCAAAGCAGAGTTTAAATGCAATGATCAGGGCCTCCCTGGTGGCGCAGCGTTTGAGCGCTGGGTTGTGAAGCTGCCCACAGCCTCTGTAGCGCTGGTTCGATCCCCGGCTGCTCCCCGGACACCAGAGGAGGGTCCCACATGGCGCGCAGACCTCTCCTGCCGCCCGCTGCTCCCCTCAGCAGTGTACTTCGGTCCTTCTGCCTGCTCTGCTTCCCGCTCTGGCTCTGGTGAATTCTCTCACCCTCCCGCGCTTCTGACTGTACCCAGTGCTTGTATAAGTAAATAAATCTTTAAAAAAAAATCAAATTGAATGAAAAAAAAATAAATGCAATGATCAAAATCCCCATGGCAATGTTCACAGAAACAGAACCATCCTGAAGTGTGTGTGTGTGGGGGGGGGGGAGCACAGAGCACCAGGAAGACCAAAAAACTCCTGAGAGTAAAGCTTGAGGCATCTTGCCCCCTGACTTCAAACTGTTAGTTGGACAGAAAATCTCAACCCAAAATTAGTTTTTTAGATTATAAAAGTGAGGATTTGAACCCAGGAAGCAGCCTGACAGATTTTCTTTCAAAATACAAGTTTGAATACAGTTTATAGATAGGAGTGAGTCAGTGACTTTGAGTTGACATTCTGCAGGGGCGGGATCTCTACTCCAGCCTGTTCCAAGGTAAACACCTGCAGATACTGGAGGGTTTCATCTCTCCCTCTTTCTAAATAATGCCCTGTAGAAAGGCAAAGGCTGAGCGCCCAAGTTTAAATCTTCACCATCTACTTTCAGGGTCGATAGTGGAGGTGAAGAAACTGGCTTCCCCTTTGGGGACAGATGCCCTGGACAGAACACGGGGGAGCTGCTCAGACTCGGCTTCTGGCCGGTGGCTTTGCCCTCCTGCCTGCTAGATCTGGGCTCAGGGGAGCGAATGTCAGCTCCAGAATATGTTCCCCAAACTCAAAAGTAAATCAACTGTGATAAAAACACAGGTCAGTGGCGCAGAACAGAGAGCCCAGAAAACCCATATCAGGTGCCACCAATTTAGCAAGAAGGCGCCAGCGGCAGAGCGCGCAAAAGATGAGTCTTTAGTCAGTGGAGGTGAGACACGGAGAGGTCACGCTCAGGAAAGAATACGGACCCCTGAGTTCCCCCAGACCCAATAATAAGCCCCCCAAAGCTCCCAGGTTTCCCACATGGAGCCCTTCCCGCACTGGGTCCTCCGAGGGGAACCCCTCCGCAATCAGCCACCCACGGGGAGATGGCCTTACCTTCCCCTGCCTTTGGCTCACCTCCTCCTCTCTCCGGACTCAAGGACACCCCCAGGTCAAAGCGCAATTGACACCTTTTTCCCGCTGGGTCCAGGAGGGACCAATTTCCCACAGGAACCCAGTCGTCTCCTGTGACGAGAAAGAGCCTGCGCAGTGGAGGGGAGGTGATTGGGGCGCTCACGTGCGCGGTAGCAGGTGCTGCACAGGTGCTGCACAGGTGCTGCCGGCAGGTTTGGGTGCGTGTGGCCTGACCACCCCAAAGCCCTCTCGGTGGCCACGCCCACCCTGCAGTCCCGCTAGGGCCTGACAGTTTGGTAATTACAGTTGACATGGAAGCAATTACCTCTCCAAAAAAGGTGTCAATGAACACTCCAGGAAGCCACTAAAATGGCAAAATGGGTCTACTTGATTTAAAAAATTTACTCAGGATTATTTAGCAGTGACCACAGTTGACTCAACAAACCAGGCCCCTCGCCTGGACTAAAGATACAGTGGGTGTGGACTGGCTTCTCCCTCTGCTCTTCGCAGCTGTCCCAGATCCTTACCCCTACCACCCTCTCCTGATTCTCCCTCGTGCATTACCTGTCATCGCCACCAGCAGGCGCACTGTGCCGAGTCCTGCGCTTTGGCCCTCAGGGCTCTTGCCATTTCTCAATCATTTCCGCAATCATTCTTCTGCCCTGCGTTCACCCTCCACACTCTAATTGCCACGTGTCATTTATATATATATATAAATGACATATGTACAGTATATATGTCATTTATATATATACAGTATATATTTATATTTATATATAAATATATTTATATTTATTATTTTTATATATTATATATTTTATATTATTTATATATTTATATATTTACAGTATATATTATATATACTGTATATATAAATATAAATATATATACTACTTACTCTGTCCATATATATTATATACGATTATATATAATCTGTATATATAAATATATATAACAAATATATGTATATATAATTATATATAAAATATAAGTATTTATATATATAAAATATAGAATATAAATGTATATTTAAAATTATATGTAAATATATAATTATATATTTATATTTACATATATTTATATGTACAGTATATATACAGTAATTTATTTAACCATTCCTTGGGGTTTTCATCCAAATTGTTTCCGATTATTTGCAACCATAAAGTGCTGGCGAACAATTTTTATATTTTTATATATTTTATACCATTAGGTCATTCCCCCAAAATAGAATGACTATATCAAGCAGTATAAATATTCTAAATTCACAGTTCTCTGCAGAAGGATGGTACAAATTTATTCTTTCCTCAGGAATGAGTACATATTTCACCTCATCTTTGCCAACATTTCACTCTATATTTTAAAGGTTTTTGTGTTTTTAGAAAAGCATTCATTTTTATTTATGCATACAAGTACAAGAACTGGGGTGTAGGCCAGAGCGGTGGAGAGGGATAAGAAGACAGAGTGGGGAGCAGAACAGGTGGATCTACTGAAATACACTGCTGAGGAGAGCAGCAGATGAGACAGGAGAGGTCTGCTGTGCCATGTGGGTTAGCTCCCTGTCTGGGATCAAACTCATGCTGCAGTGGCTGCCAATAGCTTGATAGTACTGAATTTAACCCCTGTGTCACCAGAGGGGTCCCCTCTTTTAAGGGTTTTAATACAATCAGTGCTCTAGAACCAAGTCCACAAAAAGCTTTATTATGTGTTAGAAATACTTAACCACTTTAGACCCTCAAAAAATAAGCAGCATTAGCTCAGTAGTACTAATAAATGAAAAAAATTAAAACACCCCAGAATTTTATGAGATAAAATAGAAAAGGATAAAACTGGAGCAGAATGACCAGATGCTCTCCAAATACACTTCTTCTGATCACGCGATGAGGTCACTCGTCTCCATGGCAGCTGATGCCTGATGGAGTTCTAGCCATTTGAATGGGGACAGAAGAGAAGTCTACTAATAAAACTTCCCACACTTCATCCTGCTTTCTCCTTCCCTGTCCTTTGGCTGCATGCAGATGACTCCATAGACACACAGGACGGCAAAATCACCACATGAAGAGCCTTACTTCCTAAATGATCACATGGAATGCTGCCCAGCCAGAAAAACACTGTAATGAGAGAGGGATGGATTGTAGAGGATGAAGCACCTGTAATTCCAGGTTTCATGTTATAGCAGCTGGGTTCATTTACTGTGAACATTAAAAATGATTTCTTGAATAATAACTACATCCTGGACACCTTGTCAAATGTGTTATCTTTTCTTACTCAGTCGGTAAACCCATTCTATGCCATTCTTATCAATACCATCTTAAAGAAAAAATTTGCCCAAATATAAATTCTTCCAAATTTGAGATTACTCCTCTCTGTAGAGATGATTCTCAATAAGACTGTCATCTGAAACTTCTGGAAGTTCTTATGAACACAAAGCTCCAGTTGGCCCTAATCATCTCCAGTTTCACTGTTACAATAATTTTTCGTAAAGAGAAATGGAAAATCGATGACATGTGGTTTCTGTCAATTGTTCAGCTTATGCTTGCCACACTGTGTTCTGCTTATTGGTAAATGCACTCATTATCTAAAGGAGAAAGAGATTTATATTTGAAAAAGGGCACCTAAATTTATTCCTGCATAGAGTAATAGGGTGATCTCCACAGAAATGAGAGAGAACAAAGACCTCAAGGAGACACAGGGAGCAGACAGACCTGTGAAGAACCCACTCTTGGTCCTCAGCCTTGTACTTGGACCGGGGACTTGGAAAGAGATCGTTGAAAGAGACCTGTGGGGAGGCTGACAATGGCCTTTATCTTGCCTTGGATTTTGATTTTGCTCTTTTCCTTCCAGACTAGTCTGGCCTCTTCTGCTCTTTCCTATGGGTCCTCACCAGGAGGCACCCTAGACTTGTGCTCAGCTTTCAGGTCTTAGTGACCCTGCTTTGGGCCGACCCTGTTGGGCTGAGGATTTTCCCATGAAGGGATGGGTAACTGAGTGCTTCATATGGAAACTAGTTTAATTATATTCTTTCTCTTCATTGCATGCTATTTGTTGCACCTGAATTGTATTAAAGTGCTTTTCTCTTGAAGGTCTCATGCACTAGAGTCAATTTTGTCTTGATGCTTTGTAGGGCAGAACCCATTTAGAGCATGCAGGTTTGGGGAGTGTGGAATATCCCTTATTCTGCCAGCTCACAATCATGTCCCTGACCAGCCTGTGAAAATAGTTAAAAATAAGACAAAGGAGATAATTTTTCTGCAAAATAGCATGACTGGGAGAAGTTCTGGAACAAAAGGTAACCAAGGACCAACCCCAAATAGGAGTAATGGCAATAGGAAAGAGAGGTTAACAGTGTCCATTGACATAAATTGGAACTACATTCTTTGGAGGCCTTAATATGCATGTTCTGTTTGCAGGGTGAGGAGGACAGCACAACTATCCTCAGGCTCCAGGATCTGGTCGCCAAGTTTGCAGGCCAAAGTGAAGGCTTTCATGAGGCAGGTAAGAGGAGACTGTAAATGTGGAAGGCCCCTGGGAACGCCTCAGGCTCTCGCCTGCCTGGAGGATCCCCTGGCTGCAGCCAGAGTCCATTCCTGTTTCTGAGCCTGAGGCCTGAGTTTGTAGGTTTTAAACACAGGCCTGACATCCCTCCTCCCTCCTCTGTTCTGTAAAGCTGCCCACCTCCTCTTCCCTTCTTGCCTCCCTCTACACGGCCCAGCACACTCCAACCGTGCCCTCTGCCTCAGCTCCCCTCATCTTCCCCTACCCCAACCTCCGTGACTCACCCATCCACCTCAGAACATTAGTCCACCCTCTTGGCCTTGGCCTTGCTTTACCCACTCCCTCACCACCTCAGCTCACCCACTAGTCCTCCCTTAGACACCTCCTCCTAACCCACATCATCCCCCCACACCCCAGCTCCCTAGTCCCCAACCCCTGGCCTTCCTCACTCTCACTGCTAACTCCCATCACTCCTTTACATCCTGGCTGCCCTTGATCAAACAGGCCAGACCAACAAGGAGGAAATGGAATGGGCTGAAACCACTTTTTCCCTAAGTACCTTCCGGGATCCCCAGGTCTGAGGGATGTCAGCAGCAGAGACTGAGCAGACAGAGAGGTGGGGAGGGGACACACTTTCTGTCTTTTCTAAAAAAATTGTGAGAGCCCATTGAACAATAACAATAATAATAATAATAATAATAATAATGCTGTCAATTTCATCAGCAGGGACACCTCGCCACCAGTCCTGGACTTGGAGCTGTGGAACCTGGGAGGGCAGAGCCTACCTTGGCCAATAGGCTCTTTCAGAACAGAGTTTTGCTGTCACCTCCTGGCTGTGGAAAGACACACTTTTCCCTAAGCAAGTGAGCTCAAAACTGGACAATCCGGGCCTCCCTGGTGGCGCAGGTGGTTGAGCGCTGCACTGTGAAGCATAGCACTGTGTCCGTAGCCTCTTCAGCATAGGTTCGATCCCCGCGAGAATCTCACATGGCGAGCAGACCTCTCCTGTCTCGCCCGCTGCGCCCCTCAGCAGTGTATTTTGTCAGTCTGCCTGTTCTGTTCCCTACTCTGTCTCTGGTGAATCCTCTCACCCTCCCGCGCATCTGGCCTGTACCCTGGTTCTTGTATAAAAATAAATAAAATCGTAAAAAAAAATAACTGGACAATCCTTAAGTGTTGAATTAGATATTCAGAGTCACAGGTGAACTTGAGAATCATCATCTGGTTTTGTAGCTGAGAAAATGCAGATCAGTAATGGTGAGGGAGGCTAAGAGTAGAAAGTATGGGAAGGAGGCATCACAAGACCAGAAACAAGGTGGGGGTCATTAAACAAGCTAGCTAGAAAAGTAAAGTATTTGGAGATGCAGACCAAGGTTCAGACTGGAGGTGAAGATATGGAAGTTGGGGACCATTAAAAAAAAAACAAACCAACAACAAACCATTGGTCCTTTCAAATCTACCCACTCAAACCTAATGTAGAAAGGCTCCGTAGGCACCAACCCCAGCAATAATTAAGTTGACAGCAGTTAACAATCCCACAGGGAATGAGCCCCTCCCAAAGAGAACAAGACTGTGTCAGTGTGATCTCTGCCCTGGCAAATCGCACTATCCTTATGTGGCACCAACATTCTCTTCACCAACCTTCTCCCTTCTGCAAAGCAGCAGCGGCCTGCCAGGGACTATGCAGCAGTCTCTATTAACAAACATGGTCCTTTTGGGGGCAGCTGTTTCTGCCCACTTGTGTCTGTGCAAACATCCTTTACTTTCTTTGCTTTCTTTAAAATAAATCTGCCCTTTTGGATATATCTAAACATCTCTGCCTGATGGGGAAACTCTCCTGGAGACAGTCATGGTGTGCAGCTGAAATGAGAGCTCTGATGGAAATTTTCTCAGAGTTAACCCAAGGAACAGTCTCTGAATCCAAGAACTCGCCAAAGGGGCCTCCCTAGTGTCACAAGGGGTTAAGCACAGCACTATGAAGTTATCCGCAGCTACTGCCGAATGAGTTCCATCCCCAGCCAGGGAGGTGACCCACATGGCCTGGCAGACCTCTCCTTTCTCACCTACTGCTCCCCTCAGCAGTGTATTTCAGTAGATCCACCTGTTCTCCCCACTCTGTCGCTGGTGAATCCTCTCACCTCCCCCTGCCCCCCACACCTCTGGCCTACACCCCAGCTCTTATATGCATAAATAAATCTTTTTTTAAAAAAAAGAACTCGCCAAACCCACATCACTGGGGTCTGTTTACTCTTACACTCTATAGAGTGTCAGCCAGACAACCAGGTCTTCTGGCTCCCACACCAGGGCTCGCCCAGCCAAATGTCCAGAGAAAGGGAATGAGGGCAGAACCCTGCAGAATCTCCAGGTGGAGGGCTAGGACCAGCCATCCAGAGTCCCTGGTGATGGCCCTGGAAGCAGGGAGTGGGACTAGTGCCAAGATTTTGCTCCCCAGATTTCATTCTCCTGCCCGAGCAGTCTCTGCCTGGTCAGAAGAGAAATGCCGGTCCCAGAGTGGGGGCTGTGCACCTCCACAAACACTGCCCTTCCCCTGAATGCCTCTAGAGCAGAGCTGACTCCAAGGGAGGCTCCTTGGCCCTTTTCCTAGGCCCAAGACAAGAGACCAGGTGCTTACCTCTCAAGCAGATACCCAACATCAGGACCAGGTGCTGGTTGACCCTTTGGTCCACTTTCACATGTTCTAGAACCTCCTAGATGTTGGTATCAATACATATCCTGGACTCTGGCTTTTGGGTGGGTTCAGCCAGTGGGGAGTTGGGATAGAAAAGCAAAGGAAAGCAGGAGTGGGGTCAAGGGTATTTATTGCCTGTGCCCCTCCCTATAGGCCAAGGCCCTGTATCTCCAATTAGTCTTTTCTGTAACCACCTCTAGTAACTGGTTGCCTTGCCCCTGCTTATACCTTCAGGTCTAGGAAAGGTACTAGAACCCTGAACCATTGGGCCTGGACCTCTGCTGGATCCCTGTGGTCCCCTTTACCTGCCCACACTTTTGTAAAGCGTCTCTTCCTCAAGCAGACCCACATTATACTGATCTGAGTGTGCCGTCTCCTTGCTGCTGGGCCTGACTGACAAAGGGCCGCTGTGCACCTCTGCGCCCCTGGTCCCAGGCCCCCCTCCTGAGCCCTGAGACACACCGACCTATGTAGGACTGCCCCTTGGCGTTTCTCTTTCTTCCTTCCTTATCCTCCCTTTTTAGCCTCACTCATCCTCACATCCACCTTTCCCACGAGGGAGACACCACTGCTAATGGGAGGGTCTAAGCTATAGGATCTGTCTCTCTCTTCACTCACTGTGGAACCATCTGGCTCTCAGGCCCGGCAGAAAACCCCCATCTTCAACCCACCCGCTGCGAGTCCAGTACCTCAAGTAGGACAGGTGGCGGAAGAGGCCATTGCTCCGAGGTGCTGCCCAGCAGCCAGGAGCTTCCTGTCCCAAGACTTTGAAAAACTCTGAGTTGGGGCCAGACAAAACACCTGGACAGGGATGCAAACCCAGCGCCCCCACAGCAGGCTGGTGGCATTGTCAGGAGTTGCTTCTTCTGGAAAGCCAGCAGACAACTCATCCAATCAGCAGTGAATTGACTTGGGCTCCCGGCCATGCTGGGAGCTGTTCTGAGCACTGGGAACACAGTCATGTAATAAATAGCAAGTTAAAAGTGTCTTCCTCCCTGACACTCCACATTTACCTCAAACATCGACTGCTCCACTGATACTTCCTGATTCTCAACAGCCTCACCAGCTGTCTCCCATCCCTCTCGAGTACACACACTTGCTCTCCAAGCCCTCAGATCACTGAAAGCATTTGTTTCCAGGGTGTTTCTCTCCCACTGAACTGCCAACACCAGCAAGGTCTGGCACACTCTTTCTCATTAGTCTCCTCCAGCGTAAACAGGCAACCCAGAGATATTTCCAGGAGGAATAGTCACAACAGCATTTTATGTTAGTAAAATAAGTGCTAATAACCAAAAATGATGGACTGCCTGAACACCGTGCATAATAACAGCTGGTGTTCATTGAGGCCACAACTGAGTGCTACATAAGAACCTGTGTAATACTTAGAACAGATCTAATTATTAGAACTATAACTGAGCTCTGACAGAGTTCTACATGAGCACCTTGGGTAATAATTAGAACAGCTGATGGTACTTGCGCTCACAACTGATTTCTATTTGATGATCATGGGTAATAATGATAACAGTGATGCAGTGAAACAGGACAGGTCTCTCTTCCTGCCCCATCAGAAAAGCATTGACAAGTTTGTCTTCTCCCTAGCTCTTGCAATTTCCCCGACTCCTTGTTTAATAGGCTTATTTTCTTGCATTCCAAGGACAAGGGAGTCAAACAGCAGTTGAAAAAGCAAGCTGGCACCCACCTGAAATCTCAGAGATCTTAGGAATCTCTATGCCGACCCTTTTCCCTGTCCCCTTTCCAGATCCTTGCCCACCTCCCTTGTTTCCCCCCTTTGTATAAATAACCCTGCCCCCTGCCAAAGAGCAGGACGGTGGTCTTTCAGACACGAGTCTGCTGCCCTCCTCAGTTTGCCAACAAATTAAACTACTTTCCTTCTCCTTAACCTATTTCCTTTCGTTGGCTGAGGTAAACAGAGGCCGGCGTTTGGTACCAGCATCACTCATATTAATTGAGATCACTGAGTTCTGCGTGAGCACCACGTATAAAAAGTAGAACAGAGCTGACTATAATTGAGCTTCAGTGCAGTTCTCCATGAGCACCTTGTGAAATAAGTATAACAGACCTGGTGGTAATGTTTCCGGAGCCGGGCCCCCTCGGCAGCAGCAGCTGGCACAGCAGTGGTGTTCTCTCCTGCTCCACCAAAGGCTGTTGTGGCATTTGCACCTCAGAGCACAGCAACCACCCTGTCATGGAATGGACCAATCAGGGGTGAGCTATGAGCTGATTGGTACTAAATGGTCCAATGAGCCACAGGATTGAAAATGGTCCAATCATTCTTGTGGTGTGGCACCCTGAAAGAAGAAATAAGCCAGGGTAACAATTGAGTTCAACATGGGCATAATGAGTAATAACTATAAAGGAGCTGAAATTAATTGAGCTACAATCGAGTGCTATATGAGCACAATGAAAAATAAATAAAAGAGCTGGTCTTAACTGAGGTCATTGGGTTCTACGTGAGCACCATGTGTAATACTATAACAGAGCTGATTATAAGTGACTACAACAGAGTTGGACATGAGCACCATGAGTAATTATTATAACATGGCTGACATTCATTGAGGTCATTGGGTTCTACAGGAGTACCATGTGTAATAACTATAACAAAACTGAGGATAATTGAGCTACAATACAATTCTACATGAGCACCTTTTGTAATAAGACTATCAGAGCTGACTAATAAGCTACAATAGAGTTCTATGTAGCATAAGTAGTACAGAGCACCACGTATCATTACTATAACAGAGCTGAAGGTGCTTGAGCTCAGAATCCTCTATGATCACCATGAGTAATAACTAGAACAAAGCTGACCTTAACTGAGATCATTGAGTTCTGCATGAGTGGCTTGTGTAATGACTGAACAGGACTGACCTTAATTGAGTTTCAGTACAGTTCTACATGAGCACTACGTGCAATAATTAGATCAGAGCTGAAGGTGCTTGAGCTCATGATTGAGTTCTATGATCACCGAGTAATAACAGAACAGAGTGATTTTAATGGTCGTCAATGAGGTCCACATAAGCACCAGGTGTAATAACAATCACAGACCCCACAAAAATTGTAATGCACTAGAGGTCTATACTGCACCTTTTGTAATAACTATAACAGAGATGACAGTACTAGAGATCATATTAGAGTTCTACAAGAGGGCCATGTGTAATAAATAATAGAGCTGACTTGCTGCAGACAGGATAGCCGATGAAGTTGTCTGCCATTAACGAAGACTCGGAGTCTAAATTGTTAGGAGTTGGTGCCTCAACTCCGTCCGGGGTTCCCAAAGACCACACGGAGCCAGAGATGCAAAAGCAAGAAGGCTTTATTGCTAGCTTAAGCTAGGGCCCAACTCTGCCTGGAGTACTGACACAGCAGTCTCACCAGGTTGAGAGAGGGACCCTCTCCCAGGGTGACAAGCTGTTTTTATACCTTGTTGACAGGCTCTTGGGGACTTTCCACACCAGGGACCAAGTTCAGCCTGATTGAGTATCTCTCCTTGGCACTAGTTAAGTTTCGTTTACCCTTGTCTTGTGGTTTTTGCCCCAAAATGAAACTAGGGCACAGCTGTGCCCTCCAAAGCGGCAATTATCTCTCAAAATGGCTGTAGTCTTGCTCTCTTCCCAAAATGGTTGCTATGCCTATTTCTTTAATATCTTACAAAATGAATTTGCAATGGGGGGAGGCTGGGGAGAATGCCATCGAGAGTAGCTCTGCCTTTCCCTCTCCCAGACCAAGCTTTTATTGAAGCTATGAACAAAGGAACAAGAAAATAGCACGCAATTGTGCTTTGCTTATACAGATTAATAAGTTACTACTGAAAAACAAGTTTTCCTGGATAGTGGGTGTAGGGGCAGGAATGGACACAGGGCAGGTTTTCTGATCCAGCAGACCGGGTAAAGGAGGAGTCAGAGTCCTCAGTGGTTTTGCAGGCTTTTATTGGGATTACCAGGTATATGGCAGGCAGGGGCGCTGGGGGGCCGATAGGCTGGCAGGCCTCCCAGCCCCCAGCAAGTCTTCACTCTGGGCTCTCTGGCCTGCTCTCGGCTTTTGCTTCTCTTGCATCTCTCTCGGCTTCTCTTTTGGCTTCTGCTGGCGTCCCTGTGATGCCGCCGTTAAAAACCCAGTCTTAGCCCAGGTGAATCCCATCTACCTATGCCCACACCCTATTCCAGGTGCCCGCCATGAGGCATGCATTCAGGACTGTAAGGATCCATCATCTATCCTGATGGCGGGAGGACAGAAAAGCCTAACATTTTTCCTTACCCTACAGTGGGGAACATGTGGTAGCTCTGTGTGCATTTCTCAAAATTATAACTATACTGTGAAAAGGATGAATTTTGCTGTATGTAAAATATATCTGAAAGGAAAACAAGAGTTTGAAAAAGAATGAACTTGGGGACAGGAATCATGGCTATTTTGTATTATCCTTTTATTTCATGGTCATATGTTTTTCCCTTCATTTCTTCAAAAAACATAAATTTAGCACCTATTACTTGCTGGGCACTGCCAGCTCAATGGTAAGCAAACAGATCCAAGCCTGCCTGGGAGCTCCTTGCAAAGAAATAAGCAAAATATAAAATATTGCTGCTCTCCCAGAGTCACATGGAAGTCTTCGGTATGACAGGGGCAACCTGGGGAGAGGGCTCAGAAGAGGGCTTCCCTGGAGGCGCGAAGGGTTAAGCACAGCACTGTGAAGCTATCTGCAGCCTCTGCAGCATTAGTTCCATCCCTGGCCAGGGAACAACCCACATGGCGCAGGAGACCTCTCCTGTCCTGCCCGCTGCTCCCCTCAGCAGTATATTTTGGTAGATCTGCCTGTTCTGTTCTCCACTCTGTCTCTGGTGACTCCTCTTACCCTCCACACCTCTGGCCTGCACCCCAGTTCTTGTATGCATAAATAAGTAAATCTTTAAAAATAAATAAATCTTTACAAAAATTGAAGTAACATTATATACATTTCAGATATTTATCATTAAAAATCAACATGTGTCTATAGCTCATTAAATTCATCAGTAACTCTTGTTAAGGCTGAATAAACCACCCAGGACTGTTTCTGCCTAGACAGGGGAGTATTTCTTTGGAAAGTCATCACCAAGGAGGTTAGTGCTTCATCTCCCACTTCCCCTAGGGGAATAGGAGCCTGATTGCAACTGGTGTCTGGCTCTAAACTACAAATCTTCAGCCAAAAAGATAAAAGGAAATTTTTTCTCTTCATGTTAAGTAACTACCAAATGAATTTAGGATGCATTTTGTGTGATAAATGGTGCCAAGTCTTTTTATTTGAGAACTAGTAATTATCTCGAGAAAATATGTACAATAAATTGTATCTGCTTGGCTCTATAAAAGGGCAAGATTTGTTTGTTTTTATTATCTCCATAGCGGATTGCCTGTGATTCACATTACATTCTAGTTTAATGCTTACTCACCAATAACATTTTCTTTTTCTTCTACTTTTGTGGATTGTCTATGGTTGCAGGAGATTTCATTTTTAATTATATTTCTTTAACAACACCTCCATTCACTTTTAAAAATTAAACTTTTGGGTAATTAACTCTAGGAAAGATGTTAGGGTGGCAGATTTTCTCTTATTTGTGAGAAAACCTGAAATTCAGGAAACTCTAACTAAATTGGATGACTCAGTGAAGAAAGAAGAAAAATTATTAACAAAGTTTATGTTAAAAATTAGGAGTGTCCACTCTTTGCTGTCCTAACTAATCTGGGGCTGTCCTAGTTTGTTTTTCCCTTTATCAGCAGGCAAAATTAGTTTACCAAGATGAATAATTACAGTAAGTTTAAGGAACATCTTCCAAGTTATCTAAAGTCTCTTGTGTATAGAAATCTGGGATTGTAAGAATAGAGCATAACAGCAGCCATTTTAAAGTACAGCAGCCATTTAAGAGCTTAACTGACAGTGAGGTTGCAATTCCTGGAATCCTAGAGTCCAAGAACCAGCGTCTGTAACCATTAGATTACCCTAACAGTCAGATTCCTAGAATCCACATCTGAAGCTGCCAGATTACCCTAAGGGGCCCATTCTGTATGCCTATTTAAACTGCTTAATTTTGGTGCTCGGGGTCCAACCCCGTCTGGGCGCGGCCGCTGTGTCAGTTCTACTCCGGGGGTTCAGACCCTAGCTCGAGCTAGCTAATAAAGGCCACCTTTGCTTTTGCATCGAACTTGGGTCTCGGTCGTTCTTGGACTCGGCACCGGAGTGCTTTAACAGGGATAACATTCAATGGACTACTGTTTCGTATGTGGAGGAATAGGGGTGTGTGTGTGTGTGTGTGTGTGTGTGTGTGTGTGTGTGTGTGTGAGAGAGAGAGAGAGAGAGAGAGAGAGAGAGAGAGAGAGAGAGAGAGAGAGAATGAACATGTTATTAATTTCAGGAAAATGTGGAAAATGCAATGTAATCTAAAATACCCCTCTTTAATGGCCCTGCACCTTTTGCGTTCCCAAGAGATCAGTAGCTGGGAGTCAGTTTTTCAGCAAATGGACAGACTGCTTGGCCAGGGAGTAGGGCTATTCTACTCCTCACTAGCATGAATTAAGAGATGCCAGACGCTGAGTGGGGCAGCTTGAGCAAACAACTTGCCCCATGGGTGACTGATTCAGTTCCGATATTTTCCGAAGGCCAGTTTGAGTCCAGAATCAACAGGGGTGAGAGTTAAAGATCAATCTGTCAATTTAAGGAATGGCTTTGCTCCCTAAATCTCAAGCGTCAGTTTTACTTAGGCCTCTAGGTGGAGAAGTTGAGCTACGGAAGTGTTGACCATGAGTCATGAAAATTTATGATTCTGAATAAGGTCGCAGAACAGAGCAGGGCATTTATGATAGTCACACTGATTTGTGTAAAACCAGCTCTGGACAAATATAAGTACAACAACATGTGTATCCATAAAGAAGCCAAAACAACAAATCTTTGGACTGTGTGTTCACTTTCCTTCTCATGCTTACCCCAGATTCAGAGGTAAATGACAAAGGATGTGAATTGAATTGGAAATAAAAGCCTGCATGTTTATAAACATATGGTGAAATCACAGGAAAGTTGAGATAGTGTTTAAATTTACTTTCCCATCCTTTGGCATTACTGTAGAGAATTAATGACCAATATAAAAACTGTTTGGCTATACGTTCAAGATCATAGGATAGGGCCTCCCTGGTGGCGCAAGGGGTTAAGACACAACCTATGAAGCAATCCGCAGCCTCTACAGCTCGAGTTCCATCCCCAGCCAGGGAGCAACCCACATGGCGCGGCAGACCTCTCTGGAATCACCCGCTGCTCCCTTCAGCAGTGTACTTTGGTCTATCTGCCTGTTCTGTTCCCCACTCTGTCTCTGGTGAATCCTCTCACCCCCCCCCACACACACCTCTGGCCTATACCCCAGTGCTTGTATACATAAATAAATAAATCTTTAAAAAAAAAAAGATCATAGGATAGATAATATAATTAGAATGGCCACTTGATCAATAATCTACATATTGTATTACATGTTTTACATACAATCTCTCATTAATTCTATGGGAGAAATACAATTACCTTTTTTTTATATATATAGATGAGGACATCCAGGCTCATAGGACTTAAGCAAGTTGCTCAAGGACACCCCAATAGCAAGTGACAGACCTAGGATTTAAGTTCAAACAGCTCGTGGACCACTCAGTATCCTAGTCCATAAGTATTTGTTGAAAGATGAATTTGGCTTTGAACTCTGGTCTACATTACTCAAATACATCTGGAAATGCTGAAACATTTGCATGTTTGAAGACCTGGAGAGCTAAAACTAGCTCTAGGCTAGTCCTTTACAGATTTTCGTGGTCTAAATACTGGGAGAGCTATTTATGTGTAAGGAAAGAACACACTTTAGATGACAGCTATGATTGGTAGGCAGCACTTCTTCCCTCTCCTGGTGTTTTCCTCTGAATCGAGGGTTTCAACATCCACTGTCTTGAGACTCCTGGTTTATCTCCACCTTCTTATTCATTCATTCGCTCAAGGTGGAGTGATTTATTAGGTTGATGAATCTGCAAGCAGAATTGGTATATTCTTTTTCCAGCCTTCTACCTGATTTCTCATGGAAGTGAACTTACCCTTAGAAATCGTGTATTTTCCACTGTTCTCAGTAATGCAGAAACCTTAATCTTGAATGCCTATGGTAGTCAACCAGTCCAGTTGTGGGGGTTAGAAGTCAATCATGTTCTCTACATCAGTTCAGTCACTAATAAAGGTAAGCACACACGGGATGTGTGTGTGTGTTAAGTCTCTAGTTGCCTTAATCCTTTGTCTTTGTTTTCAATTGCTTTGGAACTCAGGCAAGATAGCATACTCATTAACAGAATGTCGTAAACACAGTAACAACTGTCATGTGATAATCAACAGGGAAAAACAACTAGTTGAAGTTAGTTTTGGAGCGAAATGGTAGTAGTTCGATTTGATGTCACAACAGAAACAAATCAAATTATCTTCTCCTTGAGGATATTTTGTGAATGGAATCTTTATGTAACAGGGTGGTCCCCAGGAAAGGGGGAGGTTCCCTGCCCCACCCAAGGAGGGTGGAGCTGAGCAGGAAGAGGAGAAGCTGCAGAAGAGACTGAGGAAGGAAGCAGGATGGAGCAAGGAGACCTGGAGGAGGCGCATGGAGCCTAGAGACACGTGAAGAAACTGCACTTGTCTTTTGGTCGTGGACTAGGTGACACAGATGTGGGTGAGACCCATGGGGGGGTGACAATGGCAGCTTTTATCTTGATGTTGATTTTGCTCTTTTCCTTCCGGGCTTGTCCAGTTGTTTGTGACCCTTTTCTGTGGGTCCCCACTGGAAGATGCTTTAGACTTGTAGCAGGCTTTGGGGCCTTGTTCTGGGCCAATCCCATTTGGATGGACTTTTAACCACGAGGGGACAGGTAACTCTGGATGCTTCATTTAGAAGCCCCTCTCCCTGTCCTATAACATTTATACTTGCCTCTGAAAAAGTATCTAACACCAGCTGTAGCCAAGAATAAAGTTTGGAATAGTATTCCAATTTTCTGACCCCTGGTTGGAAGCACAGTCTTGAAGAAGACATGTATATATTCCTGAAGAAGACATCTTCTTGAAGAATTTATTAAGGCTTACCACAATTGAGGACATGTGGTATAATAGCTAATCATAGATTTGCGCTCTCTCTCTCTCTCTCTCTCTCTCTCTCTCTCTCTCTCTCACACACACACACACACACACACACACACACATACACCTATTTCTCTGCATATAAAAATAATAAACCATTGAATGTTATCCCAGATTTTCTATACACAGATTTTAGATAACTTGGAAGATGTTCCATAAACTTATTGTAATTATTTATCTTGGTAAAATGATGTGATTATGTTATAGGGCAGGGAGAGGGGCAGCCCAAACCCCGCAAACCTGCCTATTCTATATGGGTTCTGCCATCCGCCGCATCAACACAAAACATAGGAGACTTTAATAGGAAGGAACTTTAATAAAACTAGGAAACAATACAGGTAAGGCAAAGAGTCTAGTTTCTAAATGAAGCATCCAGAGTTACCTGTCCCCTCGTGGGTAAAAGTCCATCCAAATGGGATTGGCCCAGAACAAGGCCCCAAAGCCTGCTACAAGTCTAAAGCATCTTCCAGTGGGGACCCACAGAAAAGGGTCACAAACAACCAAACAAGCCCGGAAGGAAAAGAGCAAAATCAACATCAAGATAAAAGCTGCCATTGTCACCTCCCCACGGGTCTCACCCACATCTGTGTCACCTAGTCCACGACCAAAAGACAAGCGCAGTTTCTTCACGTGTCTCTAGGCTCCATGCGCCTCCTCCAGGTCTCCTTGCTCCATCCTGCTTCCTTCCTCAGTCTCTTCTCCAGCTTTTCCTCTTCCTGCTCAGCTCCACCCTCCCTTGGGTGGGGCAGGGAACCTCCCCCTTTCCTGGGGACCACCCTGTTGCAATTATATAACTAATCACACACACATGTGAATCTAGGTCATTATACCACAGACATAAGTTATAATAGCTAATCTGCTCTGCCTCTCACTGTGTGTGTGATATTTAGGAAACTACTCATACCCACTCTTTCAGTTTATTCATTTGTAATTTGGGAATAATAGTATCTACCTTACATGGATATTGTGGTGATTAAACAAGTTTATAACTGTATAGAATGTTTTGTATGTCCAGCATACAGAAAGCATGCTACAACCCATTGCAAGAATAATTATTTTTAAAAATGATGTGCAAGATATTGTGCTCATTTTCATAGATATAACAATGAACAAAACAGACTCTGGAAGTTTCATTTAAAGCTTAGTTATATGGTTCAGTCTAAGTCTTGAACTCTCTGAGAGTTGTCAAGATGAGTGAAATACAATGAATGACAACGATTAGTGGGTCAAGAGCAAAATTTAAACTATACTTTAATAGTATTTCGTTTTCCATTAAATGAATCAAACAATTTTGACCTTAAAAGTAATATTAAAAAACTATCTAGGTGGCATAAACTAATTTTCTGGCTCTAAAACTAAACTTACTCTAGGATTTTCTAAGATACTTTCGATATTTAAAATAGTAGATATTTTAAATCAAAGAAAATTTGTAAAAACTGTATTTTAAACAGAATATCTGCAGGATCCTTTCTGTGTGGCATCAAGGACATCCACGTGGGATCAATCTTCAAGTTGTTCCTTTTGATATGGGAACTGGAGGCTTGTCACATCAGCCACGCCTGCCGCAAGTGCTTCTGTCTTCCAAACAGTCTCGTCTACCATTCCTAATGAAAGTGGGAAGGAAAAAAAAAGATACAAAAAGGCTTTGGAATCTTCCAGCACTGACCTTATGACCCAGTAGGCTATACTAGAAAGTCAGTTTTCCCACAGGAAACATTTCCTGGCCATTATGGTTGAGGCTAAAAGAGGAAGTTGAGCAAATGAATGTGAGTCACTCAATACCTTGAAGTGGTGGCCTGGGGTCTGTCCAGCGGGGACAGCAGACATTAAGAGGATTTTCCATTGTGGGAAACAGTGACTGAGAAAAGTATTGATGGAGGAACTGAGATACAAGGTCAAGAAACTAATTCACACAAGGAGGTAGGGGTAGAAGGAATTGGTGTAATCCATTAACCCAGTTATAGAAACCAATACCCTTAGGCATCAACGCCATGGTCAGGAGACGCAACACCCAGAATCCACCCACAAAGATGAGGCCCTCCCTGAAGATGATAAAACCTAATGCGGCCCTCACAGCAGGGCAGTACTCTGTCTGCCCGCCTGTGACATGGAGGTGCTTTCTTTTGGCAACTCTCTCCCTCTGCAGGGCAGCAGCCTTTCTGCCTGCCCATGACCTGTGTCATGCTGGGACTTCTCTTCACTGACCTCCCTCAGCGGAGGCTGCTCTCCTCAAGGCTGCCTGCCTGCAACCATGCAGGCCGGCCTCTCTTAGCAAACCTGTCCCTTTTGGGGCAGTTTTTTCTGCCTGTTTGTGTCTATACAAGTGTTGTTCACTGTCCTATCCCTTTTCTAATAAACCTGCTCTTTAAATATCACTACTGTCTCTGTCTTGTGGAGAAACTCGCCTGGGAGACTTGCCGCGTGCAGCTGAAGTGGGAGCGCTGGTGAAACCTTTCCCAGAGTGAACCCAAGGACCCCGCACTCCTAACTCCAAAAAAATGACATCAGTATCACCACTGAGTTCAGCTCTGGCTATGACCACAACATGCCAGCACTATGAGAGCTGAGTGTTGTGCATGGTAGAAAGGAACACACAACTTCCAAACAATTCATACTGTAACAGGGTGGTCCCCAGGAAAGGGGAGGTTCCAGGTTTCCTGCCCCACCCAAATGGAGGGTGGAGCTGAGCAGGGAGAGAAGAGGCTGCAGAGGAGACTGAGGAAGGAAGGAAGCAGGAGGGAGCCAGAAGGAGACCTGGAGGAGGCACTTGGAGCCTAGAGACACGTGAAGAAACTAAAGACACGTGAAGAAACTGTGCTTGCCTTATGGTCGTGGACTGGGTGACACAGATGTGGGTGAGACCCGTGGGGAGGTGACAATGGCAGCTTTTATCTTGATTTTAATTTTGCTCTTTTCCTTCCGGGCTTGTCTGGTTGTTTCTGACCCTTTTCTGTGGGTCCCCACTGGAAGATGCTTTAGACTTGTGGCAGGCTTTGGGGCCTTGCTCTGGGCCGATCCCATTTGGATGGACTTTTACCCACGAGGGGACAGGTAACTTTGGGTGCTTCATTTAGAAACTAGACTCTTTGCCTTTCCTGTATTGTTTCCTAGTTGTATTAAAGTTCCTTCCCATTAAAGTCTCCTATGTTTTGTGTTGATGCGGCGGATGGCAGAACCCATTTAGAATAGGCAGGTTTGCGGGGTTTGGGCTGCCCCTCTCCCTGCCCTGTAACAATACCAGAATAATGCCTAATCTTTTTACAATCATGTTTTTTTGGCTACAAGAGTAATAAAACCAGGTAAAAATGAGAGAAGTGAACAAAATGATACCTATTCACATCTTTGTAACACTATAATTAAATCATTAGATTTATTTTTGTAATCTTTTCATGTTAAAAAAGATTGTATAGTTTTGACTTACCCTTTTCATTTTACATTGGACTACACAACCAGTCTTTTTAACAGTTGGGTGATATTTCCTTGTATAGATACTTTACAGTGAAATTATATTCTTGTGTTTCTTTCATATGTTGTACATCTTATCGCTGGATACTTGGGTTCTTTTCAATTTTTTTGCCAGTAGAAATTGGAGTACAGAGGACATTTTAAACATACATTTTCTTTAATAATTTAGATTAATCTCTTTGGACTGATTTCCAGTGCTGCCTCATGGGGCAACGGTATTGGAAGTGGGGTGGGGTGAAGGAAAAATTACTTACAGTCAAGCCCATGGGGATCAATGGGAAGCTTAAAAGGGCTACACTGGAAGTGATCCATATTTCTTAGCATCGATTACAAAGGTGGGACAAGTCCATAGGGTGTGTAAATTGTGTGGGTGATGGGATTAGGGATGTAAACTAGGGTGGAGTGACTAGGGGCTACTGCCTGGGGGGCTCCATTGTTCCTGCCAGTCTAAGCATATTATCTCTATTCTAATATCTACATGCTGGTTTTCAGCAGATACTGGCTTCCCAGTGTTTTTCTCACACCAGGACTTTTGCCCTTGGTGAGAAGCCCCCTGCATGACTCCACACACTTAGTTGATAAGCAGGAACTCTGGGCACCAAGACAGTATCTCTGAGAACAAGGCGGGCCTGGGGATCCTACATCCCAGAAACAAAATTATGTATGACAATTTTTATGTCCTTTGTTACAAATGACTTTTACCATCTATGAGCAAAATATGAAAAATCAAATACCATTCCATTTTCATCTATTTTACAAGAAATAGATGTTTCCATTGATTAAAAGCTATTAACTGAAAGAAGCAAACTTATTAATACTTTATTGTTTTTTAACCTTGCATTTCGTAGCAACCATTTTTTCCGTATTCTGGGTATTATCTTTCCCCTGACTTGGCTAGTTATAAGATTGCCTACTGACTCATGTTTTCCTTATCATTTTATGTACATTTTTCCAAGGCAAAGATAATCATTTCATTGCAAATAATCTTCACAAATGCTGTTTTATGGTGTTATTGCTAGCCTTAAGTCTTTTTTAAAATATGGCCTTTGCCATAGGAAGTGGTGTGGGAGAGCTAACATTTTTTAAAGTGGAGATAAAACAAATTATCTGAAGGTCATTCTTTAATTCCACGATATGCTGTATGTAACACAGAGTCACACAGAGCACACATGCACAACTGTTTCCCCACAGATGCCCTTTTGAACAGTCAGCAGTAAACTAGTTTCCTCATTGTCCCCCCAAAGTCTTGCTCTCTACTCTGAACATCCTTCTCTTTTCTCCACAGACTCTGTTTATACTCGGTAGCCAGCTATTTCTCTTTTGCATATTCCTTTAACATCAGTTGGCACTATCCATAGTGTAACAGGGTGGTCCCCAGGAAATGAGGAGGTTCCAGGTTCCCTGCCCCACCGAAAGGATGGTGGAGCTAAAGAGAAGAGAGGGACCTGGAGAAGGGACTGAGGAAGGAAGGAAGCAGGATGGAGAGCCAGAAGGGGACCTGGAGGAGGCACATCTCCTTGACTATCAAACAATCTTGTAAACTCTATACTCCAGAATTTGAGATAGGACACATTTTGAGGCTGTCAGATTTATGAAGTAGGGATGGGGTCAAATACGGTGTGCAGCAGGGTCTGAGGACAGACGTGTCTGGTAATGGCAGCGTTGTATGCTCATCCTAAGAACCAAAACACTGTAAGGACCTGTTTGATGTTATGCAGACCTTTTCATTATGTAAAGTTAAGTCACGATTCCAGGCTGATCGTGGTGGGGCAAGGGTTTGGGAGTACTGGGCAGGGAACATGATCAGAAACAGCCAGAATCTAACACAGGAAACAAAAACATCTACAAAATAACACAATTTGATGATATGTATATGTATTGCTAGTGGATGTTTCCACCATTCAATGGACTGTCTCTCACTTTCATACAATGTCTACATTATCAGGCAAGCATTTTTTATTGATGAAAAAGCAGCACTTTAGGGGAATATGTACAGGAAGAACATTACCTTTTCTGGTGCTATTCTTTTAAATTTGTTATGAAGCTGACTGTTAGAAGCTTGACAGCTGGCCAGAGCTAGGGAGAAAGACAGTCTACTCCATAGGGTCTAGAAAGCATCTAATATTTTATTAAGTGCCTTCCTTCCTTTTTAAAAAAATTATAATTTCCCTGTTACTTCCTAGTCTTCAGTAGTAGGCATGTTTGGGAGAATTAGAAGAAGTAACTGTATTCATATTTTTAAGAATTTTAATAGGGGGAAGAGTATAAGATGTGTGTAGATGCAGTTTACAATGTTCAGAACAGCTACCTGGGAATAGTGGTATTTATGGGCATGGATTGTTTGTTATGTGCCAAACACTATGCAGTGCCTGTTCCATTTCGTTAATCCCCACATCAGCACCCTGAAATAGATAATGCTATTATCCCTGCTTTCTAGATGGGGAGAGTGACGTTTAGGTAGTTCAAGACATTTGCCCAAGGTCATATGGCTAATAAATGATGGGACCAGGAGGCAAACTAATAAATTTTACATCCATGACCAAATGTTTAGACCTCCAGGCAAAGAGCAACAGCCAGGGAAGGTCTGAGGAAAACCTTCCCTGAGAAGACTCTAAAATACTTAGGGAGGAATTGAACTTCCTGCTTTCAGATAGGATGGGAAACTGCTATTAATGAGTGCTGGCTTCTTGGAAACCAAAGAACTTGTACTCATTTGCATGGAAGGCAGACATGAGAGAAGCATCCACAGAATCTATCATCCGTTTTCATTTACTATGCACTCACATGCACTCATGAAGGAGCATATATTCTCAGGGTTTTGTGCCTTGTACTAATGGAGCAAGTGAACATAATTGATGTCAAACATATATTCAACACACAAATACACAATTTTCTGGCTTTTGCTGTTGCAGCAGACATTTTTTTTTTTTTGGACTCTGAGTATTATAATCAAAATCTCTTGGAGTAATACAATCAGTCTTAACAAAGACTAGCATTAAAAAAATTCTCTAGGCTATTGTAGAAATCATAATTTACTTTCACTCTTTCACAACCCAATGTCATTTCAAAATTTGGGCATCATAGTGTAACTGATCCAATTTCGTGGCAGACAGTGAAATTGATCAATATTTGTGGGCCTTTCTGAATAATGTAGCTTAGCTGGGCACAGATTAGATTAGGGCATTTATCATTGAGCTTGGGCTTTGTGACAGGCACTGTGAATACAAGGACAAATTGTATTCAGGTCTGAAGATTCCAGATGCTTAGCTGAGGTAGCAATGAAGTCTTCAGATCACTTCAAATTTCAGCACAAACTGGCAGACTCATGCACTACAACTGTAGCCATTTGAGGGGGTGACTGGTTGTTAATGTGACTCAAGAATATTCTGGCACCTCTTGAACTTTGTTTCTCTCTGACATTGGTCTAACATTTACCTAAAAATATAAATACAATTTTCATTGCACCCTGCATTAAGAGAAAATGTTAATATCAAAATCAAATGATTAGCAGATGAACCTCAGAATAAGAGAAAATCACTGGTAGTTTTCATAAATTCCAAATTCTCTTTTACTCCAAATAAAAAATATTAAAAGATTGTTTTAAACTTACCACAACATTTTGCTTCATTTTTAAGATCTTCTTCCAATATTTGTTCTTCAACTAAATGGAAAAAGGTATATGTTAGTTAGCACTGAAACAAAGAACTGTTTTAATTAGTCCAACTATCAAAAACTAGGTTAAAACTAGGTTAAAATCACTTACACTCAGGACTTGTGATGTGAAACTGAGGGCAATCTCAATTCGTGACAAGAAAGGCCACTTTTTAACAAGAAGCGTTAGAAGTATTTTATTATAAGATTATGCAACAAATGTGCGGAAGTGTGGAAAGCAGAGAGACAAAATCATCCAATGTCCCTCATCCCAAATTATTTTATATTAATATGTATTGGGAGTACCAGGCCCATTGGCAAGCAATTGGGATGCATAAGAAAGCAATGAGTTATGGTCAGTACTTTCCTGGGCAGACAGACTCGCAAATATACCAACAAAAAAAGGACAATATGGTAAAAAGAACTGTGTGCTTAACAGACTATGGGAGCACAAGGGGAGAGCAGTTTTGAGAATTTGGGATGTATCAGTTATGTATCCATGGCGAAGAAGCTGAGATATAAAGGATAAGAAGTTAGCTCCACAAAATGGGAGTTGTGGGGAAGTGTTTATTCAGAGTGTTCCAGGCAGAGTAATAGAAGGAATGTGTCTCAGGAATGAGAATGGCCAGATGGCTCATATTTGCTTATCATTAGTGGTTATTATGACTAGGTTTTAGAGAGAGGAAAGGAGGTGGCTGATGAAAGAGCAGTTAGTGAAGATTTGGATACCATGACCTGTTTTAGCTTGAGAACGCATGCGTTGAAATTATTGTGTGTCCACATGGATTATATACTTGTGAAAGAAAAAAGATACAATTCATTCAAAATTCACAATGCAATGTTCTATAATTGGTATTCTTATGTGACATATCACCAATCTTTTCTAAGTTGCTAAATGAGAACTTAATTGATCAATGTCTATATACCATTCACTCATGTTGGTTGAGGAGTTAATTTGATTAATAATTTATTGTTAGACATTTTGATTACTTCTAATTTTTATTTCTATAATCTTCAATTACCATGTTAACTTTTTAAACTTTATTTCTTCAGAATAAATGTCTAGAAATTATGTTATTTAATCAAAGGATCTAAAAACCTTTATGACTTTTGGAATTGTGATAAATTTATCAATTCATACAGCATCAACAAGTAAGAATATATGTCAAGATTCACTATATTTTTTGTCAATACCTATTATAATTCTATAAAAAGTGTTACTAGTAGACAAAATATTTATTTCCATTTCTTTAACATTAGCAGTGTTAAAGATTTTTCCACATGTTTTTTTTTCCTGTGAATTTTCCTTTCCTAATCTCTTCACTGGTAATATTTTTATTGTTACTTAGGATTTTTATAATTTGGAACATTTTCCCCCTTCAGTGAAATGTTAAAAATGATAAATATTAAGTTATTTATTCCAGAATTTAATTCTTTATTCATTTTTTAAAAAGATTTATGTATTTATTTATACAAGCGCTGGGTACAGTCAGAGGCGCGGGAGGGTGAGAGAATTCACCAGAGCCAGAGCGGGGAGCAGAGCAGGCAGACAAATGAAGTACACTGCTGAGGGGAGCAGCGGGCGGCAGGAGAGGTCTGCGCGCCATGTAGGACCCTCCTGTGGTGGCCATGGAGCAGCCGGGGATTGAACAGGCGCTGTAGAGGCCGCGGGCAGCTTCGCAACCCAGCGTTCAACTGCTGCGCCACCGGGGAGGCCCCTTTATTCATTTTTAAAATCTACCTCAAGCTTATTTTCCAAATTTAAATCAATGGCTTAATAGTAGTTACTATTCATTTATGTTATGTTTCACATTTATTATTGTGAAATTCATATGAAGAATAGGCTTTAAGTCAGATTAGCCATTGAGGTCCAATGATTTAGATCTCTGCTCTTCAGATTATTTTATATCTCTGTTGCTCTGTTGTTCATAGTCCACAACACTTCTTCCATTGTACTTCTATAAAAATGTTTTAATTTTGGGAAAACTAGAAATTTCCTTGTTAATTTTCATATATTATTATTATAATTATATACATGTGTTTATTTTTACAGATGAAATATAGAATACTTTCTAACTTTAACTTAGGTGTTCTCAGTTTGACTTTAACATTAGATGTCACATTATGGCCATTAAAAGGACTTCTCTGAGTCTAGACAGAATGCATACAATAGTTCCTAAATAAATACATGACTAGGGGGCGGAGCAACATGGCGGCGAGGAGACGCTGCGAGTAAGATCTCCCATTAAAAAAAGTTAATAGGGAGGAAAAGCGGCAGGTCCCAGTGAGAACTGGGACACGGAAGATAAACGGACGACTCCAGCAAACTGCCCGAAGAAGAAAGTTGCCATAAAAGAGGACGAGAAGGGAGGGAAGCGCAGAACCCTGCTCCCCTCCCCCGCCCACAGAGGCGGCACTCTCCGACCGGCAGAGACGAGGGAAACAACAAACCAAAACGCCCAACAAGAAAAACGGATGCAGCAAGCGGGACTGTGAGTGGAAAGGAACTATTTCAGCCACCACACCCCGTGAACGGGAGCTGAGGCGAACCCTGCAGGATCCACCGCGGAGGTGAGCTCCACGCACCATTAAAGAGAGCCCCGCCCCCCAGGAGGAGACCAGCACCAGCACACAGCCCCGGCCGCCCGGTAAGCTTGCGCGAAAGCGGCGCTCGGATTGCAGCTGCCCAGGCCCCTGCGCCTGCGACCTAGGCTTGCGGGGAGACGGCGGAGCCCTCCCTGAGTGAGCAGGAACAAGGTGCCCAGGCAGGGGAGCGGGATTCAAAAGGCGCCATTCCCGCGCCACTGATCTGGGCTACAGCCCGCGTCCTGGAACTGAGGGCTTTGGAACTGAGACCCGGGCGGAGGCCCTCCCTGAGTGAGCAGGAACAAGGCGCCCAGGCAGGGGAGCGGGATTCAAAAGGCGCCATTCCCGCGCCACTGATCTGGGCTACAGCCCGCGTCCTGGAACTGAGGGCTTTGGAACTGAGACCCGGGGCACGAAATTAGGGGCGTGGGTTCCCCACGACGGTGGGGCACAAGGCAGACACAGCACCCCAAAGCCGTTGAGGTGTACCCTACCATCCCCGCTCTGCTCCCTGTCCCACGGGGTGGAAAATCAGCTCCCCAAGGGCTCTAGGAGAGATCTCTGGTGCCACCTAGCGACTTGACCCCAGCACAGGCTACTGAAGGAGCTAGTGGCCAGCTGGGGAGTTAGCCCACACCGGGCCCCTTCTGAACAAGTAGTCTGAGCCCACAGGGAGAGCGAGCACCCACAGCCGGGGCAGACCAGGCGCGCAGAAGAGTGTGCCTGAGACCAGAAACGCAGGGAGTGTGTCCCACATCACCATTTTAGAACAGGGACATTTCTTCAGTAAAGACTACCTGCAGAAGGCTTCCTCAGGAGCCAGAGGTGAGCGGGGGAAGTTCGCCCACGCCAGACCCCCTCTGGCCTGCAGTCCAAGCCCAGAGGGGAGCAGGAACCCACCGCCGGGGCAGACCAGGCGCACAGGGGAGTGTGTCCCCACATCGGCATTTTAGAACAGGGACCTTTCTCCAGTAAAGGCTGCTTGAAACTGACAGATGACTCCTGGAAGAACCAGAGGGGAACAGAGAAGCCCACCCAAGATGCCGGCAAGTCCCAACAACACAGTGTCCCAACGCATACGGCAAATTAGAAAACAGACAGTAGGGAGGAGAAGAACCACACGCAACCTAGCAACTCTCCAGAGAAAAAGCACACCACAAAAAGAAAGCCAGCCCCCAGATTGCAACGACAATAACTTGGAAGAATTTCTGAGCCTTCCAGAAAGAGAATTTAAAATTGCCGTGATTAAAAAACTGACAGAAGTCATAAAGGAAAACAATGATAAGGGAAAAATAATCAACGATCAGAAGAATGCAATTGAGTCCCTAGAGAGGGAAAACAATGGTCAGAAGAAAGAAATTGAGTCCCTAAAGAGGGAAGTAAAAGAAATGCAGGAGATCAAAGAATTAATGGAAGAACTAAAGAATTCTGGGAAAAGCAATGAAAGCAGAATAGATGAAATGGAAGAACGAATAAGTAATCTTGAAGACACAGAAATAAAAAGAACCAAAACAGAAAAGGAAAGAGAAGTACGAAGGAAAAAGAACGAAGAAAGACTTCGGGAACTATCTGACTCCATGAGGAAAGGAAATATAAGAGTTATAGGAATACCAGAAGGAGAGGAGAGAGATGTAGGAACAGAGAAAATATTCAAAGAGATAATTGAAGAGAACTTCCCAAATGTGAAGAAGGAGCTGAAAATTGATATACAAGAAGCAAGAAGAACACCAAACTTCCACGACGAAAGGAAAAATACAGCAAGACACATAATAGTAAAGCTCCCAAGAATCCAGGACAAGGAAAAAATAATGAAGCTGGCAAGAGGGAAGAAACAGATAACATTCAAAGGAAAACCAATCAGGCTGACATCAGACTTCTCCGAAGAAACACTACGGGCAAGGAGAGAGTGGAGGGACATAGTCAACAGACTCCAAGAAAACAGATGCCAACCAAGAATACTCTATCCCGCAAAGCTCTCCTTCCTCTTTGAAGAAAGAATATGGACCTTCCCAGACAAACAGAAACTCCGGAATTTCATTGCAACTAAACCCCCACTCCAAAAAATACTACAAGGAGTCCTAAAGCCAGAACCTCAGAGCGACGAATAACAATGAAAGAAGGCCAAAAAAAAAAAAAAGTTATTAAAAGAATAAATAAATAAAATCAAAGGAAAGACAAACACAATGGCAAATACAGATGTTAACATATCAATATTAACTCTAAATGTAAATGGACTAAACTCTTCAATAAAAAGACACAGAGTTGCAGCCTGGATTAAGAAACAAAACCCAACCTTTTGCTGTCTCCAGGAAACACATTTAGCTACAAAAGATAAAAATAGGCTCAAAGTTAAAGGATGGAAAACAATCCTACAAGCAAATGGACCAAAAAAGAAAGCAGGAACAGCTATACTTATATCAGATAAAACAGATTTCAAACTCAAAAAGATAAAAAGAGACCCCAATGGTCACTACATTATGATCAAGGGGACAATACTTCAAGAAGAAATAACACTCATTAACATATACTCACCAAACGAAGGAGCACCAAAATATATCAGACAACTGTTGTCCTCTCTGAAAACAGACATCAGAGAAAACACATACGTAGTGGGAGACTTCAACACACCACTATCAACAATGGATAGATCAACAAGACAAAAAATAAGTAAAGAAACCAAAGCTCTAAATAAAGACCTAGAGCAATTGGGCTTAACAGACATCTATAGAACACTAAACCCCAAAAAAATGGAGTACACATTTTTCTCAAGCGCACACGGATCATTCTCCAGGATCGATCACATACTGGGGCACAAGACAAACATCAACAGATACACCAAGATTGAAATCATATCAACCATCTTTTCTGACCATGAAGGCATCAAACTAGAAATAAACCATAAAAAGAAGGCAAGGAACTTTCCTACCTCATGGAGATTAAAAACCACACTACTGGAAGACCATTGGACTAAGGAGGAGATCAAAGAAGAAATTAAAAAATTTTTTGAATTGAACGACAAGGAGGACACCAATATCCTAAATGTATGGGATGCAGCAAAAGCAGTAATAAGAGGAAAATATATAGCAATAGAAGCTCACATCAAGAAACAAGAAAGAACTCAAAGAAACAACCTAATCTCGAAGCTCAAAGATCTAGAAAAAGAACAACAAAAAAACCCCAAAACCAGTAGAAGAAAAGAAATAATAAAAACCAAAGCAGAAATAAATGAAATTGAAACTAAAAAAACAATCCAAAAGATCAATGAAACCAAGAGCTGGTTCTTTGAAAAAATCAATAAAATAGACAAACCCCTAGCCAGGCTCACAAAGGAAAAAAGGGAGAAAGCACAAATAAACAGGATCATCAATGAAAGAGGAGAAATCACAACGGACACAGCAGAAATCAAAAGAATAATCAGTAACTACTATGAACAGTTATATGGAAACAAGTTTAACAATCTAGAGGAGATGGACAAATTCCTACAACTCTACAATCACCCAAAGCTAGATAAAGAAGAAATAGAACACCTAAACAGACCAATTACAATTAGCGAAATTGAAATGGTAATCAAAAACCTCCCCAAAAACAAAAGCCCAGGACCTGATGGATTTACAAATGAATTCTACCAAACATTCAGAGACGAATTAGTGCCTATCCTTCACAAACTCTTCCAAAAAATTGAGAAGGAAGGGACAATACCAAACACGTTCTATGAAGCCAACATTACACTAATACCAAAACCGAACAAGGACAACACAAAAAAGGAAAACTACAGGCCAATCTCCCTAATGAACACTGATGCAAAAATCCTGAATAAAATTTTAGCTATCAGAATCCAACAATGTATCCATAAGATAATTCACCACGACCAAGTTGGATTCATTCCAGGGGCACAAGGATGGTTTAACATCCGAAAATCAATCAACGTTATCCAACACATCAACAAAAAGAAATATAAAAACCATATGATAATATCAATAGATGCTGAGAAAGCTTTCGACAAAGTGCAACACCCATTCATGATAAAAGCCCTTGAAATTCTTGGGATACAAGGAACATACCTCAACATCATAAAGGCCATCTATGACAAGCCAACAGCCAGTATCATTCTCAATGGTGAAAAGCTGAAAGCAATTCCATTAAGATCTGGAACAAGACAAGGATGTCCACTCTCACCATTGCTTTTCAATATAATACTGGAAGTCCTAGCCAGGGCAATAAGACAAGAGAAAGACATCCAAGGAATCCAAATAGGAAAAGAAGAAGTCAAACTATCACTATTTGCAGACGATATGATATTATACATAGAGAACCCCAAAAACTCCACAGAAAAGCTAATTCAACTCATCAATCAGTTCAGTAAAGTGGCAGGATACAAAATCAACACGCAAAAGTCAGTAGCCTTCCTATACACAAACAATAAATCTGAAGAAGAAGAAATCAAAAAGACCATCCCTTTTGTTATTGAAACAAAAAAAATCAAATATTTGGGAATAAATCTAACAAAAGAGGTAAAGGACCTATACAAAGAAAACTATAAAACACTGTTAAAAGAAATAGAAGAAGACACAAAGAAATGGAGAGACATCCCCTGCTCATGGATTGGAAGAATAAACATTATTAAAATGGCCATCCTTCCAAAAGCAATATACAGATTCAATGCTATTCCAATCAAAATTTCAATGTCATTCTTCAAAGAAATAGAACAATTATTGATGAAATTCATATGGAATCACAAAAAACCCCGAATAGCCAAAGCTCTCCTGAAAAAAAAAGAAGAGAATGGAGGCATCAGACTCCCAGACTTCAAACTATACTACAAAGCCATAATCATCAAAACCGCATGGTATTGGAACAAGAACAGACATACAGACCAATGGAATCGAATAGAAAATCCAGAAATAAACCCACAGGTTTATGGTCAACTAATCTTTGACAAAGGAGCAAAGACTATGCATTGGAGCAAAGAAAGTTTGTTCAATAAATGGTGCTGGGAAAACTGGGTCGCTACATGCAAAAGAATGAAGCTTGACCACCACCTCACACCATACACAAAAATCAACTCAAAATGGATTAAAGAACTAGACATAAGACCTGAAACCATAAAATATATAGAAGGAAATATAGGCGAAACACTACGTGATTTGCACATCAAAGACATCTTTACAGACACATCACCCAAAGCAGTGATAGTGAAGGCAAAGATAAACAGCTGGGACTATATCAAATTAAAGAGCTTTTGCACAGCAAAAGAGACAATAACAAAAACAAAGAGAAACCCCACCAACTGGGAGAACATTTTTGCACCCAACACTAATGATAAAGGACTGATCACAAAAATCTGCAAAGAGCTGATGAGACTCAACAACAACAAAGAAAATAATCCAGTCAAAAAATGGGCAGAAGAGCTTAAAAGAAACTTCTCTGAAGAGGAAATGCAAATGGCCAACAGGCATATGAAAAAATGTTCAACATCACTTGTCATCAGGGAAATGCAAATCAAAACTACCATGAGATACCATCTTACACCAGTGAGAATGGCACATATTAAAAAAACTAGCAACAACAAATGTTGGCGAGGGTGTGGAGAAAAAGGAACTCTTCTGCACTGTTGGTGGGAGTGCAAACTGGTCCAACCACTGTGGAAAGCTGTGTGGAGATTTCTGGACCTACTAAACATAGAGCTTCCATATGACCCAGCAATTCCACTCCTAGGTATTTACCCAAAGGACACAGAAACATCAATTCCAAAGAACACCTGCACCCCTATGTTTATAGCAGCACTGTTTACAATAGCTAAGCTTTGGAAACAACCCAAATGCCCAAAAATAGATGACTGGATCAAGAAGATGTGGTACATATATACCATGGAATATTACTCAGCATTCAAAAAAGATAAACACATGCAATTTGCTGCAACATGGATGGCGCTGGAAGGGATCATGCTCAGCGAAATAAGCCAAAAAGAAAAAGAAAAATACCGGATGGTCTCACTCATAGCAGGAATCTAGAAAACTTAAATAAGGGACCAGGAAAATGAATAACTATAAGAAAGTGAAAATCAAAATCAACAAAAAACTATGAACCAGAGACACTTTTAGGGGTGCGGGGGCGGGAGGGGAGGGATTGGGGTCAGAATGGGGGGCTGCAATTGTATGGGGAATATAACAATAAAATTTATTAAAAAAAATACATGACTATATTATAAATTAAAAGTCAGTTTTCTAAGAAAACTGCACAAAGAAATTAACTCACATGCTGAGGTAGATTTGTGTGCAGACACAAACTTTCTGTTGCTCCTCCTCCTTTTGAGTTTTTTTAGATCAACTTGTGTTTCGACAATCATTACCTTTGTGAAATCTTCAGTGCCTTGTACCTGACAGTTGACAGAATACAAGTTAATTTCTGAGTTTATACAATCACACAATTAAATGTTTCTCTAGTAAGCCACAATCTCACATCTTCTCTAAAATTCTGACCCCAAAAATGAAAAATAGCAATAGATTGCTCTGGCTAGGACTTCCAATACTCTTTTGAATAGTAGTGGGGAAAGTGGATGTCCTTGTCTTGTACCAATCACAAAGGAAGTGGTTTCAGCCTTTCACTGTTGAGTATGATGTTGGCTGTTGCTTTGTCATCTATGGTGTTTATTATGTTAGTGTATGTTCCATCATTACCCAGTTTTTTGAGGGTTTTTATCATAACTGCATGTTGAATCTTATCAAATGCTTTCTCTGCATCTGTTGATATGATTGTATGATTTTTCTCTTTCCTTTTGTTGACATGGTGAATTACATTGATTGATTTTTTTGCTGTTGAAGCATACTATTGTGGCTGGAATAAATCCCTCTTGGTCATGATGTATGATCCTTTGGCTGCATTGTTGAGTTCGGTTTGCTAAGAATTTGTTGAGGATTTTTGCAGCTATGTTCATCAGAGATATTTATAATTTTCTTTTTCTGTGATGTCTTTGTCAGGTTCCACTCTCTTTTATTGGAAAAAATTTTAAGCATATAGAATAATTGAAAAAGTGCCATAAGCATCCACATGCCTACCATCTTTGGATTTAATATTTATTAACATTTTGCAATATTTTTTATTCTTTTATCTGAATAATTTGAAAGTAAGCTGTAGACATCATATTACTTCACCCAAGTCTTCTAGGATGTGTCTCCTATGAAAAAGATACCTCTTACCTCATGATTCCTCTTCCCCACCTCATGTTTTTTTTGGTTCCAAATGTACCATGCAAACACTATCACAGCTATCAGTGCTTTATTAATATATTCAGGTATTTTTCTTTCCACTTGGCTATGAGATTTCTTTAGGGCAAAATGCAAATCTTATTTGTCCTGAGCACAATAGCATATAGCACACTCTCTGTCATGTTATTTGCCTAGTATATATATACCTAAGTTAAATGACTATAAATTTCTTTTTCAGTTTATTTTCTGTACACGTGTTTTCTTTGTCCCTCGATTTTTTCTCACATATGCCACTCGTACTGTATCCCTGAACATGAACATACACACACACACACACACACACACACACACACACACACACACATATACTTCTTGTCTTCCTGCAAAGCAGAGCTTCTCATTTTGATTAGGGCAACAAAGCTTAAATATAGGAAGTCATTCGCTTTTTTTTTTTTTTAAGATTTATTTATTTATGCATACAAGAGCTGGGGTACAGGCAAGAGATGCAGGGGGTGAGAGGATTCACTAGAGACAGAGTGGGAAACAGAACAGGCAGACTGACTGAAATACACTGCTGAGGGGAGCAGTAGGTGAGATAGGAGAGGTGTGCCTCTCCATGTGGGTTTTTCCCTGGCCAGCCTGGGGATTGAACCCGTGTCACAGAGGCTGCGGATTGCCCCATAGCATGGTGCTCAACCCCCTGCGCCACCAGGGAGGCCCAGGAAGTCTTTCACTTTTACATTCACCTTAAAATTAACTGGGGAAATACACACTGATAATCAGTTCAACATGGGTCTGGCAGAACCTTTCTAGAATACTGTTGATACAGTCCAGACAGGGTTCTTCTGCAATGTGTAAATGAACTTAATAGGCCATCTTGCTATTTATAACTGCATCAAAAGCTAAATGTGACCGAAAACACAAGCTTGACTTCCTGCATTGACGTTGAGCAGGAATAGCTTGGTATTTGGTGTGTACATGCTACAGCAAACAGCAAACATGGTACATGTGTGTATGTATGTGTGTGTGTGGTATATTGATGCAGTGATGGGGAAAGGGAGAGGATTGGAAGGTGGAAAAGTAACAATTTTTCTAATGTGAATATATTGTTGCCTACATTGCATATTTATTTGAAGATATGAATATATGAATATTTACCTGACAACATGTTGTAGGAATTAAGGAAGGGGCCTTATAAGCTTTTCGTAACTGACAGTCTTCTACAGCTCCATGGATGAGGATGACATAAACTACAGTTTCACCATAGATGTCAGTTTTGGTATTCTTTGGTATATCTTTCACAAAAACATTACAAAGCTTTAGTTGCAGCTTGTAGCTCCAATCCTAGAAGGAAAGCACAGTTTCATAATGGAGTGATTATAAAGCTTACCATAAATTCATGAATAGTTATTTTATAACGATGCTTTAATGCACTGCATTCAGAGAGCAGGATGAGTTTCGTAAACACCTCTTACCTCATAAGACAAGTTCTCCTTGATTTTTCTGGCAGTAATAGAAAGTCCAAGTTTTAGCCACATTTTGTATTCCATGTGAGGATAATATTGATCAAAAGCTTTATACAAATGATTTTTGGGAATGAAATATGTCTGGAGAAGGAGGAGATAAGTTTAATATTTCATCAGTATACTCATTGTTTTTTTTTAACCATAAAAAATTTCTTTTTATAAATTTTATTTTTGTATTCCCCATACAATTGCAACCCCCTTATTTTGACCCCAATCCCTCCCCACCCCGCACCCCCATAGAGTGTCTCTGGTTCATAGTTGTTTGTTGATTTTGATTTTTACTTTCTTATAGTTATTCTTTTTCCTGGTCCCTTATTTAAGTTTTCTAGATTTCTGTTCTGAGTGAGACCATCCGGTATTTTTCTTTTTCTTTCTGGCTTATTTCGCTGAGCATGATCCCTTCCAGTGCCATCCATGTTGCTGCAAATTGCATGCGTTTATCTTTTTTTGAATGCTGAGTAATAATCCATGGTGTATATGTACCACATCTTCCTGATCCAGTCATCTATTTTTGGGCATTTGGGTTGTTTCCAAAGCTTAGCTATTGTAAACAGTGCTGCTATAAACATAGGGGAAAAGAAGGGAATGGAGGCATCACACTCCCAGACTTCAAACTATACTACAAAGCCATAATCATCAAAACTGCATGGTATTGGAACAAGAACAGACACACAGACCAATGGAATCGAATAGAAAATCCAGAAATAAACCCACACATTTATGATCAACTAATCTTTGACAAAGGAGCAAGGAAAGTTTGTTCAATAAATGGTGCTGGGAAAACTGGGTCGCTACATGCAAAAGAATGAAGCTTAACTACTACCTCACACCATACACAAAAACCAACGCAAAATAGATTAAAGAACTAGACATAAGACCTGAAACAATAAAATACATAGAAGGAAAAATAGGCGAAACACTACGTGATATACACATCAAAGACATCTTTACAGGCACATCACCCAAAGCAGTGATAGTGAAGGCAAAGATAAACAGCTGGGACTACATCAAATTAAAGAGCTTCTGCACAGCAAAAGAGACAATAACAAAAACAAAGAGAAACCCCACCAACTGGGAGAACATTTTTGCACACAACACTAATGATAAAGGACTGATCACAAAAATCTACAAAGAGCTGATGAGACTGAACAACAACAAAGAAAATAATCCAGTCAAAAAATGGGCAGAAGAGCTAAAAAGAAACTTCTCTGAAGAGGAAATGCAAATGGCCAACAGGCATATGAAAAAATGTTCAACATCACTTGCAATCAGGGAAATGCAAATCAAAACTACCATGAGATACCATCTTACACCAGTGAGAATGGCACATATTAAAAAAAAAACTAGCAACAACAAATGTTGGCGAGGGTGTGGAGAAAAAGGAACTCTGCTGCACTGCTGGTGGGAGTGCAAACTGGTCCAGCCACTATGGAGAGCTGTGTGGAGATTTCTGGACCTACTAAACATAGAGCTTCCATATGATCCAGCAATTCCACTCCTAGGTATTTACCCAAAGGACACAGAAACATCAATTCCAAAGTATATTCATTGTTTTAAAAAATAATATTTTCTTATATGTATTATATGTGTGTGTGTATTTCATGCTTCAAGGATCATTTGTTAAAAATGCTATTATAAAAAAAATCAATTGGCTGCATAGATGTGCCTCTATCACTGGATTTTTTTCCATTCCATTTTTCCATATTGTTTTATCCTTAATCCAATACCACATAATCTTGATTGTAATAGATTTGCAATATCTTTAAATCAGGTGATCTAATGTTATCTTTAATCAAATTTATTTTGCCTATTCTAGGTTCTTTAAATTTTCATATAAATTCTAAAAGTGGTTTGTAAATTTCTATAAGAAAAAGTCCGTGGAAATTTTAATTGAGATCTATATAGCTCAATTTGGGAATAACAGACAATTCAATAACATTATGGCTTGAAATCCATGAATATATTTCTCCATTTGTTTAAATTTCCCAGAAAACATTTCTTCTCCTCCTGCAAATTCTATTATACATACATTATACCAGAAGATGAGTCTATACATTTGAAAAATACTGTTCTCTTTCTTTTTCAGACATTATTATTTCTTTTATCTTGTTTCCGGTTTCCTGACTCTTTCTGTACTGCCACCTCCAATCTATTCTCTTCTAAAATTTACATCAGACTTTCTAGATTTCCATATTATGCTTATATTTCCCATCTCTTCTTATTAAGACTATAATTTCCTTTGACTATATTGCCCTTTAATTTTTTAAAAAATCTATTCTTAGTAATAGATTTAGTGCCTTTGTCTGCCTAATCCATTTTCTGAGCAAACTCAATATCGTCTTCTAGTCTTTGCTCCCTTCCCCTCCCCCATCCTCTTCACACTATTTGTCACAAATTTCATGTGTCTTTGCTTGCTTACTCATTCTAATTGCTGATGATGCCTTGTAGAGATTCCAGCTTTTATTTCCATCTCCTAAATATTGTAATATTTTTATGGTAGTAGGCACTTCTTTCACTCTCTAATTGTAACAGGGTGGTCCCCAGGAAAGGGGGAGGTTCCAGGTTTACTGCCCCACCCAAGGGAGTGTGGAGCAGAGGAGGGAGAGAAGAAGCTGCAGAGTAGACTGAGGAAGCAGGATGGAGAGCAGGAGGAGACCTGGAGGAGGCACATGGAGCCTAGAGACACGTGAAGAAACTGCTTGCCTTTTGGTCATGGACTGGTTGACACAGATGTGGGTGAGAGACCTGGGGGGAGGTGACAATGGCAGTTTTTGTCTTGATTTTGATTTTGCTCTTTTCCTTCTAGACTTGTCTGGTTGTTTCTGATCCTTTTCTGTGAGTCCCCACTGGAAGATGCTTAAAACTTGTGGCAGGCTTTGGGGCCTTGCTCTGGGCCAATTCTCCTTGGGTGGACTTTTACCCACGAGGGGATGGGTAACTTTGGGTGCTTGATTTAGAAACCATATTCTTTGTCCTTTCTGTATTGTTCACTAATTGTATTAAAGTTCCTTCCCACCAAAGTCTCATTTGTTTTGCGTTGATGCAGCAGATGGCAGAACCTATTTAGAGCAGGCAGGTTTGCGGGGTCTGGGATGCCCTCCCTGCCCTGTAACAGATTCACCTAGAATTTATACAAGCTGAACTTTATTTTCTTGAGACCATGTATCTTGGTGGAACTTAACCACCAAATTCTGTCTCCACCTGTAGACCTTGTCTGGGATTGAACTGAGATGCTGTTAGGCTAGCTCTAAAGCAGATGTCACTTTAGGTCATGATGTTTACCCCCAGGAACTATTCATCTGCATGCCTGAGGAATCGCCTTTCCTGTCAGGCAGAACCTTAACTACCCCTAATCCTTCGTACTCTAATACCAGGGATTAATACCTCTAATATCTCTGTTCTGGTAAGTTTAGTTCTGTCTCAACCAGGGCGTATGCAGCCTAGCTCTTAACCAAGGACTTGTAGAAAACCATCAGACAGAGTCCTTAGATCTTCTACTGTGCAACCACTTTTTCTAGGGGCTCCAGGCTGGAACTCTAAGGGCATATCTGCAGCTAGAATGCTGTAACTTCTGATCTCTCCCTTGTCGGCTCAGAGGATCAGCGTAGATTGGGGCTTATCTTATCTCTTTTCTCTTAAGATTCCCAGACTTATGCCACCTGTTTTCCAAAAATGCTGAAAACATTTGCCCCATGTGTTTTGTCAATTTTTGTGATTGTTATATGGTAGGTGCTATAGTAGTTTGCTACCAGTAACTCTGTCATGGCTAGAAAGAAGGTAGAGTATTTTAATGCAAATTTCAGGCATCATCATTTCATTTGTAAATATTCAAATAGCACTGCTCTCTTTCTTCTCCCCTCCCCCTTTATATGTCATTGATTTGTTGGGGGAAAAAAAAGGAAAACAGATTATATGTGTAGAACTTCCCATATTCTGGATTTATTTAATTTCCCCCTCCTAGTGTCATTTTCTCTCCTTTCTGCATTTTCTCTAAACTTGCTGGATGTGGGATGCTTCAGGTTTTCTGTATTGTGCAGGAAGACTTTGTGGAGCGCTAATAGTTTGCTGCATTTTCAGATGAGGTACATGACGCCCTATTGTCCCAATTTTAGTCATACTAAGACTGTTTTAGGTGGTGTTGTAAGAGGGTGGTCTCCAGGAAAAGGGGAGGTCCCAGGTTCCCTGCCTGCCTCACCCAAGGAAAGGTGGAGCTGAGCACGGAGGGAAAGAAGCTGGAGAGGAGACTGAAGAAAAACAGGATGTATGTTTACTTCTTTTTCTTTTAAAAACTCCATTTTCAGAGTAATAGGTTGATATTCTAATGTCCTCATTGGATATTTAAAAAGTTGGCATTGTTATCGGCTAATGGATTTTATATATAGAGTTCAAGTGTCTGCCATTATTTTTCTTTAGCGTTCAAATTAGGCCAGTGGAGCACCTGTTGCTTTGAGGCTTTTGTCCTAAGTTACATCTAGGGAAACTACTATCTACTTTGCTCAACCTTCGTGTTAGTAGATCTTTGATCGTCTTCTTCCTTACCCCTAATTTGTGATTTTGATAGTTAACATATCCCACCCGATTTCTTCATGAAAGACCTCATATAACAGGTTTTTCTGCTTAAATTCTTCTTTCTCTACGGTAGATTAAATTTTGCAAGCTTTTAGCTAGAACATTGTACTCAGGATAAGTATCATTCTGTAACAAGTTCCCATACTATTTCTAGTTTTTAAAAAAGTGTCACTAGACTGTAAATACATACAAAGCACAGACATAACCTTATATTTGATACTAGATAGCAAACAAAATATAACAGATGATACTTTCTGACCTCCACTACAGTTTTGCAGATGGCAGAATATTTCATGGTTTCTTTAGTTAAGCAGTTTAACTCTCCTATTATTTCCCCACTGATCAGGTAATCAATGTAAGTTAGCTCATCATCTTTTTCCTCTGACTCCCAGAGTACTTGTTCAATTCCCACACGTGGTTTTGATCTTTCAAGCTGTTCAGGAACAAAGAGAGAAAAATACACATAGTTAATCTACTAAAACTGTTAGGGGGAAAGGATGTCCTTTGCTAATTCCATACAGGCTTTGTGGACCCCACCCCCACTCCAGACTAAAGCTATCAAGACATTGGGAAAGACAAATCCCATCACCACCAAAGGAAAGGTGGCTGGGACCTGAGGGTGGAGTTAAGCAGCCAGGTTTGGTATAAAAACCAGACACATGGGCCTTGGGGTCGCTCTCTCGCGCGCTTCCTGGCTTCACGGCTCGTGGCTCGCGGCCAGCTCTCAGGGTGCCATTTGGGATTCCAGATCAGCAGATCGGGTAGGACGCATTTAAAACTTTGTCTCCCACTTTTCTCCCTGAGTTGTACATTTCCTCATTTCCCCTTCCCTTGTGAATACATCTTCTATTAACCTTTTGTGTGTGCCTGCAGCAGAGTATTAAGTCCCTTTTAAGTGCGCGTGTGAGGAACCACAGTCAGGCAACCCATTTTATATTGGGGCTGCCCTGTAACAAAACAACCTAATTTATGACTTTTCCCCTTTGGTAGTAATAGATATACATATACATACATATATATATATATATATTGTTTGAGGATACTTATTATTTGCACCTTTTAAAGCAAATGTATTAAATTAGCAGTGATTTAGAAATAATACATACTTAAATACTCTCATTTTTCCCATGTGTCCTATTCAGTCTATCTATACTTGCTTTAGAAAGGCTAAATGACCAACTCAGATAAATGTAACAATTTACTTAATTTCCATATCAAGGATCCATCCTTTAATAGTTTCTCGTCATCTATGGGAAATTGATGGATAGTGTTATCCATTGTGTCTGAAACAGAAGATTGTTGCTTGGATAGTAGCTGCCATTCTAAAAAACCCATCACTACAGTTCTTAACATGGAAAGCTATTCATTCTCAATTCTACAAAGTTTTTAACTAATGCTCACAAATGCATTTATAAGAAACTCTGCCTTACCTTTACCATTCCTGAAACAATTACATAAATTCCTTGGGGCTCATCACCTTCTTTAAATATATCATTTCCACAATCAAATGTTATAACTCTGGCTTCTTTCTAAGAAATATTATCAAATATATGAGACACAAACCTAAAACAATATTTTAGTATTTAGACACAAACCTAAAACAACTATTTAGGGGAGGATGAAGCTCACATTTTAATAAAGTTTTTATATTTTTATTGTAATTGTAAGATCTGAGGTGTTAATAATAAATTTATAAGAGAAAATAGGATTATGAATAGCAAAGAGAGGTGGGTACTCATGGATAGACACAATTTCTAATGAGGGGTTTATACATGGATGAGGTGCATAAATCTATTAAAGGTGCATAAATCAGATCACCCTGTGATTTCCAGAACACAAGGCATCCCTTGAAGGTGCCTTGCTCTGACATGAAGAATATTTTGAGCTAAAATCTATGGAATCCTCTGAGGCTGGGGATAAGCTTCTGTCCTTATCTATGTCCTTCACCTTTTGCTAGTCAAAGAAGAGATCAAGTCCTTAGCTTCTGACTCTTTTCCTAGTTGAAGAAGCAATTGTCTCCTTTTTATGACCTATAAGAATGCAGTTGGGGGGGGGGTTCCTCCAGTTGTAGGTTCATTAGTGAATGTTTCTTCTCTGTCTGAGAAGTTCATCTTTATTCTCAGAGTAACAAACTTGTTTGTCATGTGAAATCTCTCCCTTTTCTCTCCTTGATGCCCTAGGTCGCTTAACACAACGTATGTATCCCTGGTCTGCCCCATTATTCTTTAGATTTTTACAAAAATAAAAGCTCTCCAAATAAATATCATACATATATTATTAAATTTTGGGTTTTTCTCATACTAATCTGTCTGATGTTCATTTGTCCAATCTTAGAAGAACCAAGATGAGGTGGGGGAAATTTCTTCCTATGCCCCAATACTAGAACAGAATGAAAGCATGAAACTATCTCATCTAGATGAAAAATAACTAGGACAGATGCAGGTTAATGGCACATGTATATCTCATACATACTCATGTTCTAAACAGCAGGTTGAAAATATAATTGATTTTAGGGCGCCAAGTAGATATAGAAAAATAATTGTATAAATACAAGTTATACTCATTTACTTGTTTATTCCATAAATACCTATTGAGCACCTATTATGCAATATACACAGTGCCAGGGACTGAGTATTCAAAAGATGCATGATTTAACAAATAGTATTTTTTTTAGGAAAGAGTTTTAAAGATTATTGTAATGTAATATCATGCTATAATAAAGGTGTGTGAGTGTGTGTGTGTGTGTATGTATATATATATATATATATATATATATATAATATGGATACAATGGTGAAATCTTTGGTCTTACAGACTCATGATGATTGATGGAAGTCTACTGGTGGGGTGTTTAACCCCAAAGCTCATTTTCTTGAGTATCTTTGGGTGGGTATGTTTCCAGAGAAAATAATAAGCAGGAGGGGTTGAAAAACATGTGAAAACAAAGGACCTTCAAGGAAAGTAAATAGCACTCACAGGAGAATGGAATTAGAAAGCAGTGTAAAGTGATTAGGGCACACTTAGGGGTTCAGTATAAATGGAGTGTGGGTATATGATGAATGATTAACAGGAGATAAAGATGGGGGGGTGGGCGAGAGGAAGGCTGTGGAAAGATTTTGAGTGTCATTCAAAGGGATTTTGATTGAATCTATTGGCAATAAAAGACACTTAAAGAATTTTAAACTGGAAAGTATTACAATTTAATCTTTATTTTTAAAAGGTCATATGTTGGTAAATTAGAAATGGCATTACTAGGAAATAGAAATATTACCAGAATGAAGTGTATAAGATGTTTGTCTTTATCCAGCCATGGAACATGGTATAAGACTTCATCAGCAGAAAGAGGTTCGATAGTAGACTGAAAATTAAGTATATCTCTCTTTTTGATCATTATCAACTATCAATAAAACACAAGATTTAAGAAAAGAGATGAATGAAACTGGTGCTCACCAGATATTTATCACTTTGTATTATTTCTTTTTCTTGCTCTTCTAGAATTTTTATTATCTTACGATAAACTTTATGGAAATCTTATGGAAACCTATTATCCTCTGGAAACCTTTTTCTGTGCTATCATTATTCTGAAGTTATGGGCGAGATTTTAAAAGTTAACCATTTAACTGAATATAGCAGACAAGCAACAAATCTTAAGTGTCCACTCAAAGAACATTCACAATGTGAAAATACCTGTGTAACCCACATCCAGATTAAGATATGAAACATCTACTATACCCTGGAAACCTCCCTTATGGTCTCTTCTAGATATGATTCCTATCTTTAGTTGGGAAAGAATTTTGTTGTTTTAGACACAGCAGTGAATTATCCTATTAATCTTATGCCTTTAAGTTAATTTCCTAGGACTTTAAATTCAAGTCAACAAATAAAGGGAACATTTCTAAATGTTTTGCCAACTAATACAATTCATATTTTTAATAGACATTTTTATCTAATTATCAATGGGACTTTCCTTATTAGCCTTGTAAGATCTTTTCTGAGCATTCTGAATTAGATTTAAATTTCATCAAATGTTTTTCCTTCTTTGATCTCTTAAGTGTCTTGTATAGCTATTTTTGGAGGTAAAACTTTTTCACTTATAGTACATTAAGTTTTTAATATACTTCCAGTTTCAATTAGCTATTATGTTAACAAGATTTGTGTATATAATTACAAGCATAGTATATATTTATGTTTTTTTCTTTTTCTGTTCTCAAATTTGAGAATAAATTTTATACTTAGATTGATTTGTGTTCCTCTATATCTTATTACAAGCCATGATATCATTTAAATAATTCAGAGATATAAAATTGTACTTAATATTTACCCTATGTTGAATGTTTCTTTATAAACATAGTATTTATGGGAAAATTTTATCAGTGTCATAGATAATTCCCAGAAATATATTGATAACTACTAGCCCAGGATGAGTAATAGATTCAGGATAAGTAATAGTCATAGTACTCTGTTGTGGGGGCAGATCATAACAGGAGATGGTTCCTCACTATGGTAAGAACAAAAAGAGAAGTTGGCCACTGCAGCTGTGGTAAGGAAGCTCTTTCTGGCACGTACTTTCCTTTATTTGTATTTTATTTGTTTAATATATACATTCCTCTTTATTGAATACAAGAAATACGTAACACATACAGAAAGAAAATCACTCATCTAAAGGGCCCTGTCCCAAAAAATAATACAGGAGTCACCTACACTGAATGAAATAAGGCTCTGGTTTTAAAAGAGGATTTTTCTAGCAACACTTGGAACATGAGCAAGGCTATTGCAAAAATAAAAATTCCTGAACTGAAGGGGTATATCTGTGGGGTAGATATACTTAGATCCACACTTAAGAATATTTAAGTCAGCTCCCACATCCAAAATTCATCAGTACTTTATGAAATGTGTAACTTTTTATTTTGGGTTAAAAAATTTTACCTACCCATCTTTCTTCTTAGAAAATAGCGATGAGAATTCTCTAAAATATACTATATCCCTTCAAGTTATCAAAAATGCACCTCCTTATAAACAAATGCAATACAATAACCAGTGCTTTGCACACAGAGGAGGAGCAATTTAAGCTCCTTCCTTCAAATTGGTCGTGAAACACTTTTCTTTAGGCAATTATTTTAAGTTAGATATCCATATCTCATGTGAGGCCATACTGGAAAGAGCCAAAAGCAGGTTTGAAGGTCATGAATGACTATTTGCCAAGTAAAAATTTGCTTCGAAAAACAGTTTGCCTTACCTTATCGATTTCAGCCCCTTCGACTTTATGAAGAATTCCTTTTAGCCTGAAAACCTTAACAATTTGTCTAGCTAAATTGAGCATGAAATGAATCTGCTCCTTTGTTTTCATAGTGATAGCAATTTCTGGGTGATCATACTCTAAGTAGCCTGAAAAATAACAAAGTATTTTCATATGAAATAAGAACATTGTTTAAATATTTCATGCATGCAACAAGCTAATACTGCTGCTCTAATTTATGGAGCAACCCTCAACGCAGGGAAATGCATGTATCCTACTATGGCCTCTGCAATCCATTGTAATTCACCAGTGTGTGTTTTCTTGTCAGCAGCGCATACCTGTGCCTAAGCCCAGGAAAGATAGACAGCCCCAGTTCAAGGTAAAAATCGTATGGATTCACCTGCACTGGACCCAGGACCTAGAGATGCTTCTGAGTTGTAGGTCTGGAATTCTGGACCCTCTTTTCTATGCTGTTTAAATCAGGATTTTTGACTATAGACTATGTGCTTTCATCTGGCTTCATATTAAGCCTCTCTCTCAGGCTGGGTCATTGTCCACTCACCCAGTGTGTGCTTCTAGATGACTCATCATCTATGAACTTTTGCCTGTCTGGCCTGGATTCCTGGATGCCCATGAAAATATGATCCACTTAGTCTACATTTAGATTTTCCCTTGGTCACAACCTCTTGTCTGGCCATAGAAGATCTCTCAACCCAGGCCTCATTCTCAGGCTTGTTGTACCCTTTGCTGCCCACTGTCTGCTAGCAAACACCTTTCTTCCTCTGATACATGCACACTGTACTATAGGGGTATGTCTGTCCCACTCCCAGGATCTTTCCTGAGTTAGGAGCATGACCTGAGACTTGGTTGTTGCCAGGTATTGGTAGTGAGCCTCCCTGCAGTCATCACAAAGATTTGAGACTGTTCTCATGTCAACTCATTATGAAACCTCAGATGGTAGCTCTATGGCAAATGGAGGGAAGAAATAACTTCCTTCCTTGTGTTTCTCAGGGAGGTATTTGCACTCGTGGGTTGGCAGAAAATAATTATGTGGTAACCATGAATTGCTAGGGTGTATCTTTGAAACAGACATTAAAAGGCCTTCATTTGGTATAAAGCAGAGAGAACAAGTGTGGAGAGGTAATATCACAACCCACCGCTCCAGCCAAAGACACAATAATGTTGATTATTGAAGGTAGTCACTTTATTACTAGACATAAGTAGGTTTCCTCGAAGATCAGTTTAGTTATATTAACTATTACTTCTCTAAGGTAGTGATTATAAGAGATGCTTGGACTGAACCTTTAAAGTAAGAGGCACCTACCTAGTTCTTTCATAGCATGTCCTGTATTCTTTTTTACTCTCCCTAATAACATCTATGGAACAAAAGAAGTGTTATTCCTGATGGAAAACAAATTGATTAAAACATCTTTACATTAGCAATTGATGGATTTTTAACCTAAATTAATAACTTTAAAGAAAAATATGATGGAGAAGAGAGATTAGAGATTAGATTTCAGAGATTGGAATTAAATTTTGTGCAATGAAATCTCTTTTGCTCCAGCAGAATGGAGGAGAGGAGAAGAAGTCGCACTACCTAGGCCAATTTGAGAAGCCTGCAAAGCGAGCCATGTGTTTTCCCTTAAAGTAACTCTCGTTAGGATTCTATGGAACCTAAAAACGAAGGCACGGCAAGTGTTTTTCCATTCAAATTTATGGAGGTCTTCAAATTTGGGACATAAGTTCAGTTTTCAACCTTCAGTGAGGTAGGAGGTTTGGATAAGCTGTGTGAGAAGAGAAATGAGATCTAAAACTGAACAGCATCTTGGTGATTCAAATCCTTTTGTATTTTCTACTGTGTACCCTCAAATTTCAGTGTAAGTATGAGTCATTAGAAAAGGTAACAAAATTCTGGATAATAACTTTAAAGTTACAGGTGGTAAAGAGAAGAAAGATACTGTTTTTTTGTGTTTATATGAAATGCTCAATTTTCTCAGCTACTAAACTTTGAACATATAATATAGGGCATCCAGATGTTCTAAATTGCCTTGAAAGGTAATCATTTCATTCCACATATCTGATCAACTTGTGTTACTCTTCCTCAATTAAAAAAAAAAAAGATATCTAGAACATGGGACCTACCTTTGTGTCTGGGTCTAAAAATGTAATCTCTCTTCATTATTCTCATTTATGTAATGAGGCAGACAGGGTTTCTCTTTAGAAGGGCTACTGTTACTTCCTTCCATCTGCTAGAGCCCTGTCTTTTATTTCTTTTGCTATTTACCATGGCAAAATCCGTGATTTTCAGAAAGAAACAGAAGGAGCCTTTGGGAATTGGGAGGAAGCTCTGTTAGCTCAACACTGCCATCATTCTCACCCTCCTCCCGTACTTCCTCTTTCATGCTTGTGTAACATGACAGTGCCTACAACTTGCATTGGGAAGGAATTAACCAGACATGCAGGTTTCGTGATCACAGGGCTGAAAGGTGCTTTCCAAGTGCCTCTAACCTGTTAATGTGGTGCAGATATTTTCAGTAAGGAGATATTTTAGAAACCTAAATGTAGACGGGTTTAAGTTTTTGCAGAAGTTACTTAACAAACAGAGAGTCAAAGATCCCACACTTAAATACACAGAAGGGACACCATGGGTCCTCACCCATGGTGAGGGGTGGGAGTGTAAACCTTTCCTTAGTATTTAAAATTTTCCTCACCTGTTTAACCTGTTTAGAGCTTTCAATCTTATCAATTATTGTCATTATGTCTGATTCACCTTGGACATATCCTTTTAGTATAGCATACTTAAGGGACAACTGATGACTCATCTTTTTATCTATTAATTTCAGGAACTTTGGTGTTACAAGCTGAAAAAAAAAACAACCAGGATTACTGTTTAATATATATATAGTACAAATATTAGTTGTTTACATGCTAATTAGTTTAGCTGAAATGTATAATAAAAAGAAATGACATGCTCTCAGTAGTAATTGTGGTAACCTGTCAAGGCTTTTAGTTATTTTATCCATGGTATACTTATAAATTCATGGTTAGAGTGAATTCCTTGTAGCTTATAATGTCAGGCACTTATGTAAAATGATGACTTTATTCTTTACTTAGCTTCCTTTGGAGAATGGATGCAGTTTTCAACTGGTTTAAATTAGTAGTAAATGATGGGTTTATTCTTTTGGATTTAGGCCATAAAGTAACTATCTATAAGATATTGCCCTTTTTACTCATTAAATCTCTACTAAACTTCACATTAGATGTTCCTTTGAGTTAGAATTCTTCATCCTCTATGCTCCTTGTTTGGCTCTACAGTTAACTTCTCATTATTTCTTTTCTGAGAGTGTAAGTCTCCTGGTTTTCTGTTACCATTGTGTACTTTCCAAGCTTCAGCAGACTTGGCTGTTCCCCACGCTCCCTACCTCTGCTCCGCGAGCTCCATACTCTGTCTTCTAACCACCTGCCCTGAATCCTCAAAGAACTTATATTCATTCCACAATATTCATTTCAAGTGTCACCTTAAAAAAAAAGGAAGTCTTTTCTATTCCACTAGCTGTCTTTGCACACTACTGCTTTGCACCTACTCTCCTGTATGACCTTGGGATATCCAGATTACTTGTCTTTGCCCTTCTTCGATAAGCTCTCTGGGGGCAGAGACTAAATCTAGTAAGTCTTCATATTCTAAGGTCCGACCATTTGGCGTAAGGGTTCAGATTTTCCTCTGAACAAGCAAATTTCTCTTAGTCGGTTCGCCAGTTTCTTCATGTAAAATATTTGATAGATTCCGTATGTCCTTGTACCAGAAAGAATTAACTGGTCCCTGGAATACACTGAAATTGCCTTCCTCAGGTGAAATTGTATACTAGCATTACTGGCAGCCTTATATAATACTGAAAAAGAATATGCTATTAATCATATACTTTTAGACCTGGTTGCTTTATACCTCTCAGTAGCATAAGAATTTTTTAAGCACATGTGAGAAAGATCTAAAAGTAAATATTCTAATCTGTTGGCCTTATCACTTGATGAACTATGTCTTGTTTGGCTTTATATCTCCTAGAGTGCTTATGGGTATATATTTTGTTTGTGTGTGAACAGAGAACGAGGTAGAAGGGGGGTCAGTGTGTGTGTGTGTGTATTTCATATGCCTTGGGATGGAGTGAGTTTCATGTCATTTAAGTAATCATATAGAATATAAATAACTACATATATCACTTGTTATAGAAAGATGTATTAGACAACTGGGGTCATTTTGATTCTTTGATTCTATAACAATATGAAATTATATAATACCTAATGTGTATTTTTTGGTCTGTGTGAATGTATTATGCTTGTTTTGTCATTATGAATGGTTTACATGGTTGTTTTGTTGGTTTTTATATTTTATCACAAGTACCTGTAAGAATGAAGATTGCTTCGGAGCTAATTTTGCGCTCATAGTAATGTGGAATTTTTCATGTGGTCTCAATTCAAAGGAAAAGTGGCAATAAATTCTTTTATGTGCTAAGTGAATTCTAATACAACTTGGATATTTGTAGTATAAAACTTATTTTTAAGAGCCTCCCCAGCGGCGCAGCGGTTGAGCGCTGGGTTGCGAAGCTGCCCGCAGCCTCTGCAGAGCCGGTTCGATCCCCGGCTGCTCCCTGGCCACCGGAGGTACACTGCTCCCCTCAGTAGTGTACTTCGGTCCTTCTGCCTACTCTGCTCCCTGCTCTGGCTCAGTGAATTCTGTCACCCTCCCACGCTTCTGACTGTACCCAGTGCTTGCATAAATAAATAAAATAAATAAATAAAAATAAATCTTTAAAACAAAACAAAAACCAAACTTATTTTTAAAAGGTAACTAAAGTTTAAAATATAAATATCAGGCTAATGGAAAGTGGAAACCACAAAACTAGTAAACTGATTTTCATTCATATTTCATAAGACAATCAGAAGAAATTTGAAATTGCATAATGTAATAGTTCTTTACCTTCAAAATGCGCAATACACGAAATATTTGAACAATTTTCATAAAGAGTGCCGCTTGATAATAGTCAAAAGCATAATGAAAGAAAGTTGTCTCTGAAAGTATTACATCTATAATGCCAATTAATGTAATTACTAATTCAAATAGGTTCCAAGCATGTAAAAAATATTCCTTCCTCATTGCTGCAATCTGTTCATTAAGAAAGAAATATAGAAACCAAACAAAAGATCAGGAAAAAGACAAAACTTGCAAGCTGACCATTAATCTGAGACATATAACTGGAGGCAAGACCTATTGAATCCCAGCTCAGAGCTCTTTCTCTTAAATGGTTTTTGGGAATCTTCACTCTTACCTTAACTCTATTACAATTCCTAACCCTAATTTCTACATCTCCTCTAAATTCTATGAAATCTCCTACAGTCTTTCCAACGCAATCAGAATTTATCATATACATTGTGATTAGATATGACTTCCCCACCCCACCAAATATCATGGATTTTTAACTTCCCAGTAAAGAGTTGCGGTTCATTATTTTTGTCCCATCCTATAGCAGATCTAATTCTTCTATTTAAATCTGGTTAAAAAATACTTTATATTATAGCTAGTTGATGCATGACATAATAATTATCAGTTTGTGGGAGTTCATTTCCATCATTTAGCAACTACCTGTATACTGAATGTAAAAGATCAAATTATTCATTTAAGTATAAATGAATATCAATCTACCTATTCATCTTTATTTAGTATAAAAATAATAAAATGAACATCCATGTATTTATCACCTGGCTAAGTTTAAAAACATTTACAATACCTTTGAAATTCACTCTGGGTTGTCTTGACACACACCATATTAAAATTTATGTAATAAATCCTTAAAGTATGGATTTTAAAAAAAAAACATTGAAAATTAAAGTTCTTTTGTTTAATGAGTGATGGAGAATTTCATACTCTCTCTTAGAAAACTGTAACTAGTGTTAAAATGAAGGTAGGAAATGCCCGTTAGATACTTAACATGAAAACACTCAAGACACACAGACAGACAGACACACACACACACACACACACACACTTTAGATTACCTTAATTAGGATCTCCAAAATATAATATGAAAGAAAAATGTAGTTAGAATATTTCAATTCATATTCATAAATTTTATTTAACATGGATAGCCACATAATTGTAATAGGAAATAGATTCATTAATATCACAAGGTATCCGGCATACTCAAATTCATCAGTAAATACTATTTTATGGCTTATACGAAGAAAGTAGTATCTGTAAAAAAAAAGGTTTTATTTGATGAAAGAACTACGCTGAATTATTTTCATTATATAGTTCTGTTCTAATTATCTAATTAGAACTGTTCTGTTCTAATTATCAATAATTACAGAATCCAATTTACTTCTGGTAGTCATCACTACCCCTGGTACATTATGGCATCCTACCTCAGATGTCCTTTCAATTTCCTCATAGGCTAAACGTTTTGAGGACAGTTTTCTTCTTTTTCACCAACCTTGTATATATTCTTACTTTTAATACAAGTGCTTTGAACCATAAGACAAGGGCAATTTGAACTGGAAATACTAAAAAATAAAACAAAAGGATTCCTCCCACTTTCCAATTATTTTACTTTTCAGCGAAAACTACTAATAATAGTTTGAATATTGCTCCAATAATTTTGCTTATATAATCCTTATCTATAAATATAAAAGGAGTTATATCAGACATGTTCTGTAAACTTTTTTTCTCCCCTTTTAATATTGTGTCATGAGCATCTTTCCTGGAATAAATTCTGGAATGAATCCCACTATGTGTGGTGGTATTATCTAAAATAATAAACATGCCTTGAAGAGTAGTTTCAATTCTATACCAACTATGCTAGACAGTACAATTGTGTATGAAAGGATAATTTTAATTTTTTAAAATATTCAACTAGCATAATGTATCATCGTTAAAACCTAAATAAAATAATTAATCAACTACCAATTGAAAACGGGGTAAGTACTGGATCACTCCCCATTCTCCAGGATTTCTAGGTAATGCAGGTTCTGATCTTTTTTAACATTGGGGTCTTACTTAATAAAAGATGAAATTATGAATATAGAAAAATATGATCCTGTTATCACATTTCCAGGACCATCCAGGACCTCAGGCAGTGCCTGTGTGAGGGAGTAATGAGGGAGTGTTAGCCCTGTTACAAATATCACTGCAATACCACCCCTGTCCATCCCAGTCATTTCTCAAGATTGCTTTTCTTTTTTTCCCAACTTATTCCTTTCCATTTTTCTTTTGTTTTTTTAAGATTTATTTATTTATTTATACAAGAACTTGGGTACAGGCCAGATGCATGGGAGGGTGAGAAGATTCACCAGAGACAGAGTGGGGAACAGAACAGGCAGACTGACGAAATACACTGCTGAGGGGAGCAGCAGGCAAGACAGGAGAGGTCTGCCACACCATGTGGGACCCTCGCCAGCCGGCGGGAGATCCAACCGGCACTGCAGAGGCTGCAGACAGCTTCACAGCGCTGAGCTCAACCACCCGCGCCACCAGGGGAGGCCCTCCATTTTTCTTTCCTTTTTTATTTCATATTATTGTGGTATGACAGACATATGAAAGTGTAGCTCAAACTGATTTCAAACAAATCATTCCAGTTCCAACTAGTTCAAACCAAACTAAACTATCTCAAACCAGATCAAACCATTTCTAACTGGCTCAAACCTACTCAAGCTGGTTCCAACCAGCTCAAAGCCGATCAAACCAGTTTCAATCAGTTCAAATTGGTTCCAGCAGTTCAAACTGACTCAAATCAGTTTCATCCAGTTCTAATGTTTCAAACCAGCTCAAACCAGATCAAACTGCATCTTAGAACGTACAATCTACCAACCTTGAATCATGAAAAAATGGAAAATCTCAATAGGCCAATTACTAATGAAGAAATTGAGGTAGCAATCAAAACCTCTAATAGAAGTCCAGGACCAGATGACTTTACTGGTGACTCCTACCATCTATTTAAAAACGAATTAATAACTCTTTCTCAAACACTTCCTAAAAAAAAAAGAGAATATGCCCATATCGATTTTATAAGACCAGCAAATGCCTTTTAACATCTATTGAGATAATCATATGATTTTTATCCTTCATTTTGTGAATAATGAATCACTATTATATTCCTGACCCACATGACCATGATGTACCATCCTTTTAACATATTAAATTTGGTTTGCTAACATTTTGTTGTGGTTTCTTATTGTAGGTCCTTGAAGTATTTAAAGTAGCTGAATTCCATAAGTTGGATGTTATGTTTCCCTTTTCTTTTGGTGGAGAAGTTTTTTTTATTTCCATTTTTATTTTTTCTTTAACTTATTAATTGTTCAGTGGCATGTTGCTTAACATCTATATACTTGTGAATTTTAGTTTTGTTCTATAATTTTTTTTAGCTTAATACTATGTGGTTAGAAAACATGTTTGAGGGGCAGACCGGGCGTGCAGGGGAGCGCGTTCCAGCATCGCCATTTTGCAGCAGGGACCTTTCTTTGCTGGAGACTGTGAGCCCAGAGGGGAGCAGCACCCACCGCTGGGGCAGACCGGGTGTGCAGGGGGGTGCGTTCCCGCATCGCCATTTTGCAGCAGGGACCTTTCTTTGCTGGAGACTGTGTAAACCTAGCAGAAGGCTCACCGAGGAGACAGAGGTAAGCTGGGAGGCTTGCCCATGTTGGGCGCCTTCTAGACTGCAGTTCCAGCCCAGAGGGGAGCAGCACCCACCGCTGGGGCAGACTGGCGTGCAGGGGAGCACGTCCCCTGCACCGGCATTTTGCAGCAGGGACCTTTCTTGCTGGAGACTGTGTGAACCCAGCAGAAGGCTCACCGAGGAGACAGAGCAGGGACCTTTCTTTGCTGGAGACCTGTGAACCCAGCAGAAGTTCCCCAGAGGAGCCAGTGGTGAGCTGGGAAGGTCACCCAAGATGCCGGCCAGTACCAGCAACACAGTGTCACAAAGAATACGGCAAATTAGAAAACAGGCAGTAGGGAGTAGAAAAACCACATGCAACCCAGCAACTCCTCAGCAAAAAAGCACACCACAAAAAGAAAACCATCTACCAGATTGCAACGACAGTAACTTGGAAGAACTTCTGAGCCTTCCAGATAGAGAATTTAAAATTGCTGTGATTAAAAACTGACAGAAGTCATAAAGGAAAACAATGATAAGGGGAAAATAATTAATGACCAGAAGAATGAAATTGAGTCCCTAAAGAGGGAAGTAAAAGAAATGCAGGAGATCAAAGAATTAATGGAGACGCTAAAGAACTCTGGGAAAAGCAATGAAAGCAGAATAGATGAAATGGAAGAACGAATAAGTACTCTTGAAGACACAGAAATAAAAAGAACTAAAACAGAAAATGAAGGAGAAGTACAAAGGAAAAAGACCGAAGAAAGACTTTGGGAACTATCTGACTCCATGAGGAAAGGAAATATAAGAATTATAGGAATCCCAGAAGGAGAGGAGAGAGATGTAGGAACAGAGAAAATATTCATGGATATAATTGAAGAGAACTTCCCAAATGCGAAGAAGGAGCTGAAAATTGATATACAAGAAGCAAGAAGAACACCAAACTTCCATGACGAAAGGAAAAATACAGCAAGACACATAATAGTAAAGCTCCCAAGAATCCAAGACAAGGAAAAATAATGAAACTAACAAGAGGGAAGAAACATATAACATTCAAAGGGAAACCAATCAGACTGACATCAGACTTCTCTGAAGAAACACTACGGGCAAGGAGAGAGTAGAGGGACATAGGCAACAGACTCCAAGAAAACAGATGCCAACCAAGAATACTCTATCCCACATAGCTCTCCTTCCTCTTTGAAGAAAGAATAAGGACCTTCCCAGACAAACAGAAACTCTGGAATTTTATTACAACTAAACCCCCACTCCAAAAAATACTACAAGGAGTCCTAAAGCCAGAACCTCAGAGGGACGAATAACAACAAAAGAAGGCCAAAGAAAGTTATTAAAAGAATAAATAAATAAAATCAAAGGAAAGACAAACACAATGGCAAATACAGATGCTAACATATCAATACTAACTCTAAATGTAAATGGACTAAACTCTTCAATAAAAAGACACAGAGTTGCAGGCTGGATTAAGAAACAAAACCCAACCTTTTGCTGTCTCCAGGAAACACATTTAGCTGCAAAAGATAAAAATAGACTCAAAGTTAAAGGATGGAAAACAATTCTACAAGCAAATGGACCAAAAAAGAAGGCAGGAACAGCTATTCTCATATCAGATAAAACAGATTTCAAACTTAAAAAGATAAAAAGAGACCCCAGTGGTCATTACATTATGATCAAGGGGACAATACTTCAAGAAAAAATAATACTCATTAACATATATTCACCTAACGAAGGAGCACCAAAATATATCAGACAACTATTGGCATCTCTGAAAACAGACATCAGAGAAAACACATACGTAGTGGGAGACTTCAACACACCACTATCAACAATGGATAGATCAACAAGACAAAAAATTAGTAAAGACACTAAAGCTCTAAATAAGGATCTAGAGTGCTTGGGCTTAACAGACATATATAGAACACTAACCCCAAAAAAATCTGAGTATACATTTTTCTCAAGCGTACACGGATCATTCTCTAGGGTCGATCATATACTGGGGCACAAGACAAACATCAACAGATACACCAAGATTGAAATCATACCAACCATCTTTTCTGACCATGAAGGCATCAAACTAGAAATAAACCATAAAAAGAAGGCAAGGTACTCTCCTACCTCATGGAGATTGAAACCCACACTACTGGAAGTCCACTGGACTAACGAGGAGATAAAAGAAGAAATTAAAAAATTCTTTGAATTGAATGACAAGGAGGACACCAATTTCCTAAATGTATGGGATGCAGCCAAAGCAGTAATAAGAGGAAAATATATAGCAATAGATGCTCACATCAAGAAACAAGAAAGAACTCAAAGAAACAACCTAATCTTGAAGCTCAAAGATCTAGAAAAAGAACAACAAAAAAACCCCAAAACCAGCAGAAGAAAAGAAATAATAAAAACCAAAGCAGAAATAAACGAAATCGAAACTAAAAAAACAATCCAAAAGATCAATGAAACCAAGAGCTGGTTCTTTGAAAAAATAAATAAAATAGATAAACCCCTAGCCAGGCTCACAAGGGCAAAAAGGGAGAAAGCACAAATAAATAGGATAATAAATGAAAGAGGAGAAATCACAACGGACACAGCAGAAATCAAAAGAATAATAACTACTATGAACAGTTATATGGAAACAAGTTCAACAATCTAGAGGAGATGGACAAATTCCTACAACTCTACAATCACCCAAAGCTAGATAAAGAAGAAATAGAGCACCTAAACAGACCAATTACAATTAGCGAAATTGAAATGGTAATCAAAAACCTCCCCAAAAACAAAAGCCCAGGACCTGATGGATTTACAAATGAATTCTACCAAACATTCAGAGACGAATTGGTGCCTATCCTTCACAAACTCTTCCAAAAAATTGAGAAGGAAGTAAAATACCTAACACGTTCTATGAAGCCAACATTACACTAATACCAAAACCGAACAAGGACAACACAAAAAAAGAAAACTATAGGCCAATCTCCCTAATGAACACTGATGCAAAAATCCTCAATAAAATTTTAGCTATCAGAATCCAACAGTGTATCCATAAAGTAATTCACCACGACCAAGTAGGATTCATTCCAGGTACACAAGGATGGTTCAACATCCGAAAATCAATCAACGTTATCCAACACATCAACAAAAAGAAATATAAAAACCATATGATAATATCAATAGATGCCGAGAAAGCTTTCGACAAAGTGCAAAACCCATTCATGATAAAAACCCTTGAAATTCTTGGGATACAAGGAACATACCTCAACATCATAAAGACCATATATGACAAGCCAACAGCCAGTATCATTCTCAATGGTGAAAAGCTGAAAGCATTTCCATTAAGATCTGGAACAGGACAATGATGTCCACTCTCACCACTGCTTTTCAATATAATACTGGAAGTCCTAGCCAGAGCAATAAGACAAGAGAAAGACATACAAGGAATCCAAATAGGAAAAGAAGAAGTCAAACTATCACTATTTGCAGATGATATGATAATATACATAGAGAACCCCAAAAACTCCATAGAAAAACTAATTGAACTCATCAATCAGTTCAGCAAAGTGGCAGGATACAAAATCAACATGCAAAAGTCAGAAGCCTTCCTATACACTAACAATAAATCTGAAGAAGAAGAAATCAAAAAAACCATCCCCTTTATTATCGAAACAAAAAAAATCAAATACTTGGGAATAAATCTAACAAAAGAGGTAAAGGACCTTTACAAAGAAAACTATAAAACACTGTTAAAAGAAATAGAAGAAGATACAAAGAAATGGAAAGACATCCCCTGCTCATGGATTGGAAGAATAAACATTATTAAAATGGCCATCCTACCAAAAGCAATATACCGATTCAACGCTATTCCAATAAAAATTTCAATGTTATTCTTCAAAGAAATAGAACAATTATTGATGAAATTCACATGGAATCACCAAAAACCCCGAATAGCCAAAGCTCTCCTGAAAAAAAAAAAGAAGGGAATGGAGGCATCACACTCCCAGACTTCAAACTATACTACAAAGCCATAATCATAAAAACTGCATGGTATTGGAACAAGAACAGACACACAGACCAATGGAATGGAATAGAAAATCCAGAAATAAACCCACAGATTTATGGTCAACTAATATTTGACAAAGGAGCAAAGAATATGCATTGGAGCAAAGAAAATCTGTTCAATAAATGGTGCTGGGAAAACTGGGCCGCTACATGCAAAAGAATGAAGCTTGACTACTACCTCACACCATACACAAAAACCAACTCAAAATGGATTAAAGAACTAGACATAAAACCTGAAACCATAAAATACATAGAAGGAAATATAGGCGAAACACTACGTGATTTGCACATCAAAGACATCTTTACAGACACATCACCCAAAGCAGTGATAGTGAAGGCAAAGATAAACAGCTGGGACTACATCAAATTAAAGAGCTTCTGCACAGCAAAAGAGACACTAACAAAAACAAAGAGAAACCCCACCAACTGGGAGAACATTTTTGCACACAACACTAATGATAAAGGATTGATCACAAAAATCTGCAAAGAGCTGATGAGACTCAACAACAACAAAGAAAATGATCCAGTCAAAAAATGGGCAGAAGAGCTTAAAAGAAACTTCTCTGAAGAGGAAATGCAAATGGCCAACAGGCATATGAAAAAATGTTCAACATCACTTGTAATCAGGGAAATACAAATCAAACCTACCATGAGATACCATCTTACACCAGTGAGAATGGCACATATTAAAAAAACTAGCAACAACAAATGTTGGCGAGGGTGTGGAGAAAAAGGAACTCTTCTGCACTGTTGGTGGGAGTGCAAACTGGTCCAGCCACTAGGGAGAGCTGTGTGGAGATTTCTGTACCTACTAAACATAGAGCTTCCATATGATCCAGCAATTCCACTCCTAGGTATTTACCCAAAGGACACAGAAACATCAATTCCAAAGAACACCTGCACCCCTATGTTTATAGCAGCACTATTTACAATAGCTAAGCTTTGGAAACAGCCCAAATGCCCAAAAATAGATGACTGGATCAAGAAGATGTGGTACATATATACCATGGAATATTACTCAGCATTCAAAAAAGATAAACACATGCAATTTGCAGCATCATGGATGGCGCTGGAAGGGATCATGCTCGGCGAAATAAGCCAGAAAGAAAAAGAAAAATACCGGATGGTCTCACTCATAGCAGGAATCTAGAAAACTTAAATAAGGGACGAGGAAAATGAATAACTATAAGAAAGTGAAAATCAAAATCAACAAAAATTTATGAACCAGAGACACTTTTGGGGGGGTGGGTGGAGGGAGGGGAGGGATTGGGGTCAAAATGGGGGGGGTTGAAATTGTATGGGGAATATAAATATAAAATTTATTAAAAAAAAAAAGAAAACATGTTTGATATGAATTCAAAATTCTTAAGTTAATTAAAACTTGTTTTGAGGTCTAATATATGATCAAGTCTAGAGAATGTTCCATATGCACTTGAGAAGAATGTATATTCAGTGGTCTTAGATAGAATGTTCTGTAAATGTATTAAATCCACTCTAATATCGTTTAAATCCAATGCTTCATTACTGATTTTCTGCCTGAATGATCTATCCATTACTGAAACTAGGATACTGAGATCTCCTACTAGCATTGTGGTATTGTCTATTCTCTCCCTTTAGGTCACTTAATGTTTATATATTTAGGTTCTCCTATGTTGGATGCATAAATAATTACAAAGGTTATGTGTTCTTTTTGGAATGATCCCTTTATCATTATATAATGGTATCCCAGCTTTCTTTCAGTTTCCATTTGCAATGAATATTTTTTTCTATTCCTTCACTTTCAGTCTGTACTGTCTTAATATTGAGGTGAGTCTCGTCTATGATTATATAGTTAGGTTATGTATTATCCATTCAGCCACTTTATGTGCTATGATTAGAGAATTTAGTCTACTCACATTTAGTTTAATTATTAATAGTTATGAATTTGTTATTACCATTTGTTGTTTTCTGATTATTTTGCAATACCTTTCCCATTCTCTTACTCTCTTTTTCATTTGATAATTGTATATATGGTATAACTATAAAATTGACTATTATTTAGTCATAAAAAGGAATAGACTGTTGGTACATGCTAAAAAGAAGACAAACTTTATATGCTACTGTTATATGCTACAATGTAGATGAAAACAATATACTGACTGAAAGAAGTCAGAAAGAAAAGGTTACATATTATATGGTTTCATTTATATCAAATATTCAGAATAGTAAAATCATATACAGAAAGCAGATTCATGCAACTCAGGAATCGGGGAGAAGGGAGAATGGAGAATAACTGCTTAATGGTACTATGCTTACCTTTGGGGCAACGAAACTGAAATTTGATAGAGGTTATGATTGTCCAATATTGTGACAGAATAAAATAACATTAAATAGTACACTTAAAAATCATTGATATTTATTCATGATATGTGAAATTTTTTTCAATAATAAAACAAGTTATATTGTCTCTGTTTAATTTTAAGTAACTTTTTGTATATATATAAGTAATTTAATTTTATAATAGCTCAAAATACTTTACAAAGTATTTATGATATAAATTTTAGAATACATACATAGGAAATTACAAATGAACATAATATTTCTAGTAAGGTTTGTTCAAAAGCACTTACCTTGATGGGACCCCTTTTTCTTTTTTAGTATTATATACCCAATTGAGTATTAATTTTCTAGTAAAGTTAAGAAATTTGTTGCCCTCAGAATAACTCTTTATTGTGTCAGGACACAAACATCTAAAGAGCAAAAGAAGAGAACTTTAAAATCTTGGGGATACACTTAATGCAGCATTGTCAGAAAGCAGGAAGAATGTTTTGTTCAGTGATAGCTGGATTTAAGATACTTTCATAGGCATGATCCAAGTAATGAAATTGTGGCTACAAATAGATATTAAATTATAAAGTTACATTGTGGGGCTCAATCATTAGACAAAATATAAAGCAGGAGATATATGCTTTAAGACAGTAGAGAGTTCAAGATTCAAAGAGAAAACAAACCATGATTCAAATACATGAGATTCAAGACATCTGGGTTTTCACGTTGGATCCCACATTGTTTGGGGTGGCCATGGACAAACTGCCTTATAACCTGTTCTCTTTTTAAAATGAAGATACACATTTCCATGCCAGCCTGGGATGATTAAATGAGAAAATATTTATGAAGCATCTAGCCCATCTCACACATCCTCGCATTTATTTTATCTCCGGGGCAAGTGAGAATTTATAGGAAAGATACATGTGGTAGAGAAAGAGTTAAAATAATTGGAAAAGTCAGGGGTCACCAAACTCCAAAAGACATTTCGGTAACACTTGTATCAAGTGGTTCATAGGTTTCTGCTGGCTTTTCTATTGAGACAATTCAGCATTATGTGCTGTGATTTGCTCTTACATAGCTATTTCCTTTGGTTCCCAGGAACTTAACTGCTGCTGATCAAATATCTTCATGTCTTCATCAGAAGGAAGATAGGACTCGGTCCTTACATTTGGGGCTTTAACTTAAACTGGCTTAACGGAAGGGCACTGGTAACTTAAATTCAAAGGTGGAACTTTCTTTCCTATTGGTAATGTTTTCACTGAAATCTGGGCAATTATTCTGCCACAGGGATACTGACATAATTTGAAACAAAGAAGTCACTCAGTTCTCTGTAATTCAGTATAATGTGTAAATTATATTGAAAATCACAAATGTTTATATGATTTGATTGATTCCAAATTAAAAAAAATTTTGAACACCTATTATGCTTACTTAATTACTGGGAAAGTACACCTAGAGTTGCTGTGGAGATAAATATGAGCACTACTGACACAAAATGAGGGATTTAGTGTACTCTTTGGGATTTGGGAAACCTCCTGAAGGAATTAATATTTAAGTAAGAGCTGATCATTTCACAAGTTATCATAAATCCTAAAATTCCTGATGTCAGTGTGTGATATTTTATAGTGCAAATTGCTAAGTAATTCAGATCCTCAATTCATATTTATTTTAACACATCCATAGTTTAGCTTGACTTAGGAAAACAGTATGATCTCTTTACAGTAAGGTGGCTCAGTTTTTAAACTGATCTCTATAATTTGTTAGTTAAATTTGGGTAAATTATTTTTACCTTGGGCAAAAATGACCTTAGGTAAATTATTTTTCTCTTCATGCCTTGCTTTCCTTCATGCAAAAATGAAAATGATAATAGCACGTATTCAACAGAATCTTTATGACATTGCATTGGTGATATAAGGAAAATATTTAAATCTGTGCCTGGCACATCACTCAATAAATCTAAGTTCTCTATTCAAAGTATTCCCTAGTTGATGTAAATATATATATATATATATATATATATAAATAATAAATTAATAAATTAATTAAAAAACCAAAGTATTTCCTAGTCAATGACATAGGTCCTTAGTGATGGTCCTGGTGTTCCTGTCCCAACACCCCACGCTTTCCTTAGACTTGTTTTCTTGCTATAGTACACCTCAATACAAGAGGTTAAGAATAATCAGCAAACAGCAAATCAGCTCCAAGGCTGCCCAACGAAGAAGCAAGTACTAAATACAAGTTTTCCAGGGATTGAAATAGAAACAGACTTTTTGAAACTTTGAACTCCTACTGCAGTGAGAACATGCTCCAGAGTCTGGCTGCTTCTCCCCCCATGCCTGCCCTCACAGCTTTATCCTTCTTCATCCCTTTTGTGGTACCAAAAGCCAGTGCATATGGGTGAACACCAGACTGGCACGTCTCTTAGGTTCTGGGGTGTGCACACCAAAGTCTGGGGTGAGATGATGGACTATGGGAATAGGCCCAAGAAGGACCTAGAAATGAGCTTAAGATCACTTGAATGGGGATGTTTGGTGGCCTTCATAGCAAAAGTGTGGTCTGAGTTTTAGGTGGATATTGTTGCAAATGCATTGCAGTTTAGCCATTTCTCTGCTTAATTATTTATCTTTCATCGCTCCACAGAGACATTCTAAGGGAGTCCTTAATACATTAATTATGAGGAGCTCAATGCCTACTCTGGAGACTTACATCAAAGGAAATCATCACACGTGTCCTCTGAAGATTAAAAGAGACACGCCTTGGGAAGATGCTACCAGGGTGAAGTGGGAGGGGGGAAATTGAGAAAGTCTCTACCTTAGTGTGGAATACCTTAGTGTGGTATGTGAATAGTCTAAAAGAAAGAGCAGTTTATCACAGCACAGCTTTGGGGGTTAAAAAAAAGAAAGAGGAGTGTTTCAGTCAAAAGGAACAACTTGTTCAAATGCACGGAGGTGTTAGTGAGTAGAGCAAGTTTGAGAAATAGCAAGTATGTTATTTGTCAGGATGGTGGAGTGCAGAGCAAACAGTGATGGGTACACATAGTACTAGGTGATACCAATTTACTGGATCAAAGCAAGAAAACGCACTTGCACAATTTCCTACATGCTGCACAATTTCCTACATGCAGTGGCTTAGAATGAAAGTTTTCTCTTGACAATATACTTACTTTCCTGTCCTTTCACTACAGCTTCTTGCTGCACCTATCAGCATCTGAACAGCTTTCTGAGACAGAGTCTCATTCTTGTATTGTCTGTGGTAACTTGCCTAAAAGAAATGTCGAGTCAAGTCTTTGGGAAAATAATCTGTGGGAAAGACATTGAAATCCCCAAATAACCTAGTCTCTTTACAAAGGGAGTCCTTCTATGTAGTTCAGACCTAGAGATTAGAGAACATAAAGATTTGGGTAGAATCAAACTGATTCTGCAGAAAACTAGGATTCTGCTAGTCGTTAATTAGGTTACCAGAAATTAATGGATTTCTGTGGCCAAATAAGTGTGGGACTTACTGCAAAGTGTATGCCCATTTAAAAAATTCAAATAGGATTGAAATATCCCCATCACAAAAGTTTATAATGCATTTTAGAGTATTAGAAGTTCTGAGAAATCCCACAGGATTCTGAGTTACATTATTATTTAATTTTATTTCCAAATATTTTGAGAACAAAACTGTTGTCTCCAGTCTATTATAAGCATTGAGTGAACTGCAGTTACTATGAAGAATACAGTCACACATTTATTCTCCATATATTGAGAGCCCACTCTGCTTCAGGCACTATGTTTGATGCTGGGGAAACTGACAAGGCCTCTGCCTTAGTGTGTTGAACTCTGCTGAGAATCACTGTAAGACCAACTTCCTAAATGGAAAGGTCTGATAAACTAAGGAGTCCTGCATTATAGAGAAAACATTCTGTCTGCACAATCCTTTATGGAGATTAAACATGGTTGTGTTTTTAGGGGATACTAGGAAGAGATAGAGCTAACTTTGAGAATGAGGGATCAAAGACTATTTGTCCACAATTATAGGAATTCAATAGATTAGCATTCCCCTTTTTAAACATCACTAAAATACTTATAAAATAATGAAATTAAAATACCTTCAAAAATAATAAAGTTGATATTCTCAAAGATAAACACTATAATGAGGAAAATAAGAAAATTGAAAACGATATGTAACTCATGAAAGTTTAGTAACACAAATGGCAAAGCAGTTAGATACTAGCGAAGATAAATTCTTAAATGGTCATTCACACCAAAGTATAGGAAGTGTTTAGAGAATGGTTGGTCTCCAAAAATCACTGCTGCTTATTGAGCTCTCTGTACTACTGAGAGCTCTCTGTACTATATATTTAATTCTCATAACTTTATGAGAAAAGTATCTAATCTGTGGTTTATAGATGAGAAAGCTCAGGCTCAAGATTTCATATGAAAGCATACTATCTACATGTAATTGTTAGCAAATTTGGTAGAAACAATTAATGAAATACTGTTTTGGATCCAGAGATGGGCTGTGTCATGGAACTTATCACTTAACACATCTGAAGATCAAGTTCAGTTGTAATTCCTGCTGTTGGGACTGCTGAAATTCCCAATTCCTCATAATAAAAAAAATTTTATTTAACTTGAGAGAATTTCTTTTTTTTTCTTTTCTTTTTCTTTGTAGTTAAGTGGGCTCTAAGACAATGTCAAACTTTGCTTTGCCTTTGTGATCAACCTATTAAGCTACCCCAGGTGCACATAAAAGATGTCTTCAGTGTAATTTTACACTTAAAAATAATTTTAAAATAGGAAAATATGGTACTAACTACTTGTGCTGACAAGAGACGCCTGCTCGCCAGCTGCGTGGCTTCAACGTTAAGGGTATGATCGATTTCCTTGTTACAATCAGGACACTTCACCTTTGGATGTTCTGTTATTGCCTCTTGGCTCAACTAAGTAAAACACGAATCAGAAACAAAAAATAGCACATGAATGTTAACATAATGTTTAGCATTAACCTAATGCAATTCACGTAACAGTTCAGTGTGATAAAGTATAGAAAATCTGTTAGACACAGAAAAATGTTCAGATGAGTCTCATCATTTGGCACAGTTGTTGAGATATAAAATAATTGGCAGTTTGGGGGAGAAAGAGACACATCATATTTTTATCTTTACATGGCATCATTGACAGTTTACAAAAGCTGTCAGACATATGATCGCACTTCAAACCAGTGGATCTGAAAGTGTGATACCTGCCACCGCATCAGCATTGCGGGACTTGTTAGAAGTGCATGTTCTCAGATCGGCCCTTGACATACAGAGTCAGAAAACTGGAGGTAGGGTAGCAATCTCCGGTTTTACAAAAACGTTTAAAAATTCCACTGCAGCTAAAGTTTGACACTCTTTAATCTCTTAAAGTAGACTAGAAAGTGAACATGTTACTAAGAACTGGGAATATGGGTAACCAAATTTCACAGATGAGAAAAACTGAAATTTAGAGAAAAAGAAAAGATTTGCTCAAGACTCAAAACTACCTATTATAAGTCCAGATTTCCTAAGTCCAAGATCAATGTTCAATTTGCAATACTATAAGATCCCTATGTCTACACCACAAAGAGAAGAATGTGGTATTCAATCATCTGCCTTCGAAAACAAGTCAAGCACCTAAGTGCCTCAACACTGACTCTGCATTAGAATCAGCTGAGTAATGATTAAAAATACAGATTCCTGTACGCTCCCCAGTATCTACATCAGAATCTCCTGGGTAGAGTCTGGAAATTTATATAGCTATTTCAGTTTCTAGAAATATTTTATTTTTACAGAATTTTAAAATCATTTTTTAAATTAAGGTAAGATTGGTTCATAATACTGTATATGATTCAGATATATAGACTCCTGCCTTTTCAGATGTATATCAATCCCTATTTTTAATGTCTGTGGTTGGGATGCAACCACACCAGCAAAAAGCCACGGTCATGTATTGGGAGTTGTTGGAAGTTATAATTATTGGGTGCTACTAGAAAGAAAACTCTCAATCTTTGTCTCATCCAGAAATCCTGGCTGTATTACTATAGGCAGAAGGCTTGTCTCTAAGTCCCCATAAGGAACCTTAACCAATGTTTAGGAGATATGAAATGAATTTCAGTGAATCCTATTTCACAGGGACCAATTATCTTGCATCCATACTCCTAGAAGTTGGCCCTTTATATTGTGTGATGCAGAAAATCGCTGCACTGGAAACTGAATATGACATAGGAGATGAACACAGCAATAGTGGCATTGAGAAAATCCCAGAACAATTTCATTATTTCTTCTTTTTGCAACCATGACTGCCTGGTAAATTACACATGTACTCTTAAATGAATAAAAAGTCTCATTCAGAAATCCTAAGATATAGCATAGAAGCAGGTGATATCTCACCCACATTTATACTTATGACATTGTCTTGGAATTCTATATTTTATTAACAAATAATATTCACTTCAAGCTAGTCTAACAAGTTGCATGTACAATAGCCTAAACAAATGTTGAAAAAGAATAAGGCACCTCTCAATCTGGTCAAACAGGAATCACAGTTTCTAAGACTCACTCTCCTCTTTTTATGCTATCTTTTAGAGGTGTTCCCAGACACTATGCTTACTTTTGAATTTACAAAATATGTTTTCTATATATTCAAAGGTGTTGTCACTTCTGCTTTGCTCCACAGTGATCACAAAATTCCTTAAGATCCTCTCCTTGCTATTATGGCAAAATGAGTTACCCATACAGCTTTTCTAGCAACTACATGTCTTAAATGGTCAATTTTTATTTATGACATTTGTACTTATTTGAGGACAATCACATCTTTTTGAAGGATAAATTTAAACAACAGATATCACTTACTGCATATGGGTTTTGTAGTTTAATTGCTTGCTCAACAGTGTTCCAATCCGCATTAGCAAGATCTTTATCAAATTTGAGTGCAGAGACTGTAGATTTGGTTAGCTCTTGAAAATGTTGAAATGTATGATGAAATGATTTATATTTTGTTGATATGTCATCATGAAGCCCTTTAATACAAATAGCACAACTTATATGGTAGGGATAGTTTTGATATATATTAAAAGCTTCCTCTCATAATCATTCATTTTTAATCCCAATACAAATTGTTTAATAATGAGGATGCTAACAATTTCAAACTTTTATGGTTTCATACTCCTCACAAAACCTGGGGTGCTTCATCACCATAGTGAGTATGTATTGAATGCTTGAGCTGGAAAAACACATCTCAATATTTTGCATGCATTAAGTGTTTTGAGGTGAGTTTTTTCACAGGTGAGGAGCAGAGGTGTGTTGATTAATTTTAATGTGTCAACTTAACTTGGTGCTCAGAAATTTGGCTAAACATTTTTCTGGCTATGCCTGTGGAGGTGTTTCTGTATGAGAAGAAAATGTAAATTGGTAAACTAAGTAAAGCACATTGCCTTTCCCAATTTGGTCTCTCATCATCCAATCCAGTGGAGGCCTGAACAGAAGAAAAGAGCAAGGAAGAGAAGTTAACTCTTTCTCCTCCTGACGACTCTCTAGCTAGAACATTAGTCGTCTCCTACCATCACATTTGATTGGAACTTGTATCATTGGCTTTCCTGGTCTTTAGACTGCAGATCTTGGGACTTCTTATCTTTCATAATAACATGATTGCTATTAAAATAATAGAATGTTAGAATAATCTCTTTATATATAGACATAGATATATATCATATATATATATATTTCATCAGAGTTTCTTTGGAAAAGCAAAATGTTCCATGAGCAAATGCTCACTGCTCTCTGTGCAAATAAACACATTCCACAGTGAGAACTTTAGTTTATTTGTCCACTAGTAGAATCTACAATGCTCTTTGTAAAACTTTCCCTCTTTAATCTGTTTTTCCCATTTTATAATGTTAGGGCTCAGAGAAAAAAACCCCAAAGATTTTATTGTAAATATAAAAAGGGAAGGGAAACGGCAGTGTGATATTGTCCACAAAGATGAAGTTTCAGATCAATAAAAAATGCCAGTGGTGTGAAGCTCTGTAACAGAAAGGGAGTTGGAGTTGTTAAGAATGTAATGAATTTAAAGCATCAAGGTTATTTTGCTTCTAGTTCTTTATAACTGCCTTTACCTAGTTTTGTGACCTTTGGGTAGAACTTTGAACTCTCTCAATCTCAATTTCCCAATTGTTAAAATGTAGAGGGGTAAAACAGGCATAGTGAATAATGCAATTGCCTCCTAAACTGCTATTTCCACTTCTATTCTCCTCAAACCCCTTTTAGTCATGCACAGAACTAGAGTTGTCTTTTAAAGAGGATAATTGTGTAACAACACTTACTTGTTTAAAACCAAACAAGGAATTTCTTTTGCCCCTAGAATAAAATACTAAAACCCAAGGCTCGCCATGATCTAGCTCCTCCTACCTCTCCATCTGTCCTTTTTCCAGCACCCGCACTGTTCACAAACCTTCTTTCCTAGAAGGTTTCTAACTTCTCAGTTTCTAGATTCTTCAGGAATGGAGCGCCTATTGTATTTTCTGTCTTATTTATACATGATTTGTTTATTGTCCTGCACACACGACTGATAGTAAATACCTTATTTGGTGTGTTTGCTATTTCTCTTCTTTCCAAAGTAAACTCCATCAACTCAGAAGTCTTGTCTGTTTTCATAATGCATCACTATTAGAAGCGCCTGGTGTTTTAGGAGGCTTTTCATAAAAGTTTGCCAGATATTTGAAAAAACTTACTGTATTATTTTATTTACATTTCATTAAACTTATATTTGTTCACTAATATAAATAAGTAATCTTTTATAATATTTAGGCTATTGACTTAAACTATTCCTATGTCTTTAGATAGACATTTAATGAGATATCATTTGCTTTGTCCTTATATGATTTCTTTCTTCATTGTTAGCAATTCTTCAGCATATTTAGAATGTTTTTCTCTTTATTAAGAATATTATTTAGGAGGGCTTACCTAATTTATCAACTGCCATTGGCAAAATAAATCTGCTGATAATCAGGTTAATTAAGCATACTGACACACCATGAAATAATACCTAGAATTAAAGAAAAAATCAATGTAAGTATTCATGACAATGTCAAATGCTATATTGCCTTCTTATAAATGCAAATTAAGCTGGGTTGTACTAAGTCGATAGATGCTCATGGAAAGGGAGGAATTTGGATGTCAGTCCTGATGAAAGTACTATTGAGGATTCTCTTTACCTCCCTGCATGTATTTCATCTAAGCTTTTGTAAGCACACCAAACCCAGGACACATGTTTTCACAAGTAAACATACAGACACTGGGAAAAATACCTATCCTTAAATTCTGTCACTTCATCTCTTGGGCCATGGGAATATCCCTGCTATATCTTTGTCAGTTCTTTTTCACTATGCATATCTGCTTGTACATAGCACATAGTTCTTTGCTTAACATTACCAATGTATTTCTTTTTATTTATTTATTTATTTATATTTTTATGTTCCCCATACAATTGCGACCCCCTTATTTTGACCCCAATCCCTCCCCTCCCCGCACCCTACCCCCCATAGAGTGTCTCTGGTTCATAGTTTTTTTGTTGACTTTGATTTTTACTTTCTTATAGTTATTCTTTTTCCTGGTCCCTTATTTAAGTTTTCTAGATTCCTGCTCTGAGTGAGACCATCCGGTATTTTTCTTTTTCTTTCTGGCTTATTTCGCTGCGCATGATCCCTTCCAGCGCCATCCATGTTGCTGCAAATTGCATGTGTTCATCTTTTTTGAATGCTGAGTAATATTCCATGGTGTATATGTGCCACATCTTCTTGATCCAGTCATCTATTTTTGGGCATTTGGGTTGTTTCCAAAGCTTAGCTATTGTAAACAGTGCTGCTATAAACATAGGGGTGCAGGTGCCCTTTGGAATTGATGTTTCTGTGTCCTTTGGGTAAATACCTAGGAGTGGAATTGCTGGATCATATGGAAGTTCTATGTTTAGTAGGTCAAGAAATCTCCACACAGCTCTCCATAGTGGTTGGACCAGTTTGCACTCCCACCAACAGTGCAGGAGAGTTCCTTTTTCTCCATATCCTCCCCAGCATTTGTTGTTGCTAGTTTTTTTAATATGTGCCATTCTCACTGGTGTAAGATGGTATTTTAGGGTAGTTTTGATTTGCATTTTCCTGATTACAATGATGTTGAACATTTTTTCATATGCCTCTTGGCCATTTGCATTTCCTCTTTGGAGAAGTTTCTTTTTAGCTCTTCTGCCCATTTTTTTGACTGGATTATTTTCTTTGTCTTTGTTGAGTCTCATCAGCTCTTTGTAGATTTTTGTGATCAGTCCTTTATCATTAGTGTTGTGTGCAAAAATGTTCTCCCAGTCAGTGGGGTTTCTCTTTGCTTTTGTTATTGTCTCTTTTGCTGTGCAGAAGCTCTTTAATTTGATGTAGTCCCAGCTGTTTATCTTTGCCTTCACTATCACTGCTTTGGGGGATGTGTCTGTAAAGATGTCTTTGATGTGCATATCACGTAGTGTTTCGCCTATTTTTCCTTCTATGTATTTTATGGTTTCAGGCTTTATGTCTAGTTCTTTAATCCATTTTGAGTTGGTTTTTGTGTATGGTGTGAGGTAGTAGTCAAGCTTCATTCTTTTGCATGTAGCGACCCAGTTTTCCTAGCACCATTTATTGAACAAACTTTCTTTGCTCCAATGCATATTCTTTGCTCCTTTGTCAAACATTAGTTGACCATAAATCTGTGGGTTTATTTCTGGATTTTCTATTCGATTCCATTGGTCTGTATGTCTGTTCTTGTTCCAATACCATGCAGTTTTTATGATTATGGCTTTGTAGTATAGTTTGAAGTCTGGGAGTGTGATGCCTCCATTCCCTTCTTTTTTTTTCAGGAGAGCTTTGGCTATTTGGGGTTTTTGGTGATTCCATATGAATTTCATCAATAATTGTTCTATTTCTTTGAAGAATGACATTGAAATTTTTATTGGAATAGCATTGAATCTATATATTGCTTTTGGTAGGATGGCCATTTTAATAATGTTTATTCTTCCAATCCATGAGCAGGGGATGTCTTTCCATTTCTTTGTCTCTTCTTCTATTTCTTTTAACAGTGTTTTATAGTTTTCTTTGCATAGGTCCTTTACTTCTTTTGTTGGAATTATTCCCAAGTATTTGATTTTTTTTTGTTTTGATAATAAAAGGGATGGTTTTTTTTGATTTCTTCTTCTTCAGATTTATTGTTTGTGTATAGGAAGGCTACTGACTTTTGCGTGTTGATTTTGTATCCTGCCACTTTACTGAACTGATTGATGAGTTGAATTAGTTTTCCTGTGGAGTTTTTGGGGTTCTCTGTGTATATTATCATATCATCTGCTAATAGTGATAGTTTGACTTCTTCTTTTTCTATTTGGATTCCTTGTATGTCTTTCTCTTGTCTTATTGCTCTGGCTAGGACTCCCAGTATTATATTGAAAAGCAGTGGTGAGAGTGATATCCTTGTCTTGTTCCAGATCTTAATGGAAATGCTTTCAGCTTTTCACCATTGAGAATGATAGTGGCTGTTGGCTTGTCATATATGGCCTTTATGATGTTGAGGTATGTTCCTTGTATCCCAATAATTTCCAGGGCTTTTATTATGAATGGGTGTTGCACTTTGTCGAAAGCTTTCTCAGCATCTATTGATATTATCATATGGTTTTTATATTTCTTTTTGTTGATGTGTTGGATAACATTGATTGATTTTCGAATGTTGAACCATCCTTGTGTCCCTGGAATGAATCCTACTTGGTGGTGGTGAATTATCTTATGGATACATTGTTGGATTCTGATAGCTAAAATTTTATTGAGGATTTTTGCATCAGTGTTCATTAGGGAGATTGGCCTGTAGTTTTCTTTTTTTGTGTTGTCCCTGTTCGGTTTTATTACCAATATATTTCTGTCAAGTGATTCTCACCTGGGAAAAGAGAGCAACTCTGATGCTTTAATATGCTTGCTCTACCTCATACTTTGCCTCCATCACTGTCATTAAAGAGGAGTAGTTAGTGTCTTTGGTGTGTGACTTCATTTCTTTCTCCACCTCTATCTCAAGTTGTTGTCCAGGTGAGTGGAGTAATACTTATCATTCTCACACTATTCATTTCTGCTGAGTTACAAAATTTTTTTAAAAAAGATTTATTTATTTATACAAGCACTGGGTACAGTCAGAAGCGCAGGAGGGTGAGAGAATTCACCAGAGCCAGAACGGGGAGCAGAGCAGGCAGAAGGACTGAAGTACACTGCTGAGGGGAGCAGCGGGTGGCAGGAGAGGTCTGTGCGCCATGTGGGACTCTCCTCCAGTGGCCGGGGAGCAACCGGGGATCGAACTGGTGCTGCAGAGGCCGCGGGCAGCGTTGCAACCCAGCGCTCAACTGCTGCGCCACCAGGGAGGCCCTGAGTTACAAAATTTTGACTTTCATTAAGTTATGCTAATGCCCTTGCTGGTTCTCTGCTCTATTGTTACAGATTGAGGTTAGGTAGGGACAGAGTGTGAAACCACATCAAAGGCTTTGAAGCTTGCACAATACTAACACTTGGGAGAGGCTAAAGCATTGGTGGCCTGGGAGGCTTCATTGAATATTCTGATTTAATTCTTCAAAGAGGTAGTCCAAACATTGGTACTTAGAAAATCAAAGTAAAACCTACATTCATTGAAATGTACTTGTGTACTATTTGATGTCTTGATGGTGCATACATTCATAAAACCCTCAATCTTATTAACATGTAGAATATTTTCATATGTCTTGAAAAATTCTCTAATGCCCTTCCCAATCAAAGCCCCACAACAGAATTCTGAATTCTGGACCTATAGATAAGAAATGCTAATTTTTTTTTAAAGATTTATTTATTTATACAAGCACTGGGTACAGTCAGAAGCGCGGGAGGGTGAGAGAATTCACCAGAGCCAGAGCGGGGAGCAGAGCAGGCAGAAGAAGCGAAGTACACTGCTGAGGGGAGCAGCGGGCAGCAGGAGAGGTCTGCACGCCATGTGGGACCCTCCTCCAGTGGCCGGGGAGCAGCCGGGGATCGAGCTGGCGCTGTAGAGGCCACGGGCAGCTTTGCAACCCAGCGCTCAACCGCTGTGCCACTGGGAGGCCCAAGAATTGCTAATTCTTAAACCTTCATGTAAATGGAATTCTATGTCTCTGTAGCGGCAGGAAGGCCACAGAGCAGGACATCTAGGATCCGAGCAGACTGAGTAAAGGAGAGTCGTGGAGCCTTGGTGGCTTTCTTAGGCTTTTACTGAGCTTTACATACATGCATTGCAGCAACCAGGTACACGGCACGCAGGGATGCCCCGGGACCAGGAGGCCTCCAGGCCCCAGGCAAATCTTCACTCTGGGCTTCTCTGGCCTCTTTGTTTCCTTCTCTCTCCTGCTTCTGCTTTTCTTGGTGACTATCTCAATACTCCTCCCATGGCCCACAGAAGCAAATAAGATAACTTGCAACAATGTAACAACTGCAGGTACCCCATCAGGCAGAGCAATTTTAATGGTGGGAGGGCACAAAAGTCTGAAAAACCATTTACCTTACAATCCACCCCCTCAGGGTTTTCTGCCATACAATATATATACAAGTATATACACGTTTCCTTTAACAAACAAACACAGCAGCCATGGCCCACAAAGAAAATACAACAGAACACAAATAATTCCAGGCAGGGTACCAACCTAGTGGCAAAAGTCGATTATTGGCACCAGCAGATGATCCACCACTTCTGCTGTGGAAGGCACTGCTCATACGAGGAAGGAACCATCCGGCTGAGGTCTCTCCACAAGCCACACACCGCATCCACCCCCAGGATGCATTCACTCTTGGATTTGCGATTCTGTACTCTTTGGGGGTAATCGCCCAATCTTCAGGGTTTTCTGTCTGCGGCCACTCAGACACTTGGCTTTCATAGCCACCAATGCGACAAGCAGACCCCTGCACTCAGGCCAACCCATTGCACAAGCACATGGGTCCGGGATCCATGGATACAAGCTCCACATATGGCCTCTCTTGGGTCCCCACTTTGGCTGTGGGCTCCACTCCAAGCCATGTTCCCCACTTATCCCCCAAGGACGGGTTCCTCAACACCTCACCCTTACTCAGCAGTGAGCAGGGCATCACCCACAGGTGATTTTAAGAGACTCGCTGGCCTTCTTTACTTAGGCTGCTTAACAGCCGTTCAGGGCTTCCCAATCTCAGCACCAGCTTTTGCCTTTCTAAATAGGCTTTTTCCCTCTGCCTAGCTGCTGGGCAGTACACAGGCTGCTTTTGGCCATCAAGGCCCACTGGCCACCCACAGATTCCCATGTCTGGGGGTGTACAAACAATACCATCCTCCCCCAGGGTCCCCAAAACAGAACATTACCCTGCCGAAATTCCTCCACCTTCTGGCAGGATTGTAAGTCCAAGTCCATTAGTCTTTCCCTGCATCAGCACTGGCGAGCTCGGAATCGTGGTCCTTTCTTCCCCCAGGGTCTGCTGCCTCAGGGGTTGTTGGCTGGTACTCGCAGGGCCTCTCCTCCTCCACTTGAGGTCTTGTCCTGCAGCTCCCAGATCTTGTCCACCTCCTGGGCTCCTGCAGTGTCTTCAGACCTTCTCGCAGCTCCTGATTTCTGGTCACGACCTGTGCTGCCATGACCTGTCCAGCGTTGTCTCACAGTCTGCTCCTCAATCTATTCTGAGGTCTTCAGAGGGCTCCACACCCGTCTGCATCAGACCATCCTGCCGACTTATGCCAATTGTAGTGGCAGGAAGGCCATAGATAGGATATCTAGGATCCAAGCAGACCAGGTAAAGGAGAGTCGTGGCGCCTCGGTGGCTTTCTCAGGCTTTTATTGAGCTTTACATGCATTGCAGCAACCAGGTACACTGCACAGAGGGGTGCGGGGGCCAGGAGGCCGATGGGCCTCCAGGTCCCAGGCAAGTCTTCACTCTGGCATTCTCTGGCTGCTTTCTGTCCTTTTCTCTCCTGCCTCTCTCCTGCTTCTGCTTCTCTTGGTGACCATCTCAATACTCCTCCCATGGCCCACAGAGGCAAACAACACAACAATGTAACAATTGCAGGTGCCCCATCAGGCAGGGCAATCCTAATGGTGGGAGGGTAGAAAAGCCTGAAAAACCATTTACCCTACAGTCTCTTATTGTAGTTGTAATTTGAATTTCCCTGAAGTAATGGTGTTGAGCACTTTTAACGTGATTAAGTGAAATGTATTATTCTTTTTGAAGCATGTATTTAATTCTTTTGCTTATTTAAAACATTGGGTTGTTTTTATTACAAAATTGGAAAATTTATTTTGTCTGTGTATATGTAAAATATATATGTATCCTGGATATATTTTCTTAGTTTGTGCTTATCACCCATTCTGTAAAATTAACTTTTGGTGAGCAAATATTTTTAATATTGATGAAGTTCAAATTTATTTTTTATGTTTAAGAAGCTTTTGTTTACCCCAAGATTATAAAGGTATTTTCTTATGTTTTTTCCCAAAGTTTTAGAGTTTTAAGTTTTATATTTAAGTCGATGGTCCATCCTAAATCAGTTTTACATGTAACTTGAGATTAAAATAACTTTTATTTTTTCTAAATGAATACCCAGTTCTTCAGCACCATTTATCAAACAGACTCTCCTTTCCCTGATTGAACTGCTTTGGTATATTGGTTAAAAACGATTGACTCTATGTGAGTCCTGTCTGGATTATTTTATTTTATTTATGTATTTTTATGACAACCTAATCAACTTAAATACCATATCTTTGTGATAAGTCCTGATATTAAGTATTATAAGTATTCTAATTTTGTTCTTACCCAATATTTCACAGCTATTCTAGGAGTAAAAGTAAAAACATTTGTTGACTTCATATTCTGTATCAGATATTTTTTCAATGATTCCTAAGCTTTAATTCATTTAATATTTATTATAGACCTATTGATAGGAATGTGGTAAAGGAATTTAAGGATCCATAAGGTAGAATAGGGAAGAGGAAAGTTGTTTTTCTTTCCTCCCCAATCTTGTCATCATAGCTAAGTCTCCACCACAGCCCAAGTAGAGTTGAACTACCTATTTACAAAAACTTTTATTAGCACAGTAACAGTTTTTATAAAATATTTAAAAATATATAGTTTCCTTTACTTGAGATTTTTCTCTCTCAGATCCAAGAGCAGTGTCAGAGTAGGCAAACAGAAGGGCCATATTTATATTAGGTGTCCCTTTCATTTCACTCCAGACCACGATGAATGCCCAGCGCCAGCTGAAGCCATGACCAAGGCGAGACAAAAGAGGACTCATGACTAAGAAAACCACAAGTCTAAAAGACAAAAAAAAAAAAAAAAAATGCCTGTCATAGAAATTCCTTTCTAGTTTATGCCTATCGATTCCCTGTAGAATCACCCACTTGACAAATAAGCTATCTTTCACAGACATTTTGGCATGGCACCAAAGGAGGGCAGAGGACATTCCACAGACAGACATGCCAAGAGAAGGACATTATTCATTGTTCCTTCTGCTAGGTGAGCTGTACGGCAATGCAAGTCATCATTCAGTGGTGCATCTTAATGGTGCAAAAAAAAAAAAAAAAAAAAAAGGGCTAGAGAGGTTTTGTAGCTCTATTCTGAATCCCAAGAAGAAATAAAAGCAAACTGATTGAATGAGAGAAAAATTTCCTCCTTTTCTTTTTTTCTATAGGTTATGGTCTTGCTGAGTCTGTCCAATATAGTTTATTTCTATTTATTCTTTCAGTCACACTTTGTTTCCAAGTAATTTGGAATTACCATACCAAGTAATTTCCACTTATTTGGCACCAACTGACTTGATGTCAACTCCCAACTAATTTTCTTAGTGGAAGTAGAATGTTAGTAACTTGAGTGATGGAGATAAAAGAACTGTGAAACTCCAGTTATGGCGTTTATCCTTTTATCTCATTTTCGGTTACTTGGGTAGATTCTTTCCTTAACATTGCAAAAAGGGGGTTATAAAAATCATTTAAAAAGGAGACATTTACAGAGATTTCCTTATCACTGAAAAAAATCTAGTTCCAACTATAATTTAATTAATAGGAAATTATTTGTTATACAGTATTAAGCAAAACAAGCTAAATTTTTATTTTATGATTGATTTGTTTAACTTCATGAAATTTCATAGAGAAAAAAACACTGGACAAGTGTATATAGATATTAATAGTGGTTTTTTTGTTAGTGAGATTATGAACTTTTTTCTTCATAATTTCAAAAAAAGTTAATGTACTTGCTTGCATTGCTTTGAAATAGTTTAAAATAAAAAAATTACTAAGCACTAATTTGCTGATAATTTCTTGGAAAGTGTTAAGAGTCAACTTTTCATTCAAACGTATGAAACATTTTTATTATATAAAATAATACAGTCAGGTTTACTCAATTTCTTACAAATCCAAAAGTTCAAAAATCACTCTTACCTTAAAACAGTAAGTGTGAAATAGATGTTTAATGAATAATATATATCAGAAAATGATATATATAGGTAGGTACGTGCAGGAATTAGAAGTCCAATGAAAGTGAAAACCATAAGAAAAGCAACAAATGATAGACAATTCCAGAATCTGCATTTTCAGAAAAAAAAATAGTTAATTGTAGCTAATTAATCTAACATATTGCAAAGCTTATCTTTGCATTGTGCTAAGAATTATATCAAGAAAATAAAGATACATATAAAGATACATTTACCAACTCTGAGCGGTCTTGTAATTTAACTGGGGAGAAAGCAATAAAGTAAGTAAATAATTTTAAAACAATTTAAGCCAGTTTATATTGCAAGTAAATCAGTGTTTTTCTTTTTGAAGTCACTGAAAGAGATGGATAGGTTGTGGCTATGCTACTTGACAGAACTCAATTGGCACCAGGGTTGACATAGCTGTAAATACTGACTATATGCTGTCCTTGTATCATTGCAAAGGGTTAAAACCATTTATTAAAAAAAAGTGTACTGAACTGCTAGTTTGATTTACATAGTGATAAAATTAAACACTGGCCTAAAATCTAGCTAGCACTTAAAATATGTGAATTAATCTTTTATTCACATTAATGCCCTTTGTCAATTCTTTATTTGAGATTTATGAGCATGTGCTTTTTTCAAATACTCCAGAACCCAGGAAGACTCTGCATCAATCTCAGGCAAAGCAGTTTGAGAAAGTGCACTCAAATATCAATATTGATCAGTTTTGGGTGTTTGTACCATAGCAAGCTACTTAAAAATTACTTCTTGTTATTCTATATATTTCATGTGTTTAAAGTCAACATGTTAGTTATATTTATAGCAAAATAAATAGAAAAGATTTAAAGGCGTGTGAATAACATCTTATGAAAGCAGGGTAGCTTGGTTTTACCTGTATACTGCCAAGCTCTGTTCCTGAAACCCTTTCAAGATAATTTTGCCCCTTCTACAGACGGACTAGCCGCTTCTGCCAGTATACAAGGAAGAGCACTAATATATTGAGTAAGCACATTTCAAGAATAGAAACACAAGAGCACAAAGCCCAAATAGGCACTGTTTGAGGCATGTCTTGAGACTAGTAAAGTCTCTTCATAATCTTAATTTCAAGAAATTTACTAACAGTGTGGCTAGAGCAGGGTGGGAGAGGTAGAAATGAATCACAGATGTAACAAGTGGGTCATATAAGAGAATTTTGTTTGCCATTAAAAAGCTGACTTGTAGCCAAGTAAAATGAAAATTTATTATATGGCTTTAAACAAAATAAGTGATCTGGGTAAGAACGAAGTGAGGCAGGATCAGTGAAAAACCATTAACCGATGCATTATCATTTCAGTGTGCTTGCAGAAATGTTAGAAGTGGAGTGCAGACCTAAAGGGGATAAGTGGAAACGAGGTGGAGGATGCATCTCCCCTTCAGGGAGCAGTGTGAACCTGCTGTAGATTGTTGCAGGAGATAGTGGATTTACTACTCTTGTCTTAGATTTCTACTATCTTGGAGAGCAGCAGCTGTTACATATCATATTTTAGATAGTAAATTTCTTGAAATTAAGACTATGAAGTGGTTCTTTCTTTTTTAAAAATATTTTTATTTATTATTGTTACTAGCAATAAAATATAATTGCTAGCCCTGTGCACAGATGTTTGAGGGAGGCTTGATTCTGTGGGATTCAGTGACCACACCGTATTAAAGGAAAAAGGATTTACTGTGAGCAACAGAGGCGATGTGCGAGCAAAATTATAAACAGTGCCCCAAACCCAACCAAACCGATGAATATGCATACATACTGTACAGTTTCCTCAGAAATCAACATCACGGAGGCAAAGATTCAGCACTCCGGAGAACAGCACGGGAGACGTATCCAAGTCCAACAGCTGCGAACCGCAGCAGCTGGGCGACCACTGTGTTTTTATCTCCCGAGGTCGGATATGGCCAGTATCCAAGCTCAGGGATTCATGGTGGGCTGGTCACGTTTCTGTGCACGACACCCGGTAGTTACATAACCAGCCATGTTTCTTGGTGGTCCTGGACATCATGAACAGTTACATAACCAGCCCTATCTTTTGGCTCCTGGTCCGGGCGCTGGCCAGGCTCCTGGATCAGGGGGCCAAAAGGTGGTCGCACATCTTCCGATGTCCCCGGCAAAACGACATTAACACTTTATTTTCCTACAATTATTTATATATTTTTTAAGATTTTTTTTTATTTATACAAGAGCTGGGGTACAGGCTAGAGGCATAGGGGGGTGAGACGATTCACCAGAGACAGAGTGGGGAACAGAACAGGCAGACTGACGAAATACACTGCTGAGGGGAGCAGCCGGTGAGGCAGGAGAGGTCTGCCGCACCATGTGGGAATCTCCCTACCACCCAGGAATCAAACACGCGCTGCAGAGGCTGCGGACAGCTTCACAGCGCTGTGCTCAACCTGCTGCGCCACCAGGGAGGCCCAGAAGTGGTTCTTTCTATGACCATGTAAGTGGATGGCTGCTGAAGTATGGCGGTAGATCTGTTCATAGAGGAAAGAAAGTCCAGGAACTGAAAGAGGAGGGAACGGAAGAATCACCTATCGCCTGACATCACTAAGAATGGTGATAGGGTAATGATGGGGAAAGTCACCAGGACAGAGGAGCCAACATCTTTATAAATTGAAAGGTGTTGACTAAGTGACTTTAGAGATTATTAGAGTCAAGACAGTGAAGATGGTATAATCTGATATCATGAACTTTGAAAGTGGGTTCTTCTGTGGAATAAGGAGAAAGAATAAAACTTTGAGGTACAGGTAAGTCACCTACCTCAACTCTAAATTCAGAGTGCCAGGGAGACAGACGCGAAAGAAATCATGACTTATAAAGAATACACGGAAAGTGATATCTTCAGGGAAGATGCAGCTTTCAGTTGGAGCAAAAAGGGGAAGGGAGCTTTCAGAATCACTTCCCTTGGATAGAGTTAAACAATTTCACAAGATTCTTAATTCTTCCTATGACTTTAACCCAATTCTGTTTAGCTGCTGGTGCAATTGACTGCCATTGCAATTGCCATGATATTTTAGTGAGGTGATCCAAAATTTTCTAAGACCTAACACTTCTAAGCTTCTGAGTTATGAATTTATTCTATCTTTTATAACATTCTCCCAATCTCCAAAAACCATTGATAACATTAGGGGTTGTGGTAACACATATGTTGCCATTGTGTGATTTATGTCAAGTTCCCACCTTGTGTATAGGAGCATTACAGAAAGCACCCTTGTAGACTGACATATATCCCTCTAACCCTTCAGCTAAGTGTCCCTGAGCAGGGACAATTTGTACATTTCTAGTGAAATATGTCTTACTTATATTTAATTTGACTATCCTTTCTTTAATAGCACTGCCAAACTTCATCAAATGCCCTAGATTCATTGTTTTATTTGTTTAATATTTTACATTGTTTGTAAAATATTTGTCTTCCATTCTAGTTGCAATGCCATGCTGAGATAAATTGGATCCTATGTCAAAAAGAATTATCTGTGATATTTATTTCATCTTTATTTACATTTTTAAAAATACTTTTCACCATGGCTTTTTGCATTTATTTTCATTTTTAAAGAAAATATCACATTAAAATATTTATCTTGATTACTGATTTTTTTGGTCATCCTATCAAATTTTGTGTTTGTGAGGAGTGTCCCACTTGCTTGAGACTTGAGAATCAACATGAACTCCAGGTGAGTTTATAAAATTTTGCTAAAATATGAGGATTTGAAGCACAAGCAATAGTTTTCAGTTAGTATCTTACTTAGACCATGCAGATATAGATAGTTACTATTACAGTATTATTGCTTCCAGTGTATTGAATATGAAACCAAGTGAAAATGTCAGTCACTCACTCAAGAAGAAATGTTTCAACTCCTGGTTTAAGACTTGCAGAATTTAAAAAGAGTCCCATGATTGCCAGGGTAAATATTCCAGACATTCCAACTAGTTCACCTATTTTTAAAAAGAAATGAAGTGTTAATTTGACATCAATAGTGGCAACAATTTTATCAGAAGTAAAAATAGCACACATCTTGATAGTACTGTGACTTTAAAGAGAAGTTACTAGTTGGTTTCAATAGGGTAATACTACAAATTATTGTTACCCATCTTCACCCTACTCCCCCCTTCCACCCCGCCTCCTTCTTATCTGCTCTTCTGGATGGAAGAACATTTTGAATTGTTTTATAAAATTTCTAAGCCAAAATAAATCTTTGGTATCATTGTGTGTGAGTCATATAATGATACATTTTAATTTGATGAAATTAGATATAATAGTATTATTATCAAACTGCTGGGTCTTCCCATCCAACAATGGGAAATTACAAGATTTGTATTTTTTATTTTAGTCCTGGCTGTAGTTGGTTTTTAAACTAGAAACAAACATTTTTGTTAGTCATTTTGAGTAATTAAAGAAGGGGAAACAACTGCAGACAAAGGTATTTGAAGGACATCAAGTATTGGACTACTGATAGTACTGTGTCAGGTAATGGTGGAATTTGGAAAATATTTATGATTATTATCTTAAAGGTACTAGTAACAAATACTAAGTTAGAGCAGCGTGAAAGTCCTTTTATATTAGGATTATATTACTCTGTGTCCTCAGTTCATGAAACTCTGCCTTAAAAATTTTCTTACTAATATATTATTGAGATGATATTTTGACTTTAAAAATTTTATATTATTTCCTTGGATATAACCCTTAATCTTAAGTCTATGTTTACTGACTAAAGGAATTAGAAGAAATTATATTTTGCTGCGATATATTTTTGTAGGCATTTGGGTGTAGACATTTGAAGTATCATATGATGAGTATACTTGTATTGACTAATCATTCCTGTAACCCTACTAGATTATAATTGACTTTAATTAATTAGGAAGCTTTGAGATCCTATGTTCTACCTTCCTTCCTCAGATATGAAAATAATGAATATTTTTGCTCTAGAATTTCTAATAAGTTTATCTCTGTCTCAACTTACTCAATTTTGTATTTTGCAGCAAACATTTGTAGTTTTCTATGTTTAAGTCCAAACTCTTAAATTTCTCTCTTTATACTTTGTAGTTTTTTACCAATATAAAGAGAATCAAATTTTCATTATATTTTCTAAGTAGTTACTGCTAGTTCCTAAGAATTCTACTCAATTGAGTGTGTGTGTGTGTGTGTGTGTGTGTGTGTGTGTGTCGGTGTGTGGTATCTTACTCAAACTATTCAAGAGACTTGATGCTTTACTTTACTAAGTAACTCACTTGGGTTTTCTTTTTTTTTTTTTTTATTTATTTTTTTTTTTTAGAGGCATGTTTTTCTTTATTTGTTTGCTTGTTTGTTTTTGTTTTGTTTATACATGCACTGGGTACAGTCAGAGGCGCGGGAGGGTGAGAGAATTCACCAGAGCCAGAGCGGGGAGCAGAGCAGGCAGAAGGACCGAAGTACACTGCTGAGGGGAGCAGCGGGCGGCAGGAGAGGTCTGCGCACCATGTGGGACCCTCCTCCGGTGGCCGAGGAGCAGCCGGGGATTGAACCGGCGCCGCAGAGGCCGCGGGCAGCTTCGCAACCCAGCGCTCTACCGCTGCGCCACCGGGGAGGCCCATCACTTGGGTTTTCTATGTAATCTAAAATGTATGAACATCATTTCCCCCCTTATTGCATTATTTAGAGTTTCCAGATTAATTTTAATCATGAATATAAAAAGTTGATTTTATTCCAAAATGTAATGGAAAGACAGACATGGTCTAGGTGTTACTGCACATGCTAACTCCAAATCATTTATATGAATTAACAGCTGAGTTGAACTTGATCTGATTCTGAAACAGTGATGTGGCTAATTATCAATATTAGTCATACTTCTCTGATGAGGGAGTGGTAGTAAATGGATTAATAACATTTATAATTTTTCTAATATTTAGTGTCACTCAATCTGTAACTTGAATATTGATTTCTGATGTGATTGAAGAGTAACCCAGAAAAAATATAATTTAATTTTAGGCACTTCAAATAATTTTTTAAGGCCATCCTTTTCAAATCAGCATTTAATAACATTGTGATTAAACAATGTTTGGAATTTTATTGAAATATTCTTCTAGTCTAGTCATTTCTAGAAATGATCTACATGTATATTGTAAAGAAGATGCATTCTGCTTTGGAGGTAGAATTCTTTATGTATCTTATGAAATAAGCTTTTACCCATTTATCTTTTACAATACCTATACTTATATTTTGCCCAATTAGTTATAAAATTCTCTGGGAAAGTCATGACAAATTATCTCATTGTAATAATGGTTTTGTCAAATTCTTTTGTCTGTTGTAATGGTATTTGATATATATGTGTGTGATATACATATATATCGGTGTATTGTTTTTTGTAGTGCAAGATGAATATTTTCCATGTTTTGATGAATTATTTTAACAAAAATATTCCTTCCAGATTAGTTGAATATTTTTTGACCAAGTTTTGCTTGACGTATATTACCCCATAATTTTATTTTGAAATTTTCTATGTCATTTGACTTCAGGAATAGGCCCCTCACTTACTAATATAAAAGATAAGGTACATAGTTGAAGAGCTGAAATTTATATGATGGACATCATCAACAAAAGCAGTAGCCATCCACCGTTGAATCAGATTTGAACCTATCATTCCAAATAATGCACTTGCTATAAAATTTGACCAAGTGCTCTCCACGACTTTATAGGCTGCAAGAGAGAAAAGAAAAAATAATTAAGAACGTAATTGCCCTTATTTTAAGAGATATTCTGGGTCAACTTTTCTTTCTGTCATTATCTTTACAAATGGTTCATTGCCTTTGGAGCAGATTTCTGTATTTTCTTATTCCTAAATTGAAGGAGTTTCTTTACAAATGCTGATAATCACACTTAAATCTGTAAAATTTAATCAGTTTAGTTTAAGAGATTTTTCCAGTCAATATGTAAGGAATATATATATTTATTCATTGCCAACCAGTATAATAAATTTTGGAGCTATGGTAATGAACAAGAAGTAGAACATCTTTAAACTCAGGGAACTTGCCTTCTAGATCTAACAACACACACAGGAAACAGGTGACTGAACCTCCTGTACTACCTTGACCACCACACTGACTGGCTCACTATTTCTGGGCACTTCATTTATTTGCAATTCATTTCCATGACAAACAATGCTGCAGTGTGTGATCCTGAAGAAGAAATACTCCACGAATAGATTGTTGCTCTTTTGTTGATATTGCTATATTTTGCCAAATTGCTTTCTATGATCATGTTGTTGCTCTTCCCAGGGAATAGGAAGCCTAAGTAAACCCTTCCTTGATAGCCTCAGAATCAGGCAAACATAGTGAGAGGAAGTCCTTTATTTATTTATTTATTTATTTATTTATTTATTTTTGTGGGACCCTCGCCGGAGGCCGGGGAATGAACCGGCGCCTCAGAGGCTGCGGGCAGCCTCGCAGCCCAGCGCTCAACCACTGCGCCACCAGGGGAGGCCCAAGGAGCAAAATTTGATTCCCAGAGGAAAGTGGGTCCTGGAGTCAGCAAGACCTGAAGGGTCTACTCCCACAGAACAGGTGGAGAGCACGATCAAAGCCCACACAAGACTGGCTGGCAAAAAAGCAGCAAGAACCACCACAACAAAAATAAAGCTCAGTTTGGGGAAGTAAACCCTAGCACTGAGCTCAGAGGTGGCAAATTGTAGTAGAAAGAATCCTTTCATGAATTCTTGTCCATAAATGTCTACTAGTGGGGAGCACACTAAGAGAGCTGAGAAGATTTAGATTCTTATCTGTCTCATCCCAAGGCTGAATGAGAGCCATGATTTCTAGATTGGTCAAGAAAGCTGTATCACCTGTACAGATAGTGTGAACCTGGGAGGAATTTTATGAATGAAGCTCTAGGACACATCTGCTTTAGGCATGGAGATGGGCATGATGATAATTTTGGGAGTTCAGCACCTCCTACAACTGAAACATAAGGATGGAGACTGACTTGGGTTTCAGAAGGATGCAGGGAACTGGAGGTAGAAGGACAAGCTTGAAGGGTGTTTGCTCCTTTAAAAAAGGAAAATAGTTTTTAATCAGTAAAGACTTTGTCGGCTGGATTTATTAGGTCAGGACAAACCTCAAAGCAAATACATTATTTCTTACAATGTCCCTAACCTGGAAGAAGCTGGAGTGGAGACTGGAAAAGGAAGGAAGCAGGATGGAGAGCAATGAGGAGACCTGAAGGAGGCACATGGAGCAGAGACAGACATATGAAGCAGCTGCACTTGCTTCTTGGTCCTGGACTGGTTGAAACAGATGCGGGTCAGAGACTGTGGGGAAGTTAACAATGGCAGCTTTTATCTTAATTTTGATTTTGCTCTTTTCCTCCCAGACTTGTCTGACTGTTTCTGACCCTTTTCTGTGGGTCCCTGCCAGAAGGTGCTTTAGACTTGTGGTAGGCTTTCAGGTCTTGCTCTTGGCCAATCTCATTTGGGTGGACTTTTACCCATGAGGGGATGGGTAACTTTGAGTGCTTGGTTTAAAACTATATTCTTTGTCTTTTCTGTATTGTTCACTAATTAAAGTTCCTTTCCATTAAAAAACAAAACAAAAAACAATGTCTTCCGATCTCCTAATTCTCAAGTTGGAAAGGTAAGAATTCTTAGTGCAGTGATTCTTTTATTTTTCCCTTATTATGAAATTGTGTTAACTTCAAAGATTAAGCAACACTGTTTAAATAACTATGTTACAAAAATAATAGTTCCTACGAAAATTGTTGGTTTAGGATGATGTAATTGATATAAATAAAATGCAAATGAAATACCCGTATGTTATATCAGGCATTTTTTTTTAATTTAATTTATTTTTAATCTATTTTCTTTTTACACCATTGATCAATTTTAAACAATATTTGCTTCCCCCCATCCCTTCAGGTTGAGTCCCCATAGAATTTCCTTCACTAATGCACCCATGCACCATCACCAGAGTCCCCTGTTCTCCTCCCTCCTCCTCCCCTGCAGTATGTCTCTGATTTATAATTTCTGTTTTTGCTTTGTTGTGTTTGGTACTATTATTTTTTTTTACACTGATGTCATATTTGGTTCCCCTATATTCCTGTTAAAAGTGAAACCATCCGATATTTTTCTTTTTCCTTCTGGCTTATTTCACTGAGCATAATTCCTTCTAGCTCCATCCATGTTGCTGTGAACGGCATGAGTTTATCTTTTTTTTGGATTGCTGAATAATATTCCATTGTGTATATGTACACATCTTCTTGATCCAGTCATCTATTTTTGGGCATTTGGGTTGTTTCCAGGTTTTGCCTATTGTAAACAGTGCTGCAATAAACATAGGGGTACATTTGTTCTTTTGAATCAGAATTTTTGTATCCTTTGGGTAGATCCCTAGGAGTGGAATTGCCAGGTCGTATGGTAGCTCCATTTTCAGTAGACTGAGGAACCTCCAGACAGCTTTCCATAATGGTTAGACCAGTTTACACTCCTACCAGCAATGTAGGAGAGTTCTTTTTTCACCACATCTTCGCCAACATTTGTTGTTGCTTGTTTTTTTGATATGTGCCATCTTACTGGTGTAAGGTGGTGTAAGGTGTAAGGTGATATGTGCCATCTTACTGGTGTAAGGTGATATGTGCCATCTTACTGGTGTAAGGTGGTATCTCAGTATGTTTTTTTTTTTTTTAAGATTTATTTTATTTATTTATACAAGCACTGGGTACAGTCAGAAGCACGGGAGGGTGAGAGAATTCACCAGAGCCAGAGCGGGGAGCAGAGCAGGCAGAAGGACCGAAGTACACTGCTGAGGGGAGCAGCGGGTGGCAGGAGAGGTCTGCGCGCCATGTGGGACCCTCCTCCGGTGGCCGGGGAGCAGCCGGGGAGCAGCCGGGGATTGAACCGGCGCTGCAGAGGCAGCGGGCAGCTTCGCAACCCAGCGTTCAACCGCTGTGCCACCGGGGAGGCCCTCAGTATGGTTTTGATTCACATTTCCCTGATTATAAGGGATGTTGAACATTTTTTCATATGCCTGTTAGCAATTTGCATTTCCTCTTTGGAGAAACATCTTTTAAGTTCTTCTGCCCATTTCTTGACTGGATTGTTTATTTTGTTTTTGTTGAGCTGTGTGAGTTCTTTGCATATCTTTGTGATCAGTCCCTTATCAGTTGAATGGAGTACAAAGATTTTTTTCCCAATCAGTGAGGTGTCTCTCTGTTTTGGTTAATGTCTCCTTTGCTGTACAGAAGCTTTTCAGTTTGATGTAATCCCAGGTGTTTATCTTTGCCTTCACTATCACTGCTTTGGGTGATGAGTCTTTAAAGATATTTCTGAGATGTATGTCTTGCAGTGTTTTACCTATATTTTCTTCTGTATATTTTATGGTTTCAGGTTTTATGTCCAGTTCTTTTATCCATTTTGAGTTGACTTTTGTGCACGGTGAGAAGTAGTGGTCTACTTTCATTTTTCTGCATGTGGCCATCCAGTTCTCCCAGTACTATTTATTGAACAAACTGTCTGTGTTCCATTGCATATTCTTTGCTCCGTTGTCAAAGATTAGTTGTCCATATAATTGTGGTTTTATTTCTGGGGTCTCTATTCGGTTCCATTGGTCTATGTCTGTTTTTGTTCCAATACCAAACTGTTTCAATTATTATGGCTTTGTAGTATAGCCTGAAGTTTGGAAGTGTGATACCTCTTTTCTCCTTTCTTTTCATCAGTAGGGCTTTGGCTATTTGTATTTTTTTTGTGGTTTCATATGAATTTCATCAGTATTTGTTCTATTTCTTTGAAGAATATCACTGAGATTTTTATTGGAATAGCATAGAATTTGTATATTGTTTTTGGGAGGATGGCCATTTTAATAATGTTAATTCTTCCAATACATTAATTCTTCCATTTCTTTGAGGCTTCCTCAATTTCTTCTAACAGTGTTTTATAATTTTCTTTGTATAGGTCTTTCACCTGTTTGGTTAGGTTTATTCCCAAGTATTTGATTTTTTTTGTTTCAATTATAAAAGGGATGGTTTTCTTGATTTCTTCTTCTTCTGGTTGATTGTTTGTGTATAGGAAGGCTACTCATTTTTGTGTGTTGATTTTGTATCCTGCTACTTTATTGAACTGGTTGATTATTTTGAGTAGTTTTTCTATGGAATTTTTAGGGTTCTCTATGTATATTATCATATTGTCTGCAAATAGTGATAGTTTTATTTCTTCTTTCCCTGTTTGGATTCCTTGTATGTCTTTCTTTTGTCTTATTGCCCCGGCTAGGACCTTCAGTATTATATTGAAGAGCAGTGGTGAGAGAGGACATCCTTGTCTTGTTCCTGATCTTAAAGGAAAGGTCTTCAGCTTTTCACCATTGAGAATAATATTGGCAGTGAGTTTGTCATATATGGTTTTTATCATGTTAAGGAACCTTAACATGTTCCTTCTATCGCGAGAATTTCAAGGGCCTAATAATTGTTCAGAGTATCCTCATACTGCTTCATTTGCACTTCTCTCTCCTTTTCTCTTTTGGCTCGTTTTATTTCTGTACCTTTGATAGCACTGATCCGTTCTTCTATTTCATTGATTCTGTTTTCATTGCTTTTTCCAGAGTTCTTTATCTCCTCTAGTAATCTTTTAATCTCCTGCATTTCTTTCCTTTTTTAAGGTCTCAATTTCATTCTTCAGTGCAGTGATTATTTGTCTCAAATAATTTTTTTCCTTTTTGTTTTCTTTCTGCTTTTTAATCATGATGATCATTAATTCTCTATCTGATAGGCCGAGAAGTTCTTCTGTGTCATTGTTGAGCTCTGGTGACTGTATTTCTTTTTGTGGTGTGTCCTTCTCCTGCAGGCTTGCTTGGTAATTTGTATTTTTCCTTCTCCCTGCTGTTTGCTTTCTAATTAGTTTTATGCGTTGGGATGTTGTGCCATTGGTGTTGGTGGGCATCTCTTTGGATTGCTCCTTCAGGGGTGTCAGAAACTTTACCAGACTGAGACCAGCACTGGTAGGCTAAAACTCCACCAGGGTGTTGATGCTGTGTTGCTGGGCACTGTCCCTTAACATTGCCCTCCCTCTGTATTTACTGAGTTCCATCAGGGAATCAGCTAGCTGGTGATTTTGTTCTGGTCACTAGGTGGTGCCAGAGACCCATACCTGCTGACCTGTGCTTTTTCCCAGTGGTTCTCTGAGAAACGGAGAGGGGGGCGAAGGGTAGCACCTCAACACAGGGGCATTTATTCAAGCTGGGTGCTGTGTCTGCCCCGTGTTCACCCAGTGCTGTACCTGCAGCTGTATGGATCCCACGCCCTGAATTCTGTGCTCTAGGTCTCAGTTCCAGGGCTATCAGATCCAAAATGCTGGCTGTCACCCTGTGAAGTGCCCACTGCTATGGCGTGTCCCAAGCCCCGGATCTTGCACTAGGCTCTCAGTTCCAGAATGGGGTCTTACTCCACGCCTTGTTTCCCTTCTTAGCCCCATTTGCGTGGCCCACCCTCTCTCAGAATCTGAGGGTGTTTTTGGGATCCCTGGTTTCCAACTATCAGGATGTTGGTGATTTTGTTCTGGTCACTAGGTGGCACCAGAGATTTTTTCCTAGTGTCCTTCCAGAACTGTTTCCCCCCACCCCAAAAGGTTGCCGGGGAACAGAGTGGGGGTGGCATGGAGCTCCTCAATGGTGTGGGGGTGCTGTGTCTGCCCTGTGCCCTGCCATCGTGGGGATCCCATGCCCCGAATTTCATGCCCTGAGACTCAGTTCCGAAACCCTCAGATACAGGATGTGGGTTGTAGCCCAGTTCAGTGTCTGCAGAAATGGGTCCTTTTGCACCCCGCTCCCATTCCCGGGCACCTGGTTTCTGATTATTCAGTGAGGGGCATTCACCTCAGTGACAGCTCCCACGTGTCTCCCCACCAACCTAGGTCACGAGCACAGGGACCTGGGCAGCTGCGATCCGTGTATGCTTTTCAAGCATGTGCTGCTTTTCTGAACAAGCTTACCTGCTGGCCTTGGGCTATTTTCAGGTCTCTCCATGGAGTCCTTGTTTTCCTCTAATGGCACCTGGAGCAGATCCTCACTCAAGGATTTAAAGTGCACTCATTCCAATTACAGGGCCTCGAAAGAAGGCCCTGTTATTTTTCATCAGTACCTCCCCGGGTCGGGAGTGGGTAATTTGCATGCCTGCCGCCTTCCTTGGATGTGGTAGCCATTTCTCAGGCTCCCTCTCTGGACTCAAACCCTGATTCCCATCACCCGTGGTCACCATGGTAGGCATGGCGACTACCATAGAAAGTTGATAAGGCAGACTTTTGAATGGGTCGTCGCCACCACGGAGGGCATGCGATCCAGCCGAGGTTATCTAGAGTCACCAAAGTTGCTGGTGCCCACTGCCCTGCCGGCAGGAGCTGAAGACTGACTGGGTTGGTTTGGGTCTGGTAAACGCATGTGTCCCCCTCTAGAAAGTGGGTCGGCGCCAGTGGGCATGTATTAGCTCTAGACTTACCACAGTTATCCAAGTAGGAGAGGATTGAGGACCAAAGGAACCATAACTGATTTAATGAGCCATCTGCAGTTTCACTGCACTGGCCATGCGTACTTAGACATGCATGGCTTAATCTTTGAGACAAGCATATGCTACTGGCAGGATCAACCAGGTATCAAGCATATTTCTTAAGAGAGAATTTTCTGGGCCTCCCTGGTGGTGCAGGGGATAAGATGCAACCTATGAAGCTATCTGCAGCCACTGCAGCATGAGTTCGATCCCCAGCCAGGGAGCTACCCACATGGTGCAGCAGACCTCTCCTGTCTCACCCACTGCTCCCCTCAGCAGTGTATTTCAGTCAATCTGCCTGTTCTGTTCCCCACTCTGTCTCTGGTGAATCCTCTCACCCTCCCACGCCTCTGGCCTGTACCCCAGTTCTTGTATGCATAAATGAATAAATCTTTTTTTAAAAAAAGAATATTAAGTTACCAAGAATGTGGAGAAATTCTGACAGTTAAGAGAATAAGGGCACTGTGCTCTTCCTCTACACCTTACCCCCTCTTTTTTTTCAGGGGGATGGCAGATAGAACAATATCATGCTGCAGAAGACCTTAGAATACGAAAGACACCCTGTGAATGGAGAAATATATGTAAATAATTTTCTCAAGCAAGACTGTAATCATTGCTTTTCCAAAAGCAGTGCAACTGGTAACATATAACAAAGGTGAAAATGCTTTTCAGCATTATTATGGAAATATTTTCACTTCTTGGACACCCTGAAAGGGTCCTGCAGTGAAAGAACACCCCATCCCAGAGACTACACTCTGAGAATCACAGTTGCAGGAGGGAGATATGGGTTTGATCAGGAGGAGCCCATAAGGTGCTTCTGGGTTACTGGTAATATGTTATTTCTTGTCCTTGGTGATAATTAGCCATCTGCATGCTTTATAATTTTCCACTGTAGTGTGCATATATTACTGATTTTATGCACATGCATACACACACAATAAAGGGAAAAAATGGTCCAGAGCTCTCTGAACGGGGTAACTTGCCATCTCTCTGCTTACAAACACTGCCCTCAGGCCCTGTGAAAGGCCAGGGGAGGAACACTTCCTTCTGGTGCTGTTAGCTTTCTGGGTTGCCTGCGGGGAGCTACAATGGAAAGGGTGTTCAGAAGGAAAACTGCTCCCTCACCACAGGTGGAGACACTACCTGGCTTATCTTCTGAGTTCGTTTCCAACACAGGAAAAGCAGTATTTCTTATTCTAGCTGTCAAGCATTTGGGTTTACTGCAGGCCCATGGAATGTTGTTCTTTTTTTTTTTTTTTAACATTTTTTTTTTTAAGAGGCACGTATTTTTATTTATTTGTTTGTTTGTTTGTTTTGTTTATACATGCACTGGATACAGTCAGAAGCGCGGGAGGGTGAGAGAATTCACCAGAGCCAGAGCGGGGAGCAGAGCAGGCAGAAGGACTGAAGTACACTGCTGAGGGGAGCAGCGGGCGGCAGGAGAGGTCTGCGTGCCATGTGGGACCCTCCTCCGGTGGCCGGTGGCCAGGGAGCAGCAGGGGATCGAACTGGTGCCGCAGAGGCCGCGGTCAGCTTCGCAACCCAGCGCTCAACCGCTGCGCCACCGGGGAGGCCCGGAATGTTGTTCTTATAAGTATCTTCATGAGAAGGCCCAACCCAGGCTCACCACAAAATTACAACTAATGTTAAACAAGGATGTGTGGTAGTGTATTTGCTTTGAGTCTTATCGTGACCTAATAAATCTATTCAACAAATATTTTATTGTTTAAAATCTATTTCATCTTTTTTAAAAGGGTAAATCACTATATTAATACTATTGAGTTTGTACAAGAATATCTTGTGGTAAAATAATACAAAACCCATATCAACTTTCAGAACACACACAATTCTGGTTTTATGAAATTAAGTACAAAATAGGTCCTTACCTATGGAGCTGTTCACATGAGATTTTAGGGTGGTGTTAATTTCCACAATACTGGTATACAAAACAAAAGAAAGTACAGAAGTTATCAGACTTTCTCCACTAATTAAATCAACGAGACTTCTAGAAAGACCTACAAAAAGCAAAATACTTTTTTTAAAGGTAGGACAAACTTCATTAATATTAAAGTATTTTATTAGCAGGTAGGAGGATATTTTTTAGGTATGGATTTATGTAACATTGCTTCCCCTACAATTTTAAATAGAACATTTTTTTTAAAGATTTATTTATTTATGCATACAAGAGCTGGGGTACAGGCCAGAGATGCGGGGGTGAGAGGATTCACCAGAGACAGAGTGGGGAGCAGAACAGGCAGATTGACTGGAATACACTGCTGAGGGGAGCAGTGGGCGAGTCAGGAGAGGTCTGCTGTGCCATGTGGGTTGCTCCCTGGCCTGCTGGGGGATCAAAGTGGTGCTGCAGAGGCTTCGGATTGCTTTGTAGTGCTGTGCTTAACCCCTTGCGCCACCAGGGGGGCCCTTAAATAAAACTTGGATTATGTTTGGAAACTCTCTTGAAGGAAATTTGATTATATATTAGCTATAAGTAAAATCTAAACTATCATAATATGACAACAATTAGCTGTGGTCAATAATGGTTTTTACAAATGAGATCATCTATGTGAGCTCTCATTCGTCATTTCAAAGCAGAGATGGAAACATGAAATTCGTTATTTATTAAATTCAGTAATCTGGCCTATAAAAAACACATGCATCAAAAAGTCAGATGTATTTAAGATAAGACAAAAAAAGAAAGATGATGGAGAGACAAAGTAAATTCATAAATTAAGGCTTTAAAACATGGCATCTATTAAGGCAATTGTCCAATCAGTCTCACTGTAATTATAAGGTGTCTCCCACCAGATACTATCTACTTCCAGCACCAGATATTATCTATTTCCATCTTAATCCTCCATTTATTGTGATTATTTAAGTTAAATATCCATCCTTTGTCATTATTTTCTGCTGTTAAATGTGCTGGTAGTGGTAAAACTGTAACTTGGAGCATGTGTACTGATTTTGTAAATGTCCATAGGAAGGAAGTGTTATTACAAGGTAATAACAAGCACTGTGATCACAACCTAAGTACAATTAAGAGAAGGAAAGCAAGACAGACTGTTCCTATGGGAGCTCAATGGCCTTGATGGTCAGTTCTTCCCTTCTCTCTGTATCTTGTTTTTTTGTAGGACTTTGCAGTTTCTGTCATCAAGAAAGATTTCTGGCTCCTCTCCTTTCCCCCTGCCACCATCATGGCAGTATACTCTGGCTACCCTAATGGAGGGAATGTGAGAAATATGCGGAACTGGGCCTCCCTGGTGGCGCAAGGGGTTAAGTACAGCATTATTAAGCAATCTGCAGCCTCTGCAGATCCCTGGCTGGCCAGGGAGCAACCCACATGGCGCAGCAGACCTCTCCTGTCTTGCCCGCTGCTCCCCTTAGCAGTGTATTTCAGTCAGTCTTCCTGTTCTGTTTCCTACTCTCTCTCTGGTGAATCCTCTCACAGCCCTGTCCTCCCCCCTTGCAACTCTGGCCTATACCCTAGCTTTTGTATGCATAAATAAATAAATCTTTGGGGAAAAAAAAAGAAATATGTGGAATAAAGATACATCTTTCAGTTGAGGCTATCCTAAATCACTTAGCATCCAGATGACCTGCTGAGTGATTGTAGATTCACTAGGGATGTTCAGCCAAGTTCAACCAAGCTGAATCCTTATCATCAGAACTGCCAGAAATAAGAATGAAAAATAAGAAATAAGAAATAATTGTTTTAAACTACTGTGTTTTGGAGCCAATTATTACTTATAATAAACATAACTGATACAGTGTATAATATTTCACTTTAGAAAATGGGACTATAATAACATGTGAATGTTTGGAAATAGGGAATAGATAGGGGTCTATGAGGAGTCCACAAACCATAAAAAGCTCAAGATAATGTACATGGACTCAAGGACTCACTCACAGGTCTGGTCAGATTTTTTTTTAATTGATTTACCATTGGGTTACAATGTCATGTAAGTTTCAGAAGTAAATCACACCTTGGTATGTGCCTATACCACAGCCAGCGTGCCCACTGCTGAAGTTCTAATGCTGTTCACTCTCAAACTGTCTTCTCTGCCTGTTCCTCCCATCCTGTTCCCCTCCCCCTGAGATATTTTTTAAGGATAAAATAAAAATATATAAAAAATCTTTCTTTGATAGCACAGGCAGAGATGTTACCAAGACAAAAATACTTTGTTTTAAATGATTCAAAGTGAAGAGAAAAATAATTCAAAAGTAATGACAGACTGGCCCCAATTTATTAGAATAATCTTATAAATTAACCTCCAGAAATGACTTAAATTCAACAATGGCAGGATGGAAAATCAGGTGAATACTAACTCATATGAGATTAAAAAGTTAAGAGAAGTATGGAAGGCTCTCAGGAAGCAGAAAAAAGTTTCAGCAGAAAGGGAGCTGGCACTGACATAATCACAAAGAGTTTGGGTTGGTAATAATGTTGGCACTTTCTTTGTCTAAAGTTGTACCTCACAATCCTCTTGCTTTGAAGACTTTCCTTCAGTCGTGTATTTATACATGATGTGTCTCCCCTGAGAATGTGAGCAAATACATGGGTGTGCTATATTACAACTCTATTTTCAAATAAATATTCTAGTTCTCTTTAGTAAAAAGTGGCTGTTATGTTAACTTAATGTGTATTTTGTTTTTAAATATAGATTTGTTTTCTCCTAAAACAGTACACTCTGAAAACATTGATTAGTGATTTTAATGTCTTAACAGAAAAATTAAAGGATTTTGGTCCTAATGATGACAAAGCTTCAAAGGCATTTTTTTGTGTTTATTTTTTTTTACAAATGGCATTATCCTAATGAATGTTTTCAAAGGAAAAGAAATGTTGGGCAATATAAATGTGACCCCAGTGTATATGCAGCATTATAATCCCTATAGAACTGTTCTGTTGGCTCAAGGTAGAAGTATGTGTGAAGTCATTGGTTCCATACAACTCCCTGACCTAGTCTATAATTGGATAAAAGACTGAAAAGAATATAAAGTAAGCACATCACTGGCCTTTCTTTTGTTCTTAGCATTACCACTCTTGACTCTATGCTCAATCCCCCTCCAATTCACAAAGTGAAAACTAGTGAACAAAAGATCTTAAAACTAGACAAGTAAAATATGGAAAATGATATTTTAAATATAGAAAAATAAGAAAATATACCAACCAAGGTCTCTTATAGCAGCTGCAGTCAGCATGGGATCTGAACTCATGAGGATAGTTGAAAATAACAACCGTGGGGTGGGTTGCAAAAGTAATTTATCCACAGATGACAGATACCAAAGAATTAATAGATAATTCACCAAAAAGCCAGGAATTGAAATTAACAGTAACTGCAAAGAAATTTTACAGATAGAAAAATCAGATGCCTTTATATTTCATTTTTAAAGCAGATAATCAGGATTATTGGTGAGGCAGAACCACACTCTATCCATGAATGGGAAAATTTAAAGCTTAATAATTTTGTTATTTTATTTGCCAAATCTGGAAATAAGGGACAAATATTGCAATGAGATTCCTAGGGCCTATGAAATATAGTTATAGAAAATCCTATCTCATTACCTAGTTTGGAGCAAGATTAAAAAAAAAACCAATAAAACTCAACATATAGCAGATCATGAGTGAATGATATTGAAAAAGAATACTTCTCTTACCTGCCAGAATAATTTCTGAAGCATGTATATATCCATCTCAAATGCAACAGTAAAGATAATTACTGGTGTAAATATACCAAAAAATAAGTCTGGGCTCATTGATTGTATGGCATCTGCATACCTTTGTACCTAATAATATAAAAATATGTCATTTTCTTATTTATCCATATTTCTGTTAGCAAAGAATTATATGCCAGGCACTTCTATCACTAGCACAGGAGAAAGAAGACATCACAATGTAACAAATGTGTTACTTTTGTTGGATTTTCATACTTTTTCATCAGATTATTATCAATTATAATAAAAAGTTAATGCACATATCTATACCCACTTTTTTTTTTAAGGAGAAGGTATAGGAAGTACATTGACATATGCTGAAATAAGCACATAACATATTGTTTGCAAAAGTAGTAGCAGTAATTTTGCTCCCTAAGTCCATACCATTGGGTAGTTATCTCCCATAACTCCCAAAAGATGTAGGAAATTTTCAGGCATACAAAAGGAAGAAAAGGGTTTAATGTAGATGGACTGTCATATACAAAATCCACAAAGGAGTAAACAATCATATCAAATTCCAGAAGCTACAAATAATTATCCAAGTCTTCTATAGAAGATGTATGTAGAAAAATAACAGGGAAAAGGCCTGGGAAATTACCACAGATCATTAAGCAACTAATTGATGGTGCTTATCACAAATAATTTAGTAGACATTTTAAAATCTTATAGAGGGCATCCACTTAATATTCATTGATGAAGGAAATGCTGAGTTCCTACTATATTAGGAAATACCTTTGCGTTTGGAAGATCATTTTCCATGGGTCTCTTGGAATTTCTCCATGTCTTATGAGTGGAGGCTCTGATTGCTTTTCTTCCAAACTATCTTTTCAAGATTATTCTGATGGCCATCAAATTTGGAAGATACAGCAAGTGTCTCTATCTTTGATCCTCCAGAGCAAAGAACAGGTATTCTATACTGTCCATTGTATTAAAGTTTCCCTCTGGGACTAGAGGGAAGATGAGTCTACAGCCCATCATGAAACAGTCTCTAAGTTCTGCTTTCTTCTCCTATAACCATCCCAGTGTGTATGTGTGTGCACATTTCCCCTGGTCATCTACTTCTTCTTATGGAAACTGGGGCTCATGGAACAGACACAAGAAAATTCTGATACTCTATCTACTACTATTTCTGGGAGTTACAAAACTTGTTTTTGACAAAGTAGTAACCTGCTTCTGGTTCTTACGTGAACATGCTTTCCATAACTGGCTGAGCAATAAAGAGAAAAATAATTTTATAAATTTTCCTAAGCCATTTTTGTATTATTATGAATCACATATATATTACAAAATACTCATATTTACTAAACATACCTGATCAGATGTAAAACTTAGCATTTCAAAACTGCATCCAATTAAAAATAATATCACCGGGAGAGGAATTGGAAAGTCTTTCAAGTGTAGGTTCAAAAATGCTGTAAAAAAATGTCTTTACTGAAAGGCAGTTAAACATCACACTTATAAAAATTTAATGTGATAGGATTTCTTAGTAGTTAGAACAATATGATACTGTTTCTTTTCTTCTTGTATTCCTGCAACTGAAACCCTCCTTCACATAAGGAATCAGTATAACTATGAATCCACTGGTTTCCTGCTTTACCTCTTCTATGAGGTATCTCATTTCTTTAGAATTGTTAGTAAATATTGCTAGTATCATTGGCTCTTATTACTACTAAAATATTTATAACAGTTTTCTACATGCAATCAATCAGATAGTTTCTTCAGCACTCCTAGAATAAGAAGCTAATACACAACTGATCTTTAATGAAGTTGACTGATTCCTAAGATAATACTGAGAAACTGTTTATAATAATTTACCCAATGAGAAATCTATTGTTAACTTCACATTATATATGAAGATAGACTATAATGAATATTTAACTTTGTTCATCATTATTTTCAAAGTGCAATAAGCAATATTACAACTCTCTCTACAAGTTAATGCTTTCCACTTCTTTATAAAATAATTCCAAATCAAGTTAAAGGATGCCAAAAAAAGTTTCTTTCTTTTGATGTGTACAATGCTATTTTCTTCTCTTCAGAGCTGGGCATAAACTATCATTTAAATAACAGAACACACTACTAAATGTTTAGAAAGTAATGACCCATTCTAAGTGCAGAAAGCAGTGGGAGAGGTAACCAAGATATGATTGAAACTATAATTTATAACACAGATTACAATAAATTCTCCAAGTCTTGATTTTCTGCTTCAATTCTCCCCATCCATTAAATCTAGCCACATGGTTGATCAGGTAAGAAGTTGTGAATACAAAAATCAACTCAAAATGGATTAAAGAACTAGACATAAGACCTGAAACCATAAAATATATAGAAGGAAATATAGGTGAAACACTACGTGATTTGCACATCAAAGACATCTTTACAGACACATCACCCAAAGCAGTGATAGTGAAGGCAAAGATAAACAGCTGGGACTACATCAAATTAAAGAGCTTCTGCACAGCAAAAGAGACAATAACAAAAACAAAGAGAAACCCCACCAACTGGGAGAACATTTTTGCACCCAACACTAATGATAAAGGACTGATCACAAAAATCTGCAAAGAGCTGATGAGACTCAACAACAACAAAGAAAATAATCCAGTCAAAAAATGGGCAGAAGAGCTTAAAAGAAACTTCTCTGAAGAGGAAATGCAAATGGCCAACAGGCATATGAAAAAATGTTCAACATCACTTGTCATCAGGGAAATGCAAATCAAAACTACCATGAGATACCATCTTACACCAGTGAGAATGGCACATATTAAAAAAGCTAGCAACAACAAATGTTGGCGAGGGTGTGGAGAAAAAGGAACTCTTCTGCACTGTTGGTGGGAGTGCAAACTGGTCCAACCACTGTGGAAAGCTGTGTGGAGATTTCTGGACCTACTAAACATAGAGCTTCCATATGATCCAGCAATTCCACTCCTAGGTATTTACCCAAAGGACACAGAAACATCAATTCCAAAGAACACCTGCACCCCTATGTTTATAGCAGCACTGTTTACAATAGCTAAGCTTTGGAAACAACCCAAATGCCCAAAAATAGATGACTGGATCAAGAAGATGTGGTACATATATACCATGGAATATTACTCAGCATTCAAAAAAGATAAACACATGCAATTTGCAGCAACATGGATGGCGCTGGAAGGGATCATGCTCAGCGAAATAAGCCAAAAAGAAAAAGAAAAATACCGGATGGTCTCACTCATAGCAGGAATCTAGAAAACTTAAATAAGGGACCAGGAAAATGAATAACTATAAGAAAGTGAAAATCAAAATCAACAAAAAACTATGAACCAGAGACACTTTTAGGGGGGCGGGGGCGGGAGGGGAGGGATTGGGGTCAGAATGGGGGGCTGCAATTGTATGGGGAATATAACAATAAAATTTATAAAAAAAAAAAATAAAGATACCTCACTTAAAAAAAAAAAAAAAGAAGTTGTGAATACTTTCAACCCAACTGAGGTAAAGAATAATGCTCAGATATTACAAATATCTTCTAGGATCAGATTATTTTTTTGTATTAATTGATTAAAAATCTAGGGATGAAATTATGAATTTAGAACACAATTTTAATTTCTTACTACTGTTACTTTCCTTTATTCTAAATGATAGCACATGTTAGATATAGTCATAGAATAAGCTCAAAGAAAGTTATACCTACCTCCAACTGCACAGATCAAAGACAATATTAGAATGATTTCAGGGAGGTCGTCAGCAGTTTTCATGAACAAAACCCTGAAAAACTTCACCCATGAACTACTCAGTCCTTTTCTAAGAAAGTTTAATTTGTGTTGCAAGTCCATCTTGTGGTTTATCACAATCCAGCTGAATCCAACTCTTATGACTTAGCAAAACTCACACAGGATCAAAAGAATGTAAGATTTGCCTTTGTGGTGGTCCTCCAGTGCTTTCTAAAACAAAGCAAAAGAAAACAAAAAAGATCATACTTCTCCTTTATTATTATATTACTAGTGATATCTTAGGGTTGGACAAAATTAGGGATGCCTCCCCTTTCTGTGATGCTTTCAGATTAAATGAGATAGAAATTGTATAATCCCAAGTGACAGAAACTAGCCAGTGTCTTATTTATAATGCAACTACTATTTAGCCATTATTCGTGCTGCACCTAACCAAGTGTCTGAAATGATTTTAAAAATCTAACTATTCACTGACACCACAAACTGGTAGAGATTACTTAACTCTGTGGATGAATAACTGAGGGACTTGGCCTCACATTATCTGAACCTCTGGAATTATGTTCTGGCAGCTCTTCCAAAGTGGGGGTGAGATGGAGGTAGAATATTTGGATTTTTTTGTTGTTGTTCTGTTCTGACAGGTTTATAGATCATGAGGACATTCATTTGATCTCATTTGGAAAGCTGAAAGGCCAGAGTTTCCCTAAAATTTGATGTATACTTCCTCTCATACTAGCAGCAGCACATTTTCTAGAGTCTGCTATTAGCATCTTATTTTAGGATGTCTTGTTGAGCAATCATTTATCACTCAACTTTCTCTCATAAATCAGCAGTTTCATATATATAATTTCTAAACAGAAAGTTAAATGAATACATGATTAGTGTGAATATAGAAAATGATCAAGAATCACATCATCTAGTTACTCTTACAAGTTTTATTTACATTTGAGCTCATCCTTATATAATTATACTTTATGCTCTTTCCATTTGGCATTGTATCACCAGCCTCAAAAAGCCTTGTAAGGGCCTCCCCGGTGGTGCAGCAGTTGAGCGCTGGGCTGTGAAGCTGCCCACAGCCTCTGCAGCACTGGTTCAATCCCCGGCTCCTACATGGTGTGCAGACCGTTCCTGTCGCCCACTGCTCCCCTCAGCAGTGTACTTCGTCAGTCTGCCTATTCTGTTCCCCGCTCTGGCTCTGGTGAATTCTCTCACCCTCCCGCGCTTCTGACTGTACCCAGTGCTTGTATAAATAAATAAATAAATCTTTAAAAAAAAAAAAGACCTAAAAAAAAAAAGGCCTTGTAAACAACATTTACAAAGGTTATGTCGTATTAGCACTGATGTAATAACTTCCTAGTGTGTAATTTCTCTTGTCATGTATTAGGAATCAGATAGGGAGCAATAACGGTATGTGTGGCCTGGGTCTTATTTACACTTAAATCAGTCTGGGTGGCTGCCTGGGCTCCCCAGGCAATTTTATTGTGTGGCCAATGTGAGCAACTCACCAATTTAAAGGCAACATTGCTCACTTTTTAGTCTCAAAATCAGCTCCTTTCCATTATTCTTAAGTAGGGATTTGAAAAAAAGGGTATCATTGTTCTTTAGGAGAAGACCACCAGACACTCATCTGAGGTTGACCACGTTTAATTTATGGTTTGTTGCAATGAAGGAGAACATTCACCTTGGGGAACTGTGGTATGTTTTAATATAAGAGATGAGCTGAGTAATTCTGAAGAGGGTCTAAGGAAGTGAGGATTGACTAGTTTGGCTGCTGTCAGAAAGTAAGTTCATTTTTGTGCTTGGTTATCTCAATAAATCTTATCTTTAGGGAGGACAGACTAGAATGAAGCTAAAACTGTGATGGCTTTCGGAAGCAGAAGCCACTCATTTTCATAAAGGGAGGGGATGTTTGGAATTGTATTAGGGTTGCTCCAGGGCTTTGTTAAAGTCTCATCTTATTATGGTCTCAGTTACCTCATCTGATGTTGATGTTCTGTTAGTTTGTTTATGTCCAACAGAAAAACATGGACTAGCTGTGAGCACAGATCAGCTTGTAGTAACCTGGAGCAAGACCTAGTACTGAATGTCTGAAAATGTCAGAGCTGGTTTATTAGTTATTCATTTTGTTTTGTTTTTCCCTAAAGGATTCCTAAATTCTTTAACCTCACTTTAACATAGCAAGAGCTGGAGGTAGACTGGGGGATTTTGCTAGTAATACAAGTAGTGGGAAGTTCAGCCACCACTCTAAGACAGAGATTCTCAATCTTGGCTACACAATGGAATCACTTAGAGAATTAAAAAAATTCAAATGCTTCTCTCTCTCTCTCTCTCTCTCTCTCTCAATCTGTGTGTGTGTGTGTGTGTGTGTGTGTGTGGTTGGGGGTGGGGCCACCCACAGTGGTGAACTGAGTTGGCCTGAAATATAGCCTGGATACTGGGATTTTGGAAAGCTGCCCTATGATTCTACTGAGCAACCATAACTTATAAGCACTGCTGTAGGAGAAGTCCATGTCACGAAAAAACATTATGATAGACTAGTGATATTTGATCTGAGTTAACCCTAAACTATTTTGGAATACATTGTCATTGTCACCTATTAATTTGCCCACTGTTACTCCAAGACTAAGTAAGCATCCTGGAGCAAACATGCTTGACTGAAAAAAGTATTTTTTGCATCATAGCTATGCATCTTACATTCATTCACTCCTTTCAAAACTTAACATAGTTAGGAAACTTATAGTTTTCCAAACTTAAAGTAGGGTACCTGTTCCCACAGGCATTTTTCTCATTTCTAAAATTGTTTATCTAAAAACTTTCATAGTAAATGTTTACAATCCTACTAAATATTAATCAGCCTCGTGTTTTAAGACAGGAGTAAAGAATTAGCAGTGAGAATAAACAACTGGGGTTGGATTGTCTTCTCCATAAATGCTCCTATCACACAACACAGCTGTGGTCTTACAAACACTGAGGAGCGCTTTCTGTAGTCTTAATGCTTCTTCATTCAGATTAAGCCCTTTCTCCTCCTCAGATCAGCTCCATATACCTGAGGAGATTCAAGGTCCCGGTGTGCTTTCCTGTCAGTGCCTTACTAAGGCCTAAAGGGGACAAACAAAAGCCAGGGGAAGAGTTTGGAAAGTTGGCATGGGAAAAGCAATGGAGGAGAGAGGGGTCAAAGGGATAGAAATTCACATTGAGAGGCTGGTTGATCTTTGGGTCCTTGATAGCTCCAACAGGGATGGTGGGAACTTCAAAAAGGAAAGGCTAGCTGAACCTGTAGCTGGAATACCATGGGAGCTTTCGTTGCTCTCCAGAGGATGAGAAAGTGTCAGAAAGGAAGGAGGATCTTCTTCTATGGGAAACTAGAGGAGGACTCACCATCCAGAGCCTCTGGAGGAGTACGTTTGCCGTGTAAAGGAGAGAGGAGGCTATTGTTCTCACCGCACAGCCTTCACAGCCAACTGCAACCAAGCTGGCAGTTACTTACTCCAGGTCCCGCCCCTGATCTGCACCAATTGGCTTTGTGTTCATTACCCCTGATTTGATTGGCTGATGAAATACAATCTAGATGGAGTTCCACAGCATCATTGCCCCTTCACCCCTAAGCTAACACTTGAATCATTAAGGACCTGAAAATAAAGGACTTTTCTGGTGAAAAGAAACCTCTTTCACTTAATCTGACTCATTATAAATAAACTTATTTACCGCGATTATATACAAGATAATGGTCAAAAGAGGTGTTGGTGGTGTTAAAACAGTACTCATAAAAGCACTAATTCTAATTTCTCTCCTAGCCATAAGCCATAGTCATAACACTCACATAAGAAGAGCTAATTAAATTTTCTTGAACCTTTTAGTTTTCTTAGCTAATTAATTCGTTTTCTTAGCTAATTAATTTCTTCAACCTTTTAGTTTTCTTAGCTTGTCCGTGAGTCATCATGACAGCTACAGAATAACAAGCAGGTATTTCAGGGAAACTATATTCATTTACCTAAAACTGTTAGAATCATTATGTATTATTGTTATATATCAAGCAGACAAGGAAGTAGTAATAAAGTGTGCATGATGACTGTAGCGTAAATGGTTTTCAGACTTTTCTGCCCTCCCACCATTAGGATTGCCCTGTCTGATGGGGCACCTGCAGTTGTTACATTGTTATAGCTGTGTTGTTTACTTCTGTGGGCCATGACTGCAGTATTGAGATAATGGCCCAGAGAAGGGGAGAAAGAAAGCCAGTGAAGCCCAGAGTGAAGACTTGCCTGGGGGCTTGGAGGCCTTCTGGCCCGAGCACCCGTGCCTGCTGCATACCTGGTTGCTGCACTACATTTTTATTTTTGTATTTTTTAAAGATTTATTTATTCATTTATACAGGCACTGGGTACAGTCAGAAGCAGGGGAGGGTGAGAGGATTCACCAGAGCCAGAGTGGGGAGCCAGAATAGGCAGACCGACAACGTACACTGCTGAGGGGAGCAGCAAGTGCAGCTGTCGTGCCACGTTGCGCTACATTTAAAGCTCAATAAAAAGACTGATAAGGCCAGGAGGGCTCCAGGACTCCTCCTTGGCCCATCCTGCCACTACAAGACCTTGCCAAATATGGTTAATACATAAACCAGAATTGAGGAAATTGGGAGACTGGTCTTTTTTTCATTTCAGTGTTAGAGCTGTGTTTGAACATGAAGTATGAGGACTTTGTCATCAAATCTCATGAATTTTCTATTCCATCCCATTCTTCAGTTGTTCATACTTTCCAGCTGGGTGCAAGGATCAGGTAACTCTTCACTTTTTCTCTTAAATGCACTTAGCTGGAGATTAATGGCAAACAAATAGCAGATTGTGATCTAATTTTATAAAATTAGGTGAACAGGGCATTATGTTTGGATCTTGTGTTAACCATGTAGCCCTCCCATGTTGTAGGCATCTAGCAAAAGTTTAATTGAAGCATATTTGAAATAGTGAATTAGCAAACAGAGAAGGAAAGAAAGGTAACTGGGACTGCTTCTGAAGTGCTTCCAAGTGGGTCACACTAGAGAGGACTGAAGCCGGAAGGAAAGAAATGAGTTCTTTACAAATGAGTTAGTTTTGCATATTTCTTGCAGTCTCTTTGCCTTTGAAATTGAGTTTGACTTGTTTTTAGGCTCATCCTGTTTATTAAGAAGTTACTTGTTTTTATATTGTCAAATATTTGTTTCCTTTGTGGATTTGCTTTTTTACCTAAAAATAAAGTCAAAATGAGAGACAGTTAAATATTTATTTGGGAAAAAATAATTTTAATTTGGGGCACACAGTTTCACAGAGAAGTCCAAAATGTAGTCTGAGATGGGATGAAAGTTGAGGGGTTTTATGGGAAGAAAAGAAAAAGATGAGGTAAAGTGTTAATTTGGGCTAAGAGGTTTAATCTATTCTTGGATATACATAGTTACTAATTATATTCTCTACCAAAAATGCACAATCATAAGTTTTGTGACAAGGATGTTCATTTACCTGTTGACTTTTCAAACAATGTTAAGGATAATTTCTGCTCACCTAGTCTTTTGCCACATTACAGATAACAAACTTTTTCCAACATGACATGGCTGATCCTATTTTAAAATGGCTCCACTATATCTGTTTCACATAGATGATTTTTCAAGTTGAGGTACTCCTGAAACACATTAAGGATTTAATAAAATATTCAAGTCTTGTTATTGTCTAGCCATTTAAAAACTATTTGATTAAAGCTATTTAACTTGAATCCCTCTAAAAGCATTTTGGTTCATGGTACAGGCAACCCACATGGCGAAGCGGACCTCTCCTGTCTCACCAGCTGCTCCCCTCAGCAGCGTATTTTGTCAGTCTGCCTGTTCTGTTCCCCACTCTGTCTCTGGTGAATCCTCTCACCTTCCGGCACATATGACCTATACCCTGGTTCTTGCATAAATCTTTTTTTAAAAAAAGGAATGAAAGGAAAGCTAACAGGAACTAAAGTGGAGGTCACCATTGTTCTACCTACATGGGTTAAGTTTCTGATAAAGTGTTTTCTTCTGGAGAATAGGTCTTCTAATGGAAAATTCACTAGACTTACTTCAACATGGTTACTTTGTTTTCCCTTTATACAAGATATGAGGTGTTTTTTTCCTGGCTCGCAGCATGAGACTAGTAGGCTTCCTGCTGCTAAAACCTACACAATTTTGAGTCCTCCATCAAACTGGAGTCATCAGGAATTTGTCACTCTCAAGTCAGTTCAGTTCAGCCTCCAATTCATTAATATTACCACTGATAATCTCATATTGGTTAATTTATATTTCTATTTTACATTCACAAATATTTGTTAATTAGTAGAACTATCCCAGAAACACATCTAGAAATGAGTTATCAATAGTGAAGAAGGTTAGACAGTTTATTTTCTTGTGAAGAAGAGATCCAAAAAAAAAGTAATTATAACCCAGAGTTAAGTACTATTATAGGATTAAGTCCAGGGGAGTTTGAAAGTAAATTTCTTTTAATCCATACTGGGTCTCATTTTCAGATTCTGCACGTGGGATAAAGCACAAAAGTAATGAGACAGCTGTATTGGGAGGAAATGTGACAATTTTCTGCAATTTGACATCTCCAGAAGAGATTATACAAATTACTTGGCAGAAGATCCAAAACTCATTACCATACAATATTGGCACATACAGCAGTAAATATGGAGAAAGGATTCTTCCACCATATATAAATCGACTGCACTGCAAGTCCATCGAACCCAATTCCTCATTCATAACTATCCGTGAAGTGACATTTGAGGATGAAGCCTGCTACAAGTGTCTGTTTAATGTGTTCCCACGTGGCAGCCATGGAGGACAAATCTGCCTTAACATTTTTAGTATGTAAATGTTTTGTGTAGATTCAAAATCATGGAAATGTAACTTTTAAGGTTTAAGTCCAGAATAAGAATGTTAGAGAAGGAAAGATCCAGGCAAATTCTTACTATGCAAAACAAAAAAAAAAAGCAATTATGGTTACATGACTTGCCCATTTTCAGAAAGTGCTGGACCAGCCATAGTACTTAGGTCTTCTGTGCTCTCACCTAACTTTTTTGCACTGCACTGCACTGGCTTTTGTCCGGTGCATAAAATACATGAATGGCATCTAGTTTTTCCCTATAAAAGACAGGAAAAGAAAAAGAGAGCAGACGTGAACAAGAACACTTTAACAAAACTAGAATTTCTCAGTCTTCAAATTCACAAAGTGTTTAAGGACTAGTGATAGAGTCACAGTGTTGCCCATTGTGTTGCTATAAATGTATTGTGGATGTATCCAGTGCAATTTTAAGACTGAATGAAAGTGGAGATATCAATTGTTCCTCTCAGTCTGAAGGATAGATGGTATAGGCGATGGAATTGTTGAGTAAAATACAAGGAGAGGTAATGTGAGGACATATTTTCAGTAATTTAGCTTCACACTGAAAGATTGGGAAGTCCCTATTTAATACAGCAGAAAAGTGAGTGTGACATATTTTTATATTTAATTTTCTTCTTCTTCATTTCTTTTTTTTTTTTTTTTTTTTTTTTGCCTAGCTGAACCTGAATTAAAAACTGAACTCCAAACCAACCTTGACTCTGCAGGTTTTGTTAGGTTTATTTACTCAGCAGTGGGTAAACCTGCTCCTCAGATATCTCTTTTCCCTGCACAACTCCTGGTGAATCTGTCAGAGGAATACCATGCTCAGAACCCAAACGGCATAGTGACTGTCATGAAAAAGTATAACATCTCCGTGGAGATGGTCAAGTCCCTGAGTCTCCCGCACCTGATTGTGAAAATGGTTCATCCTGTGAAGCACGAGGAAAAGATTGTCACTCTGCCATTGCAAGAAGAACGTAAGTACAGTGGTAATCAACAAGGGAAATATTTACATATAAAATTCACAACCAGGGCCTCCCTGATGGTGTAAGAGGTTAAGCACCGCACTATGAAGCAATCCACAGCCTCTGCAGCACGAGTTCGATCCCTGGCCAGGGAGAAAACCACATGGTGAGGCAGACCTCTCCTGTCTCACCCGCTGCTCCCCTCATCAGTGTATTTCAGTCAGTCTGCCTGTTCTGTTCCCTCCTCTGTCTCTGGTGATTTCTCTCACCCCCTGTATCTCTGGCCTGTACCCTGGCTTTTGTATGCATAAAGAAATAAATCTTAAAAAAAAAAAATTCACAACCAGAAGTGTAGTCCTCTAATTTTGAAAATATAAGTCAATGGAAAACACCCACATGGTGGAAAGAATCAAACAATGAGACAAAGAAGTCCCCTGCCCCAGCCCTGCTTCTAGGGTAACTGTTCTTACATGGCTAATTTTCAGTTGATTTCTTGTATGTGCTTCCTACTGAATTTCTGCCACAGTTCATGAAAATTAGGCTCATTTATAACTCCTTCAATGTTTCCTCCTCCCAATAAATTTCTTTTCTTCCCACTAGAGTTGCTTTTCTGCTTCCCCCTGTAACTTTTAGCAGCCTGGTTAAGCCTGCTTTGTCCTCTCCTATCTTAGCTGCCTTTTCCCTCATTCACCTTCCTCCCAAGCTCTTCCAAACACATCTTCTGTTTCAAAACCATAGTTAAACAGGGTGTGGTTTTCCTATAGGATACTTTTTTTTTAAAAAAAAAGATTTATTTATTTTTTATTTTTTTTCCCAAAGATTTATTTATTTATTTATACAAGCACTGGGTACAGTCAGAAGCACGGGAGGGTGAGAGAATTCACCAGAGCCAGAGCGGGGAGCAGAGCTGAGGGGAGCAGCGGGCGGCAGGAGAGGTCTGCGCGCCATGTGGGACCCTCCTCCAGTGGCCGGGGAGCAGCCGGGGATCGAACCGGTGCCTCAGAGGCTGCGAGCAGCTTCACAACCCAGCGCTCAACTGCTGCGCCACTGGGGAGGCCCAAAAAAAAAGATTTATTTATTTATACAAGAACCGGGGCACAGGCCAGATGTGCAGGAGTGTGAAAGGATTCACCAGAGATAGAGTGGGGAACAGAACAGGCAGACTGACAAAATACACTGCTGAGGGGAGCAGCAGGCGAGACAGGAGAGGTCTGCTGCACCATGTGGGTTGCTCCACAGACAGCGGGGATCAAACTGGCGCTGCAGAGGCTGCAGACAGCTTCACGGTGCTGTGCTCAACCACCTGCGCCACTGGGAAGGCCCTCTATACTTTTAAAAGTGAAAAAAATCATCCTACCTAGTCATTTTTATAAACTAGAGCATTTAGTCTCTATATTTAGTATCAATACAGATGTACTTAGGTTTTAATATCATTTTCAGTTATGTGATCTGTTTTATGTCCCTTTTTTGTCTTCCTGACTTCTTGTGAATTAATCATTTATTTTTATATCACCTCTCCCCAGTTAAACTATACTTTCATATTTCCTTCTTACATGGTTAACTTGGATATTATAACCTATATCTTGACTTATTAGAGTTTAATATAATTTAGTACATTCACTTCTTCCTGGATAATGTAATAGCATTTATCAATTCTTATCTTTTGTGTTACTCCTCTTTTGTGCAATTTAATTCCTTATATATATTTAATACAAAGATACATTATTACTGTTGTCATTCTTGTTGTCTGTAGTAATATTCCTTTACTTTATTCTTTCTGCTGTTTTTCTTTGTCATGTTAAAACTTTTGTTTTTTTTCTGCCTAAAGAATTCTTATTTTTTCTTTTTAAGAGTTTTTTTTTCTCCTCAGTGCAGGCATACAGGTGGCCAATATTTTTTATTTCAGTTGCGAATTGTTTTGATTTTTGAACACCATGTTTGCAAGATTCATATTTCCAATTTCATAGGCTTAGTTCATCACTTCGACAGTGTTTTTCCACTGATTTCTTACCTTCATTACTTTTGCTGGAAAGATCTCTCAGTTTCACTGCTGCTCATTTGAAAGAAATGTGCCCTTTCCCTTCTCAGTTACATTTAAAATTTTCTCATTGTATTTGTTTTATAAGTTTTATTATTGTGTACCTTGGTGTCATTTTCTTTGTATGTATGCTGCTTCAGTTTTCCCAAAATTCTTGAGTCTGAGTTAAGTCCTTCATTATTTTCAAAAGATTCTTGCCTATCATTTCTTCAAATATTGCTTGTATTCTAAACTCTTACCTTTTTCTGGGACACAAATTACAAATGTGTATTTAATGTATGAAATAATTAAATGATATATATTTTAAATTCTGTGTCTGAGAATTCTAATATCTGAATATTTAGTGGGTCACTTCCTATTGTCTATTATTTTAAAATCAGGTTTAAGTCAAAATGAATTTTTGGGTATAATTATCTTTGACTACATGCTATACCTTTGGTCATAGTTTTATAGAAATATAATTCACAGGAAATTCATCTATTTAAAATATATAATTCAATGATTTTTGTATATTGACAAGATTCATGCAGCCATCAGCAAATCATATGTAGAACATTTTTACCACCACAAAGAAACTCCAGACTCCTTAGTGAGAACTTTGAGTTTCAGCACTCTGTGGTCCTAGCCTTAGGATCCCACTGATACTTTATGTCCCTATATATTTACCTATTCTGTCATTTCATGTAAATGAACTCATACAATAGGTGTCTTTTGTGATAGGTGCTTTTATATCCAGAAATCATTAAGTTTTGCTTCATTTAGCTAAAAACGGAGATGATCTGAAATAGACATTAGTCCTTAAAAAGTCAAGTGCATATCTGATTGAATCTAATCAAAATAGAGTTCCAGTGCTTCCCTGGTGGCGCAGGCGGTTGAGCGCTGCGCTGTGAAACTGTCCACAGCCTTTGCAGCACAGGTTTGATCCTGGCCAGCCAGGGAGAATCCCATGTGGCGAAGCCCTCTGTCCTGTCTTGCCCGCTGCTCCCCTCAGCAGTGTATTCTTTAGTCTGCCTGTTCTATTTGCTTCTTTGTCTCTGGTAAATCCTCTCACCCTCCCAGGATCTGGCCTGTACCCCGGTTCTTGTATAAAATAGTAAAATAATAAATCTTTAAAAAAAAATAGAGTTCCAGTTTTAGCCTATAGTGGATACCAGAACATTTTGTCCTTGGCAAGTTTTTATCTCCAATTTTTATTACCCTAACCCTTTTTAATTGTTGAAATTCATATTCAGCTTCTCAGTATTTTAGCACATGCCCAACTTCTCAGCACTTTCACTGTAATTGTTCACATTTTTATTTGTGCAAAAGTATATGCAGATGCCTGGCTTACTTTTCTTGGCTTCCCATTTTTACTGGATCTTGGCCCTTGAATTCTTAATAAACTTGAAACTTTTTGTGCATTCAGAATTTTGACAATAATTTGTCTAATTTTTTTGTGTGTGTTCTCAGGAGGAGGATTGGTCTTAAACACCCTGAATCATTGCATTTTCAAGTCCATTAATTTTTTTTCTTAATCCCATCTCTTGAACTTCCTTTACAAATGTTTTTTAAACTATGGGCTACATATCTGACTTCTGGTAATTAAGGAAGACATGTACATGTTCTACTGAAATTACCTCTTCTATTAAAGCTTTAACCTTTTTAAGTCACATATTGCCATAAAACATAATGGGTTAAACAATATCATCCCTCTTTTCCTTCCTGCTAAATTCCCTGGTGATTTCCCCTGAAATCTTGTTTGATTTGCCCAAGTGATGTCTATCAATCTTTCAGTGCATATTTAATACTGAAATTTGTGCTGTGTATGTGCAGGTTGACATCTGATATGGGACAGACACAAAGACCCCAGACTCATAATGCCTATATTGTGTGCTTGGGGATGTAGAAATGGGTGATTTTTAAAATTATTTAATTATTTATTTTTTAAATGATTTATTTATTTATACAAGAACTGGGGTACAGGTGAGAGAATTCACCAGAGAAAGCAGGGAGCAGAACAGGCAGACAGACCAAAGACACTGCTGAGGGGAGCAGGGGGCCAGGCAGGAGAGGTCTGCCATGCCATGTGGGTTTCTCCCTGGCCGGCCGGGAATCGAACCTGTGCTGCAGAGGCTGCGGACAGCTTCACAGTGCAGCGCTCAACCTGCTGCGCCACTGGGGAGACCCAGGGGTGATTTTGACTGTAATGTTTATTCTGTGATTCTTTTGCCATCTGAGTCCTGAGCCTTTCCGGAGTCTACATCACTTTCTCTGAAGCCGTGGCCTCCTGTGTGCACACATGTGCTTGCAGCCTCTTTCATCCTGCTCCTTCATAAGCATTCTTCTGTCCACTTTATGTCTTTCACAACTTTCTTTTAAGTTTCTTGCTAATTTTGAAGGCTACTCTTCCATTTGCTTGTTTTTCACTTAGGCATTTTCTTTTTGTAATTTAATTTAAAGGAGTTTCAGGAAGTAAAGGTAATTTTTTTTGTGTGTCTTGAAACTAATGTTAATAAGTTAATATTTCCTGTATCTTTCCATAAATCATGGATGAGAATATGTCAAACGAGTGTCATATCTATTTCTCATCAACGTATTGACTAGATTACTCTGGTTAACTTGGCTTCTCAATGAGATAGTCTATAAAGAAGTAACATCAATTAGTGGGTTCATCCCTGTTTAGCTTTGTAGTAAATATCAGGGATATAAATCCCTGATTGTGCTGAAAACATAAGGAGTTTCCCTCTCCTACCCCACTGACCCCTGGACTGTGTTCATAATTTAGTGTTAAATTCCTCTTATTATGCCTCCTCCACCTGTGTTAAATGAGTTATGAACGTCTCATTGAAAAAAGACCATAATTAAAACCAGGAACTGAGACAAAGTGCTGTACATTCTAAAATATGTGGCACAAACTTCACCTAAAATGCAGACTTTCCTAATCTACCCAAAGGACACAAATACATTAATTCAAAAGGATACCTGCACCACTATGTTTATTGCAGCCTATTTGCAATAGGTAAGATATGGAAACAACCCAAATGCCAAAAAATAGATGACTGGATCAAGAAGATATATACACAATGGAACACTATTCAGCAATCAAAAAAGATAAACTATGCCATTTGCAGCAACATGGATGGAGCTGGAAGGGATCATGCTCAGTGAAATAAGCCAGAAGGAAAAAGAAAAATACCGGATGGTTTCACTTACAGGAGGAATGTAGGGGAACCAAATGAGGGACTGCCGACGACCAGTCTCGGCAAAATGTCGTGAGAAGACACTGACACTTGATGAAGTGCAAGTATCTTCTACTGAGGAACTCAGCAGGTCTTTATTTATTCATTTTTTGCAAGCAGTGAGATGACATCATCATATGCATAGAAGCAAAGCAGAAACAATCAGTGCATTCTTTTCCCATAGACTACTGGCTCCTACGGGTCTCAGCAAGATGGTAGCCTTCAAGGTTAATAGATAAAAAAACTAAACCTCACACTAAAACTCATTATTTTAGTTTAGACAATTACCTAAGACAGTTGATAGTGGTCAGTACACTCCTATCAGCTAAAGCCTAAGCATCAAAAGATTCTTCTTATTCGCATGGCCTTCAGCTGAAGACCGGCTGTTTTCTGGTTATCAGCTAACAGGGTTTTCTACCTATAAACTTCTTAACACAGTTAATTTCATTTAAAAACTTTCCCAAGAAACTTCTAAAAAAAGGCAAAAGGAGGACTTACTATAATTGTTGTGCTGGATTGCTTGTCAGGCATGTACAATAAATTGCCTCCCATTGTCAAGTGGGCCAAGTTGTTTAATAACTAATTTTTAAACAGATAATTTTCCATGCCATTTACTTACAGTATGCCGGTACATATAATTTATTGCCCAATGTATTTTCTGAGAGGTTTTTCTCTTTTTGTGACCATGATCAAGAACAAAAAACAAAGGGATGTATACAGGTTATAGATTAATCTTTAGCCCCACAGTGTGAGGCACAAGGAATCTTCAGCTCCACGGTGTGAGGCCCTTTTTCTTCAGCCCCCACAGTGAGAGGCCCTTTTTCTTTTTTTTTTTTTTAGATTTATTTATTTATTAATACAAGCACCGGGTACAGTCAGAAGCGTGGGAGGGTGAGAGAATTCACCAGAGCCAGAGCGGGGAACAGAATAGGCAGACTGACGAAGTACACTGCTGAGGGGAGCAGCGGGTGGCAGGAAGTACACTGCTGAGGGGAGCAGCGGGTGGCAGGAGAGGTCTGGGCGCCATGTGGGACCCTCCTGCGGTGGCCAGGGAGCAGCCGGGGATCGAACTGGTGCTGCAGAGGCTGCAGGCAGCTTTGCAACCCAGCGATCAACTGCTGCGCCACCGGGGAGGCCCAGTGAGGCCCTTTTTCTTAGCTGCTTGCCAGTGTCTTATCTGGCTGGGGCAGCAAGACCTCTCACAAGGGACCAGGAAAAAATTATAATAAATTAAAAAACAAAATTAACAGGCAACCATTAATCAGAGACACTCTGCAGGGGAGGGGAAAGGAGAGGGACCAAATCAGGGGAGGGAATGTGTTCTTACACAAGGGACTATGGTGATGTGCAGTGGTGAACTGGTGGTGGGAATTTTGTGGGGACTACACTTGAGAGGAGAAAGCATGCATTGTACAAAAAGGAAGAATGATGTAAAAAATATATATAATCAAATTAAAATTTTTAAAAATGCAGACATTCCTAATAGTATCTCAGGGAAGAAGTAATTGCTAACAAGAATTTCTCTTTTCCTTCAGTGGTAATGAAAAAATTCAAAGTAGCAAAGTAAAAAACGGTGAGAGGTGAAAGTGAACAAAGAAATATTATCAGTCTGACAATTACAAAGAGGACAAGAACAGACCTATGAATATAAAATGTACAATAGTTCATGCCACTTAATGTAAGCACAAATTTCTTTAAGATTTATTTACGAAGAATAAAGATTCATTTTTATAGTATCTCTAAGAACTATCACTGATAATCAAATAGTGGCCTTTTGCTAAACTTCAGTTGTAATGAAAAATGTAAGTTATGTTCAGAAAGCTACAAACAAGTAAAATTTGTATTGTAACCTAGGAACTTTGTAGTCAAAATAACTGGTAAAAATGTTGATAATCAAAATTTACCATTTTCTTTTCATATGCATGCAGGCTCTGGAGTAAGAATTGTATTCATTTCACTGTTTTGCCACCTAATTAATCTCTGTTTATCATTGAAATTTTCTGAACATCTGAGTTTTCATTTATCAACTATACCTAATAATTATAGTGCCCTAGGTGATGTAAATAATCCTTACAAAATGCTTATCACATTGTTTAGAACATTAATCTTATACACTGTATATGTTCAAGGAGTAGTGGCTCACACCTCTTCACATGTGTGTTACTGCACCATGCCCACCACAAAAGTGCCAGTAACCCTCCATCAAATTTCACTGGACCCCTCTACCTTTCCTGTTCTCACCCCCACACCCTCTGGGAACCTGGTAACCTCAGTTCTGCAGTTAGAATCCAAAGGTGTGTTTTGGCTTGGTCTGTGCCTTTTCTTTTTAAAATATTAATCTTAAATACATGTTATAATTAAAAATTAATTTCTGAGGTTATTACAGACCATTGGACATTTCAGTTTTGACTATATTTTGCCTAACCATTACATTGTGATGAATATTTTGTGGTTGTATCCTTTTTCTTATTCTTGAGAGTGGTAAGATGATATTGATGAGCATATTCTTCAATAAAATGGAATATGGCACTTAATCTTTTTTTTAAAGATTTATTTATTTATACAAGAACTGGGGTACAGGCCAGATGCGTGGGAGGATGAGAGGATTCACCAGAGACAGAGCAGGGAGCAGATCAGGCAGATGGACTGAATAAACTGCTGAGGGGAGCAGCGGGCCCAACCGGAGATGTCTGCTGCGCCATGTGGGATTCTCGCTAGCCAGCCGGGTTCGAACCCTTGCTGCAGAGGCTGCGGACAGCTTCACAGTGTGGTGCCCAACTGCCTGCACCACCAGGGAGGTCCTGGCACATAATCTTATATCAATTTGAATGTCAACAACAATGAAAAATCAAAAGAGCACTGAGATTTAAGGAATAGTGTCTAGAAATGAAGTATAGTTATAAATGATATTCTTCTGGTTTGTCTTTTTCAGGTCCTCCTGATTCTCCTATTATTTGGGCAATTACTTTTGTTGTTGTACTCATAATTGCTCTATTGCTTGCTATTTTTCTTTTTTGGAGATGCAAAAAGAAAAAGAAAATGTAAGTGAAATTATTACCTGTCTGTGATAGAGCTCAGGTGTGTAAAATGGGAGTGGTTTCAAATCTGAAAAGAAAAATCCAAGTGCTTTGGCAATATTAATCATGGAGAGCGAGTCATCGTGGGAAACTGTCCATATCCTTGGTCACTCCTGCAGTCAGGATTTGTCCTCATTAAAATGATACCCTACATAGTATTGTCATGGAATACACTGTTAGTAATAATTCATCTTCATGGTAAATTGAGTTTAGGATTCTTCCTTAAGGACAGATTTTGTTAGGAGAGAGCTTATGAACTTCAGATTATTTGAGAGGGTTGAAAAAGTCTAAGATTGGAAATTTAAGGTAAATTTTTCTGACATACCATAGTCAGATGAAAGTGATTGTATTTTAAAAGACTCAAAAAGTAAAATTTGTACTCATTAATCAAGTACTTCTTTAGTGCCTATATATGGCTATGTGTTGTTCTCATAGACGTGACTACAACAAATAATTCTTTCCCTTCAGAAGCTTATGTCCTAACCTGGAGAGAGAAACAATAGAAAAATACAAGGAAACAAAATAATAGTGGTAGTTATAAGCCTATTTCAGAAAGTTAGCAGAGTGATATAATGAGACTAATGGACTAATTCAGGTTGAGTGATAGCTCTGAGGAGGTGACATTTAAATTGAAGAAGGAGTAAGAAAAAAAGTTGTGAGGGAAGTTCTGGATGAAGCGTGTGAGACAAAAAAGGAGGGTTCATGTAGGTATCAAGGCAGAAATGAGGTTGGGTGTTCCAAGAAAAAAAAGAGATCATTTGGCTAAAATGATGATTTAAAAACACAGATGGGGATCAGAACAGGTAATGACCATAGGCTTGGAAAGGCTTTTGACTTTTCACTATCTACAATGTTAATTCCTGGAAGTATTTAAAACAACAGTATAAGAATTCAATTTACACTTTAAAAGGATTTCTCTGGCTGGAATGTGGACATGGTGTTTTAAAAGTCAAAGATGAAAGGGGAGTTTGAAAGAAGACTGTAGCAGTAAGGTGGGGATAATGGTGGTGTGGACTAGAGTGGTAGCAATGGGGACTGAGTGGCTAAGGAGATGTTCAGGAGAACAAGATGTGTTGATGGATCAGATAGGGGGGAAATAGAGTGAACAGGAAGAATTATCCTGATGATACTAAACTTTTTCTTATAGATGAAGGGTCCTTTCATAAAAATGGGAAAGATTAGCAGAACAACAGACTTTGGAGAAGGATAAAGAGTTCTATTTTGAACATGTTAAGTTTGGAATGCACAGTTGATATCCAAGAGTATATGTTATTTATCTATATATGAGAATCTGGAATTTGCAAAGCAGATAAAGACCTGCAGCATACATATGAGAATACGGTGGATATGTTCTCCCAGAGGACAAACTATAAATGATAACTGACTTAGAGTAGAAATAACATGCAAGTTCTTTATTTGGAGTACTTTTGTGTTGAATTAAGCATTGGAAGATACTTTGATTAATCTCTCAAGAGAATTTGAATCTGAATCTCCCAATATTTTTATTCCTAGTACACTCTAACAATAATCTGCTCTTAGGGGGAATGTTTGGCTATAGTCATCTTATGGGTACATCGATATCGTTACAGGAGTAAAAATAAGGATGACCATAAGCCTGATGATACTGAACAAGACACACCCTTGCAAGGCATGACAGGGGCATCTAAATGAAAGACTTTATTCTTGCACACAGGTAACTGTGGTGTGTAATTTTTGCTGCCATTTGTGTATAAGTCAAATGTATGATAACCTTCCATATCAAACCATATATTTAATAGTAACATCCATCATTTTTGAAACAAAGTTTCATTTATATAATCCAGTTTCATGAACTTGTGGTTTCAAGTGAAGGTATATTAATATTAATGTCTTTGAATGTTTCTCTTATACTGTGATTCAGGACCCCTCCCACCATCACCATTTGAGTGGTGTTTTTTTTTTTTCTGATTTTAGTAAGTATGAGCATATCTTCACATACTTGTTAGCCATTCAGTTTTCCCCTTGTGTGAAGTTCTTGTCTACATCTTCATATGATTTTTGGTTGGTTGTCTATATTTGCAGAAATTCATAATACCCTAAACTATGTACACTAGATGCTATTTCTATTTGGCATCACTTCATTAAATTTCTGTTATATCCTTGAAAGACAAATGCCTAATGCTTTAGTGTTGTTAAATCTATCAATTCCTCACCTAATAGTTTGAGCTTGGGATCTTATTTATAAGTTCTCGTCCACTTAAATTCACAAATTGCCCTCTTATAGTTACTAGATTTATATTTTTCTACTACATATTTAGGTATTTAGAACTTCATACATAATGTAGGATTGATACATAATTTTCATCATATAAGGAGCCTGATTACCTAACATCTGCTACTATGTATTATTTTTTCATTGATGAGATCAATTTTTCAACTCTCTCCAGTAGAAATGTTCCCAAAGATAAATTTTAGGTTTCTTCATAATTGCACAATTTTTATTACTAGGGTTGTTTTGTTATGTGTTGAAAGGTAGTAAGGAAAAATAATTTCTCTCTTTTATTTCTAATTTGAAATATCTATTCAGGGTTACAAATGCACGTACATCATGAAACTAGTATATTAAATTCTTTGAAAATACAGCAAGAATTTGGTTCACCCAATTTATAGATTAATATGGGAGTATTGATTTTGGGAGAATTTTCAGTATAATAATAATTTGTTAAGTTACTTCGATACTTTAAATTTGTTCACTATAATATAGAATGCTGTCTTATTTTAAATAAATTTTAAATGAAATTTTCTTATTTTTATTTATTTAAAAAAATTTTTTTTATAGAGGCATGTTTTATTTATTTGTTTGTTTGCTTATACATGCACTGGGTACAGTCAGAAGCGCAGGAGGGTGAGAGAATTCACTAGAGCCAGAGCAGGGAGCAGAGCAGGCAGAAGGACCGAAGTACACTGCTGAGGGGAGCAGTGGGCGGCAGGAGAGGTCTGTGCGCCATGCGGGACCCTCCTCCAATGGCCAGGGAGCAGCTGGGGATCGAACCGGCGCTGCAGAGGCTGCGGGCAGCTTCGCAACCCAGCACTCAACCGCTGCACCACCGGGGAGGACCAAATTTTCTTATTTTTATTGAAAAAATAAGACATTTTAATGAAATGAAAATCTTTCTTTTAGAAATAAAAACATCATTTTTATTTAGTAGTTTAGGAACATTTCTGAATTTTGCAAGTTAACCTGGATTTCAAAACTTGGTTAAACCCTATTAATTCAGTTTTTCTAATGAGCTAATGGTTTTCCATATAATGATTATCTATCCTGTATAAGATGACAGTTTTGCTTTCCTTCCTGGTCTTTAGACCTCCTGTTGGTATTAACTAACAATAAAAACCAACCAATAATAAAAACCATCTTATTTCTAAATTTAAAGGTTTATCTTTAAATTTAAATTTCTCCATGGAATAGAGGTATCACACGCCCAGACTTCAAACTATACTACAGAGCCATAATAATTAACAAAGTATGGTACTGGCCTCCCCAGTGGTGCAGTGGTTGAGCGCTGGGTTGTGAAGCTGCCCACAGCCTTTGCAGTGCCGGTTCGATCCCCGGCTGCTCCCAGCACCAGAGGAGGGTCCGACATGCACGCAGACCTCTCCTGCAGCCCACTGCTCCCCTCAGCAGTGTACCTCGGTCCGTCTGCCTGTTCTGCTCCCCGCTCTGGCTCTGGTGAATTCTCTCACCCTCCCCGCGCTTCTGACTGTACCCAGTGCATGTATAAACAAACAAAACAAATAAATAAATAAATAAAACATGCCTCTAAAAAAAAAAAAAAAAAGTATGGTACTAAAACAAAAACTAGACACACAGACAAATGGAATAAAATAGAAAGCCCAGAAATAAAGCCACACATATATGGAAGACTAATCTTTGACAAAGGAACAAAGACTATGCACTGGAATAAGGACAGTTTGTTCAAGAAATGGTGCTGGGAACACTGACAACCACATACCAAATAATGAAACTAGACACTATCTCACACCATGCACAAAAATCAACTCAAAATGGATAAAGGAATTGGACATAAGACCTATAACTACCATGGGGATTAAATTGGTAATCAAAAACTTTTCAACAAAAAAATGCCAGGAATAGAAGGTTTCACTTGTGAATTTTACCAAACTTTTCACAAAAATTATGGATAGCTTCTCAAACTCTTACAAGAATATAAAGGGGAGGGAATATGCCTAAGTCATTTTATGAGTGCAGTATTACCTTGATATCAAAGCCAAAGATAACACAGGAAACAAAATAATGGGTTAACATGCCTAAATAATACAAATGCAAAAAATATCATCAACAAAATACCAGCAAACCAAATCTAACATATCTAAAAGGATCATACAACATGACCAAGTAGGCTTTGTCCCTGGAATGCAAGAATGGTTCAACATCTGAAAAATTAATGTTACACAACACATTAACAGAATAAAGGCTAAAAATCACACCATTATCCAAATAGACATAGAAAAAAATTGACAAAATTCAACACATTGTCAAAATAAATATTCCCAACAAACCAAGACTAAAAGGAAGTATCACAACATGATAAAGATCATATATAAAAAGTTGATAGTTATCAATACACTTAACAGTAAAAAACTGAAAGCTTTAAAGACCAAGGCAAGGATGCCTACTCTTGCCACTTCTTTTCAACATAACACTGGAATTTCTAGCCAAAGCAAATAGGCAAGAAAAGGAAAAGGCATCAAAATCAGAAGGAAGAATTGTCCTTTTGGCTGACATGATTTTATAGGTCAAAAACCCTAAAGATTCTGTAAAAAATTATTAGATCAATATAAACAAATTCAGTAAAGTTATAGAATACAAAATCAAGTTGTGCTTCTACACATTAACAATGAAATACCTGAAAAAGAAACCAGGGAAACAATTTTATTTATAATAATATTCCCCAAATTACTTAGGAATAAAATTAAGGTGATGAAAGATTTGTATACTAAAACCCAAAACAAAGGAAGATACAAACAAATAGAACAACATCCATGTCCATTTATGGGATGATTTAATATTGTTAAAATATTAATTTAAAAATTTTATGACCCATTTGTTTCTTTTAGAATTTTATACATTTTGTGGTGAAAAGTTGAAAGCATTTCCATTAAGAGCTGGAACAAGACAAGGATGTCCACTCTCACCACTGAGTTTTCAATATAATAATGGAAGTCCTAGCCAGAGCAATAAGACAAGAGAAAGACATACAAGGAATCCAAATAGGGAAGGAAGAAGTCAAACTATCACTATTCACAGACGATATGATAATATACATAGCAAACCCCAAAAACTCCACATAAAAACTAATCAAACTAATCAATCAGTAAAGTAGCAGGATACAAAATCAATGCAAAAATCGGTAGCCTTCCTATACACAAACAATAAATCTGAAGAAGAAGAAATCAAGAAAACCATCTTGCAGCAACCTGGATGGAGCTGGAAGGGAACATGCTCAGTGAAATAAGCCAGAAAGAAAAAGACAAATACCGAATGGTCTCACTCATAGCAGGAATTTAGAAAACCTAAATAAGGGACCAGGAAAAAGACTAATTATAATAAAGTAAAAATCAAAATCAACAAGCAACCATAAACCGGAGACACACTGCCCGGGGTAGGGGGAGGGCGGAGAGAAAGGAATAGGATCAAAACAAGGGTGGTGGGAATTTTTAGGGACCATAACAATGAAAATGAAAATGCATACATTGTGCAAAAATTAAAAATGATGTAAAAAATAGAGGGGAGGGATTGGGGTCAGAATGGGGGGGTTGCAATTGTATGGGGAATATAAAAATAAAATTTATTATTTAAAAAAAATGATGTAAAAATATATAAAATAAACAAGCAAAAAAAGTAGAACTGCAAAATTATATAGTTGTAGATTCCCTAAAAAAAAAAGAAGTTTATCCGTGTTGTATAAGTTTTAAAATTATTATGATTGCTCATACTAGTGTTCTCATTTTTTCTATGTCAGTATTCTTATTATACTATATTTCTTTTTCTCATAGACACTCTTGCTATAGGCTTGTTCAATTAATCTCTAAAAATGTCTTTTTACATTTATTCAATTTTGTTTATTTTTAATTGTTTTTGTCTTCAGTTTTATTTTATCTGCCCTACTTATCTTACTGAAACCACTGTTTGCTTCTTTGTTCAATATTGGTATCTGATAAATATAGTTAAGGGCCTCCTCGGTGGCTCAGGCGGTTGAGCGCCACACTGTGAAGCTGTCCGCAGCCTCTGCAGTGTGGGTTCGATGCCAGCGGGCCAGCAAAAAATCCCACATGGTGCGGCAGACCTCTCCCCTTAGCAGTGTATTTTGTCAGTCTGCCTGTTTTGTTCCCTGCTCTATCTCTGATGAATCCTCTCACCCTCCCGTGCATCCGGGCTGCACCCCAGTTCTTGTATAAATAAAATAAATCTTTAAAAAATATATATATAGTTAAGATGATTAAATTAGATCTGGGTGCTGCTTTAACTGTCCAAGCATTTTAAATATTTTTTCTTGGGCCTCCCCGGTGGCGCAGCGGTTGAGCGCTGGGTTGCGAAGCTGCCCGCAGTCTCTGCAGCGCCGGTTCGATCCCCGGCTGCTCCCTGGCCACCGGAGGAGGGTCCCACATGGCGCGCCGCCCGCTGCTCCCCTCAGCAGTGTACTTCGGCCCTTCTGCCAGCTCTGCTCCCTGCTCTGGCTCTGGTGAATTCTCTCACCCTCCCGCGCTTCTGACTGTACCCAATGCTTGTATAAATAAATAAAAAATAAATCTTTCAAATAAATAAATAAAAAGTAAATAAAATTAAAAAAAAATATTTTTTCTTTTTTGCAAAGTGTTACTTAAGTTATATGAGTGCATTCCTTTTTTTCCCTCAAAGAATATTTAAACAATGTTTATATTCCAGGAATATTTTCCACATTTTGTTCACTATATTATTTGTGTTTTAAACCCGCTGTCATAATTACTCATAAGTGTCATAATTACTGATATGACATTTTTATTTCCTTTCATTATTAACTTTCATATTTCATATTAGTAATATTTTCTTTCTTCTTAAGTAAAATATTATTTTAATTTTTTCTCTTTAGGTCATCTAACATTATTGTAAAAATTATTCTAATAATATTGTTATTAGTTTGTGCCATAGTTTATGCCTATTCTTCTAATACATTCCCCTAACTTACTTAAGGTATTACTTACGTTTATTTTTATGTTGATTTCTTAAATATAACACATTAACATAATTCTCACTTATCTCTCATGCTCTCATTTCCTAACCCTTGTCTTCCTTCCATGTAAGTTTCATTATTGAATTATTTTATTTAATGACAATTTTAGAGACCTCTCTTCTTCTAAGCAATTATGAACTTTGATGTTATTTATTCTTTCTGCATATTTTCCTGTGTAACCTTCTCCTGGATTAAATTTTAATTTTATGAAAATACCACTTTTGAAAATGTTTTCAAATTCGGTCATGACATAACACATTTGCTGAGAATTACATGTTTGACAATATCTTAATTTTTTTTATTCTCTTATAATCTAGGACAGAGTTTTTCAGTGGATTTAAAAAATTGAGGTCAAACATAATATCAAGGTCAAGCAAAATATCACCTACCAAATATTATCTATATATAGGAAAAAAATAGGAAAAGATTAAAAATAAAGCAATAGGAAAAGCTATATTTGGCAACAATAAAAAATTATCTAATATAATAATACATATTCACAAAAATCATGTAGGAGAATGTTTGTAGAACACTACTAAAAATAACTCAAGCTGGAAAACAGAAACAAATAATCTAAAAGAGAGACTTATTTTAAGGATTGTTTGTTAAATATGCAATAATATCATACCCTAACATAAAATAATAGTGACATTATTGATCTTACTATGTAGCAGGAATTACCCTCAGAATCTGCATGTTCAACTAGCATCAGATTGAAAACATGAACTATAGGGCCTCCCTGGTGGTGCAAGGGGTTAAGCATCAGCATTATGAAGCTAGCAGCAGAAACTGCAGCACGAGTTCAATTCCCTGCCAGGGAGGTGACCCACATGGCACAGCAGATCTCTCCTGACTCCCCTGCTGCTCCCCTCAGCAGTGTACTTTGGTCAATCTGCCTGTTCTGTTCCCCACTCTGTCTCTGGTGAATCCTCTCATCTCCCAGACCTCTGGCCTCTACCCCAGCTCTTGTATGCATAAATAAATCTTTTTTAAAAATTAAAAAAAAAAGAAAACATGAACTATATAGTTTAGTTTCAAATGGTTTTGTCTGTACTGAACATATACAGACTCCTCCTCCCCATCGTTAACCCCAAAACAAAATAATATAACAACTATTTATAAGACATTTATATTGCATTAGGTATTATAAAATCTAGAGATGATTTACAGTATTTGGGAGGATGTGCATAGGTGATATGCGAACTCTAAGTCATTTTAATAAAGAAGTTAAGCATCCAGGGATTCTGGTCTACTGAGGGTCCTGGAGTCAATTCCCCCTGGATAGTGAGGGACAACTGTACTTAATTGTTACAAGAGGTTATGAGTTTGTTACATTTCCATTTGGCTCCTCTGCCTGAAACATGGAATAATTCAACAACTTACCCAAGATCTCATAGCTGCTCAGCGAACATATAGATGGGCTCCAGTAGTGAATTTCTGTAGTGCCCTCTTAATCACGGTTTGCTTTTCAAGGTTCTGTTACCTGTGGTCAATTGCAGTCTGAAAATAACAGGTACAGTTAGATATTTTGAGAGCCAGAGAGTATATTTATTATAGTTAATTGTTATACTATTAGCTATTGCTGTTAATCTATTACTGTGTCAAATTCATAAATTAAACTTTGTCAGGGGTATGTAAGTACTGGAAAACTTTTTGTTTTTAAAGATTTATTTATTTATACAAGAACCGGAGTACAGGCCAGATGGGGAGAGTGAGAGGATCCACCAAAGACAGAGCGGGGAACAGAACAGGAAGACTGACAAAATACACTGCTGAGGGGAGCAGTAGGCGAGACAGGAGAGGTCTGCTTTGCTTGTAGGTTGCTCCGCAGCCAGTAAGGATCTATCCTGCACTGCAGAGGCTGCGGACAGCTTCACAGCGCTGCCCTCAACCGCCTGCACCACCAGGGAGGCCCAGTACTGGACAACTTAAGGTATAAATAAGTTTTGATACATCCATGGTTTCAGGCATCCAGTGGGGGGCGGGTCTTGAAAAATATACTCCATGGCTAAGGTGGACTCCTGTGTAACCACCCATTGTCTTGGGTGCTGTTTTTGTGGGACACATAAAAAAAGATTCCCTTTGACTAACTTTTCAACTCATTTCAATTTGTGACTCATTTTCCCACACATTCATTTTCGTATGTAAAATAAATGTGAACATAAGTAATGGTGGTCCCCTAACACATAGATCATTTATCTAACTGTAAAAGTAACAGGAAAATGTTGGGGGGAAATTATGTGTCAAAGTAAAAATTTCCAAATGTCTGTGGTATTTCAGTTTCATTTTTAAGGCCCTTTTAGCCTATGCCAAACAGGGGGGCATGGATTCACCCCCATTTGAAAAACCGTCTCTGAAGGTGGTGGCAGGAAAACAGAAAAGGCTGTAGGAGGTGAACATTTGATTGATCTGGGTGTTTGTTTTGTTTTGCTTTTTTCATTTTTTTTTTTTTTTAAGATTCAAGAAATGTGGAACTTGTCAGACTAAGAATATTCATCATCCTTACAAGTGGAAGAAAATCCTCACAGTAATAAGGAAAAGTGGGGTTATAAAAGAGGAGCATTACAGAAATCATTTCATTTTGTAGAAAATAAAACTTCTTTTGCCTTTTAAAAAAGTGTATATTGGTCAAATTCAACTTCAAAACGTTTTACATTTCATAGGTGACATGAATAGCATTTCTTAAAAATCATTTCTAACATGCCTGTTTATAGTGCGGCTTGTCTGTCCACCAAATGCTGAGGCAGTGACGTAATCCACACGCCCCCTCCCTCCCCTTTCTACTATAAAAAACGGAATAAAGAATATATTGTTTTTCTCAACACGTTTTCAGCTCGCCCACTGAACTTCTGAAAGATGCACAGGCTAGAATGAGTACAAGTAAATTGGAAATTCACTTTGCCTTCGTGCCTTTGCAGAGGGTGATGGGGAGCCCGAGGTGGGGAGCTTAAAAGGAGGGGCTGCAGGAGGCACTGGTGGCCGCTAGTGGGCCGTGTAGCGGGGTAGGGCTTCGCGGCGAGCAGAGGGCCCCGGTGGGGGAGCCCACCGTTGTCTTTTTACGCCTCAGCGCTCCTCGGGAAACCAGGATGAATTCGCTCCAGACACTGGTGAGCCGGGACGCGCGCCAGGGTGAGGGCGCGGGGCGGGGGTCGCGCGGGGGGTCCCGGGGGGCGGCGGCTCCCCACAATGGACTCCGGAGCTTGGTCGGTGGGGTTTCTCTGCCCTTTCGCTCTCAGAGTTTAAACCTCGCTGAGAAGCCGATGTTGCCTTCTGAGAAATGATTTGCGGGTGGTCGATCAAAAGCCCTAGAAAAAGGCTGTTTGCTGGCAGGTTGCTCGGTGGTCTTTGTTATTCTAGGGGAGAGCTGGGCAGGAGGCGCTTACAGCTACCAGGGTATTGGCTAAGTGTTGCCACAAAAGTTGGGGTGGGGTTGCAGAATTAAGGGTTCAGTTTCCGCGGTAGCTTCCTTCCTCCTTAATGCTGAGGGGGGTCTCTCTATCTTCTGGGTTTTTGAGTTCAGAAGCCTTAAAGGATCAGTGAAACCCAAATTTCCAAAAGTGACACACGTTGTGTTTATTCAGGATCTGTTTACATGACTCCAAGGAAGAGAAGGGCTTTTATTTATACTGATATAACTAACTAGAAAAAAATTAGCAATTTTAAAAATTAATATCGAATTGCATTAAGATAATTCGAGGTGTTTTTTTTTTTTTTTAACAAGCAATTTATTGGCAAGATCTGTACACAGCCAGTTATTTCAGTATCTTGCCACGAGGTATTTTTTTCCATACACAGTTTATGGGCAAGAGGACACAGCCAGTTATTTTAGTGTCTTGCATCGAGGTGTCTTTTTTCATAAACAACTTTATTGGTCACACCTCACAGCTAGTGATTTCAGAATCTTTCTTCGCAAAGGAGAGGGGAGGTCTGCTATCCACTGTCCACTGCATTCCAGATGTTTATAATCTTCATTAGGATCCTTCAAAGCAGGACTTTACAAATAAGGAAATAATTTTTCCAAGTCCATGCACTAGATCAGGATTTGTTTTAAAAACATCGAGAGGGAAAGGTATATAGAGAGTAATGCCAGATGGGCAGCTGTCAGATAAGAGGGAAGACCTTTGGGACCCCCGTTTTGGCAAATGGTTGAAGTGGAGCCTCCATTTCCATATTTACATTCCTTGTATATGATTAATGTTTTTATTTTTTGCTACCCCTTATTAGCATTTAGTATATCTTAGGCACTGCATGGAGTGCTTTCAATGCTTAATCCTCATAGTTTAATCCTCAAATAACAACACTTACTGAGTGCTAATTTTATCAGTCACTATTCTAGGAGACCTTTTAACAAACAGGCTGTACTCTTCTGTTTCCTGTATGTCAAGAAGTGTAGGATGATTTGATAAAGTTCACACATCCAGAATTTTTGATAGTTCAAACTCAAGGCAACCAGAAAAAACATCAGCAAGGCTTCCTTTCTGTTTTCTTACTGCTTCAATCACTGTGTATTTCTTTCAGAATTAAACATTGCTGGCTCCTAGTTCACATGTCGTTTGTTTTGGTGAGCCTCTGCTTCCTCTTTTGTCTGAACACAGACTTCTTACTGTGAGAGCCAGTCCATGCTGCATTCCCCATCATAGTCTTTGCTGGAGTCTGGGTTTCCATGTGAGAGAGAGGCATTATGATTTTTTAGAAAATGGTGTGGAATTAAATTGCCAGGGAAGACATTAGTTTCAAAAGCCAATGTTTTGAGATAGTAAGAGCCTAAGTTTTTGAGTTTTAAATGTCTAAAGCAGCAACACCAAGGTCTTAATATTTATTAAAAAAAAAAAAAAAAAAAGAGTTGAGGGCCTCCTTGGTATTGCTGCCACTGCAGCAATTGTTCATCCCTGGCCAGCCAGGGAATAACCCAAGGTCTGCAGCAGACCTCTCCTGTCTTGCCCACTGCTCACCTCAGCCATGTATTTCAGCCAGTCTGCCTGTTCTGTCCTACTCTGTCTCTGGTGAGTCCTCTCACCCCCGACCCGCACCAGAAATCTGGCCTGCACCCCAGTTCTTATATGCATAAATAAATAAATCTTTTAAACAAATTAAATAAATGAAAAGAGTTGATGGGAAGAATACAGAGTGGTGAGAGAACCAAATTTTCTGACCTTATGTGAAATAAGCATTTTTTAAGCTGGGAGGTGGAAGAGGGACTGACCAATACCTTTGTTCAGACCCCAGTGTCCTGTTCAAGAGGATAGTAAATAGGACTTAAAGGTGGGTGTTAAAATTCAAGATCAGAAAGCACCTGTTTCTGGGGGGAAACTCTGGAAAGTGGCAAGCCTACCCATCATGGCTAGGAAGAAGAAAAACAGAGAGAGACACATACATGGCAGTGAGGTAGAGGGCCTTAGAGAATTTCCCTTTGCCCAGCATAGGGAGAGTCCAGGAACATGGAACTGGGAGAGTGGAGAGAACATGAGCGAATGAGAGAGAGACAACACCGTAAGTGCACGTTTTAGTGGCACATACCAAGTACAGAGATAACCGTATTCAAAGAGGAATACAGTTATCTTAGAAAATGCCAATGTGGACAAATGATTGTAAGTGAAGATCTGTAGTCCTATAACCTGGCATCAAAGCCCCAGAATTTAGATGTGATGCTAAAAGATTGAGGCAGTCATGAAGCTTTGGTGATGGGGGTTATTTCACAGATTATGTGGAATTGACTTAAATCTGTACCTCTACTTGGAATGGCTACATCAAATCAAAATGAAGTTCAGTTAAATAAAAATAGAGGGGAAACCTATACCTCTTAAATATCTGTTACAGAAAAATAGAGAAAAATAGGGAAAAGTTACATATCTTGCCTGTACCCCTTAGAATGAACACAGACATGTAGAACAGGGGGAGGGATCCTGGGGTTACTGTGAAAAGTTCATCTGTCTATATTTCTTTTTTTTTTTTTTAATAAATTTTATTGTTATATTCCCCATATAATTGCAGCCCCCCCATTCTGACCCCAATCCCTCCCCTCCCGCCCCCGCCCCCCTAAAAGTGTCTCTGGTTCATAGTTTTTTGTTGATTTTGATTTTCACTTTCTTATAGTTATTCATTTTCCTGGTCCCTTATATCTGTCTATATTTCTTTGTGTACCTGTAAGGCCTGGTGAGGGCCCCAGGCCGCAGGCACAAAGGAGGGGCAGAGAGGAATTCCACCTTTGCCTCAGCTCCTGGAATTCCACCTTTGCCTCAGCTCCTGGAACCAGAGGCCTCTACCCCACACAAACAGGACCTGATGGCAGCGATCAACCAGAAACTACCAAAAAAAACTTTAGTTCGCATACCCAGTTTCCTGCCTAACCTTTCCTCACCCTATAAAAGGACATCTCCCCACACAACTGGCACGACTTCTCTGACCCCTATGTGGGTCGGTGAACCTTGCCTGTAGGTGCAATAAAGTTCCTGCCTGTCAGAAACTTGGCCTGGCTCTCCTCTTTACCGTGGTAATCCTTTTACTACCCTCTCATTTTACAATGATTCCCAGAATTCCATTCCTTTAAACACCACTGTGATTTGTAAAAAGGGCAAGGAAATTTTGTGCAGGCACTTGAAAATAAAGCAATGAAAGAAAAAAAAAAGCAATAAAGCCATTACTGGTGTTTGAAAGGTACAATTTATGTAAAATTTGCAGAATTTGCTGGAAAATCTGCCTACAAAAGTCAAGGTAGTCACATTCCTGAAGTGGTTACTTCTGAGTTCCACTTTAAATATGATCAGAAGTGGATTATTTTACAAGTGAGTGCTCTGAACATTTGTGGTCTCTGTTCTCTGTGTGTATTCCTGGCAGTTTGTTTTTTCCAGAAATCCATTGTCTTGGAGACTTTGTTCTTGACTATGGTGGCTTTGGGAGGAAGGCTTCAAATTGCTAAAGATTGCTCTATCGAAGGAGCCATGTGGTTGCTGTTCCCTCTCATATCCCCAGTACAGTCTGTTATTTCTTCCATTTATAGCCTCTGGGTCTGTTTCCCCAAACCAAACTCCTGCAGTTAAAATGTTAGTTGCAAGACTCCTAGAAATAGTGATCAGACTGCAGCTTCCATGGCTTTGTCCACACCCAGACCCCCATTGTTGTACTTTCTGTCCTCAGGTGCTCAGAAGGCCTTTCTTTCCTTTGCCTATCTACACACTGATTTGGATGTTGGCAGTGATGAGGCTGTGCAAGACACAAGGTAAAGATACATGATACCCCTGCTAGAACTCAACAAACACAATTTCTGGAGTGGAGATGTTTGACCACTGTTTGTGCTGTGCTCGTTCATTTGTCTGCATGGATTATTAAACATGTAATTTGCTTGAAGGGAGTGGGAGTGGTTCTTTCTGCTTTCCACATTTTGTCTTGAGTGTGGAAGCATATTTGGCTATTTAGAAACTGTTTCCATGGATAAAACCAGACATGAAAAATGTTTTTTCTAAATTAAGATGTTGTTTTTCACATTTTGGATCAAATAACTTTTAAAAATAGTAATTTCTTAGTTTTTTTTGGCTATGGGAACACTTGAAGGAGTATGAGAAATACAACTGTTTGGGAGGTGATCTGAGAGTAAGCCTTAGCAATGAGTGTGGCTGTCTTTTACAGCATGCATATAGCTATCTACTTACCTACCTACCTACCTACCTATCTATCATATCATCTGTCTATAAAATAATAAAATCACATGTTACCTGATTTCACATGTTCTATTACATGAAATAAGTCTCTGTATGTACCTCCCAAATTCTTAGTTGTGCAGACCTTTCTGCTCTGTCCCATGGAAAGCCACCCCTCACTTTCCCGTTGTCTTTCATCACCTTCCCAGGGTGCTATGCGGTGAAGGAAGGGCAGACTTCGCACCATCTACAACACAGGATTTACTGACAGACTGAAAAGATCTAAATAAAATTCCATATAAGCAGCAAAATCGTATAAACTTTCTACCAAATCATTTCTTCCATAGTTCAAGAGAAAAAATACCCAAGAAGTCAAAATTTTAGTTTTTCTCCCTTTTCTAGTCTCCATCCTAAAAGCAGCAATTTTTTTCAAATCTTTCTTCTTAATATTTCAACAAACATTAGGAAATACAATCCAAACAGCACGTACTGTTTCTGGAAATTTCACAACTATCAAGAGCACACCTCATTCAACCTACACTTATGCACCACTCTGAGGTTTCAATGTGTACTTGTTACCAGGCCCATTATTTCATTTTTATTGTTCTTGGGGGTTGTTGAGAGGATATTTAAGGAAATACAATCCAAACAGCACGTACTGTTCCTGGAAATTTCACAACTACCAAGAGTACACACCTCATTCAAGTTCAATTTTAGGAATGTTTCACATGTGTTTGAAAAGATTTGTCCTTTTTTGGGTAAAAGTTTATAAACACACACTTACATATACATTTATATAAATTATATCTTTAATTTATAAATATTTATCAAATCTTTTATATTTGACTTACCTCATGTATTTTTTCAATGTATGGAATTGAAAATTCTGAGAGAATTATTGAAACCTCTCCCATTATGATTGTGGGTTCATGCATTTTTCTTTGTAGCTTTTTATATATATCAGAGTTATGTTGTTAGGTGAATGTAAGTGCATGATTAACAGATCTTATTTTAGATTGCTCCTTTTATCATTTAAAAAAATAATTTTTTTGTCCCTGGTGGATTTTTGTCTTCATTTTTATCCCTTTTCTTTCCTTTCAAAAGTCTTTCTGGACTGATGATTGAACCGTTACAGATTTTTGAATTTTAAAAAATTATTTATGTAATATTTTATTAAGGCAACACTGGCTTCAAACACTGTATATGATTAAGATGTAGAGAATCCCACCTCTTTAGGTGTGTGATAATACACCATACCCACCCCCCACCAAGTCAATTGGACCAGTGCTCCCTTTCTACTCCCTCCTCTCTTCTCCCCTCTGGTAGCCTGCTTTGCAGTTAGATTTCTAGGGATTTTGGTTTGGTGCTTTCTGACTCTGTTTCTTTATATTCCACATATGGGTGAAAGCATTTCAAATTTGTATTTCTCCTGATTTATTTTGCTTCCCAGAATGCAAATGTTGTCACAAATACCAAGTATTCATCTTTTCTTATAGCTGAGTAGTATTTCATTGGGTATATGTACCACATCTTCTTAGTCCATTCATCTGTTCTTGGGCACATAGGTTGCTTCTCTAACTTGGCTGTTGTAAATTGTGCTGCAAAGAACATAGGCATGTATATATTCCTTCAAATCAGTGCTTTTGCATTATTAAGGTAAATACCAAGGAGTGGAAATGCTGAATCCTATTTTTAATATTTTGAGAAACCACCATATTGTTTTCCATAGGAGCTGAATCAGTCTATATTCTCACCAACAGTGTACAACAGTTCATTTTGAGAACACTTTTCCAGAGTACACATACATGAACAACAGGTACATGAAAACATGCTCATCATCACTTGTCATTAGGGAAATGCCAATCAAAATCACAATGAGATACCAATATGAGTACCCAGCATTGGAAATGGAAAAAATTATTACCATGCCTTATATTCTGAACTATACTTCTTTACCTATTTCCCCTGTATTCACCACTGCTTCCTGGAGACAAACAAAATTATCACTGCTCCTGTCTTTGTAGAATATTATGTGAACCATATAAGACTACTACATTTCCTCATTAAGCTAATCTGTTGGCCTATTGATCTTTGGCCCTTCCCTGCCCCTGGCATCTATCTTTCTGGGCATAAAAAACACTTCATTGCGTCTAACTTATTTGGCACTTTCTATCTTCAACCTTATTCCACCTACTTTTTAGCTTATAGAAATTATTTACATAATTTCTGGTCACTGAGAATTGGCTTTCTTGTTTTTGTATTCTGCTACTTTGAAAGATTCAACAAATATTTGAATTTATATTTCTCTAGCAACATCAGGAATGTAGATAAATGTTGTTTTCTTCTTTAAGTTTTTCTCTAACTTTTCTACATTTGACTTTGAATATGTATTTTTTAATCAGAAAAATACTTATTTGTGTATGCACTAAAGTTTTAAAATATAAATATTCTTTTGTGATTCCATGGTTAAAGTGTTCACTGAAAATAAAAGAGAGCTGTTGAACACACCTGCTTCCTTAAGATGCTCTCTGAAAACTTCTAAGGAAGTGTTGATTGTGACATGGCAGAAAGTCAAGGCTGGAAGCCCAGAAAACATGGTTACCTTCAGCAATAAACATGGGGTTGTAGTCCAACCTCCTTACCAGGACAAGATAAACATCACCCAGCTGGAACTCAAAAACTCAACCATTACCTTCTGGAATACCACCCTGGAGGATGAGGGATGTTACAATTGCCTCTTCAATACCTTTGGTGCTGGGAAGATCTCGGGAGAAACTTGCCTTACCCTCTCTGGTGAGAGTCTCTGAAATACATTGCCTCTGGCTAGAAATGTCATTTTCAAGAGTGCTTGCGACATGATGGTAGTGTAGTTTTTCATGATCCCAACCCAAGAAGGGATCATGAGAAAATATTTAGTCTTTCATGTTTACTCTAGCTAAGTGGTTATGATTATTTGGAAACATCAGAGAGTTGCATTGAGTCTCCACTAGAGTGAACTTTGCTCTGAGGAAGCCTATTGTAAGCAATTGAAGACCATGGGAAGGGCTAATTCTCCATAAGCAATGACATGATTCAGACCTTGTTTTCATTAGCAAACCTGTGACCCCAGAAGAGTCCTGACCACTGTCTTCAAAGAATTTGTTTGAAAAATGAATGTGAAACAGATCATCTTTATGGCCTCTAAACGCTTTAACTTTGGGGGGATTTAAGGACAGAGCCAGATTGGGTAACCTGGAACCAGTTGGGATAGCCAGATTGGGTAACCTAGAACCAGTTTGCATCAGTGCAGTTCCCCCAGGATTGAGCAGGAAGCATGTAGCCGAGGCTCATCCTACTTGATGTTTATTAGTGATGTAACTGGAGAGTAAGCATTCTTTCAAAATTAAAAAGGGTTGGTTTGACAAGATTAATTTTCTCAACTGACACATGGCTGAGATCAACAGTTGAGAAATAGAAATAAGGAGTAATTTTGGAACGTGGTTTTAGGTGGAGAAGGCTAACTTAGACAGGGTTGTTAGGAAAAAGTGAGAACTTGAGTATGCCAAGAATAGTAGAGGAGACTCAGTAGATAAGAATGTTAGGGAGTTATGATAACCACAAATACAAGCTTTTTTCACTTATGTTGCCTTTAATGAGTCTATTCTACAGGGTATTCCACAGGCTCTCTTCATGCCAGGGCACCACCTCAGTCTAGTCCTCCCTTTCTCTTTGCTTTTTGCCTCTTCTTTCCTCCACTTCTACCTACTCCCCTCCCTTCTGTGTACTAATCTCATTTTATTGTTTTCCTTCTTGTCATATTTTTTCACTTCTGTCTCGTTTTCTCTTCTGTCTTTTTTTTTCTCTCTCATCTTTCTCTCTCTTCCTATTTCCCCCTCCATTGTTTATAATATTTTGCATTATTTTTCACCTGAAAACGACACACCTTGAGTCTTCCAACTAGTAATACTATTGCAGTTTTCCATACTGACCCTTTCTAGTCACACCATACAGCTTTCATCTAAGTCATTTTCGATACTCCTGAGGACCCTGCCACCTATCCTGGCCATATCAACCAAACTTCTCTTCCTTTTATCTTTCTTCACCCAGTGCTCATGGGCATCAGTAATCTAGACACTGTTTGGATAGTCATCGTTTAAAGCCCTCTATCCTCCAACCCACTACTATCATATCTTGAAACTCTAAGGAAAGACCAGGCTTTCATTTAGCACTGCCCTCTAATTATCTTGTGGATTCTAAAACCAGCCACAGAAAGGCAAGTCTGCATTTGCACAGCAGAGATAAGGTCATATTATAACGGAAAGTGAACTCATTAGTCATAGGACTTTTAAAAACCTCAAAATATTGTCTTTTTCCCATAAGCTAGTTATTTTTTCTTAACTCCATAAGGTGATCGCCAAGATCCCTCTAACTGTTCTTATGTGATTTTCTGGTAATGATTATGGGTTCCATTTTGTGTAGATTCCAAAAAGGGATTTTCTACCAATCTCATTCACTGGTGCCAATCCAAGAAGAAAGAGGCTCTCTCTTTACAGCAGCCCCTAGATTGGCTCTTAGCTCTGGTTTGAGGTGCTGATTGTGGAGGTATCATAAAGCTCTTTAGAGGAATATTCAGAGGAAAGCAAAAATGTGGCATTGCCTATGGAAATGGAGGCCTTTTGGGAGAGAAGATTACCTCTGTCCATTCAAGCTAATGGGTTCTTTCTTGTCTCAGGTTGTAGTAGTTCCATTTCCATCCTACAGTATAGTAAATTAGACACTGCAAGAATTAGATGCAGGAGAAGGTCCTAGTTGGAATTGGAATGCCACCTTAATTTTCTGGCCCCCACAGCCTTTCTCTAAGTTTCTTTCTCTTAAATCTCTGAAGAAAGTGTGGGACTCAGGTCAGGTGCTGAACTGATGGCAGACCACCTTTGCTTTTTGTCCCAGTACAGCCCACAGTATCCCTTCACTATAAATTCTTTCAAGACCACCTAAATATCACTTGCTCTGCCAATGCCCGCCCACCTCCCGTGATCTCCTGGAAGATCTCAGGGTCAGGGATGGAGAACAGTACTGAGATTCTCTCACATCCCAATGGGACCACATCTGTCACCAGCATCCTCCATGTCAAAGATCCCAAGAGTCAAGTGGGGAAAGAGGTGACCTGTCAGGTGCTGCACCTGGGGACTGAGACCAACTTTACGCAAACCGTGAACAAAGGTAAGAGAAGGTGGGCAATGACGGCTGTGTGCACATACCTGGACATTGTTGAATGCCCTGCATAAACAGTTAGCCTCTTAGCAAAGGTGCTAGTTGGGGCAAGAATGGAGTAGATAGGGAACAAAAGGAAGCAAGTAAAGCCAATTTTACTTTAGTTTGGTGTATACTACTTGCATACCAAGTACTGTTGCTGACAGCCACTCATTCATTTATCGTCCACATTTATTGTCTGTTGTGTGCCAGGTTTTGTGTCACTGAAATTTGACAGTAAGCAAGACTCAGTTCCTGCACTCAGAGAGCTTCTACTCTACTATGAATATAGAGAAGGGAGTGGGCATTCTCACACTGCGTGTCAAATGCTTTGATGAAAAAGCTCTGGTGCACCATGGGAGGACTGAGGGTGGGAGGAGCTTGATCTGGAAGGACTAGGAAGATTTCCCAGAAGTGGCATCTGTGATGAAACCTTTGCATAATCCACACTGTGCAAAAGGTGCCATAGACTTTTTAGGCAAGGGGCTGATCGGTGCTGTTTTTCTCATCCTTTTAAAAACATGCTGTCTCTTGTATCACTTGTATCACTCTTGTATACAAGGAGTGAGCATCAAAAAAAAAAGAAGAAGAAGAAAAGTGAGCATCATGGGTGAGAGAACAAAGGGGGCAGCCTGGGAGACAGAACATGTTCATGATAACAGCTATAGCTTTCCCCCCTCTATGTAGTAGTGAAGTAGTTTCTCTGGATGAGTAATAAGCCTCCCAAAGTGATATTGCTGCTTTCGTCAGAAGGGACACCTTGAACAATAAAACCTGGATAACTTTTCCCAGTTATGTGTGATTATGAGACGAACTCTCCTGTAGTCATTTCTGGGGTCCTTGAAAAAACAGGCTAATCAAAAAGTCAGCATTGAGATACATTTGGTCAAAAGGTTTGTGGTATTATATTTGGACATTTGTGAAGAAATGCTTGATTCAGCCAGAGCACAAGGTAAATTTCCCTAAAATACAAGAACATGAAAAGGAGTGTTTTCTCTTCTAAAAAAATACCAAAATGGACTTGAATTTCCTGTGTTTATATGTCATTTGCATTATTGTTCATTCTGTGAACAGTTATGAAAAAGCTTTGATGTTTAAAGCACTATATCAAGCATTACAATTATTGAGATTGGACAGATGCAGGTCTAAAGGTGCTTAGCTATATTATGATGTGACAGACCCCATTATGGCATACAGAGAAGATGTTGGGGACTCCCAGATCAGGGATCTCTTCCTCTGCCTATTGCAAAGTGACACCAAGGAGCTTATACTCAGGCTGATTTGCATTTATTGCCTATTGAAAAGAGAGTTAATAACAAAGGCATATATCTGAAGAAATACAATGAAAACATAGAGATGAGTTATTTTGGGGGGGGGGTTGAATCATGGTATTTGAGATTTATGTTTTTTCCTTTATACTTCTATGTATTTTCCAAAAATTGACTCTTGAACAACTTTGGGGTTAGGATGACTGACCACCTCCCTCCAAAAGTTGAAAATCTGAGTCTAACTTTTAACACTCCCAACACTTAACTGCTTGTAGCCTACTATTGGCCAGTGGCCTTAACCAATAACATAAAGTTGATTAATACGTATTTTTTATGTTTTATGTGCTATATTCTGTTATGACAGTAAAGTAAGCTACAGAAGAGAAATTGTTATTGAGAATATCATAAGGAAAAGAAAAAAATTTACAGTTCTGTATTTATCAATACTGTAAGTTTACAAGAAAATTCATAACCAAGTGGATCCACACAGCTCAAATCTGAGTTGTTCAGGGTCAACTCTACTTTAATAGACAAGGAATATAGCATCGGAGGCAAACAAACCTTTGGCCAAATCTCGGTTCTATTACTTAGTACTTTGATTTGTACTTCCTTGTCTGAGTGTCAAGGTTAGATGATAATTAATTAGTTAGATGATAATAATAGTACCTAACCTGGGCTATTTTTACTTAAGACATTCCGATTTTATTTCACAGTAACCACATAAACCATTAGTGATTATTATTTGATTATTATCTCTTATTGTTATTTATAATATGAAGTCACAAATATAGACCTCCATATGTATGTTGATGTGTGTATCGTCATGATTTTTTGCTCTGTGACTTTGTGTTTCCTTTTCTCTTTGATATCTATAGGCTTCTGGTTTTCAGTTCCATTGTTGTTAAGTATTGTTTCCTTGCTAATTCTTCTGGTCTTAATCTCAATCTTATTATACTGGAAACGTCATCGGCACCAGGACCGAGGTGAGTTGTCACAGGAAGTACAAAGAAGGAAACAAATGATTGATCAATGGCAATCTGGGGATCATCTGAAGATAAAAATAAGGGGATGGCAACAAAGTGTTTTGTTTGCTGTTTCCAAAATGCATAAATGTTGATGCTTTTTTAGAGCACTTCCATGCCATCTTCTTGCAATTGGATATTAAGCTGGACTTTCATGTTTTTCATTTGCTGAGGGCATTTAAGAGCTAATTATTTTCATAATAGAGTAAAAAATGATAGGAAATATGGGAATACTTATCTGATCATTAGGAATTCATCTAATGGCAAAACCAGAGAATGAAAACTCAGAATCAAGTCTTTGCTCTTTCTATGCTATAGTGAGGACAAACTCTTCTCTTTCACAGCATTCTACAGGCCAGCTGCCTAATTTAAGAGACTGTGCAATTTAAGAGATTATCCAATATGGTCACTAATAAAGTAATACTTTCATATTATGCTCTAACTATGTCTCAAACACTGTGCAACATATACATGATCCATACTTAGAGCAGCTGTGTCACTCATTCTGCTCTTACAGATTCCACCTTTTTCTCTAGCCCCTCCATCTACTAGTGTCTTATGTATACCAGATTCTTTTTTTTTTTAAGATTTTATTTATTTATTTATAAAAACACGGGGTACAGACAGAAGCGCGGGAGGGTGAGAAAATTCACCAGAGCCAGATCAGGGAACAGAACAGGCAGACTGACGAACTACACTGCTGAGGGTAGAAGCGGGTGCTGCAGGAGAGGTCTGTTGTACCATGTGGGACCCTTGTCGGTGGCTGGGGATCGAACCGGCGCTGTAGAGGCTGCGGGCAGCCTCGCAGCCCAGCGCTCAACCGCTGCGTCACCAGGGGAGGCCCTGTATACCAGATTCTTAATAAATTTTCATTGAAAGAGTGGATGGATGGATGGATGGACAGATGGATTGATGAATAGATGGATGGATAGATGGAAGGATAAACTTTCAAAGTGATTTTCTTCAATTCCCATTTTCAGTACCTCATAAATACCGGGTCTAAAATATTGTGAGTTCTAAAACAACGGAAGTCAGGCATGTGAGAGAGAACTAAATTCCTTTGATTTCTGAAAATAGTACATAATTTAGTAAAGTTTTGCAAAGCTGCAGTTAATGTTGTGTGTAATGGGAATTTCCTAGGGTGAAGAGATGATGTGGGAATTTTCTTCATCTCTGATGATTGAAAGATAAAGAAGAAAAAATTTTGGCTTTGAGTGTTATTTTGGATTCCTACTAAAAATCTCACACAAATGTTACCTTTTCTCCTTTTTATTTTATGGCTTTTAGACTAATATCTTTTATGTTCCAGACTTTGAGAAACTTAATTTTGCAAAACTTTCATGGAACTACCAGATTAATTTTTCTGATTTTATAACAAAAGCAACAATTCTTCAGTGTCCACAACCCATTTGCAAAGGTAGATATAGGTATTTGTTTTGCATGGGAGAGATTACTTATCCAACACTGCATTTTTCCAGTTAGGAACTGATGCCCAGAGAGAAGTTGACTTACTTCCTTCAGGTCACACAGCTAGTTAAATGCAGATCTGGGACTGGAACTCTAGTTTCCTGACCCGCTCAATATTTTTCCAGTGATGATGTCCCTGGAATCCTGACTTGAAAGTTGTTATTATCAGTTACATTTATTTTAGTTTGTGCTTTCTTTTACTGCTGTGTTCATTTTGGAAAGCACAAGCAGAAATATTTGAAGTGTTCAAATTCATTTTAAAAAATCCCTTTTGGAAAAGAACCATATAATAAATGTATTCAAGCCTAAGGTGAATTCCACTAGGAAGGGGCATTTGTAAAATAATTGTTCTTTGTTCATTAAATGAGTTTAACATTTTCTGGGAAATATAACTTTCAGTGCTTTATCTAGTTCCTGAAGCAAATAAAACAAACTGTCTTTGTAATCAGACTTTTTCTCATTTATGAAATAAACACACTAACCTACATTGAATCTTGCAAGTGCTAGGAGGGCCATTCTTGACCCTTGTCTTCATGACATATGATTAATTCCATTAATTACATATAATGTTCAGTGGCATACATTGAGTGGATGGATTTTTTGACTGTTTTTGAAAATTTTAAAATCCAGATCATTCACTCCCGTCTACTTATAGTAAAACCAAATGTCAATGATACTGATGACTTAAATGCTCAGGGCTGAGAAAATACAGGTTTGTTAAAACTACAACCTAAGTTATACCAAAAGTTGGCAGAAAGGGGAGAAAATCATAGTAGATACTAACTTTTTTTAAATTTCTTTGAGTATCATTTTTTGCTTGTCAATTTGTGATGCAAGTGAAGAGTCCTATACATGTGCTTTTCATCTTTCCTTACCCCTACTTTTCTTTTCTTTCCATCAATTCCTGAACACAAAACTTTTGGACAGGCAGGAAACATGATCTGTCAAAAATGACACGAAGAGGACCTCCCTGGTGGCACAGGTGGTTGAGCACCACACTGTGAAGCTGTCCGCAGCCTCTGCAGCATGGGTTTGATCCCGGCCAGCCGGCAAGGGTCCCACATGGTACGGCAGACCTCTCCTGTTGCGCCCGCTGCTCCCCTCAGCAGCGTATTTCGTTAGTCTGCCTGTCCTGTTCCCCATTGTGTCTCTGGTGAATCCTCTCACCCTCCCACACATCTGGCCTGTACCCTGGTTCTTGTATAAAAATAAATAAATCTTTAAAAAAAAAAATGACACCAAGATTCTGGGCCTGGTGACATGAAAGATGGTGATGTGAACAGAAATATGGGAGTGGAGATCAGGGAATGAGTCTGTGCGTTGGGGTATAGAATAGAGTTTGTGGAGAGACAAAAAGGAGAGATGAATTCATTCTTGAGCTTACTGAGTGTGAATAGACAAAGAATCAGCTCCATGGAGCTGCCCAGTAGTAAGAAAAATCTGGCAAATAAAGAAGATCTGTTAGGTAAGTTTCATCTCTTTGTTAGATAAATGAGAAAAGATAAGTTTATTTTAAATCAGCCTCACTTCTTCATTGCTCAAAAAAGCATAAGCAAATTTATAGTTTTGGACAGAGGAATAATCTATATGACTAAAGTTATTTTTACATAAGCCAGAAAGAAAAAGAAAAATACAGGATGTTTTCACTCTTAGGAGGAATGTAGAGGATCCAAATAAGGGAGCAGGAAAAAAAAAAGTAGTTATGATAGTGTAAATATCAAAATCAACAGGCAACGATAAATCAGAGACATTCTACAAGGGTGTAGAAGGGAGCAGGATCAAAATGGTGGGGGAGGGGACGAGCACAAGGGACTATGGTGATGGTACAAGGGTGAATTGGTGATGGGAATTTCACAGGGACTGTAACTGAGATGAGAAAGCAGATATTGCACAAAAATGAAGAATGATGTAAAAATTATATAAAATAAAGTTATTTTTACGAAGAAGTTAGACTCCCTGTACTTCTCTTATGAGTCTGTGTAATGCCAACGAATATGAGGTTGGGTTTTTAGCTATTTTGCTGCATTCGGGAGGTATGATGAATTCACAGCAATTTTTCTTTGCCACATTCCTAATGGAATCATCACAGTTACTTCCCATGAGACCACCACAATGAGAGTAGCTTAATAGGTTTTCAAAGAATATAGAGTTTTTTTTCATGTACCAGTGCTTTATTACTTAAATAGAAAGTAAGGAAAAAAATTAAAATTTCCTAGGGAAAATTTCCACCATTCTAAATTAGTTCTTTCTTAATACCAAGTTGATGTCATAAACTTGTCCCTTCCTTGTAGTCAATAATCAACTTAAATTTGGGTAGAGAGCTATCATTTACTTTTATTATCATTAACCAATCACCAGTGATCACATGCTTCTCAGAAACAAAAAACTCACTTTACGGCACCTGATCATAGATAATCACATATTTTTTAGAAAACTTTATTTTCTGAGTGGTTTCTTCAGTTTGATAGAGTTGAGGCTGAGTGGGGGAAAAATAGAAAGCTTAGACAAGCTCCTGCAAGCAAACTTGAATTTCAAGTATCTAGCTATTTCAGACAGAAGTACCTTTTTACCCCACTCACATTATCTTAATTACCTTAATTTCTTTCCCTTTGCAGTAACAACCTATGAATAAACTTTATTTATTTATTTTTTTACAGTAACAGTGGCAATATTAGTAAAATACCATGTCTTGGGCAGGATCTTGTCACTCTCCCCTATCTTAAGCTAGATACCTTGTCAAGCAAAGATTTGGGGTAATGAACTTGGTCCATTATTTAGAAGCATATAAAAAAAGTTTCCAAAAAAATTAGTCTTTTCATGGCTGATTGTATTTATGCTTTTGAGATGAGGGCCGGATGGGTGGTAACCCTTCCCTTTACCACAGTTTCCTCACAGAGCCAAGCAGAAGAAATGCTATGCTTTATATGAGAAAAATGAGTTTCTTAAATGTCTGTCAGAATTACAACTAAATCTTACCCTTGAATGGGTATACATGCCCCCCATCATAATGAAATGTCATGACAATCTCATCACAAAGTCATTAGCTAACAGAGCCTCAAGGCTGAGCATTCTTGCCTGAGCTGTTTTCTTCCTAACTCCCCAGTCCATGTGGGCTCAGTTGGCACAATTTTGAGTTTCGGTCTATGGAGGGAGAGCAGCTCTAGGAGTGAAGGTACCTCAGTCTCCTGCCAACCCACTGAATACCAGCTCAGTTCGCAAACAGTGGGCTGATTCCCCTGGCTTTGAACAATGGAGCTCTTTTAAATGAGATCAGACATCAGTGTTGTGGTCATTATTAGACTAATCAGTGAGATAGTGGAAGGAGAATAAAACCCTCTAGCTGAGCCACCTTCTATCATCCCTGTTCCTTTTGCATTTTAACTCTGATGTGGACTTTACCTGGTGTCCCTTACCTGTTGTGTTTTTTGGAATCCTTAGTACTTCAAAAGCACAGCTGTACCCAAACTGAGGACCTTATCTCTGAAAAGATCCAAGTTCTTAGGCCCCACTAACCATCAGGAGCTTGGTTTGTGGGCTTTAAACTGAAAAAAAAAAAAAAAAGAAAAAATCACGTGGCTTAACTAAGGAGAAAACATAAATGCTGCAATAATTTTCTATTCCTTAATTTTCAAGTTTTCACAAACATAGAGACTTAAAGCAACATAAATTTTTTATTCTATAGTTCTGGATTTTATTTTATTTATTTATTTATTTTTAAAGATTTACTTATTTATTTTATACAAGCATTGGGTATAGTCAGAAGCGCGGGAGGGTGAGAGAATTCACCAGAGCCAGAGCAGGGAGCAGAGCAGGCAGAAGGACCGAAGTACACTGCTGAGGGGAGCAGCGGGCGGCAGGAGAGGTCTGCGCACCATGTGGGACCCTCCTCCGGTGGCCGGGGAGCAGCCGGGGATTGAACCGGCGCTGCAGAGGCTGCAGGCAGCTTCGCAACCCAGCGCTCAACCGCTGCGCCACCGGGGAGGCCCTAGTTCTGGATTTTAGAAGTCTGGCATGAGTGTTACTGGCTAAAATCAAGCAGGAAGCAGGACTTCATGAGAAGTTCTTGAAGTCCCAGGGCAGACTCCTTTCCCTTTCCGTTTCCGGCTTCTAGAGCCTGCCCACACTTGTCATTTCTATTTTCAAAACTAACAATGGTCAATTGACATTTTTCTTACATTAAGTCACTCTGATTCTCGTCCTTCCCTCTTTCCCTTAAATGGACCCATGGACTGACTACCTTGGGCTCATCTGGATCATCTAGGAAAATTCCTCCATCTCAAAATCTTGAATCAATTCACATCATTGTCATGTGCCGGCTTGTAATAGCATTGTTTTGTGATGCTTGCCACTCTGAGGGAGACTACCAGCTAGTGAGGCAGAGACAGCAAGTCAATCAAATAATGAGTATACACTAATAAGCCATGAGAAAGTATAAGGAGATGATGAATACCAATCAATGAGAGAAAATAACTTGGGAGGTGACTACTTATTCGTATTTTGCTAGGGAAGACTTTTCTGATGTGATGATGTTTCATCAGAGACCTGAGTAGATAGAATGAACCAGCCATGGAGGAGAGGAAAGAGGAGTAATACTTAGCAAAAATGTGTATAAATGTGAAAATTCTAAGGCAGAAAGTCCACTGGTAATTTAGGAGGAGTGTTCCTCAAAGTGCTGTTCTAGATTGGTTGCTCAATCAAGAATTGTCATTACAAGTCTGTAGCAAAATCAGTTCAGAATTGACAATAAATGCTTAGCTACTACTATAGCATTCCAACAGAATAATTTAAGCTGTAGTCATGGTCTCTCCATATCAAAGAACATCAGAATGTGGGCTGGCCTTTATTTGCAGAATTCACTAACTTCTGTGATGGATATATTCCTACTGTGGACATGTCAAGTTACCAAAATTTAACCATCATGCAAGTCAATAAGGCTCCAGCAGACCCATACATTTCCAATAAATGTAGCTGTTGCTTTTTCCAACTGTAAAGTGTCTTTGTCTTTATCACTGTGTATTTTCATGAACTGCACCAGTGCTAGGGGAGAAGGTTAATGTTATTAAGAGATAGATGGATAGAAAGATATGGGAATTGTAGTGGTAAGGCAGCTTTGAGGAAGATTTCAGAAGCTATCTAAATGTGTTTAGACTGATGGGCAGGAGATAAGCAGTAGAAGTCATATCAAATAGCAACTTTAGGAAAAGTCTGAGGTGGAGATAAGCTGAATGGGATTTCTGTCTTCCCATTGGGAAGACAGGAAATATATTTATAGAAAACCTGTGAATATGAAAATAAACTTGCCTAAAATTGATTTCCTGATATTTGTAAATACATTTCCCTTTTTTAAGAAAGAAAAACATTTTTTGTTTGTTTGCTTTTGTTTTAAGTGAGAAGTCACTTCTCAAAGTTAGCCAAGTCAAGGGGCAGATTGAGGTCAGTAGTTATTGTAATGATATTTGTTGTAATGATATTTGCAAATAGGTTTCCAAGAAAACTGCACTAATTTCATGACTGTTGAATTTAATAATTGAAAAATAGATTGCATTTTCTATGTATGTTATCTTATTTCCTCATTGTAGTCATTCATTTTTATTGTATATTATAAAAGTATTGATTCACCTTGGAGAGGTCTTATCACACCTGATTTTGAAAATGTTGGCAAGATTAAAACAAAACTTTGCTTGTTCTGGCAAATAATTATATGAAGTACAGAGAGAGTGAGAAGTGGTGCCAAACTGAAAATGAAATCTCAGTTATTTTATTTGACAATCTATGTGCCTCATTTATGTGCTAGAGCCAATAGCCCTGAAAAGAACCTCCATATGTCTCCTTTGTGACCATTCTCTACTTTGTGTTCAGTAGCTTAGTAGCCACAGGAGACAAAGTTCCAGGTCTTATAAATAAAATACATTTAGATCATTTGGAGTTCTTTGACCTGTTTCCTTGCTTTTAGTCTTAAGTGATTCTGCAAACGATTATTTCCTGGAATTACCTAGGTTCTTTTATTTATTTTTTTAAAGATTTATTTATTTATGCATACAAGACCTAGGGTGTAAGCCAGAGGTGCGGGAAGTGAGAGAATTCACCAGAGAGAGTGGGGAACAGAACAGGCAGATCTACTGAAATACACTGCAGAAGGGAGCAGCAAAGGGAGACAGGAGAGGTCTGTTGTGCCATGTGGGTTGCTCCTTGGACAGCCAGGGATGGAACTTGTAATGTGGTGGCTGGCGATAGCCCCTTTAACCTCTGCACCATCAGGGAGGTCCCTACCTAGGTCCTTTTAAAGAGAATCATAATTCCCTCATATCACAGTGGATCAGGAATGTTTACTTATCTATCTTTGATGAAATATACACAAGGATAATTTGATGTCTCTTGATCCTCCTGTTATATCTCTTCTTAAAATCTATTAGGGTAGGAATCATACATATTCAAAACTAATATCTTGTTTTTTCTTTTATCCAGAATTGTAGGGGAGTCAAATAGAACCCTGAAACTTATTCTCTGGTCTACTAAATATGACTCAGAAAGAAAACAGGAGGAAAAGTACTGTTCTCCAAGAAATCAAATGAGCAAAAAAAGGTGGGCGTTAAAGCATGTGCATTTGAAGACTTTTCACTGCCATCTAAGCTACACTGTGCTGTGTGAGTTCCAAGAGGAAATGCTTTTACCTCTCAGGTTTTTGCAGATTTTGTGGAGTAATGCAGAGTTGAGCTATTGAAAGGACGCTGGACTTAGAATCAGGAGCCACAGCGGAGGGGTTGTCTTGACACTGACTGGTAGCAACCCTCTGATAGTCAAGGAATCTCAAGAAGCTTCCATATCTGTGTTTAGAAAATAAAGGCTTTGGGTCAGATAATTGGTTATTGAGCTCTAAAAATGGATGTGATACGGAAGAGAAGCAGAGCGAAAAGAAGTGAACAAGAGAGAGAAGAGAGAAGAGAGAAAGATTAAAGACCAAAGAGCCTTTGTGAAACTGTTAGGGGGAAAGGATGTCCTGAGCTAATTCAATACAGGCTTTGTGGACTCCACCCCCACTCCTGACCAAAGGGATCGGGACATTGGGAAAGACAAATCCCAGCTCGGGTGAGGACCCACAGCCAGGCAACCCATTTTGTATCAGGCTGTCCTGTAACAAAACTACACTACCTTTGCTTGCTCTTGATGTTATGTCTCTTCTTCCCTTATTGTTCTTAGGCCCGTAAGTCTGTTTCCTTGTAGAATCTCCAACCCTCCTTGTTATTGGGGCTATTGTCCAGCACTTGTTTTCTATTCACTACTTAGCTCTCTGGTTTCTTTTCACTGGAACTCTTCACATTCTTCTGCGAGGTTTACCATGATAAGAAAGGGACTGAATTTATAATCAATTAACACTGGCAGCCTTAACTTAAATATTTTTACAGCAGAATAAAAATTGTTAGTCTTATCAGCTCACATTTTTGACAAAGCATGCATTTTTTGTCCATCTCTCATAATCTAACTCTATTTCAGTCATTCTGAATTTAGTCTAGTATGATGAAAATATATCGTGAAGACAGACATTTAGGAGGTCTCTTGAATAGCAGTGAGCCAATTCCTATGTTTTGTCTTTCCTGACTTCTTTTCCCAGGACTTAACTTCTGACAATAGCAGAGGGAGCATGTGTGAATATACAAATCCTTTTGTTTTAGGGGAACAATTTTGAATTATTGAATAATCATAAGAGCAAATTAGTGACTATTCTGGTATCTTTGCTTTTTCTTTTTTTTTTTTTTAAAGATTGATTTATTTTTGCATACAAGAACTGGGGTACAGGCCAGAGGCTTGGGAGGGTGAGAGGATTCACCAGAGACAGAGTGGGGAACAGAACAGGCAGATTGACTGAAACACACTGCTGAGGGGAGCAGCAGGTGAGGCAGGAGAGGTCTGCAGCATCATGTGGGCTGCTCCCTGGCCAGGGACGGAACTCGTGCTGCAGAGGCTGTGGATAGCTTCATAGGTTGTGTCTTAACACCTTGCGCCACCAGGGAAGTGCCTATCTTTACTTTGTTGTCTTTGTCAGTGACCTAGGAACTAAAAGTTTTGTTCTGTTTTTTTTTTTTTTACTGTTGAATTGGATATTTATATATTTAGAAAGCTTTTAATATGGTATTTAATTCTTTATAATTTCTTATATTTGTATTAAAATACTGAATAATTAAAAACATCAATTCAAAATATTTGGCTTATGATGCTCTCTTGAGAAATGTGCAAATTAATGGTAATTCCTGCATTTTTCCTGTGTGTGTGAAATCCTCTCTTACCTCTTATTTCTTACCCACTAAAAGATGCCAATGACATTAATTGCAGTCACAAATCAGAATTTCCTTCTTTGGACAGTGGGAACTCCTGCAAGTTGGTGCCTGTGTCCTTTTAACATGACCTGGTCAATTCTGGAGCATTTCCCTCTATGTATTTCTGATTTTGCTAATAGAAAACAAGTTCACAGAGTTTTGAATTTAGTAGTAGTTACCAGCATGCTTCTATATTGGTCTCATTCCTGAATTTCACCAGAATAGGTGCCAGATCAGGCAGGATAACTTAAAGCAGCACATTTAGGTCTCAGGCTTTTGTATGCTTGAAAACGTTATTGAGGGCCCTCAAAGAGCTTTCAGAGAAAGTAAACTATATCTGTTGATGTTTTTCATATTTGAAATTTAAACTCACACATCTTAAAGACAAAGATATACCAGCATGCACACATTTAGTCATCAGAATAATGCCAACATCATATATCATGCAGCTTCTGGAAAACTTCACAGCACTGTTGTAAGAGAACAAAAGTGAAAAGGCAAATAATATATCGGCATTAATTATGGCAATAGTTTGACTTTGTGAACCCCTGAAATTGTTTAAGGGACAGTGGTGGAAACTGCTCTCTTGAAGTATAAGCAAACAAGGAGAAGATTTGATGAGTTGCTCTCAAAGAACACCTTACTAAACAGCCATCTTCCCAGTGCCGAGGTATTCTACCTCACCACTATAACTTTTGTTAGATCATTACCTTTCTGGGAGTTCCTCCGAAAATCAGAGCATCTTAAGACTAATCTTTCATTACTAATAATTCAGTTTAAATTGACTTATTCAATGGCTTCTCAGTTACTTTGCAGGATATTGAGAGACTTGGACTTAAAATAAGTTGGCTTTTATGGAAAAGACTTAGGAGGGTAAAAGAGAAATGAAAACAAGAGGGCACAGGAGCATTTCAGAGCATGTGGCTTTGCCTGAGAAAGCTGGTCCCTGGAGAGCACTTCTCTTTCCCTACGACTCTTGCCCTCTTAACCCTGCGAGGGCCTCAACAACTTCCCCTACATTCATCCTGAACCTTTCGATGAGAGGTACTTCTTGGGAATTTGTGAATTGGAAAGGGCTTGGCTTTGCATATTTGAATAAGATAGGAAAGTTCCCAACATTTGAGTCAATCTGAGTAACTCAATCAGTAACTCAATCATAAACATTTAGAAAAATTCCAGGCTGGTGGTAAACCTTCATGGAGATACAGGAAAACAAAAGAAGCCTTTAGGTGCTTAAAGAAAACTAAAACTGAAGATAAAGATGGGGGAAGTAGCCAGAAGATAAAAAATTCATTATTACCAGATTAGATGACATTTCATAAGTCAATGTTTGAAGAGTGTAAAATCCATATTGTAACTAGGGATCAATCACTTTGGATAAAATAGTTTTTATGAACCAGCTTTCTTCTGTGATTCATCTTGGCTCAGCAAGAAAGAGATTTAGTTTTTTAAAAAATAAACCTTCCTAAATTAATTCTTCTCAACTGTAATGTTTTGTTTTTAATGTTTGCTTTCAAGATATTCCAGATTTGAGCTCATTCTCTCTGCCACAGCTGCCCAGGCTAATTAACCTGCACAAGGCCACACAGCCCAACTTTGTAGAAATGAAAAATGAGGCCCCAAGTTTTTCAGTCTCTTTCATTTGTGAGTACTGGAAATGTGAAGCACAGTTGAAATTCCAACTCCTAATTCCAGGTTCCTCGCCCAGAAATCTCTCTGTCCTTCTACTCCTACTGGGATTCATGTGCTATGTGCTGTTTGTTAATATTATCACTCTATCAACATATTTAGAATGCAACTCCTACCTCCAACTCCCTACTACTTGTCTCAAACCATCCTTATCCCCCCCCCCAGATTGTTGCCATCACCTTCTAATTAATCTCTGCTTCTGTTTTCTCCCTCTTTTAATCTACTCTCATTACTGTTTCAAAATGTAAGTCAAGACAAATCATTCTTCTGCAAAAAATTTCTAAGTGTGTCCCTTGGTATTCAGAGTAGAAGCCAAAGTCTTCACATAGGTTATGAGATGAAGTAATTGGCCTTTCTTTACTCACTGATATCATCTCTGTCTCTCTTCCTGCAGATCAGGAGGATATTTCACTAACATGCAGACATGCTTCCACCACAGGGACTGGCTGGCTGTCACTCTTTTCTCTGTCTGAAGTGTTTTTCTTGCATCTAGATAGCCACATAGCCTAGAAGTCCTTTCCCCTGACAAATTCTATTACCTCCATTGCACTCATCCCTTTCTAGCAAGCTATATGCTTTACTTACTTATTTTTTTTTATATTATCTGCTTCCTTTCATTAGATTGTAAGCTTCATGAAGGTAGAGATTTTTATCTGTTTGCTTGCTTGCCTGTTTTTCCATATCACCTTAGTATAAGCTGTCAGTAAATATTTCACAAATGAATTGATTTTATACTCATGCACTATAGGAGAGGCGAATAGTCCAAACATCTTGTCATTGAAACACCTTTTCTAACCCATAAGAGAGTGTGATTGAACTAGGGAATGGAAAAAGGACTTTTAAGACTTGGTCATCATGTGGCACAGAGATGGCCATGGTAGATTTAGAGCCCAAAAAATGGGTTTTAAGTTCCATCCCTGGCATTTAAAGACATGGTGACTTGGGACAGTCACTTGATCTCTTTGAATTAACATTCTCTCCATTACAAATTGGGTGTGTACCAGCTATGTCTTACTGAGTAACTATAAGATTCAAGTAAGAAGGGATGATTCTCCAAATCTGTGCAAGTTTATGTGCTGAGGCATGTCTGCCCTGTGACTTTAAAACTTCCACTAAACAGCAAGGCCTCATGTTCTCAGTTGCTTTCCACTTCCTTCTAAGCCTTACTGACATTCTTACTTTTGTCCAGAAGTGCCTGTGGCGCTGACCAGGAGGTAAGAGTGCTGCCCTTTGGCTGAACAACAGAAAACCAACTGGGCTTTGCTTCAACAGAATCAGAGACCACAGTGCATCTTCAGGATGATTTGACTTTTTCTTGTGCTGATGATAAGATAAAACAAATGAAACTTAAATTTAAAGTCTATATAGCATTGACTAAGTACAGTTTTGCCATTTTGGTCTAGAGTATTAACAACCAGAACCTGACATCATGGATGGCAGAGAAGCCTCCAGAATACTTCACAAGGATGCCAAAATTGAGATTCCCGAATTCTCTACTTAGAGTTTTGCTTTACTAGATCTAATAATAGGTCATGATAGAAATACCTTGCCAAAACTTGAAAAGTTCCAGAGCACTCAAGAGGTACTTTGATATTTTTAAAGTAAGTCATAAGACTTAGATGCTGGAATACTCACCAGAAAGAGCAGCAACTTAAAAAGGGCAGACCTTTCCTATCTTGCCCACTGCCCCCCTCAGCAGTGCATTTCATCAATCTGCCTGTTCTGTTCCCCACTCTGTCTCTGGTAAATCCTCTCACCCTCCCGCACCTCTGGCCTGTATCCCCGATCTTGTATAAAAATAATTTTTTTTTTTTTTTAAAAAGGAGCTATGCGTTACTGGAAGTAGCTCTTAGTTTTCATTCTATTTGCAGGAAGTCACTGAAGGCTAGCTTTCCGATGATGCACTTTAAGTACCACATAATTCTGGACCTAGGGTTACTATATCTAGAAATTTCATAAACAGTTGGCTTCCATTTTTTTAAAATACAAGACAGTAGTATAACTATCTCATGTGAAAATAAGTCCAGCAATGGCTTTAATTAAATGCTGTTAAGAAATATATTGATTAATAGGCCAGATGGTTCTCAGGTAAGCAACATCAAGGAGCACTAAATTTTCATCAACAGTAAGCATTCTGATGAAAACACAGTGACTCTTTGTGTACCTCTGAGTGGACATGTCTGGCCTAGGCCGTGTTTGTGAGGTATAGCTTAAAGACATCCTAGAATTTCATTCCCCCTTCCACTTGTCCCAGTATTTCTGAGAAGCCTACTCAATTCTACAGCTCCCCAGATATGGTTGGAAATACCTAAGGAAAGGATATGCTTCTCTCTACTTCATATTATACATAACTTTAATTTGCAAATCCCTTGAAAAGAGAAATTATTCCTTAAGTCTACTCCAGGTCTATCAAGTGGATATTGCATTTAGTTTGACCAGTGTCTATCCTCAAAGTGTCAACATAAGACACCATCTGCGTAAGGGAATGTTAGCAACAGTTTGAGAGGTACAGCCTCAGGTGAATCAGTGTGGTAGAGTGCAAGAGTCTTAGAAAATGAAATTCAAAATGACTTCAGAGACGAGGAAACTAGAGGTCTGGAAATGTTAAATGACATTGTATTATCACTGACACCACACACGTCTTACTATTTTACCACATTAGACAGAGAATACGCAGGAGAAACTCCCAAAGTAGCTACAAATACTCTGTGACCTCACAGAATCTAGTTAAGGGACAAAAGGGGACAATTCCACTGAGAAAACTATTTCCTACATTTAAATATAGCTTTGGGATTTCAGAGCTTACTGGAATCCAAAACTTTCCTGAGCTGCCACCCTTATATGAGATTTAAAACTCGATCAATTTGGTTTTTGATGACAGAGATGAAAGAGAGAGAGAAAGAAAGAGAGAGAGAGAGAGAGAGAGAGAGCGAGAGAGAGAGAGAGAGAGAGAGAGAGAGAGCATAAACGCACATTCTTTGCCAGGGAGTGGAAAGTTTCCAGATATATTAGGTCAGATATAAAAGCAAAAATACTCAACCACTTAAAAAGCTAACACTTACGAAGACAAAGCTGAATTTCCGTTCATGCTCATTAAGTTTTAAAAGCTTTCAGAGACCTTTTCAGTGGTGTTGAAAAGAAAACACGTGGTTTCATGTTTACTTAGTTTATCAAAAGAAAGAGATGGAATAGAGAGTATGAGGTCATTAGATGAAACTCATAATAAAAACCCAGGCCTCCTGACACATTACACACTGAAAACCTGAAAGTACTTAAAAAATAATATGAACAGCTAACATTTATTAAGCACTTTGTTATTTTACCAGACACAGTATCATCTTTCATCTTCACAATAATCCTATGGAGGGGTACTGCTATTCTGTTTCACAAACAATAATACAACTAAAATAAATACCCTGGATGATTGGGAATAATAAGTCATTTTTTCAGTTTAAACTGGCAGAACTAGGTATAAATTGATGAAAAGAATGTTGATGTGATACAAATTTTTGAAATACTTGGAACAAAACTTGTGGGAGAACTTCTCCAGAAAGTAACACTATAGCCCAGCCTTTGATGTTATTAATCATTCCATTTCACCCTTTTGTAAGGTAATCCATAGTACCTGAAAATAGGAAATTACTTGGAAAATGGGTGTATTAGATATATTATTATTTACCAGCCCGAGATAATGGACAGTGATGTGAGTAAAATCTGGAGATTCTTGAGAAGTGATTCCAGAGAAGGGAGTCCAGAAAACTGTATTTAGAGATACATTAGAAAAAATGCATCATGACTTTTCCAACCATCCCATAATTTAAGATAAGAACCTTGTGATGAGACTCTCCTGGATTATCTCCAAACCAAGAGTAGATTGTCCATTGAGCATTTGGAGGGTGTGTAATCCTGATTGACCTTGATTTTAGACTTCTAGTCCCCAAAAGCATGAAAAAATAAAATTTTGTAGCTTTTAGCCACCAAGTTTGTGGTAATTTATTATGGAAATCATTAGAAAATAATACAAGTATTCAGAGAATGGAATTAGAACAAACTGAGTGAAAATAATAGGATGAGCTTGTTTAATTGTTGAAATTGCTCAGAAGTGTGAGAAGCTGAATTAAGAAAGCTTAACCTCCAGCAATTGGAGTTGTGATTTAATAGTTGAGTGGTCAGGAAGGAGAGATGAACATACTTCTAGATATAGTTTTCTGGACTCCCTTCTCTGGAATCACTTCTCTGAATCTCCGGATTTTACTCTCATCATTTTCCATTATTTCTGGCTGTGTAAACAATATATAGTTAGATCCAAAGAGGAAGATCCCAAGGTCCCAAGGGAAGCTAAAAGTCAATTTCAGTCATGCCTGGAAAATAGATTGGGAGTGTCTGGCACAGCTTCCTATCTTCAGCCATCTCCCCAGTTGATCACCTGATACTTTTCTATATGCTTTCCTACAGGCAAATAAAGACACTGTTTTCTTTTACTATTACAAACCCTTTGTACCTCTAGAAGCTTAGGGAAACAAAGCTTGCATAATTGCATTTAGCCTTAAAGCCATCTAAAAAAATTTTTCTTGTCTTTTAAGAGAGAAACAATTGAATCCAGGCACAGGTACTTGATGCGAAATTGCATCAAACCAGCAGCTATGTTTGCTGCAGTTTTGTATTCAACTTCACGATGTTTCCCTTGGTCGAAAATGCACTAAATCAACCCCAAGCTCAAAACATCAGCAAACAGTGAGAAGACAGAGACAGCAGAAAGGAACACCTGATTTCCATAAAAAATATAGTAATACTGTATTAGCTAGGGGAGCTCCTTTTTGTGTTGCTGTATGGTTGCACACGACAACATAAATTGGTCTAGAATGGAACCTCCCCCTGTTGGCAGAGTCACCCAAAGGAATGGAGAGATCAATAATAAACCCAGCTGGTGTAATATTGAATTGTTGCAAAACCAACTCATAATGGATAGCAAGTAAAAACACTGTACCCATTAAAATACGGCATTATTGCCATATGCAGCAACATGGATGGAGTTAGAAGGGATCATGCTCAGTGAAATAAGTCAAAAAGCAAAAAAAACATCGATGGTCTCACTTATGGTAGGAATATGGGGGAAACAAATAAGGGATCAGGAAAAAAAATAACAATTAAAAAATATAACAAAACCAAACAACAATAAGAGACAACTATAAATCAGAGACATTCTGCAGGGAAGAGGAGGGAAAGAGACCCAAATGAAGGCAGGAAGAGCACAATCGACTACAGTGATGGTGCACGGGTGCATGGGTGGTGGAAATTCTATGGAGACTACACCTGAGAAAAGAAAGCAAACAATGTAAAAAAAAAGAATAATGATCTAAAATATATATAAAGTATAATTTAAATTTTTTTTAAAATATGGCATTATTGAGAAAATCAAACACATTTGAAACGTAAAGTAAAAAGAATGGAATCCAATTAGATGATCTGATCAGAGGGTTTTAAGAAACCAATGCAGTTCTTTTTTATTTTAGATATTTTTTACATTTTTCATTTTTGTACAATGTACGCATTTGCATCTTGGTTATAGTCCCTGTAAAATTCCCTTGTTTTGATACTACTCCCTTCTCCCCCCCAACCCCCCGTAGTGTGTCTCTGGTTTATAATTGCCTGTTGATTTTGATTTTTACTTTATTATAAATAGTCTTTTTCCTGATCCCTTATTAAGGTTTTCTAAATTCCTGCAATGAGAAAGACTATCCGGTATTTCTCTTTTTCTTTCTGACTTATTTCACTGAGCATGATCCCTTCCAGCCCCATCCATGTTGATGAATATGTGATGGGGTAGTTCCAAGAAGCTCTAGGTTTGGTATGAGCTGGTAAGTGGAGACCACAAGAAACTCAGGCTGTGTCATCAAGTGCATGACACAGTCATTGAGAACACAGAAATTTTGGAGAAGTAGGCTGGGCTTGCTTTCGTTTTCCAAAAAGAAATGATAACATTAGCATCTAGAACTAAAGCTCTAGTTTCTACAGTAGTGCTGCATTAAGACTGTTCCCTGATTCATTTTTTACTTAACCCTCAATAACTGTTTTAATTTTATTTACTTTATTATTATTGAAGTAACACTGGTTTATAATATTGTATATAATTTAGGGGAATAGGTCCACACCTCCCGCATATATATCACCACACCTACCACCAAAGCACCCTTATTTCTTTACAGTAGTCCACTGAGCTCACTCCTCCTGTCCCTCCCTCCATCCTCCCCTCTACTAATTGAGTAGCCTCAATTCTACAGTCATATTTCTAAGGTTTGTTTTGGTTTAGATAGAGAAATTCAACAAATGAACAGGTCCCCGATTTATTTCCTCTGTGGACAAAACTAGGACTGGTCTACAGGTACAGAAGGGGCAGGAACTTTAAAAAAAAGGTGACCAAAATTCTTCCCAATCATGAGAGACATTGTATTAATTGCCATCACCATTCTTCAGGGTGTTGTAGTGTAAGTGATAGGTCTCTTTAGGAAAAATGACACATTAACTCAAACTGACATTAAGGAAGGAACAGTTGGCATCCAATCTTGAAACCACATGCTCTTAATGGTTTTGGATAGCATGGGCTTACCCGGTTCAGGAGGGTTTCAATTTTTGAAGGTAGAGATGATACTAATAAACTTTACATCATCACCTTGTACAAAGCAGAAACTTGAGGGAAATTCCTCTGTGTTAGAGGTGAAAGAAAAGCAAAAGGGAGCTAAGAAAAAGAATTTTGTCTCCCAAAGTCAAATCACTGGTCTGTGATTTACCCAGAGCAGATACCCCTTTCTTGGTATTAAAAGCAAAGTACCAAGACACCTGTTGGTATTAAAAGCAAAGTCTGTCTCTCAAAAATAATGACTGATGTCTTCATTGCAGTAATAAGTAATGATACAAATTGGCCTTGACCCTATGGGTATTAATTTTATGTGAAAAGTAAAGCAAGAACATGCCGTTTGGGGCTTTGTGAAAAATGACTCTGAATATCCATCATCAGATAGCGAGATGGAGCACCAAAACTTTGCTTAATTCTGGCAAGAACCCTCCCCTACATCTCTTAAATATAGCATCTTTGTCACGTCACTGCCACCTAGCAGCAGTTACTAAGAGACACCCAGGACTGATTTGTTGGAAAACACTCATTCCTCCTAATACTGATCTTTAGAAGCTGCTATCAATCTCCTTTCTTAACATTACCTCCCACAGATGTCTTGTCCTGAAGTCCTTCATCTCTGCTCTCTGGACTCATGACAAATCAGCAAACTCCAGGGTCCCTGCCCTTTTTTCTATAGGTTTCCTTTCATCTCTTGCGCTATGTAAATCCCCCTCTCCTAGCCCAGGACAGTGTTTCCCGTAGACCTCTGCAGTGGTCTTGCTTTTCTTGTAGCACTGCACAGGGGCATGACTAGGGGAGGTACCTTTTATATCCCTCTTTGCCTTTCCTGGTTTGTTTTTATTCTGATTCTTTGAAAAGTCCCTTTCTTGAACCCCAAGTCCTCAGTTCACTAGCCTTCTTCCTTTTATAGTCATCTCCACAATCATCACACTTGCTCATTCCTTGAAGGTCTTAGTTTCTAAGTGTCACTGTCTCCAAAACTACTTCTGTTATAATTATTTGTTCTATCAATAGAAGGAAAAAAAAAGCAGGTACAGGCCAAAGGCGTGGGAGGGTGAGAGGATTCACCAGAGACAGAGTGGGGAGCAGCAGGTACAACAGGAGGGGTCTGCTGTGCCATGTGGGAATCTCCCTAGCTGGCCGGGAATCGAACCCGCACTGCAGAGGCTGCGCACAGCTTCACAGCGCTGTGCTCAACTCGATGAGCCACTGGGGAAGACCTCTGATACTATTTATACTAGAATATTTAGTGACACACACATTGCAGAAGCATTTGGTAGTTACTGCCTATACAGTTGTGCTCTGTATAAAAATTTGTGTTTGTTTATTTTGGGAATTATTTACCTTCTTCTGTGTTTCTTACCAAAACTCTAAACACTCTGGTTTTTTGTTTTGTTTTGTTTTGAATTCAACTATATGACTGGCTCGATTTCCAAGATACATCTGCAGAAAACAAAAAGAATTGAATATACTAAGTATTTTTCTGATTCTCTTTCAAACTTTGGAGTAAAAACAAGCTTTAGTCAATAGCATGTGACCATGAAAGTTTCTGAATGAGAAGAAAAAAATAGACAAATAGATGATGAAAAAAAAATATGGTATTGTTGGTTTAAATTTATCTTAATGCAAATAAAACAATTTTAAAAATAATTTTGCTACTTTGTATATGCTTTGTATTAAATATATTTAAGAGAGACTCACATAGTGGACAAATGATTTTAACTGACACACTTAGAGGGATTTATCCTTTGTTTACTGTCAATTTTCAGTGCAGTAGATAATCTGATTTACTCAACTCATGAGTTTAAGTTTAAAGAAACTGAAATTAAAAGCATCACATGTAAACATACAAGTTTCATCATTAGTTATATTAGGAAAGTTTTGTGTGTGGGATTGGCAGGTTTGCTTTTGCACTCTTGAGGTTCTTGGGGCAATCCATCAGGAACTGTGACTGCAGCTGGAAATATTTACAGGAATGTAAATAACAGGTGTGCAGCTTAATGTGTTTAAATCTATAGGCACACACAAAGTTCTGGATTTATCCATCTATTTGGTGAATTATAAGCATTTAAAATATAAAGTTTATATACAAGTATCTAAAAGATTATGCACATTGTTAGGAAATGTAAACTACTCTAATGATAATAAATAAACACATATCTTGCTTAGTTTCAATCTAAAAATTCCTGATTTACTAGATTTGCTATTGTGTTAAAAAGCTTAAGAAAAGCAGCATTTTCAATGTAGAGCTGCTGTAGACTGGATGTCGGGACAGCACAGTTACTGTAAGCATTGTCCTTAGCACACAAAAGCCTCTATGAGACTTAAAAAAAAAAAGCCCAACTGATGTCAGCCTGGGATGGATCCAGAATATCTTTCTGATGGGAGTGACTCTGAGGCTGGAAATAAGGAATCTGAGTTAGCCAGAACAATAAGAACCTGAGTGGAAGAGATGAATGATGCTGAGCAGGGGGCCAGAAAACTTCAGTCAAGACTCCTATGAAAAGTAGATACCAACTCCTTAATTTTTTTTTTAAGAGATTTATTTATTTATTTATTTATAGAAGCACTGGATACAGTCAGAAGCACAGGAGGGTGAGAGAATTCACCAGAGCCAGAGCGGGAAACAGAACAGGCAGACTGACGAAATACACTGCTGAGGGGAGCAGCGGGCACAGCAGGAGAGGTCTGCGCGCCATGAGGGACCCTCGCTGGCCGCTGGGGATCGAACCGGCGCTGTAGAGGCTGCGGGCAGCTTCGCAGCCCAGCGCTCAACTACTGTGCCACCGGGGCGGGGGTGGGGGGGTACTCCTTAATTGAAAAAGTTTTCAAATGCAGCTAAAAATAAAAAAAAGCTCTTCAAAATGCCCACAGCTTCCAAAGTACAGCCATCCGTGCAGACATGGTATGGTATTCATTGCCAACTGGGAGACAAATAAGGTTTGTGCTTTCTTCAACAGAGCTGAGCTACAGCTCAGTGGCTCAGAAGCAGCAAAATTGTCTCTCCCTTTCCTTCCTTCCCTTTTGAAACTAGCAGAGCTTTTCTGATGGGCAGTGAAACCATGCCAGGTGCGCCCTTTCCCCCCCACTTCTGGCCCTATGTTGTAATTCTGCACTAAGGTCAACACACCCACGTGAATGGGAGGAAGTGGACATCGGATCAGGAAGAGACATATTGAATGTAACACAATGTCAACAGGCAGCCACCCGCCCTGCCGCTGGCCTTTCCAGGGCACCCCCTCCTGCCTGACCCTCTCTCTGCAGCGCTTCTTCCAGACTTCCTACGGTTGGCCACACTGGGCGCGCCTAGCTACTTTCCCAGCTCACAGCCTCCGTTCTCACTTGCTGTCACCTCTCCCTTGAACATGAACCTTCTCTGTCTTGTCCACCCGTTTTTGCAATGTCCAGAACAGAACATTCACACTCCTGAGAAAACATCTGTGGGTGCCTGAATGGAGTACAGGGAGTACCAGAATGCTGATTCAATGGCCTCGTCAGCACTGGCTTTAAATCACCCACTGGGCAAAGACACTTCTGGGAACTGCCAGACTGGCCTTCGCCTTCCACACAGGAGAGGCCTAGCCAGAGCCCTTCTGAGTTCAAGATAGTGGAACAAGCAACCTTCTGGAATACTTACAAAGCACAACCTTTTAAAGGCACAGAGACCATCTGTGTATGCAGGCTTTTTTTTTTTTCTCATCCTTGGTCTCCTAAGTTTGACCCAACCCCCTAGTGTAAGAGACCAGAATAAAGAAGTGCCACGTTGGCAGGTAAGAGACTGATTGGCACTGTCTTTTTTTATTTACCAGCTCTAGGTCACTGAGCAACTTGATGGCTTCACCATACATTTCTTTCCTTATACATTAAATGAATTAAAGACAATACTTGGCCTAGAAGGTTGCAAAGAAAATACTTCAAAGATTTAGTTTATCCCCTGAAGAAGTGTGTGTTCAATCTATGTTAACTGTATTGTGGGTTTGGATAATGTTATTAGTTATAAAGTGAAGAAAACTTTCACTTGGTGGGTTCAGACTCTGTATAAATGAGGTTTGGCAAATGTTTAATTATTTTTTAGTAGACTTTCCTATGGTAGATTTTTGAAAGTAGATTTTGATTCTAGATTCATAGCAAAATTGAGCAATGGTAGTTTTCCATATACATCTTATGCCTCCTCCCCACACTCAGCCTCCCCCGCCACTGTCAACATCATGCTCCAGAGTGACATCTGTTACAAATAATGAACCTAAAGTGATAATCATTTTCACCCACAGTCCATACCATACATTAGGGTTAATTCTGAATGTTGTACCATTCTATGGGTTTTGGCAAAAGTAGAGTGGTATATATTTACTACAATAGTATCATATAAAATATGATGCTACATTATAATATAGTATAATATAATATAGTTTCACACTCTGTAAACCCTTTGTACTTGGACACCTAGTCATCCCTCTTCCCCTATCCTCTAGCTGTCACTGATCCTTTATCCTCATCAGTTTTGCTTTCTTCAGAAGGTAGTAGAGTTGGAATGTCATAGTCTATTGCCTTTTTGGATGGTATCTTTCACTTAGTTGTGTGCACTAACATTTCTTGCATGTACTTTCATAGGTTGGTCACTAGAGTCTTTTTAGCACTGTATGATATTCTACTGTCTGGATGAACTAGTGCATGTGTAAACAAAAAACAAACAAACAAACCAGCAAACAAATAAATAAAGCATGCCTCTATTAAAAAAAAAAAAAAATTAAAAAAAAATTAAATTGTTACTATTAACATGCCTGTTCAAGTTTTGGGGTGGAGTTATCAACTCCTTTGGAAATAATACAGCATGCAATTGTTTGATTATATGCCAGGCTGTCTTCCAAAGTGACAAAGTCCCACCAGAAGTGTGTGGGGGTTTCTTTTGCTCCACATCCTTTCTAGCATTTGGTGGTGTGTTTTTGACTTGGGCCATTCTAACAGGTGTTTTACTTACAACGGTACCTTGTTGTTTATACAGATATTTACTTGCCACCTGCATATCTTCTTTGATGAGGTTTCTGTTCGGAATTTTGATCTTTTAAAAACTGAGTTGTTCATTTTCTTCTTGCTGAATTTAGGAGCTTTTTATATATTTTGGATAAGTTGTTTATGCAATATGCATTTTGCAAATATTTTTTCTTAGTCAGTGACTTGTGTTGTCATCCTTAACTGTGGCCTATGGAGAGCAGAAATATTAATTTTTTTTTTATGTTATAGAGGCATGTTTTATTTATTTGTTTGTTTGTTTGTTTGTTTGTACATGCACTGGGTACAGTCAGAAGAGCAGGAGGGTGAGAGAATTCACCAGAGCCAGAGCGGGGAGCAGAGCAGGCAGAAGGACCTAAGTACACTGCTGAGGGGAGCAGCGGGCGGCAGGAGAGGTCTGTGCGCCATGTGGGACCCTCCTCCAGTGGCCAGGGAGCAGCCGGGAACCGGTGCTGCAGAGGCTGCGGGCAGCTTCGCAACCCAGCGCTCAACTGCTGCGCCACCAGGGAGGCCCAGAAATATTAAATTTTAATGAATGCTAACTTATCAATTATTCTTTAGTGAATTACCCCTTTAGTGTTATTTCTAAAGTATCACCTTTGCAAGGTCAATTTTTCTCCTATATTAACTCCCTGGACTTTTATATTTTATATAAAGTCTAGATCCATTTTGGGTTAATTTTTTGGGTATAAGGTCTGTGTTTAGGTTCATTCTTTTGTATATGCATGTCTGTTGTTGCAACATCATTTACTGAAAAGACTATCTTTGCTCGAGTATACTGTCTTTTCCTTTGTCAAAGATCATTTGACTGTCTTTATAGGAGGCTATTGTTTTCCATTCATCTGCTTGCTTATTCTTTCATCAATACAACACTGCTGTGATTACTGTGCCTTTATAGTAAATCTTAAAGTTGGGTAGTGTTTATCTTTTGGCTTTGGTCTTCTACTTCATTTTGTGTTGGCCATTCTGGGTCTTTTGTCATTCTTTAAACTATAAGAATCAGTATGTTGATAGCCACAAAATTGCTTGCCTTAATTTTGATTGGGATGATATTCTTTAAAGATAATCCTCCCAGGAAATTTCCCCCAGACCAGTATTTTCTCTTGACTGGTCACTAGACATGTGAAGAACTAGAGATAAAGGAGAAACAATGTAAGGGTCTCAAGAACTAAGTAGGGTTCCTAGGAAACTTGGAAGAAGAAGAGGAATTATTTGGGGAGCAAAGTTTTTGATTCTAGAATAGAAACTGCAATCTTAAATACTTTCAGGATTCTGAGGAAGTAAATTGAAATAAATCATTTAAAGAGAATAGAGAATTGTAGAATTTGTGTCAAACAAACTCAAGCACTAAGTAGGAAATGGAGTGGTTAGGATGGTAGGAAAACTGCTTCTGTAGCGCTAGAGTATAGTTTGTGGCTGATGAAAATTAATATTTTTTAAGTGTAAGTCTTGGTGGTATTGCTCAAATGTCCTTTGACTGATTCCAGGGTAATTTTACCCAAGTTGCTCAATGAAGTATCCAGTCTCTCTTGAAGCTCTTGGGAACTTCAGCTCCTCTAGCCCATTTGGAGTTGAGATTCTCAAGTGAAGAGTAAAGTAGTTAGAGAAACGGCAGTTAGAGAAACTCTCGAACTTTTGAAAAAGGGACTTGTCTCTACCTAGGGTAGGTTTCAATAAAACTCATTCTATGCCTTTGCGGGCACTTGGAGGTGAGCCCTTCTCTTTCACCTCAACTAGGTCCTAGCCTCTTGGCTTTGCAGCTGGCTTTGTCCCGTGACTTACCTCCAGGCTTCTGAACAAATTATTTATTTTGACAGATTGAACCTCAACTTTCACCAGATTTCTGCTTTCAAGTCCGCCTTTGACCTACAACCCATTCCTCTGTGAAGCATTATGTTGTAAGATTGTGTTATGAAATTCAGTGCTAACTTTTAAAACTCCGGCCAAGAACCAAGCTCTCAGGTTATATGATAAGGAAAGGAATTTAGATATGGGTAATGTTGAAAGAAAACTAATGCAATTGAGAGAAAACGTTACCAAGCAAAGCAAGAGTTCCCTATGATGGATGAAGAAACAGAATCTTCCACTCTGGCAATGACAGCCAACCAGTCTGCACTTGCAAGTTAGGTTCAGCAGCATTCCAAATAGCAGCAAGGTTGGTGCTCAAATGTCCTTTGACTGAGTCCAGGATAATTTTACCCAAGTTCCTCAATAAAGTATCCAGTCTCTCTTGAAGCTCTTGGGAACTTCAGCTCCTCTAGCCCATTTGGAGTTGAGATTCTCAAGTGAAGAGTAAAGTAGTTAGAGAAATGGCAGTTAGAGAAACTCTCGAACTTTTGAAAAAGGGACTTGTCTCTACCTAGGGTAGGTTTCAATAAAACTCATTCTATGCCTTTGCAGGCACTTGGAGGTGAGTCCTTCTCTTTCACCTCAACTTTGTCCTAGCCTCTTGGCTTTGCAGCTGGCTTTGTCCTGTGACTCACCTCCAGGCTTCTGAATGAGGCCATAACGAGGTGGGGAAAACGGGAGAACATGTCTCCAGGACCAGAGAGCTCAAACACATGTCACAGTGAATATAAAACATTCTACATCCTCCGCAAGAACAGAAAGGAAATGGGGGGAGTGACTTTTAAAGTCATTGGTAGAAGGAAACTACTGTCAAAGATCAGTCTCTGTTATCCTTCTCTGATGGTCTGCCTGTGGGAAAGAAAGGCTACAGATGTTTCCTCAACAGAATACTCTGAAAATGGCAGAATAAAACAGTTGTTTTGGACATGGAGTCAAAAGGTCCTGATTTGGTATGACCATCACCATGCTCTCTCCCACAAGACAAACGTTTCTCTAAACTTTGATGGTACAAAGATACCATAGTTTTTATAGTTTTCATAGTTTTTTTTGAGAGAAATGCAAGAGATACATAAAAGAACTTTCAAATACTAAAGCACCTTATTAATTTGAAGTTGCATTATGTCCTTTTAATATGTTAGCATGAATGGTACTCACACTAAACCATTGGTATTTAAATAGTACAGGTTACAAAGAAGAAAAATTGGATATTTAGTCCAAAATGTCTGGGTATTGTAAGAGCTATCTAGCAGCATAGAAATGAGTAGTATAGATCAGATCTCAGTGCAAATCCATGATCTGCAACATACTATGTGACCATAGGTTAACATTCTTCATGTCCACATATGTGAATAATTCTTTGCATTGTTTTTCAGGATTAAATAAAAAAGCATTGCAGAATATAATGTTGGTTTCTTTTCCTTTCCTACCATCTACTTTTTTTTTTAAAGATTGTTTGTAACTAGACTATATATATATATATATATATATATATATATTTAAAGATTTATTTATTTATACAAGAACCTGAGTACAGGCCAGATGTGCAGAAGAGTGAGAGGATTCACCAGAGACAGAGTGGGGAACAGAACAGGCAGACTGACAAAATAACACTGCTGAGGGGAGCAGTGGGCGCAAGACAGGAGAGGTCTGCTGCACTATGTGGAATTCTCACCGGCTGTCTGGGATCGAACCGGCGCTGCAGAGGCTGCGGACAGCTTCACAGTGTGGCGCTCAACTGCCTCTGCCACCAGGGATGCCCACCTTCTACTTCTTGATATGCCTTCTCAGTCTCCTAAACTCATTAAATCCCGAGGAAGGAAATTTATGCTAGTGACTCCAACCCACTGGCATGAGACTCTCCTGGGACCAAGTGGAGAATAAGTGTTTCTTCTCTGGAAGACAATGTCAGACTCTTCGTTTACCTTCTGTACCTATATCTTATCTCATGTACTCTCATAAATCCATAATACGTACATTTAAAAAATTCTGGTAGTGTAGAATTAACTTTAGAGCATACAGTTGTTTTTTGAAGAGGGATTCAAGGCTACATAGAAAATTATGTAACTGTCAATTGTGACATCAAAAAATATTTTTTTCTTGTGCCAAAACTCACAAAGATGTACCTCCTGAATTTATGGCTTAAAATTTGAGCAATCTGGCAGATCAACTAATTGATTTATTTTTGTTTATCCATGGTTTTGATATTTTATTCATGAGTTTCTGTTAAACTTTCATCAATGGAGAATTGACTAAAATGTGGGGCTTGTAGATTATGATTCTACATGTAATCTGGATTGCTAGAATCTGCAGTGGGACCTGAGATTTGGCTTTGCTAAAAAATGATGCCAATGTTTGGGAACCATAAGTCATGCTTTGAGTAATGTATATAATGTTTACTTTGGGGGGGGAGTAATTCCCATATTTTTTCATCTTTACATAATACCTTACCATTTCAATATTAAATTATACCCAAAGACAAATATAAAGGACTATAAATTCTCCTAAGTGAGTCTTTGCATTGATTCTTTACTTTTTCTATATTGTAAGTTATATTTAGGTGATCACATCAGTAATTGATGTAATTAGTCATGATAATGATGATGTTTTTCATCACTGAGAAATTCAAATGAACCACTTAGGGAAACTGCTGATGTCCCACCTGAGCGTGATTGCTCACCCTAATAACTACATTAACAGGTTGTCCAGTCATCAGAAAAACTCACTTTCCCCACCCCCTTTTGTCAATTTATTGCTGTTATTGAAGGTAACTTGGACTTACTTTTCTCTCAAAAAGGGTAAGTAACTATTTTCAACCATAGTCTCTTTAGGTTGTGAAATGTTTAAAAAGTAATAACATAAAATTGATATAATAGTTAAAATGCAAATGATTTACATTATTTTAAAATGATAGTCTATTTTCTGAGTTATCATTCACCTGTCATTCTTAGACTTAAGAATCACTTAGAGTCAATTGAAGAACAGTAAAAACAAGTGTGGAGTCCCCACCCTCAGTTTCTGCTTCTTTAAATCTGAGTGATACTTGATAATTTGCATATACTTGCAAATCCCCAGGTGATGTTCTATGCCACAGTTTTTCAATATCAGTGTTAGTAACATTTTGAGATGGATAATTCTTTATTTTGGGGGAAGGCCTGAGCATTGTAGGGTATATAGCAGTATGCCAGACCTCTTCCCACTAAATGCCAGTACACCCATTTCCTGCAGTTGTTTCAACCAAGAATGTCTCCAGACAGTGACAATTGTCTTCTGAAGACAAATCCACCACTGTTCTATGCTGTTGTTCTCCCTAACAAGATTTAATATGCCAAGGATTTGCTAATTCTGGTACAACAGCAGGATTATGGTAAATGTGTTCAATATTTCTTCAGAGTATTTCTGTGGTGGAATTGGCTGCCAACTGTGGGTTAAAGGAACAAAAGAAAGTGATGATTGAAATGGTAGTCAAAGATTAAAACTGTCTTATATATATATATATATATATATATATATATGATTATATATTCCTCGTCTTTTTTTTTTTTATAGAGGCATGTTTTATTTATTTATTTATTTATTTGTTTGTTTTGTTTTGTTTATACATGCACTGGGTACAGTCAGAAGCGCGGGAGGGTGAGAGAATTCACCAGAGCCAGAGCGGGGAGTAGAGCAGGCAGAGGGACCGAAGTCCACTGCTGAGGGGAGCAGCGGGCGGCAGGAGAGGTCTGCGCGCCATGTGGGACCCTCCTCTGGTGGCCGGGGAGCAGCCGGGGATCGGGGATCGAACCGGCGCCGCAGAGGCTGCAGGCAGCTTCGCAACCCAGCGCTCAACCGCTGCGCCAACGGGGAGGCCCTAAAACTGTCTTTTGTGGCATTACCCATCAAAAGGTCAAAACTCCCATAGCTTTTCAAATTTCAGTCTCCTGGGTCCCTTCTTTAGCCTGTTCTTATGCATACTCTTCTTCTGCCAGTTCCTTTCTCATTTTCATTCCACAGACTCTTGCCAGGTCATGATGTCACCACCAGGAGATTGCCCTACTACTAGTCTACAGTATATGGGGAACTAACTTCCCCTCTAGCATGCAAGACACTTTCCTGAAATCCACCGTTGTGACTTTGAATATATTTTTATTCAATATCATAATCACATTGCTAATAACTTACTGCTGTTCTGGAACTTTAGGCATGTTAAAGGTTAAATAGGTTATTACTGAGGATTGAGAGCATCATGATCATAACACTGTTCTAAGACAAACAAAAGAACATGAATTACTGTTTGGAACACAATGACTTCTCAGGAACTCTCTAGATATCAGATATGTTCACGAGAAAACACGTAACTCATCTAAGCTCACATTCTCTCATTCTTTGTTTTTGCCTGGCTCTGGCTCAACTGTGCTTCCCCATGTTTGGACAGCAATGTTTTTAATCTCCCTTTGGCTCTTATGTGTAAGTTGTAATCAAGAAGTGTTGTGTAATCTTTATATCTTCATTATGACTCCCTATTTCCTTCATTAAAGTCATGAATTATTTTCCAGAAAAAAAGAGCTACAAAAGGCTCATAGAAAACTCAATGAATAATGATGCTATTGATAATAAACAATTTTTTGTTCATTTACTGAAAGAAGTCCATTGACATTGGATTCAGATTTCTATGGAAGCATGGAAAAAGCTATTTTAATTTAGAAACTGTGATCTGACAGCACAAAATTCCATTGTCACATGAAGAAGACATAAAGGATGACAAAGAGACCAGTCATCTGCTCTCTTCCTCTTTTCCCTACCCCTAACATCCTCACTATGAGCCTACCAGGCCCTCCCTCCTACGCAGTTCCAGCATTTACTAGCCCCTCCTCCATTTTCCTTTTGTATTACCCACCCTACTCTCACTAAAGAAAAAAGACTTGAGTCAGGATTGAGTAAGAAACCATATGAAATGGTCGGATCTGTCCCCTAAGGAAACAGAAATTTTAGACCATGAGCAGAACAAGGTTGAAAGAAGACAAATAAAATTCCCTGTAACACAGGGTAGAGAAAAGAACTCTGATTGATAAGCACAAATGGTAATGGGAATACCAGCGCCAAAAAAGCTGCTTCATCAAAGAAAAGCTCACACGATGCTCTGGGGCTAAAGGAATTGATGTTGAAGGAGTCAGCAGAGTTAGCAACACTAATAATTCATATTGGAAAGATAAGGTACATTTTATTCAACATTTTTTAATATGTAAATAAAATTTTACCTTTGAAATATTGTATATATTAACTGTGTGGGGTTATTTTTTCATTATGAAAAATGAAAGGACTTTTAAATAAGAGTCTAGAAGTTGGAAATGCTGAAACAAATGCCTAAATATTGGCATTATGATTTTTCTCCAGCATTGTGGTCACTTTTTTCAACACATGTAAAACTGAAGCGATAGTCTCACAAATTCTTCCTCTCCGTAAAAATCTTCAGTTTGCTGGAGGGTCAGACTTCGTTCTCTTTTCATCTCTGACATATAATCCCAATTTTTGTGTATTTTTGAGGAGGATGATCTCATCTATGACGTAAGTAGTTCCAAGTGATTGGCACCAGTCAATCCACACACAGCTTTTCTCTGGTTTGGAAAACAAATCCCAGTGTGAAAAAATGAGACTAGAGGAGGTCTCTGTTGACTTCTTAGAAGGAAATAGCTTTCTGCTCTTCCAAGGGAGTACTGGGTGAGATTTTTTAAAAAAGAAAATCTTTTCCTGGATATAAACAGAGATGCACAGAACCCCTTGGCATACTGGGAGCGACTACATGAAAAAGGGAACCACAGTTACATTGATGACACTGTAAGATACTTTCAAAAGCAAGAGGGGGTGATAAATTAGTTCCTTTGGCCAATATTTGAGCTGCTCTATAAATTCTTGCCTAAAACTCACTTTATTACTAGAATTTTCTATTATGATATCCAATAAATTCATTTTATTGATAAGCCCATTAGAGTTGCTTCCTGGTTTCTGCCCACCTGTTTAGTCTCATCCTATCACTCTCAGTAGACAAACTATTCAAAAGTAAGGCTGATCTTTCAGCAAATTGACCACTTCTAGCATTTTTCTATTGAAGGGTTTCCTATATGTTATTTCTTTTGCTTGAAGTATTTACCTCTGTGCCAACCACCAATTTATTATTATTAGCTCCAAATTCTCTATTGTTGCCTAATTTGTGAATATGAACCTGGATCCTTTAAATATTTTGCTTTTGTCAGCTGATATGGTGCTAAGGCATATCAACTGAGGGTCCTGGAGAGATCCTGAGAGAGAAAGGAGTCATCCTTCCTGGCCTCAGTGCATCATTTGCCAGCTCTTAGAGAGCATAATTTTGTTTTTCACTGCTTGATCCATGTAGTTTTCACTGACTCTGGGTACCTGAATATGGCAACTTTCTCCAGCATTTAGTCACATGTTTTCTCCAATTCCCAACTATAGCAGCAGCTCACTTACTGTGGGCCCAGTGCCTAGCTGAGATCACCCACTTCGTACCCTCTCTCAATCCCACATGTGCACACTTTGGCCCAGCACTGCCCATTTATACTGAGTGTACTGAACTGAGTGATGAAGAGATACCAAATATGCTCATGAGAAAACATATGATTAGTAGAGGATCCTCTCCACCTCAGTAGTACCCCAACTCTTGCTGTGGCCCCACTTTCTCTGCATGACTGCCTGCTTCCTATAAAGCTGCTCCTTATTGCTCAGAGACTGAGGACCAACTCCAGCCAAGGCAACCCAGTAAACTTCTTTATCCTCCAGTATGCTACAACTCCAGCTCCTTCAACTACTTCTCTTTCAAGGGGAGCTGAACCTTCCTTGCAAATTTGGCCTTCCTTAGTATTCTTCCTTCAGCCCTTTCAGAATCCACTTTCCATCAATATAGTCAGTCTCTGATCTTAGCTTATTTTTTTTTAATATCAAACTTCTCCTGGTTAAATTGTTATGTGGTTTCTGTCTCCTGATGGAAATCAGACTGATATGTCCCCTCTTCCATGACTACTCATGTCCCTGACATCAAGGTAAAGTCATTTTCTCCAGAAACTACCCCCAAACTCCAGACTAAGTTAGAATCCCATATTAATTAGCTGTCATTGCATACTGCACTATTTCTTATTTGTAATTGCTTGCAACCATAATTAATAATTGTGTGGTTATTTGCTAAATATCTTACTATGCTGGGAGATCAATGAAGAAAGGAACTATATATTTCTTGTATTCCAATCATCACACAGTGCCTAGTAAAACATAACAGGCTTTCAGAATGCTGGTTATACATATACATATATATATATATTCATATTAATTTTGTTAATCAAGGAGTCAAAAAGCCCAATGTAATTAAACTAGCTGTGAATGGGAGAAACAGTGCTTATGAATTTATGTGTCATTCTTTTGCTATTTTCACTCAGGTCTGATGAAAACATTTTAAATGTTCAATAAATATTAGCTAATGACAAAGAAAGTATTCTTCCTCTTACATTTTGACAGCACTCCCTTGTGCAGTGATGGAACTAATGTGCTTAGGGTAGCACTTATATTCTATCACCCTCATTGCTCTAATGATTGCATGACTAAAGAAGGCCCCCCTCTCTTGTCAGTTCCTTGAGAGAGTGCCACTCAGCATATGTGGAGAGCTTTCTGCAGAAACCTTAGCATTTACAGTGAACAAATTCAAGTGGTACAATTTTATTTGATCACTGGCTGACCGTCAGATATTGCTGTTCAGAATGCTAACAATTGCTGAGTTAAATAACCTTTGTTGCTGCTCAGCAAGGAGATAACTCTCTTCTTAAGAGGCAGCTCAGGGATGGACCAATGCAGGACAGTTGAAATAGCTGCTTTTACTATTTTTGTTTTTGGCTTGTACAGGAAACCAGTGCCTTATCTCTTAATGGCTCAATAGTCTTTGGACGTCTTGCTAGATATCAGTTTAATATTTCCTGGAAGATGATTCTTTCTTTCTGAGAAGCCCCCAAAGTGAAATTCATATGTACCACGGAGACCACATTGTATATTAGGATTTCCATACTGGACATGTGTTGGTTTTGCTACCCAGATTCAAGACTCTATTTGTGTTCATAGGACCCTACTTTCTCTTGAGGAGTTATCCTTCCTCATCCTTTTTTCCATTTGTGTAGGGTGAAGTTGACTTTGAGCCTGGCTCTGGGGATGTACTTATAGCATATACTAATTCAATGTACTTTATGCATCACAGCTTGTTCTGGTCAAAATTTGATTCAGGAATGAATATGGTATACAAGTCTGCAAAAACCATTTATGACATTCAACTCTGAGTGAGCTGCTGCAGCCAACTTGGCAACTACAGGGACAAAGCTTGCATAAGAATAGATTCAAAATAGCCTTGAGCAGAACCAGACAATAAACAAAGATAATCTAGGTTCTGAAGTTTTAATATAATCTTCTCATCAAGCTGCTTCAGAAACCACAGTCCAGACATTTCAATTACAGATTCAGTATAATTATGTATCATCTTATTACATAATCAATTCACTATGTTAAACATATACTCTGACCTTGATATAAGTCTTTCCTGCTGCTTTCAAATGTAAACTTATGAGCATGGACCAATGGAAGACAGAAAACTAGTTTTGGTTATACAAATGGGAAGGAGTGAATAATGACCAGGTACTCCAATTAGACATGCTTCTGGCTGTTTCCTGCTGTGCCCTCCCATGGCAGAAGGGATGTGCGATCTCTCTGGGATCTCTTTTATGAGCCCAATAATCCCATATCCTGAGAACTCTATTCTCCTAACCTAATCACCTCGCCAAATTCTCACCTCCAAATGCCATCTCATTGGGAATCAAGTTTGAACATAGAAATTTTTCAGGGGGCGGGCAGGGAACAACCATTCAATCTATGGTAATATAGGTATGTGCCTGTTAAGAACATATCTACTATACACAAATTATTCTTTAGATGATCCATTGTTTAGGTAGATGACAAAAAGAAATAGAGAGAAGGAAGGAAAAAGTAAAGGAAAAAGGGGAGTAAAAACATTATCCAGGCCTCCCTGGTGGTGCAAGGGGTGAAGCACCACTCTGTGTAGCAATCTGCAGCCTCTGCAGCATGAGTTCGATCCCCGGCCGGCCAGGGAGCAACCCACATGGCACAGCAGACCTCTCCCGTCTCACCCGCTGCTCCCCTTGTAACAGGGTGGTCCCCAGGAAAGGGGGAGGTTCCCTGCCCCACCCAAGGGAGGGTGGAGCTGAGCAGGAAGAGGAGAAGCTGAAGAAGAGACTGAGGAAGGATGCAGGATGGAGCCAGGAGACCTGGAGGAGGCGCGTGGAGCCTAGAGACACGTGAAGAAACTGCGCTTGTCTTTTGGTCGTGGACTGGGTGACACAGATGTGGGTGAGACCCGTGGGGAGGTGACCATGGTGGCTTTTATTTTGATGTTGATTTTGCTCTTTTCCTTCCGGCCTTGTCTGGTAGTTTCTGACCCTTTTCTGTGGGTCCCCACTGGAAGATGCCTTAGACGTGTGGCAGGCTTTGGGGCCTTGCTCTGGGCCAATCCCATTTGGATGGACTTTTACCCACGAGGGGACGGGTAACTCTGGATGCTTCATTTAGAAACTAGACTCTTTGCCTTACCTGTATTGTTTCCTAGTTTTATTAAAGTTCCTTCCCATTAAAGTCTCCTATGTTTTGTGTTGATGCGGCGGATGGCAGAACCCACTTAGAATAGACAGGTTTGCGGGGTTTGGGCTGCCCCTCTCCCTGTCCTATAACACCCTCAGCAGCGTATTTCAGTCAATCTGCCTGTTCTGCTCCCCACTCTGTCCCTGGTGAATCCTCTTACCCCCCACACCTCTGGCCTGTACCCCAGCTCTTGTATGCATGAATAAATAAATCTTTAAAAAAAATTATCCAACAATATTTTCTAGGTATTTATCTGGAACCAGAGTTCTGGGAAAGTAACAAACAAGCAAAAATGAAACAAACATGCAGGAAAGTAGCAAACCAGCAAAAACTAAGCCACAGCCAGAGCCATTCCTTGAGAAGCTGAATGTGGTGTAATGTGGGTCTGCTACTCCCAGGCAGCCTATTCAGCCGCCATTTTGTCACTAAACAAGGTCAAAGTGGTCCGGTCAGTTAGGAACAGGATCCCAACCCTTCAGCCCTTCAAATCAAACAAGAGCACAAAGCTGGATCACACTGGGAAGGTTATGAATCACAAGGTATGTCCGGAATGCCCGGACATACATCACAAGGTATGTCCGGAACATAACATGTGCATCAGGAGGTATGTCCAGAACGCCCCGGGGGGCTGAGAACCCTGCATAACATGTACCTCATGAGGTATGTCCAGAATGCCCAGGGGGCTGAGGACCGAGGCATAACACATACTCCCGACTTATACATCAGGAGGTATGACCGGGAACGCCTGGGGGGCCAAGGACTGATGTATGACAAAGGACTGACTGCAGAAGCGATCAGTGGAGTGCCTTGTTGATAAGATTAAAACCATGGCTGGGGGATTAGGGTGTATCATCAAGTAGATAAGAAGTGCCTGGAGGGCAGACTCACAATCTCTAATCTTCTACACACCCTTCCCTTTTCCTTAATTTCCTTACAACTAATTAAGTGTGTCAATAGAAGGGCCAGGATCTTGCTCTTCAGCAGTATCCTGCATTGTGCAGCCTGCTCCCCGACTCCTGTCAGTGTGGTGTTGTCTGGCAACAGTGTAACAAATAAACATAAAAAAAAAAATCTCTTTCTAGTAGGTGTGTGGAATACAGATGTATGTTCCACACATTGTATATACAAAGAAGCAAAAAGAATGAATCATGACTAGAAAGGCCTCATAGTGGAGGGTCCCTTAAGCCAGCTTCTAACCATTGAGTAGGAATTTCTGAGACAGAACAGCTTCTAGTCCCCTCAACCAGCACAGATACACATGTACAGGGTCACACGCATGGCAAATAGTTTCCAATAAAGCAGAAGACAGATCAGACTTCTCTGCTGAATGGAAGACAAAATACTCCAGAAAGGATGAACCAGCCAAGTTGCCTTTCTTTTCTCAATTTACTAATAAAATCAGACAAGTCTCAGGGAGTGACAAAGACCAGAAAACTTAAGGCAAGGGTAATATTTTTTGTTTTATTTAAGCCTTGAACTTAAAGATTAAGCCAGTGGGAAACCAGTGGTATGAAATCTGTCTTGGGGAAGAAGACTAGACATTTACAAATACAATCTTGTCCCTACGTTCATGAAATTGCTTCCACCAAATACTAACCACACTTTACATGAGGAAAATTAAATAAGTAGTTAAGTTAAATATTAGTGAAGCTATTATTGTCTTACTATTGGGCAACATTTGCAATCTAGTAACAAAACTAATATTGTTATCTGGTTAAATCTACCCCTTGATTAAATCAATTTTTTTAAAAAAGATTTATTTACTTACGCACAGAAGAGCTGGGATACGGGCTAGAGGTGCGGGGTGGGGGTGGGGAGGTGAGAGGACTCACCAGACACAGAGTGGGGAACAGAACAGGCAGACCAACCTAAGCACACTGCTGAGGGGAGCAGCGGGCAAGTCATGAGAGGTCTGCTGTGCCGTGTGGATTGCTCCCTGGCTGGCTGGGGGAATAGAACTGTTGTAGAGCAACCCCGATACAAAACGGGGTGCCTGACTGTGGGTCCTCACCCGCGCGCTTAAAAGGACTTATCAATGCTCTACTGCAGGCACACGTGAAAGGTTAATAAAAGGTTTATTTACAAGGGAAGGGGAAATGAGGAAATATACAGCTCTGGGAGAAAAGCGGGAGACAAAGTTTTAAATGAGTCCTACCCGATCCGCCGATCTGGAACCCCAAAATGGCGCTCTGAGAGCTGGCCGCCAGCCAGGAGCGGTGAAGCCGGGAGGCGAGCGATCGCGAGCCAGAGAGCCCTAGGCCCACGTGTTTGGTTTTTTATATCCAACCTGGCTGCCCAACTCCACCCTCAGGTCCCAGCCACCCTCCCCTTGGTGGTGATGGGATTTGTCTTCCCCAATGTCCTGATGGTTTTAGTCTGGAGTGGGGGTGGAGTCCACAAAGCCTGTATGGGATTAACTCAGGACATCACTTCCCCCTAACAATTCTCCCCTTTCACTTTTTGCCACCATTTCCATGGTGATGAAGATCAAACATATGGATGCTGGGATACAGTCTCAGATGAAAGTTTTCCAGGGTTCCAGTCTGAAAGAAAACGAATCCCTCCAGGTATTGTCCATTGTGGAAAGCAAAAGTCCTCCATTCCTGGAAAAACAGTTCATCAGTCCCAGCCGAAAGAAAACATCTGGAGGCATTAGCCAGAACAAGACAGCAGATATGTCAAGATCACAGGAAAAAAAATGTTAAAATGGTTCAACTTATGCAAAAATGAATTCTCTCAACCTTGATCCCAAACTTTAACAGCATAGCAAAAGTTTGCAATTAAGTCTACTTTTAAACCATTTTTCCTATTTTTGCATAAAATCACAGGGCAGAATAACTAAGCAGCAATTTTAGCTGGCTTTGTTGAAATACTCCGTATAGGATCAGAGCGAACCATTGGCATCCGGTCGATGTAGGCTTCAGGTACAAAGTTAGTCTCATCAGACTCCACCTGGGCTTTCCTCTTCTCGAGGGTACCAGGGCATTTTCGTTGGCCGGGTTGTCCAGTCCTGCCAATGGAGGCAAGCTTCCTCACCTTCTTTGGAGGTCTCTGGAACCCTACAAACAAGGCAAACAGGTTCTCCTCTTCTTGGTTCAGCTCTGTTTCAACTTTCTGGAAGAACTCCACACAAAGCCACACAATGAAACTTATGTCCAATTTTTTCAGTTTAAACAAAATCCCTATGGAAGTTATACAAAAACAGACTCTGAGATAAGTAGTAAAAGATTACTACCACTATTTTTATGCTGTGTTGGTATCAAGGGGAGAGAAAATGCAAATACAAGTTAGCTTTGTTGGAAAAAAAAATTACAACCTTGCTGCAGATCCTGGTCACCAAAACAAGAAAACTTTGTGGATTTAGAGCAAAATGCAAAAAAAATCATCAGTATTATTATGTCAAGGAAAACTTAGTAAATATGAGGCGTATGTCCAAGTCTATTCAGTCCTTAGTAGAAAAGTTTTACTCTCAACAGTTCCATCAATAGGAATCTGTTGAGACCTTTTCTCCCTATATTTTCAGAAACAATTTCTGTAGATGTGAAACAATTGAATTATATAATATTACAAGGTGACAATCACCATTGACAATTTACATACATACCAGATACTGCTGTTAACATTTTGTACATACCAAAGTTTTACCATTTTCCCAAGTGACAATGCTTCCCTTCCAGTTTTACTTCATTAGGTAAAATCCAAATAGAAAAAAATTCATCTAATGCCTTTCCCAGGAGGAAAGGGAGAAACTTTGTGGAGTGTCTCAGGAGCTCTACTGAGGTTCCACAAAATTTCCTTGCATCAGCCAAATGACAGGCTACCAAATTTGTACTTGAATTTAGATTTCTGGGAAGCTTTGCCATAAATATCAGAAAAATAACAGAAACAACAATGTTCAATCTCTATGAAGGCACCGGCTTAGTTCAGTAGCACAATGTTGACAATCAAACCATAACCTTTAGTTTTTTTCTCATAACTGGAGACTCTCTTTTTTTTTTTTTTTTTTTTTTCAACGTCTATGGGCACCATGTATACCAATTAGTCAATCACTTGAGGTCAAGACAAGGACACAAGGAAAGGACATACAGACATACAACATATAGACACAAAGAGCTCATTAGTTACCATTTATCACGCGTGGGATATCTCATGCAACTGCAGTTTCACTCATTGGCCAAAGTAACAAAAAGAAAGCAGAGAAAAAAATCTCAAAGGTAAAAAAAAAGCAGAAAGTTAAAAAAATAACAAAATCAAAATCAAGATTGAAAACCTTTCTGTGTAAAAAAAAAATAGTGGCACCATATGCATGATCCTAGATGTTATTTCACGTCTCCTAAACTGTGAAAAGAAGAAGATTGGTTAGAGCATGTTAGTTTTCTCAGGGTTTCTTCAGGAAAAAAAATGAGTCCTTGGGTATCCTGTAACAATAACTGGAAAAGAAGTCAGTAACATTCAAGTTTTTGTCTGTTTCTTAAACAAATACCTCAAGTCCTCAATGGGTTCACAAGACCAGTGGGACTTCGTCTCTGGGTCAGTTCCTCCTGGGGCTTTCTTAACTCTGGAATGATGTACCCAGGGTTTTATGCCTGCAAGTTTCAGAGAAGTATGTGTGCTCAACAAGACATCATAGGGACCAGTCCATTTTTCTGACAGCTGGTTTTGAGCATCCCCGCTCTGCCAAGTCTTCAGTAAGACCTGATCTCCAGGTTTGAAGGGATGCAATGGTTGATCAGGAGGCATAGAGATCCTTGAGGTTGCAAAGTTATGAATCACTGCCAGAACCTCCTGGATGTGTTTCACATATTGCGTGATCCGGCAATCTTGTGTTATTTCCGGACTGGCTTTCAGAACTGAGGCCTGAAAAGGTCTTCCAAACACAATCTCAAAGGGGCTTAATTGTAGCCCACTTCTAGGTGCCACTCTTATGCGGAGGAGGGCAAGGGATAGTACCTGGTCCCAACGAAGTTGTGTTTCTTGGCACAGTTTTGCCAAGGTTTTCTTCAAGGTGTGGTTCATCTTTTCTGTTTGCCCGGAAGACTGCGGTCTCCAAGCAGCATGCAATTTCCAGTTTATCTGTAACGCACTGCTTACTGCATGGGTGACGTCAGAGACAAATGCCGGCCCATTATCACTCTGGATAGAGTCCGGCAACCCAAAGCGAGGAATTATCTCTTTCAGTAGCTGTTTGGCAACCTCGGAAGCTTTTTCCGTCTTTGTGGGAAATGCTTCCACCCATCCCGAGAACGTGTCGACAAAAACCAAGAGATATTTGAAATTGCCTGTTGTTCTAGGCATTTGTGTGAAGTCCACCTGCCAGTCCTCAAAAGGACACTTGCCCCGATATTGAACCCCAATGGCTTTAGGGTGGGAGTTAGTCTTGGGGTTATTCCTGGCACATAATTCACAACCTCTGCTGATCCGTTGTGCTATTTTATGTAAATATGGGCCCTTCAAATATGGGCGCACTGTTTCTAATAAGGCATCTCTCCCATAGTGAGATCCCTCGTGAAGATGTTTTAGCACCGGATATACCAGGGCCTCCGGGAGGAGTATCATCCCATGAGAGTTTACTCTCCAAGTAGAGCTGGGATCAAACTCAGTAAATCCCCATGCACGAGCTCTCTCCTCATCCCGCTCGGTGTATTCAGGAGCATACTGAGTCAGGTCCACAAGAGGGATGAGTGCACCCTGGAGGGCAGAATGGGCAGAACGGGCAGCGGCCTTAGCCACCCGATCGGCTGCCCTGTTGCCCTTTGCCATGTCAGACCCACCCTTTTGGTGGCCAGGACAATGCATCACGGCAACAGCTGATGGTAAAGCTACTGCCTTTAACAGGGCCAGGATTTCTAATGGATGTTTGACATCCTTGTTACTGGCAGTAAGAAGTCCCCGCTCCTTCCAAATGGCCCCATGCATGTGGAGAATCATAAAAGAGTACTTGGAGTCGGTAAATATATTGACTCTTTTACCTTTCGAGAGTTCCAATGCACGGGTCAGGGCTATTAATTCAGCTTTTTGCGCTGATGTACCTGCCGGAAGAGCCTTGGCCTCCACGGTGTTCTGGAGCGTCACCACTGCATATCCAGCACATCGACGGCCTTGGTCCATGAAGCTGCTGCCATCTGTAAATAGCTCCCACTCTGGGTCTGGCAGAGGCTGGTCAGTTAGATCTGGTCGGCTGGCATACACTGTGTCTATGGTTTCTAAACAATTGTGGATTAAAGTGTCATCCTCAGGTCCATCTGCATTGCTTGGAAGCAGTGTGGCGGGATTCAGGGAGTTAGAAACCTGCAGCTTCACATTAGGATTGTCTAACAGAGCTGCTTGATATTTTCCCATTCGCCCGGCAGTCAACCAAAGTCCACCCTTCTGCTCCAGCAATGTCAAGACCTGATGTGGCACACACACAGTGATGGGCTGACCCAATGTAAACTTCTCTGCCTCATGTAGGAGGTCACAAGTGGCAGCCACAGCACGCAAACATGGAGGCCATCCCTTAGTGGTGTGGTCCAATTGTTTGGACAGATATGCAACGGGCTGCATTTCTGGTCCCAACAATTGGATTAGTACTCCAAGGCCAACACCCTGTCTCTCATGTACATAAAGTTTGAATGGCTTCCTAAGATCTGGAAGCCCTAATGCTGGTGCTGAAATCAACTTTACTTTTATTTCTTCAAAGGCCTTTTGACATTCTGAGGTCCAAGACAAAGGTTCAGAGTCCAGGCCTTTGAGAGCATCGTACAAGGGTTTTGCTATTAATCCAAAGTTAGGAATCCAAATCCTGCAAAACCCAGCCATACCCAAAAATCCACGCAACTGTCGCCGGTTGCTGGGGACTTTAAGGGCTGAAATTACTTGTTTCCTTTCTGTCATCAAGCTCCGTCTGCCTTTCCTAATTTCAAACCCCAAATACATCACCGTTTGTTTACAGATCTGTGCCTTTTGGGGTGACACCTTATAGCCACATTCTGCCAGGTGGTTCAGTACCACTATGGTATTTTCCAGACAAGATTTGTAGTCTGGACTTGCAATCAATAAATCATCTACGTATTGCAACAAGACGCCCTGGTTTAATTGAACCTTCCTGAGATCCCTGGCCAGTATTTCCCCAAAAATAGTTGGGGAGTTCTTAAACCCCTGTGGAAGCACAGTCCAGCAATACTGGAGAGTGCTCTTGGACTTAGGGTCTTGCCACTCGAAGGCAAAAAGCGGTTGATCCTGGACATCTATTGGGATACAGAAAAAGGCATCCTTCAGGTCTAATACCGAAAACCACCCAAAATCACCAGGTATGGCAGTTAATAAGGTGTAGGGATTAGGCACAGTGGGATGTAAATCCCGAACAATGTCATTAATGGCCCTTAAGTCTTGGACAAAACGGTACTCGCCTGTATGGGGTTTCTTCACTGGCAGAATCGGAGTGTTATACGGTGAGCGACAGGGCCGAATGAGTCCAGATTGAAGGAACCTTTTCAATACTGGCTCAATTCCCCTCAAGGCTTCCTCCTTTAAGGGGTATTGCTTCCTCCTCGGGGTTCTACTCCCCTCTATCACTTCTATCTTTACAGGCTCAGCATTTTTCGCACGTCCTGGGGTTCCATCAGCCCATACCCATTTACTTACTCTTTCAACAATTTCTGGAGGTAAAATTTCACCTTTCGGTGGAACATCTTGAGTAAGCAACATCTGGAACCGCAGAGCATGCTCTGGAGGCACCTGTAGGTGAAGCCTCTGATGTTTTGGTGAGAATATAATTCGTGCGTTGAGCTTACTTAAAAGGTCACGACCAAGGAGAGGGATTGGACACTCTTCCATGTATAGGAAGCTGTGCTGGAGCTGTGTGGTGCCTAGCCGGCACTCCAAAGGTTGCAGGAAGGGTGTCTGTTGTGACTTCCCTGTAACCCCAATGACTGCTGCAGTCTTTTTGCTCATTTTAGTTAATTTCGAATTCAAAACTGAGTATGTTGCTCCAGTGTCCACCAAGAAATCAATCAGACGATCCCCCACAGCGAGGGTTACCCGGGGCTCTGAGGGGGTTATTCTAATGGGCTTCTCTAGATCTAGTGGAGCCCCCGGGCACCCCTATTCTGCATCTGAACTTTCTCCATGAACTATCATTTGTCTCCTTTCCTCTGCACTCGACTCTAGATTCCTTCTACTCTGTCTGTATTCCCTCCTATCTTCACCTGAGGCTCTACCCTGTGCTGTCATTTGTCTCCTGTCTTCTGTACTGGGCTCTCGATTCCTTCTCTGTCTGTATTCCCTGTCATCATCTGAGCCTCCACTCTGTGCTAACATTTGTCTTCTTTCCTCTCTCCTTGGTTCCTGGTTCTGTGTGCTCCTTCTATATTCCCTCCTGTAACCCCTACGTGAATCATCATGTCTTGGGGTTCTCTGTCTTCTATCCTGCCTTCTATAATTATTGCGTCTGCCGCTTCCCTGTAACCTGGGACAACTGTACTTCCAATGTCCCTCTTCCCTACAGAAAGCACACTGATTTCTTCCTAGGGGTTCACGTCTCTGTCCATTATTGTTTCCCTGAAACCCTGTTCTGTGTTCTCTTTGTAAAAAAACAGTCGCAGGTTTCGGTCTCCTGTGCTCTCTATTATTATAAACCCTGAATGCCAGGTCCACTACCTGGGACGGACTCATCTCAGTGACGCCGTCCACCTTAGCTAACTTTTTCTTTATGTCTGGGGCACTATGGGTAATGAAAGCCGTAGTGATCAGACGAGCATTTTCTGGGGCATCTGGGTTTATGTCCGTGTGGTTAGTGTAAGTTTGAATAATCCTCTCAAGGAACTCTGACGGATCCTCATTAGCTCCTTGCTCGAGTTCCAATATTTTGTTAAAGTTTTTTTGTTTGGGGATCCCCTGCTTCAGTCCTACCAATAAGCATTTTTTATAGAGATCCAACATCGCCGTTCCTCCATTGTTAGGGTCCCATCCAGGATCTCTCTCTGGGACAACAACCTCCGGCTCTGGGGACTGCCTATCCTGTTGGTGGAGACGGTCAGCCTCCTCCCTGGCTTTCCTGAATACCATCCTCTGCTCATCCAGCGTTAATAAAGTATGCAGCATGGACTGTATATCTGCCCAGTTAGGGCGGTGGGAGACAAAGATAGAGGCAAACAAGTTCGCCATCCTCTGAGGAGCCTGCCGGTACGAGGGAACAGAGCTCCTCCAATTTAGGAGGTCCGCAGTACTGAACGGATGGTGCGACCAAAAGTACCCAGCAGGTCTCCCATGTTCATTTAAGCCACCCATTGGCATCTGGCGAAGGGGAAACTGCCCTGCCTCAGGTTGATCCTTCCTGCCAAAATGGGTGCCGAGTCTAGTGTGGGGAGGGGACGCCATTTTAGTGTCCTCCCCAGAGGGCAGTGGAGGCTGTGCAGCCTCAGGGGTCTGTACGGGAGGGGCTTTGTCACGTGGAAGAGGATTTTGTCCTTGTGTATTTAAAGTATTTAAAATATGATGCTCCTCCTCTTCTAACTCTGCTCGCTGGCTGTCCTCATGGAAAGGGGAAGGTCTATCCTTTCTCTGCACCATTAGCCTAGCCTTCGCCTCCGCCATATCTAATTTATGGAGGGCGGCCTGCATCTGGTCCTGCATACCTTTAAAAGCTGACTCAAAAGTCCGATTTTGTTGTTGCACTTGAGACAGCATGCTTTGATAAGCTGACTCAAAAACGTTACGATTTTCATCCCTTATACTCTTAATAGTTAAATCAAAAACCTGATTTAGTTGTTGTATGGCCACGTTAAAAGCCTGAATTTGTTGTTGCACATTCTCAGTATGTGAAGTAGAACTTCTACCTCTCACAGAAACAAGAATGTAGCAAACTGCGCTTACACATATTACCAAAAAACCACCCAGAAGCACAGTCTGTAAAGGGATGGCTTGTAAACCACCCATGTATGTATACAATAGTAAAATCACGTGCCATACACCAGGCTTCATCAAATTATTTATATTAATGAAACTGGTGGTGATATTTAATGGAAGAAGGCTGCTCAAATTCAAGGCCGGAAGGAAACTGAAAGAACTCAGGCTAGGGATGAAACTGTATAGGCTCATGGTTGAGGCCATATTTGAGTCAAAACACACCCACAAGGGCTGTACGCACAGGGAAAAAAAAAAACAGACTTTTCAGGACTAGAGACAAATATTATACTGCTAGTCCTGCAGAACTAGTGCGCTTATGGTGACCAACGCAAGGAATGTTACTTTGGGCTGGTCAACCGCGGGTGTAACTTGGAAACCACGCTGGGCGCCAAACTGTTGTAGAGCAACCCCGATACAAAACGGGGTGCCTGACTGTGGGTCCTCACCCGCGCGCTTAAAAGGACTTATCAATGCTCTACTGCAGGCACACGTGAAAGGTTAATAAAAGGTTTATTTACAAGGGAAGGGGAAATGAGGAAATATACAGCTCTGGGAGAAAAGCGGGAGACAAAGTTTTAAATGAGTCCTACCCGATCCGCCGATCTGGAACCCCAAAATGGCGCTCTGAGAGCTGGCCGCCAGCCAGGAGCGGTGAAGCCGGGAGGCGAGCGATCGCGAGCCAGAGAGCCCTAGGCCCACGTGTTTGGTTTTTTATATCCAACCTGGCTGCCCAACTCCACCCTCAGGTCCCAGCCACCCTCCCCTTGGTGGTGATGGGATTTGTCTTCCCCAATGTCCTGATGGTTTTAGTCTGGAGTGGGGGTGGAGTCCACAAAGCCTGTATGGGATTAACTCAGGACATCACTTCCCCCTAACAGAACTAGTGCTGCAGAGGCTGGGGACAGCTTCACAGGCTGCGTCCTAACCCCTTGAGCCACACGGGAGGCCCTTGATTAGATCTAGACTGGGGGATTGACAAAAGGAGAATTATTTATATTAACCAAGTGGTTAACAACTTGTGGGAGTTTTATGGTGCCCCATCTCCCTGGCAGCTCCCCCTCTGGCAGCATCTGGATTTAGAGTATTTCACACCTGGGATGCCCAGGGGCCTCCTAGGCTGGGATGTTAACTCAGAGCAAATAAGTCATGGGTCAAAACAATGTGTTACGTGCAGATTCCTAAACTATGCCTGGTATCCTTCTCATGCCCCTCCCTAGCCTCCATAGGAGAGCTGGGAAAATGCTACCACAGCACAAAGAAAGTAGAGCGATTTGGAATAAGGTGATCACAAAGGGCATGGTGAGTAGTAGGGAGAATGAGGATATATTTTTGAGGAAGCTTAGCTAATGGATTGAAGGAACAGAAAGAAGTCATGGATTATTCCTATGTTTTTTACATTACAGAGTAAATGGGGTGTCATTTACTTCAACAAGAAAAACTAGCAAAAGGGCCTCCCTAGTGTTGCAAGGGGCTAACACCGCACTATGAAGCTATCCACAGCCTCTGCAGCAGGAATTCAATCCCGGCCAGCCAGGGAGCAACCCACATAGTGAGGCAGACCTTTCCTGTCTCCCTGCTGCTCCCTTCAGCAGTGTATTTCAGTAGATCTGCCTGTTCTGTTTCCCACTCTGTCTCTGATGAATCCTCTCACCCTCTGCATCTCTGGCCTGTACCCACAGCTCATGTATGCATAAATAAATAAATCTTAAAAAAAAAAAAAGGAAAAACTAGCAAGAGCAATGTGGAAGAGGAAGGAAATGAACCATTTTGCATTAGATACATTAAGTTTGAGATTTACATAAGACATCTAAATTAAGATTTCAAGCGTACAGTTAGATCTGTGAGCCTGGAGCATAGATAAGCTGGGGAGCTGATGAAAGCTGGGGAGTTACTAGCACATCAACAACTTATAAACTATAAATCCAGTTCTGAGAATGTAAGAACAATGTACACCTTCCACACTTGAAGTCATTCATGTAAAGCAACACAAATGAAAAGATATTTTAGACATTGTTTTTAAGAGAAGTTAAAACTTTGTCTTTCTGGCCTCCCTGGTGGTGCAGCAGGCTGAGTGCAGCACTGTGAAGCTGTCCACAGTCTCTGCAGTGTGGGTTTGATTCCCAGCTGGCCAGGGAGATACCCACATGGCACAGCAGACCTCTCCTATCTTGCCTACTGCTCCCCTCAGCAGTGTTTTCTGTAGTCTGCCTATTCTTCTCCCTGCTCTGTCTCTGGTGAATCCTCTCAGGCCCCACACCACTGGCCTGTACCACAGTTCTTGTATAAATAAATAAATCTTAAAAAAAATTTTTTGTCTTTCTGAACTTGTTTTCATGGCATTTTATGACAATAGAATGACACTGTGAGGAGTACTTGAGCACTGCAGTTTAGGAGGAAATTTAAGGCAAGAGTTTAATGATAATTGATAAACATATGCACATGTGTCTCCTGTGCACACAGGCACTATGGATGGTACCTGCCAGCCTGGAGGGGCACAAGTCTACAACCCCTCAGCTGAGATAGGGTCTCTTCAAGAAATACACAGATGACTGCTGAAAAGCATGTGCTCCAAATGTCTGCTAATCTCCTTGATGTCATTTTGGAGAGGTATGGGGTTCAGATAGTGGGGTACTTGGGTTACCTCAGGAAAAAGTTTCATCAGAGTTCCACTTTTAGTGGCACATGAAGGGTTTCCTCATGAGGCAAAACCTTTTGGTTATTGTCAAGGAACAAGTTTTTTTATATTAAGAAAAATAGAATAAAGAAGATGATGATGCTTGCTCAGAAACAAGTAGACAGAACAGCTGCTGTTGCTGTTTTGCAAAGGAAAAAAATTTGTGAAAAGAAGCACTGCACAGTCACAGGCAGGCAACAGAGCTGCATCTTGCAAGTGCAGAAATTGTTCTAATGTAGTGGTCTTTTTGGGAGGGGCTTATTCCTTTGTGGAATTGTTATCTTTTGTTAAATTAATTACTTCTGGGGTGTGACTAGATTGATTTGTAAGGACTGAGGATGGCCCTCAATCTCCCTATCCCACCTCTGGTCTGTGCCTCTGGATATTTGCTGTAGCTTCTGGTATTTGCTCTGGCAGTTGGGGCCTTAGGATTTTTCACTTCTATAGCTGGTTTAACAACTATGTTAAAATGTCGACCCTTACCTCCAGTTTCTGGTCTTGTAATGCCTTTATCCTATATTTTCGACTCTTAACCTCTATCATCATGACTCTGTTGTTATACATGAGGTAATATTAACATTGACAATTTTGTCAACTGCTCATCTCCCCATGCTTGAGCAAGACCTTGTTCAGAACTTGCCACCTTGTCTCCCTAGTCAAAATCTCTTCCAGTACTTCTTGAAGTATCTCTCGGAAATTTCTCAGAGGTGATTAGAAGCATGTGTTCCTTTAGACTGATATCTGATACACGAGGTCCACATGTGAGAGATATCTCTGAAAGACCATTTTTGCTGACATCTAATTCAAGAACAGTGCCCCCTGCTTTGGATGCTGTCTCCTGCGGCTCCCAAAGCTACAAAGCTTTTGGGTGTTATACCAACCCCTACACCCTTCAGTTTCTCCACAATGCCTGGGCTACACAGGGGCACTTGTAGAAATAGACATATAATCTAAACATTTCTGAAAGGAATATCCAAATATATAATGCCTCATGGTTTAGGATCTAATTTTAGAATCTTCTATTTTTCTAAGACACAGTGACATTTTCCTCTGACACTGTCATTATCACAGAGGAATGGAAAGCAGGGCATGTATGTGGGGGACATACAGTAGGGGAGTACATAAGAAACCTACTTTGGGAGCTTCACAGAAAGAAACAGTCATCCTGCAGGAAATATTAAACTGATATCTAGCAAGACGTCCAAAGACCGCTGGGCCATTATGAGATAAAGCACTGGTTTCCTGTATAAGCCAAAAATAAAAATAACAAAAACAGATATTTCAACTGTCCTGCATTGGTCCATCCCTGAGCTGCCTCTTAAGAAGAGAGTTATCTCCTTGCTGAGCAGCAACATAGGTTATTTAATTCAACAACTGTTAGCATATCTGATACTGCAAAGTTTCTAAAAGAAAACCTAAAGAAGTTTCTTGACATTGGTCTTGGCAATGATTTCTTTTTTTTTTTAATTTTTCAAAAATTTCAATAAATGAAAATAAACTTGTGATGATGACAACTTGTTAATCGATACATCATGTGAATGTGGTGAAGTGGGGCAGGGTGAGCAAACATTCATTCTTGAAAATTGAAAATTAGTTAACAAGCAAAAATTTAGAATTTTTATATAGTGTTCTGGCTTTGTCAGTATTTTGGGATGGGTTTTAATCCTCTGTGTAGCCACTTTTGGTTCTGTGAAACAAATTATTCTCCTGCATTATGAGTGTTATATTTCAGTTCCGTTCCCTGGAAAACACTCTTTTTTTACTATTTTATTTTATTTAATTCTGACATCATCTTTCAATTTTGCACAATGTATGTATTTTCATTTTGTTTATATTCCCCATATAATTCCCACCCCCCTTATTTGGCAATGATTTCTTGAATACAACACCAAATATAGTTCAACAAGTAGAACTACTTTCAACACAAAAGCTTCCACATACATTTTTTTTCCACAAAGGAAATAATCAATAAAATGAAAAGACAACCTATGGAATAGGAGAATACAATTGCAAACCATATCAGATAAGGGTTCATGCCAAAAATAAAGAACTCATGTAAATAATAGCAAAACCCAAAAAAATCTGATTAAAAAAATGGGCCAAATAACTGAATAAATTTTTACAAAGAAGATATTAAATTACCAACAGGTACTTGAAAAGGTGCTCAACATTATAGTCATCAGGGAAATGCAATCTAAAATCACAATGAGGTATTGTCTCATAACTGTTAAAATATCTATCAATAGAAAGAAAAGATAGGGGTTGGCTATCATGTGGTGAAAAGGAACCCTTGTGCACTGCTGATATAGGGATATAAATTGGCACAGTCACAAAGTAAAACAGTATAGAGGTTCCTCAAAAAACCAAACTAGAACTGTCATATGATCCAGCAATGCCACTTATGGGTATATAGCCAAAGGAATCAAAAGCTGGATATGGAAAATGTAGTTTATTGCAGCATTATTCAAAATAGCCAAATACAGAAATAATATAGTGTCCATCACAGATGAATGGGTAAAAAATGGAGCTTATCAGTTCCTCCAAAGCAAAGACCATATGTGGGCAGTGAGAGCCCTAAAGCATAACTGGCTACCTCTCTTGTTTTCACAGTGAATACTATCCATTAATAAGCCCCAGCTACACACACAGAGTGGTCAAAAGTCATTGATCACTGCCAGTTGTCTTAGGAAGTTTGAAATATGAAAAGACATCAAGTAAACATACAAATATAAAACTAAACATTTAATGGGAAATTATTTAGGAAGCACAAGAAAATTTAAAAACAAACAAAATGCTAGTTAATATCTGTGGAGAGATTAAGAGATTATTATTTACATAAAACAAGCATAGAAGACTGTGAAAAAAGAAAACCCACTTATTTTGAAAGGTCTCTTGGCAATTGAGCAACAAAACAAAACAAAATGCAACAAAAAAAATGTGAGTCCACAAAAGGGTTGAAAGAAAAACCTAGCCAATCTCTGGAAAGAAGGGGGAAAAAAAGAGATGGAAAATCTGGGGAAATTATGAAAGAAATGGAGAATCCATTCAGGAGGTTCATAACAAACTAAAAGAACGAAATAACAGGAAATATCAATGAAGGAGACCATCAAAAAATGTAGAAAATATTTCCCATGTGTAAAGGATGTCACTGAAATTGAAAGTTACCACTGAATGCCAAGAGCAACAAACCAACCAACCCTCATGTATGTCCACACCCAAGTCTCCAAATGACAGAGAGAGGGAGGGAGCTCAAATTGCCTCCCAAAGTTAAGAATCAGAGAGCACTGGGTTTCTTGTGGATACCCAGAATTCTTGAAGTACTTCAAAATCAAGATTGCACTGAAGTTGAGAACTTATGCAGCTATAAGTGAGGGAAATAAGAAAAAATAAATGTAGAAATAAGCCATAAGAGAGTTCCATTTAGTCAACTCAGTAAGTTCCATTTTTCTCAGTTAAGTCAAAATATAGATAATACACTTATTTTAAATTTCTTCTTTTTAAACATATTTTCAGATACTTTTAAATTGGTCTCTCTGTCCCCTAAAAGCCCTCTAGGAAACCAATAAGGTTACTTTTCTCAATAAATACCATAATTGCATGTGTCTAAAAAGCAAGTTGATGGTTGGAGGCACTATTTTATGATTTTTTTATCTTTTTTAAAGTTCATTGATTTGAAACAGAATAAATTTATTTTCATTGTCCCGGTTTTCCATCCCTCCTCTTCTCTGTATTTTCTTTCCATTCCTTCCCCATCTTTGCAAAAGTCATTCATAGAATAAATGTAAAATTTCCTCTGCCTCAGTATATATTTGATTTTGTTTAGTTCTAGTTCACATCTTTTTCTCTTTCTAAAATTGAGGAAATTTGGCTTTTAAATTTATAACAAGCTTCTGCTGCCTACCTGGTCTAGACTAGTGTCTAAAGAACTAGTATATGTTCATAACTTCTTACAGACAATGGCACACTCAGTTGTCACCAAAGATATGTCCATCTGCTATTTTCCGTAATAAGCTTGTCCCAGCCCACTTTCAGCCTCAGTACACTCAACTGCAAATAGGCATCAGGATTCAGGCTCAAATGGCTGTTGTAACAATCCAATGAGAATGCAAGCATAAAAACTCAGCTACTAGGGCCTCTCTGGTGGCTCAAAGGGTTAAGACATAACCTATGAGGCTGTCCGCAGCCTCTGCAGAATGAGTTCGATCCCTAGCCAGGGAGCTACCCACATGGTGCAGCAGACCTCTCCTGACTCACCCACTGCTCCCCTAAGCAATGTATTTCAGTCAGTCTGGCTGTTCTGTTCCCCACTCTGTCTCTGGTGAATCCTCTCACCCCCTGCACCTCTGGCCTGTACCCCAGTTCTTGTTTGCATAAATAAATCTTTAAATAAAAACCACAGTACTAGATATGACAGATATACTTGTTTTCATGCATTAACAATATATTACCTTATGGGGAAGACAAAAAAATAGGCACATGAACAGTAGAGTAAGTAGTTTGGATTCAACTTGGAAGTTGCCACATGATCATTTGATCTGACATCCCAAAACAAAAAATAAGTGAGTCCCTCAATTAAATCTAATTCCTAACCCACAACCACTGTTGGAGGCTTTGAGGTGGTAGAAACTAGAAATACTGAGATGAAAGGAATGAAGTTCCTGACCAAAAGCAGCACCATACGAATTTCCTTGGAGCTTCCTGTGTTCACTTGATTCGTTGCTGCAACAGATGTTTGTTGACAGTCAATGCTAAATACTGTGATGACAACAAAGAGCAGGACACTTCATTTTTGACAATCTTACAGATTTCAAAATAGAGCAAAACACTCTGGCTTTTCTTCTATTACAAAAAATAAACATTGATTACCTAAACTTTACCAGCTGCTTGTTCTTCAGTTGCTTTCAGATGGACTTGGCAGGCCAATGAGTAATCTAAAAAAATTATGACCCCCATGTGTGTATGTATGCATACCTATGAATAGAGTGTGTTCAAACTTGCTGATCACCACTTTGTTCTAAATATGTAAGTCTGTTTAAGTATTATTTCAGGACTTTGTAAATGATTTTTGCTAAACACTATAATTTTCATGTAGGCTTCGGGTCTCTGAACATTTCCAGTTAAATGTTTGCTGCTTCTTTTCTTTCCCCAGGCCAAAAGAATGAGCTATTCTTTCCACTCCCCACCACAGTTCATTGTGTACTAATTTGACTGGGCTGCTGCTGCTGATTTTCAGAATTCTGAATTTTCACACCATGCATTATTTCTAAGGTAACTGAAAAGAAACGTAGTCTGAATTTGTTACTTACTACACCTTTAAAGTAATGTCAGGGCCTCCCTGGTGGCGCAGTGGTTGAGTGCTGGGCTGCAAAGCTGCCCGCAGCCTCTGTAGCACCGGTTCGATCCCCATCTGCCTGTGAGTGTCCCACATGTCATGACAGACCTCTCCTGCTGTGCCCGCTGCTCCCCTCAGCACTGTGTTTCGTCAGTCTGCCTGTTCTGTTCCCCACTCTGGCTCTGGTGAATTCTCTCACCCTCCCTTGCTTCTGACTGTACCCAGTGCTTGTATAAATAAATAAATAAATCTTTAAAAAAAAATAAAGTAGTATCAGTTGGTGGTATCATTTTCAAAGATTTATTCCATATGAATAAATTGGTTACTTCTTGGACAAAAGCTATGAACTCTGGAAAAACTTCTAAAAAATCTAGACAAATACAGGCATATATCACATAATTTCTAGAATATATACACATGTATTTTCTACCCTCTGCTTGGTGTATCCATATATTCATCCCATGGTGTTTTGGTTCTAGTATACCAAAATCAATGAATGTTCAAATCCCTAATATATAATGGCATAGTATTTACGCATAACTTATACAAGTCTTTCCATACACCTTCAATAATCCTTAGACTATAGTACCTAGCTAAAATGCAAATGATGTATAAATAATTGATATACTGTGTTGTTTGGGTAATGACAAAAAAAAAAAAACAACAACCTATGTTAAATACAGATACAAACATTGGAAGCCTAAATATATAGTGTGCATTTTTGATCTGCAGTTGGTAGAATCTCCAGATATGGAGGACTGATACCCATCTTCACTACAAAGAAGAACGAACCCCTCCTGAGCAACGACTGGGATTGCTTGATGGGCATCTACATGACGCCGCACAAAATATCTAATTTCGTTATCTTAGATTATTTGAAGATATGTCAGAAATGTTGTTCCTATTATATGTAAACCATAAATTCTTTTTAAAAATCAACCCTTATATCCCCTTGACCCTTTATCACTCCCCTCCCCCGCCTCATTTTTTTTTTGTTTTTTTTTTTGTTTTTGTTTTATTGAGGTCACATTGCTTTAAAACACTGTGTATGGGGGCCTCCCTGGTGGCACAGGTGGTTGAGCTCAGCTCCGTGAAGCTGTCCACAGCCTCTGCTGCCGGGGACCAGCCTCCAGCAAAACGTCTTGCCAGGGGTTCCTGAAAGGATGAGACGGCCTAGGCGAAAACGAAAGGGCTGAAACTTTGGGGCTGAGGGGAAAGGGAATGAGGTAGAATGAGGAGACACTGACACTTGGTGAGGTGCTAGTATCTTCTGCCGAGAGACTCAGCAGGTCTTTATTTATTCATTATTAGTAATAATAATAAGGAAATACATTATCAAGTGTAAAGCATAAACAATTAGTATATTATGTTTCCCATAGACTACTGGCCCCTGCAGTTCTTAGCTAGTTCTCAGCTAGATGGCAGCTTTCAAGGTTAACAGATAATAAACCAAACCTAACATTAAAGCTACTTATTTTTTCATTTAGACAATTATTTAAAACAGTGAATAACCGCCAGTGCATCCCTATCAGCTAAAGCCTAAGCATCAAAGGACTATTCTATTCACATGACCTTCAGCCGGAGACCAGCTGCAGTTCAGCTATCAGAACTTTTTCTACCTAGAAATTCCTTAACTCAAATAGCTTCATATTAAAAACTTTCCCAAGAAACTTCAAGAGAAAACAAAATAGAAGGACCTACTACAATTGTGCTTAATTGCTTGTCAGGCATGCACAACAAACCATCTTCCATTGTCAAGTGGGCCAAACTGCCCAACAACTAATTTCTAAACAGACAATTTTTCATGCTATTTACTTACAGTATGCTGATACATATAATTTATTGCCTAATATACTTTCTGATAAATTTTTCTCTATGTCCATGAACAAAAAGCAAAGGGATGTCAGATCTTCAGCCCCACGGTGTGAGGCCCTTTCTCTTAGCTGCTTGTCAGTATTCTATCTGGCTGGGGCAACAAGACCTCCTGCAGCACTCTGCAGTGCCGGTTCAATCCCAGCTGGCCTCGAAGCAACCCACATGGCGAGGCAGACCTCTCCTGTCTCACCTGCTGCTCCCCTCAGCAGTGTATTTCGGTCAGTCTGCCTGTTCTGTTTCCTGCTCTGTCTCCGGTGAATCCTCTCACCCTCCCGCGCATCTGACCTGTACCCCGGTTCTTGTATAAATAAATCTTTAAAAAAAAAACAAAAACAAAAACAAAACACAGTGTATGATTTAGGGGAATAGGTTCATCTCTTCAGATTCATGTCACCACACCCCACCCACCACCAAAGCGCCTACAGACAGGCCTTTGCCACGGACCATTGGACCCAGTTGCCCTTTTATCCCACCCCCACATTCTCTCCCCTTTAGTAGCCTCAATTCTTCATTCATATTTTTAGGTTGTTTTGGTTTCATATCAGTTCTTTTGTTTCTCTGTATTTCACATATAAGTGTATGAAATCATCTGATATTTGTCTCTATCCTTCTGATCTATTTCATTTAGCCTACAACCCTCCAGTTATACTGTGTAACCACAAATGGCAAGATGCCACTTGATTATAAGATTGAGAAAAATGGTCTCAATGAATGGATTGCTGGCTTCTTAATGCTTCCTTATTAAGGAATTACATTGGAAAGAATACATATAATGGTGAGAACTTCTAATAGTACATAATATAGACAAATAAAGATTTAAATAGTAATTACTATTTTTAAAGAAAAAAATTTGATTAGAGTTTAGAAACTGTAAATGTAACAGGGTGGTCCCCAGGAAAGGGGGAGTTTCCCTGCCCCACCCAAGGGAGGGTGGAGCTGAGCAGGGAGAGGTGAAGCTGCAGAGGAGACTGAGGAAGGAAGCAGGATGGAGCCAGAAGGAGACCTGGAGGAGGAGCATGGAGCCTAGAGACACGTGAAGAAACTGCACTTGTCTTTTGGTCGTGGATGGGGTAACACAGATGTGGGTGAGACCCGTGGGGAGGTGACAATGGTAGCTTTTATTTTGATTTTGATTTTGCTCTTTTCCTTCTGGGCTTGTCTGGTTGTTTCTGACCCTTTTCTGTGGGTCCCCACTGGAAGGTGCTTTAGATTTGTGGCAGGCTTTGGGGCCTTGCTCTGGGCCAATCCCATTTGGATGGAGTTTTACCCACGCGGGGACGGGTAACTTTGGGTACTTGATTTAGGAAACTATATTCTTTGCCTTTTCTGTATTGTTTCCTAATTGTATTAAAATTCCTTCCCATTAAAGTCTCCTATGTTTTGTGTTGATGCGGCGGATGGCAGAACCCATTTAGAATAGGCAGGTTTGCAGGGTTTGGGCTGCCCCTCTCCCTGCCCTATAACATAAACAAGCAAGTATTTCAGAAGCAAGACTACAAAGATTAAATAGATATTACAAAAGAAGAAACAAATTGCTGTAATACCCAGCTCTCCAAAATTGACTATTAGAATAATGCCAAACTAATAAAAATACTAATAGATTTGTGAGTAGTGGGGATGATGTTTTTGTTTTTGTTTGGTGCATTATTCAAAAACTCAATCCAAATTTATTCAAATACATATGATGTAACCTTTTCAGATTTTTTTAAATAACTCAGGGTTAGACAAAGAGTCTTATTGCTTCAAATACGGCCATGTGGCCAGGTCAAACTTTAATTATGGTTTATGTGATAGTGACTCATTCATTCAAATATAATCTGTATACTCTTCACTTCTAGCAGATATAATGAAAAGGATTTATATTTATAAAAATTATATCTAAATAATTATTTTTCAAAAAGACTAGCAAATATCCTATCAAAATTCAATACAAACTGCAGAATTAAATAACTATTTAATTTAATTTACTGTAGTTAAATTAAAGAGAGCTACATCCATCAAACTTACTTTTAAAAAGCGATTACAGGTCAATGTCCTGTTGTGGTTTGGAGTATTTGCGGCTTGGTTACTGAAACGTCCTTGCAGGAGGCCAGAATGCAAAAACCTACCAGGAAGCCCACCTGGGGGCAGGAATGCAGAAACCTGCCAGGAGGATTCAGACAATGAGCCGCCCCCCACCCCCTAAGGATCTCTTCTCAGACAAAGAACTTCTACCTGCCCCAGGAATCTTTTCGTGCCCTACAAACTTCTTGCCACCCTGACCTCTCCTAGTCCTATAAAGGCCTGCATCCCCCTGACAACGTGCGTGGCTTTACTGACCTCCACTTTGGGTCCGTGAGGTCTGCCTGGGAGCAATAAACTTTCCCTTCCCCTGAGGAAGCTTGGCCTGGCTGTTCTTTACCGCGTGGTACCTTTCAGTTACTTTGAAAACAGAATTAGACACACATGGGATTCTGGATCCTGAGACTTCACAGTTTAACCCTCCTGTTCCTCTGGAACCTCACGATCCAGGGACCCGCTGAGACCCTAGGGCCTGTGCTCAGGGATTTGAACGGAAAAGGAGAGGTTAAAGGGCCTCTTGGGAAAGCTGGGATTGAAACTCTACTCAAGGCAGTTTTGTTTATTTTGACCATTTTACTGATATTTTTAACTCTGAACTTTTCCCTCAATCAACAGAGCTGTGGAAAAAAGGCGCTTATTCTCATGGGAGATATCCTGTTTTAGTTTTGTTATAGAGCAGCCCTGATCCTGTTCCCCCTAACAGTTTTTTGAAAAAAAGTAGATTTTTCTGAATCATTCTCAAGGTCTTTTACTCCAGAATATTTACATAACAAACACCCTTTGCAGACAGAACCCATGTTTACAACCCAGTAAAAATATCAGCTTCCCTAAGTTTGGAATTCCTGTTATGCAATCCACCACTTGTGAGTGGTGAGAGTGTTAGGGGAAAAAGGATGTCCTGAACCCGTTTAATATCGGGGTTGCTCTATAACAAGAGGAGCTGACACAAATATGCTGGTGATCATACTGTGCCATGACATTCTTGCTTTCTGATCCAGGAATCGCATGCCTTCTCTCTGCATCCATAAAATTACAGCTGGCTAACTTGTTAACAGCAAGTAAGATTAAATCTCAGACCCTTTACTGCTCTTGACATAAAATTAAAAGGGATATACTGTGTCATTCTGTAACAGGGTGGTCCCCAGGAAAGGGGGAGGTTCCCTGCCCCTCCCAAGGGAGGGTGGAGCTGAGCAGGAAGAGAAGAAGCGGAAGAAGAGACTAAGGAAGGGAGCAGGATGGAGCCAGGAGACCTGGAGGAGGCGCATGGAGCCTAGAGACACGTGAAGAAACTGCACTTGTCTTTTGGTCGTGGACTGGGTGACACAGATGTGGGTGAGACCCGTGGGGAGGTGACAATGGCAGCTTTTATCTTGATGTTGATTTTGCTCTTTTCCTTCCGGGCTTGTCCAGTTGTTTGTGACCCTTTTCTGTGGGTCCCCACTGGAAGATGCTTTAGACTTGTAGCAGGCTTTGGGGCCTTGTTCTGGGCCAATCCCATTTGGATGGACTTTTACCCACGAGGGGACGGGTAACTCTGGATGCTTCATTTAGAAACTAGACTCTTTGCCTTACCTGTATTGTTTCCTAGTTTTATTAAATTTCCTTCCCATTAAAGTCTCCTGTTTTGTGTTGATGCGGCGGATGGCAGAACCCATGTAGAATAGGCAGGTTTGCGGGGTTTGGGCTGCCCCTCTCCCTGTCCTATAACAATTCCACTTACATCACATTCAAAAGCATTAAAGCTACTACATGGTATAAGAAATCAAGATAGTTTCCTTGTGGAGTAGAGGTGTGATACAAGGGGCTTTCTCATTTGCTGCTCATGCTCTGTCTTAGTCTGAAAGGAACTGATTACCTAAAGGTATTTAAGAATTTCAAATTCAAGAATGTTTGCACTTACTGTTTACTTTTTTCTCTAAAATGTTTTACTTCTATAAATTTTCACTTCAAGTTTAAAAAAAGGCAAAAAAAAAAAAAAGCAGAGGCAGTGGATACTGCAGATTGCTAAATCAATGAATTTAAAAAAACATGAAACTAATTATCTGCTACTCAAAAAACAAACTGAAATGATTATCTAAAAGGAAATGGAGGGGCCTCCCCTGGTGGCGCAGCAGTTGAGCGCTGGGCTGCCAACCTGCCCGCAGCCTTTGCAGAGCCGGTTCAATCCCCGGCCCCTAGTGAGGGTCCCACATGGCTCGACAGACCTCTCCTGCCCCGCCCACTGCTCTCCTCAGGCAGCGTATTTCATCGGTCTGCCTGTTCTGTTCCCCGCTCTGGCTCTGGTGAATCTTCTCACCATCCCGCGCTTCTGACTGTACCCAGTACTTGTATAAAATAAATAATTCTTTAAAAAAATATATAAAGGGAAATGGAGGGGAGATGCCAGAGGAAAAATAAGTTTTTAGTTGAGATTCCAAAAGGAGAGAAGAGTCAAGAACAAGCACTTATCGAAATGGTTTATTTAAAATTCAGGATAAAAAAATTCTGCAATTATCTAGCCACGAAAAACAATTAAGTTACCTGTATGTGTAATATACTCTCTCCACACACTCTCTCTCTCTCTCTCTCTTATTTACTGGGGGAAAAAAATCTATTGTAAGAAATATTCCAGGGGCCTCCCTGGTGGTGCAAGGGGTTAAGTCTCAGTACTACGAAACTATCTGCAGCCTCTGCAGCACGAGTTCAATCTCCAGGCCAGGCACCTCTTCTGCCTCATCTGCTGTTCCCCTCAGCAATGTATTTCAGTCAATCTGCCTGCCCATTCTGCTCCCCACTCTGTCTCTGGTGAATCCTCTCACCGCCCCACACCTTTGGCCTACACCCCAGCACTTGTATACATAAATAAATCTTAAAAAAATATTCCAGCTAAGACACATAAACCAGTATAATTTCTGCATCCCAGGTCTCCGATTAGCCCTATAATAGCATACACTTTAAAGAATTCTGACCATATAAGTCAGAAAAATTCATTAGATTGAAAAAAATCTGCTACTGGAGTTGTGAGCCAGGAATAGAATTTTGACCTTCCTGTTACCCTCTCCTGCCTGCCTTCTCTGTAGTGTTGAGCTTATCTTCCCACTTATGCAGCATATACAAACAACTGGTATCAAGCAACCACAAGACATTTCCCACAGGTGAAGTGAAAATCAATTTCTGAGGATCATTCTTCTTCAAATTTAGGCATAGCTTTGCATGAGGTCCAATCCTTCAATTACATCCCTCTGAAGTATTTAGCCATCAGATACAAGCTAATCCATTCCCCTATATTGTGCTCCAAAGGAACACTGGTGATGCAGATAGAAGGCAATTTTTATCATTCCTGGCCCAACATTCTGATAGATACTAAGGTGAAGAGGCCCGGTAGAGGGCTCTGTCCAATTCCTGCAGCAGCCTAAATCTAATGTCTTTCTCACTGACTACTTTCTATTTAAGCTTACAAATGCTATTTTGAGTGACCAGTTTTCACTTCTATTTTTAAGTGGTTTTTAAAAAGAAGAGACACCTGCCACTTCCTGTTGTTGAACATGTGCACATGAAGGATAAGAATTTAGATGAACCATCCCTGGCTTAATCTGGTTGATCTACTGTGACAAAAATAGCATACATTGGATGGCTTATAAACAAAAAGCATTTATTTGTGACGGTTCAGGAGACTGGAAGTTCAAAATGAGGGGTTCAGTATGGTCAGGTGAGGATTGTGTTCAGATTGTAGACTTCCTGTTGTGTTCTTACTCGGTGAGAAATCTGGGAGAACTCTGCCAAGTCTCTTATATCAGGCCCAATTCTATTCATGACAGTCCCACCCTCTTGACCTAACCACCCCCTACAGGTCACCACCTTTCCAATAATATCCTCACTTCTGGGGATAGGTTTTCAGCATGTGATGTGGAGAGACAAAAATATTTAAACCAAAAAAATCCCCATTTCTTGGAATTTTAAAACATTCTAAAAATTACTGAATCCTTGCAGCTGAACCTTACATTTGATGAATGTGAGGTTCTTCATTTATTTCATTTTTTTTCTTCCCAACCAAATCACAAGTGCCCACGAGGCAGAAACCATGGATTAAACATTTTTGTCTTCTCCTTCAGACCAGTTATAGAATCAGAGTCTTGGAATGCAAGAATTAGAAGGGAAATAATCATCCACATGGCATATAGCATAGAGGTTTTGTCTTGAAAACAAACTCATTAATATAAATGACTTCTCAGAATGTCTTGTAGATTGAATTGTAAATGGGTATGAAAGGAGAAGGGTAGCTCGAGAGACAATTTTTGTGTTATCTTGATCTTCATTTTTCATCTGAAAACTTGGTACCCAGAGAGATTAAAGTTAATGCCTTGTTCACAAACCATTCAGTCACTCCCCAATGTCTATTAAGGAGATTTCAAATGTGATGGCCTGCCAGTTAAGATCCACCATAGGGATACCGGAGGTTCAATGATATCTCAGTCTTAAATTATTTTTAATTATCAATACTTCATTTGTCCTCTTAATTTTCTCCAGGAACATTCTAGGAAACTCATTTTTTTTCTAGCTCGAGGTATAGCCCAGTTAATAAAGTAGCTTCTCCTCAACACATAGAAGGGTAGATAAATTGCTCTGAGGATTGGTTTGGGGTACCATAAATATATAAAGAGAAAGAAACTAGAAAATTAAGCATAACTGGAAATAGGACTTAGGGAAAAATAATCTAGAGACAAGATTAAAGATTCAGTCTAACCTGGAATGTCTATTTAGTCAGACTAAATAATCAGAAATTATTCTATTGGCAAGCTTTAAATATCGAGATAGTAGATATACAAGGCAAAACAGAGACCCAGGCATGGAAGACCATTAAATTACAGCAGGAATTCCAGATCCACACATGTTGCATTTCAATACAAGATAGATTGTACTGACAAATCAGTTAAGCCAGAATTTTAAAATAGTAATATCAACTTAATGAAAACCATTGATTAGCTGGATTTCTACGTATAACATTTATTCTAAATAAATGTTCACTGAGATTCCACTATATTTGCCAGGCACTGTTTCAACAATGAATATGCAATAAATTAAATGAAGAATATAATCACTGCCCTCAAGGTGTAGATGAGTGAAGGGCTCACGACACTCTCAGAACACAAAGAAATAATTATAATCCAAAGTTCTGAGGAAACACAGAGGGAGTATAAATAATTCTTCCGGAGAATTTATGAAAGAGCTTACAGGAAAGCGACAATTGAATTAAATATTAAATTAATGGGAATTTTCCATGTGCAAAACAGTAGAAAGCATGGGATGAACAAAGAGAATACAAAGCTAGAAGGCTGCAGATGTGTAAACTGTACTGGGAACATAGAGAGTACAAAGATTTATGGGGTTTGGTTTATGGGGTGTGGACCAGCAGGTAGGCTATGGAGAAGGGAATGTTGCTCTACCCAAAGTCTCTAAAATTAAAACTGGTCAGATTTTTAAGGTTCTATGCTATTATAAAGAATATATACACACAAAGGCATGCAGAAGGCAGTGTGAGATCTAGTATCACTTCCTTTAGGATTCAACTGAGACATCAATAATAGCCTATAAATTATGTAGTAAAGACAGTCAAATCGAGGCCCCCTTTCTATGTTCTTGGGATGCTTTAGAAGACTCAGATTTGCTAAGGTTAAGCTGGTATATGTTCTATTATTTTCATATTAGATTCTAACTATGCTTCTATTATCTACTAGAACTGGAAGAAAGTGGGTAAAATAAAGCAGGGGCATAATTGGAACTAATTGCAAAGGCTTTAGAACTTCCTGTTGAGAAACTTGTAGATCACCTTCATCATGACATATAAAGAGCCAGAAATCAGTCGACTTAGAGAAGCATGAGAATTTAGTGAAAATCACTGTTAAAACAGATTCCAATTATATAGCAACATTCAATAGAGCATTTATTAAGAACTTAGAAGGAATCTAATTACTGTAAACTATAATCAACAATTAAAGGGTGCCCCTCTCCCTGGCCTCAACTAAGCTATGCAAAGCTAAGGAGCCAAGGAACAGCTTGCCCAGCCTTTCAAAGAAGCTATGTCAGCAACAACAAAAAGCTGTTTCCAATCAAATCAGCAACTTCAAAAAGAACAGATTTCTAGGCTTATGGCATTGAGGAAACTCCCAGCTCCCAGAGGCGAGGCCCTTGTTTTCCTCAATACATAGTCAGCATCAAGTAGCTATATTAAACGGACACCTCCCTGAACTTTTCTTTATAAACATCTTTGAAATTATAAAATGTTCTCCTTGCGCACACTATAAAATTCTCACTAGGAGGCTCAGAATTCAGACAGATTTCTCAGAACTATCTGGATGCCAATCCCAGGCTCAATTCCTCAGCCTCAATTTTTTAAATAAACTTATACTTTTGTTTCACTTAATTTATATGTCAACACTGTTAAATCAGAGCAGAGAAAGAAATCCTGGCAAAGGAACTAAGATTCTTCAATGCACTCCAGACCAGTGTGAAATAAATACTTCCCAATCCGGAGATACACGTTTACCCAAGCAATGTCCTATTTGCACGAGAAAGGAACTTACCTTTGGACATCAAATCGGAGAGACTGAACCGCACACAAGGCAAGTTGAGACAGCCATCTCCTTGGCTAAGGACATAGCCAACAGGGATCTTGAAGACCCAACCACAAGTGTAAAAATCTCCCATTTCTGGCTGCAGTTCACTGACAATGTGTGCCTTTAGCAGTGTAAGGCTTACGAAAAATGTGGATCTGAACTGAAAGTCATTGTCACCAGATATCTTTGATATTGGAGCTGAAAACCCTGGGTTCTATTTTCAAGCATGAAAATCCAAAAACTTCTGGGAGTTCACTACAGATCTGGAGATGCACACCACTCTCTAGCCTCACCTGAAAGTTTTCCTCAAGCTTCTCTTCCATCCTTTGCTTCAGGTGTTCCACTCACACAAATCTAGTTTTTTCTCCATTACCCTCTCTCTACTCATTTCCTCCAGTCAGACAACCTGGTTAGATCATCTGCTTGGCCTTGCCCTGAACACTAATCTTAGCTGCCGTTTCAGACTCACATGCAGCTTCCCCTGGGCAGCTCGAGTTTCTGTGACACAATTTGGGGCTATTCTCCTTGGGGTCTCCACGGGAGAGATGGGTGTCTCGCTACTGTTGAGGCATCTGCTTGTTTTTTAAATTGGTTGTAGTATTTTATAGCTCCAGTAGTTCTAGTTGCAGCAGTATCTTATTTTCTTAATCTTTATTATTTTCCTGTTTTTGATCATCCATTGTTTACCTTAATTCAACAAGTGCAGCTATTGTTACCTTCAACTCCACATCAGGCATGTTCTGGAATTCTGCTAAATTGAGACTTCACTCAGGGTTTTGTTTCTCCAGTATTTGTGATATGTTCTTTAGTCTGTTCATTTTTAGTTTTTTTGAAAGGTAACGGGAGTTTCTTTTTCTCAACTTGAGAAATTGGCTCTATACCCTTCTTACAAGAATCTGGGTACACCTAGCTTTCTTACCCTGGATGTCTAGGCAACTAGCAGGGCCCCCAAAAGTCATCTCCAATGAGCATCAAGGGTTCAAGTTTCCTGAGTGCCAGGAGCCTGGGCTGTGTGTGGAAATCTCCTGCTCCTCTCCCCTAAGGTAACTACTCAGTCAAGACATCTCACACAGTCACGTGCCGGTCCAACCTCTAGGCTGTGTGTGAGCGACATATGCAGTCCTGGGAAGGGACTAAAATTGACACAAACAAGCTGGGAATTATTCTCTTCATTTTTGAGGATGGAGCGTTAGACACGTTTGTTGCGCCTTGTTAAGCTCCAGATGTGTCAAAGTCATAAGTGAGAGCATTCAGTTGTCTTGGTTTTGGTCCTGAGTGGGGATAAGGCAGGTGTTTCACATGTTACCACCTCAGCTTTCAAATAATATATAGTCTTTTCTGTGAAGCTACGTGGGTGATCCCATCTGACTCTCGCAGCCAGGTAGAGCTCCCACTGTTCTGCTTTGGGAGCCTCAGGCTCAAGGTAGTATTCACCACTCTGCACCCTTACTCCTAGATTTCTCCTGGGGTGGACCCTTTGTGCTTCACACCAACTTGGAACACCATTTTGTAGTGTACTGTCCGGTCTAGTGGCAACCAGGCACAGGGTGGGTGGGGGGTAAGGGGATAGAGAGGACTGGGAGGTTGAGAGACATAGGCTAGCCACCAGCCTCCCAGCACCCCCCCCCCCCCAATCTTTACTTTCTCTGGGTTCTCTCTGGCATCCTCTGCAGTCTCGCCTCTTCTGTAATCACTCCTCTCCTGTAGCGTCTGCAGTCTCCTCTCAGGGAGTGATGCCACCCTTATATCCCTGAGCTCTAGGCTCAGGTGTGCACACTTACGCATGCTTACACACCCATGCTCCAGGTATCCACAATCAGGTGTATCACCATGGATGCGCCACGCCCTTGCTCCCAAGTGATTTCTGCTTCAACATGATCAAGGCCGCAGGTGATAACCACAGAGGCTAGTAGCACAAAAAGCCTGATTAATTCCATTTACCCCACACCCAGTTTTTTTTTTTAAATGATACACTTTTTTTTTTTTAAAGATTTATTTATTTATGCAAGCACTGGATACAGTCAGAAGCGCGGGAGCGGGGAGCAGAGCAGGCAGAAGGACCGAAGTACACTGCTGAGGGGAGCAGCGGGCAGCAGGGGAGGTCTGCTCACCACGTGGGACCCTCCTCCCGTGGCCGGGGAGCAGCCGGGGATCAAACCGGCGCTTTAGAGGCTGCGGGCAGCTTCGCAACCAAGTGCTCAACCGCTGCGCCACCGGGGAGGCCCTACCCCACACCCAGTTTTTAAAGTTCCTGATGTGGCCTGTGCCCTCAAGTTAACAACAGTAGTTGGGCTCTGTAGAGCAGCACCCCTCGCTCTTATTGGCCTACAGCTCCAGTATCACTCTAAATATAGTTTAATTACAGTTCTTCCTACCCCTTTCCACCATGCCTTTGCTCTGAGTGTATGCAATAGTCATCCATTTAGCTTTCAGAGACTGTTGTCTTTGTTTTGTCATAATTTGGTTGTGAATATGGGGAGAAGGTGATCGTCAGGTCTCCACTCTGCTGCCATCTTGCCAGATTCTCATTGTACTGTCTCATCAACAACATATGAAAGTTTCAGTTGCTCCATATCTACACAAACATTTAATGGTATCAGTATATTTAATTTATAATCAGTTTAGCCATTATAATGTATATAAAGAATAGCTTGTGCCTTTCATATTTTCTTGTGATAAATGTGTGTAATTTATTCATGTACTTATAGATTTTTTCAACATTTTTTTGTAAAGTGCCTATTGAAATATTGAACCATTTTTTAAATTGAGTTATTCTTTAAATAATTTAGACATAAAGTATTTGTGAAATATTTAGAATGTAAACAATCCCCCACTCCCAATGAGACACCCTACCCTTCAGTTTGCTTCAGTTTTGCAGTTAAATGTCAAGGGCCTGTTATTGGTTTGGTTTTGTCTGACCCTTTGTTTCTTGATATCCCATATATAAGTGAAAACATCCAGTGTTTGTCTTTCTCTTGACTTATTTCATTTAGCCTATCCAGCTCCATCCATATTGTTACAAATGGCAAGAATTCATCTTTTGTATAGCTGAATAGTATTCCACTGTGTGTGTTTATATATACATATATTCATCTAATGTATATTTACACATATCTGTATGTGTATATGTTTTGAGAAACTTCCATACTGTTTTCCATAGGGACTGGACCAGTCTATGTTCCTACCAACAGCATGCAATGGCTCCTTTTTCTCCACATCCTTGCTAACACTTGTTGTTTCTGCTCTTTTCAATCTGGGCCATTCTTAGAGGTATGAGATGGTTTCTCACTATGTTTCTGATTGACATTTATTTTAGCCATTTCAAGGTATACAATTCAGTAGCAGTAAATGCATTCATGATGTTGTATAACCATCACCACTATTTCCAGAAATTTCTCTGTCCCGACCCGCGGGATTCGGAGGCACGAAAAGAGAAGGGCTGAGGATTGAAATGAGGGGCTTGAGACAACTTGACGCTAGCATTTGCTTCTTTATTTTTCCTTTATCCTTTTCCTACTTTTACATGTTTTCCTTTTCCCTGTCTTTCTTACTTCCCTGGCCTTCTCTCTGCTCCTCTCGCAGTACCCCTTGCTGTATCTCCTTCTCAGTCTCCTCACAGTCTCTCTCTCTCTCTCTCGTGGTTCCCTTCTTATACCCTGGTTGCTCCTCCCATTGTACCTCTCAGTCTCGAGTGATTTACAGGAAAACGCAGGGGTTTCTCCGAAGGCGAAACAGTAAATCGAAACCTAATTCATCGAGCACATGTGCAACACGGCGCATGCTCCAGGCGGCTCCGGACATCTCCCCCTTTTTTCTTTTAAATGAGACACCTGGCCTGTCTTAGGTTGGCGCATCCCATATCCAGCCTAACCCGTCATCGCTAATCCGGCGCACTTGGTCCGGACCGCCGTCTTAGGTTGGTCTGGACGGCCTACGCTCTTACCCGTCTTTGGCTCTCAGGTTCTCTAGGGCTAAGCTAACCCATCCAGATGCCACTGGGGAGTCCTGGCCAAGTACCATGGCGCCAAGTACTTGCCTGACCGCCATAGCACAATAGCTCTTTGTTTCGCCTCCGTAGCCGACAGAGAAACCATACACTGAAGGCACAAACAGCCAAGAGCTAAGGCTACCACCCTGCCCCAAGCTTGCAACTCTGGGAGGAGTCCTTTAAACCAGGCAATGAGACCCTCACCCGTAACAGGGGTAACACAAATAAAACTGTACAGAGGGTTACAAGGTATGTGAGCAGTTAACAAAAGTGTGTCTACGTCTTCTTACATGAGCTAACTGCTGACTAAGCATAAAAAGTCCATTTCGTAAATGTCCATTCATATTTTGCTGTGTTGACAATGCAGAAGCAACACCGGCAGCTAAATTGTCCATAGTGTCCGTATTTGCAGCAGCTTGAGTGACAGCAACAGTGGCAGCAGCCGCAGCCACCACTATTGAAATGGCAACAATAGCTGCAGTGATGCTAAAATCACGTCTCCTCCTAGGTAGAACAGGGGAAAGACGTGCAGAAGCATCCACGGACATGATTAAAGTGGAAAAAAGTGGAAGGCAGACAGACGATCACAACCCTCTCCGCACTCTGGGTCCAGCAGGCAGAGAGGGCACAGGGCTCCGCTGAACAGTTCAACACAGTGGCATTTCCTGCATTATTGGGGAGGACAAAAAAGAAAGGAGGGGACAGACAGACAGCAGTAGACATACTCTATAATCTATTATTCTGAATACTAACAGATTGTTCAATGGTAGAACTAATGTTTGCAGAAAAATGCCATTAAATAATTTCACCTCACCCTGGCCCAACAGGGCACTATCCAATGGCTTGGAAGCCAGACCAATAGTAAGATTAGTGGCAAATACTTGCGGAAAAGTGGAATCATGACGATCAATGAGGAGCAAAAAAGGCAGCTGATGCACAATCGCCCATCGTACTAACATCTGGGACGCTTGTGTCATCAAGGTTAGCAGGGTCAGGTATATTGACAAACCGAACCAATCAAGCAGGAACCCATCGGGGTGCTTCTGCATCCTGTGGGAAAAGACAAATGTTGCCTGGCAGCTGTATTAATACTGGCGCGGGTGGTTGCCACTCATTATTGACCTGATCCTTCCATCTCGCTTGCAGCATCGTGACCTGCCGAGGGTCTGGCGACCAGTGCCAATCAGCAGCTGACTGCCCCTGGGTATCTAGGGTCAAAAACTTAAGGGTAAAGAGAGCTGTAGTCAAACGGTCCCTGGGGAGAGTGTTCTCCCCGTTTGTTTTAAAAGCATAGTTTTCAGAGAACCATGGGCACGTTCAACTATACCCTGCCCCTGCGGGTTATATGGAATTCCCGTTTTGTGCACAATACGGTGGACCGCACAAAAGGAGGCAAAAGCCTTACTGGTATAACCAGGACCATTATCTGTCTTAATGACACGTGGGCGGCCCATTACCGCAAACGCTTGTAGCAAATGTGAGCGGACATCAGAAGTCTTTTCACCGCAATGTGGGGAGGCGAAAAGAAAACCAGAGAATGTGTCAATGGAGACATGGACCAGGCTCTGTCGTCCAAAAGAGGGTACATGAGTGACATCGGTTTGCCAAATATGGTTAGGGAGGATGCCCCGGGGGTTAACTCCTGGGGGAGGCACAGCAGCTGGAGCAAAAGGTGCACACTTGTGACAGGCACGAACAATGTCACGAGCTTGACGACGAGTCAACCCCGTAATGACCCTTAAGTGACGTGGCATTGGTATGCAAGACTGCATGTTCTTCCATAGCACTCTGAAGTGCTGGACAAATTAGACGTCCCCTAGTAAGAGAATCAGCTGCGGCATTGCCAGCCGCTAAAGGTCCTGGCAATGGAAGATGACCTCTGATGTGACCCACAAAAAGGTGATGAGTTCTCTTATGAATCAGTATTTGCAACTGATGAAGGAGGGGTGCAATGGAACTATGAACAGAAATATGAGCAACAGTTTCCAACACATTTAAAGCATGTACCAAATATTTGCTGTCAGAATACAAATTGATAGGTTCTTGTGAGTAGGTCTGGAGAGCTGAGAGGACGGCGGTCGCCTCAACGACTTGGGCCGAACCGCTGGGCACCGAGACCACCTTCTGATCCCCTTCAGAGACAAAAGAGACTGTACCATTACTGGAGCCATCTGTAAACACTGTCTGCGCCCCCGCAATAGGTTCAGTAACGAGGATCCTGGGGAAACAGACTGGATGATTTTGTAAAAATTTGCATAAAATTTGCAGAATTTTATGGATAATGGGATAATGCGAATCAAAAAGTACTGAAGTGGTAAAATAAAGGATACTCCATGTTTCATCGTGGCGTATTAACCACTGAATTTGTTCTTTGTTATAGGGGAGAATCACCGCTCATGGGTGAGTACCTGAAAGATGTAGGCTAGAGTCCAGAGCCATTTGTACAATTCTGGCAACCGAATGAAAATAAGGCTCTAAGACTCATTTTGGACAGATGTTAAGATGGATCCAATAAATGGGACCATCTTGCCATATAAGTGCTGTGGGAGTAAGGTTTCTACAAAATACCAAGACATCAAAAGGGCGAGAGACAGACAACCTATTTAAGGTCACCTGGGCTAGAGCCTTTTCGACTCTAGTGATCGCTTCACGAGCTTCCTTCGTAATGACTCTAGGAGAAGCAGGGTCTGCTTCTCCTTTCAGCATGTTAAAAAGAGGCTTCAGCTCTCCCGATGTAATAGAGAGCGAAGAGTGTATCCATGCTAGATCGCCGCATAGGCGTTGGAAATCATGCAAGGTGCGAAGGTGAGCTACTGCCAATTTTGGTACTGCTGGAGCATAACTGCCTTTACTCAAATGGTATCCTAAATACTGAAAAGGCTCAGCCATTTGTAACTTCTCAGGAGCGATCTTTAGACCTGACATCAGTAAATGATTCTCCAGGTCCTGGAAACAGGCATACAGCAGGTCAGACGTGGGAGCTGCCAGTAACAAATCATCCATATAATGATATACATGCACTTGCAAATGTTTGACACTAACAGGAGCAATGACTCTGGAGACATAAATTTGACAGATGGTGGGACTGTTTGCCATACCCTGAGGAAGGCACACCCATTGATATCTATCATGTGGGGCAGCAGCATTAATGGCCGGGATAGAAAATGCAAAGCATTTGGAATCTTGATCATGTACTGGAATAGTGAAAAAACAATCCTTAAGATCTAGGATCAAATATAATGATCTCGCGGAATGGCACTTGGAGAGGGAATGCCAGGTTGCACTGGTCCCATAATCTCTATAGTTTCATTCACTGCCATAAGGTCCTGTAATAGTCTCCATTTTCCAGACTTCTTTTTGATAACAAAGATGGGAGTATTCCAGGGGGAGGTAGACGGGACTATGTGTTCCACCTGTAGCTGTTCTTCTACTAACATTCTTGCGGCCTCTAACTTCTCTTTCGGCAGGGGCCACTGTGGTACCCACACAGGTGTGTCAGATTTCCAGGTGATAGGAATGGGCATGGGTGGAGGCCTAATCACAGCGGCCCCTAGAAAAAAGGGTAACCGAGCCCTCGTTTATCCCCCGCTTTCCTCGTCACTTCCTGTAGATTAAAAGAGGGATACCCTTGCTGTTTTTTACCCAAACCTTGTCCAGGCACGTAGCCCTGATTAACCATCATTTGGCCAGCTGGACTATCCGTGACTAATGAAGCCCCCATCTCCACCAGAACATCTCGTCCCCAGAGGTTCATGGGGATTCCGGGGAGGACATAAGGTTGAAATTGCCCACTATTGCCCTCATTGTCCCTCCAGCGGAGCACAGTAGTACTCCTGGAAGGATTTTGGGATATTCCCAGACCCTGCAAGGAGGTGTAAGCGGTAGCCACGGGCCACTGTGCAGGCCAATGCTCCTTGGATATAATGGAAGTGTCTGCCCCAGTATCCAAAAGGCCCTTAAATGTTCTGCCATTAATTATCAATTCAATTAGAGGCCTCTTATCTAATGTCAGAGCCAAATTCACAAGAGGGTTGCCTGAAGAGCCGAAACCTTCAGCACCGCGAATTACACGGTGGACTTTTCCATCACTGGCTAATCTTGGTAATGGTATAATTTGAGCTATTCTGTCACCAGGGGATATAGAGATAACTCCACGAGCAACAGACGCAAGAATCTTAATTTCTCCAGTGTAATCAGTATCAACGAGGCCTGGGATGACCTGAAGGCCTTTAAGGGCACTAGAGCTGTGGCCAATTATTAGCCCCACAATTCCATCGGGGAGAGGAGCATACTGGCCCGTAGGTAAACATTGCACTCCCATGTTAGCAGTAAGAACAGTATATGCGGAGACACTCAAATCGAATCCGCCACTTCCTGGAGAGGTGCGGAAGAGGTCAGAAAAAAACTTTGCCTTATTTGAGGATTGCTCTGAACTGCCCCTATAATTGGCTGAGAGGGTCGCCGGGGCTGCGCCCTCCCCCACAAGTTTCCCGGCTGTCCTCCCATACTGGGGGTCAGCGGATTTCCCTGATAATCTGTCTTAGACTGACACACGTTTGCCCAATGATTACCCTTTTGGCACCGTGGACAAACTCCTGGTTTCTTTTGAGGGTTAGCAGTTCGTGGTGCCGTAGCACCCCCCGCTCCGCCCCAAAGATGGGCAGGAGGCCTTTATATGCCCTTGCTGACCACAAGCGAAACAGACACGGTTTCGGGGTCCAGTTACTGGACCACGCAGGCCTGAGCGATCACCGCACCGGTAACTTGCGCTTCACAAATATCTTTACAAAGTCTCACATAATCATCCAAACTAGCCCTAGCTTTCCAGGGTCTAATAGCTTCCTGACACCATTTATTAGCATTTTCAAATGCAAGCTGTTTAACTATCGGTAGGGAGGCATCAGCGTTACCTAGAATTCTGCCAGCTGCAGTCATCAATCTTGCTAGGAACTCCGCATAAGGTTCTATCGACCCTTGAATGACCTTTGTTAATTGAATGTCGGCTCCTCCTCTATCTCCTATTGCCTTCCAGGCTGACCGTCCAGCTGCTGCAACTTGGGCAAATACAGCCGGATCATAATCCTTTTGTCGGTCATTACTATCATATTGCCCTTCTCCTGCTAACATATCCTTGTTTCTAACCGGAAATCCAGCATCAGCATTGAGTTTAGCTGTATAGGTGCAGTTCTCTAAAAATATACCTTTCCATACCAAATAATCCCCTGGGGAAGTCACCACTCTGACTAGCGCCTTCCAATCATTAGGAGTCGGATTCGTGCCGATCCAGCTATCCAATAAGGTATGCGTAAAAGCGCTCTGGAGGCCATACTGAGTAACTGCCTCCTTCAAAGCCTTCAAATCTTTAAAAGATGTGGAGACTTGTACTCTAGTACGCACCCCCTGAGGATCTGTCCCTTCCACGACTGGATAAGCATAATTAGGGGCCAGGGAAGCCAGAACTCTTTCCATCATAGAGCACAGTCTTTCCATTAACGGAAGATCAACCCTGTCGAGTGTTCTAGGAGGGGCTCCCCAGGTGTTTTCCATCTCCTTTTACGCTTCCCTGGCTTATAACAACCGAGGCCTTTCTCATCCTGTTCCTCCTCTCCTCCCGACTCATCAGTAGAATCATCTGGAGAAGGGGCTGCTGTTATTTTTTGAGTAGAGGAAGGGGGACTTACCGATGTAGAACTCTTAATGGAACTTCTATCTTCTTCCTCCGTTTGTCTCGCTGTCCTGACGGCCTCAGTGGCTGCGTGGCAGCAGTGCCACCGGCATTAAGAGCATCTCCCACCACTCCCCAGACCGTCAAAGTAGTGCCAGGAAGAGACTCAAGGCCATATAATTGCTGATGCAAGACAATATCTCCTTTCACCTTATTCCAATTGTCACTATCGACCTGATCCTGCTCCAGAAACCATTTACTAGTGATACTAAGTGTCTCTACAAATCCTTTAAGAATTTTTCTACTGAGAGGAACCCCAAACTCTTTTAGGAGAGCTTCCAGGGAAATAACTAACTGCCCCTTGGACATTGAATTGCCCATGATCCCAGCTACCTTACCTTACTTTACTTTACTTGCCGGCTCACCACAGCTGGTCCTTCAGCGGTTCCTTCGTTCTTTTTCGTGCCCCGCGCTGGGCGCCACCTGTCCCGACCCGCGGGATTCGGAGGCACGGAAAGAGAAGGGCTGAGGATTGAAATGAGGGGCTTGACAACTTGACGCTAGCGTTTGCTTCTTTATTTTTCCTTTTCCTTCTCTTTTCCTTTTCCCTGTCTTTCTTACTTCCCTGGCCTTCTCTCTGCTCCTCTCGCAGTACCCCTTGCTGTATCTCCTTCTCACAGTCTCTCTCTCTCTCTCTCTCTCTCTCTCGTGGTTCCCTTCTTATACCCTGGTCGCTCCTCCCATTGTACCTCTCAGTCTCGCGTGATTTACAGGAAAACGCAGGGGTTTCTCCGAAGGCGAAACAGTAAATCGAAACCTAATTCATTGAGCACATGTGCAACACGGCGCATGCTCCAGGCGGCTCTGGACATTTCTCATCATCCCAAACTGAAACTTCATGTTCATTAAACAATTATTTGCCATTTCACTTTCCTCCCAGCCCCTGGTAACCTCTAATACACTTTCTGTTTGAATGACTTTGCCTATTCTAGGTGCTATCTATGAGAATGATTTCAAGCATTCTTTCACCTTTGTGTCTGACTTGCTTGTTATGATGGCCTCCCAGTTCATCCTTGATATGGTGGCCTCCGAGTTGATCCATATCGGCATTTCATTTCTCATTAGGTCTGGGCAATATTCCACTGTATACACACCTTACATTTTATTTTTCCATTTACCCATCAATGGACACTAGGGTTTCTTCCAACTTTTGGCTTTTGTGAAGAGTGGTACATGAGTGGTTAAAATAAGTGTACAAGTACCTATTTGAGTCCTTCCTTTAAATTATTTTGGGCATAAGCCTAGAGGTCGAATTTCTAGATTGTATGCTAATCTCATGTTTAACTTTTTTTTTTTTTTTTTTTTTTTTTTTTTTTGTGGGACCCTCGCTGGCAGCCTTGGAACGAACCGGCACTGCAGAGGCTGCGGGCAGCCTCTCAGCCCAGTGCTCAACTGCTGCGCCACCAGGGTAGGTCCTCTCATGCTTAACTTTTTGAAGAAGTATAAAGCTGATTTCCACCTTGACATTACACTTTACAGTCTCTTGTTTTTTTTTAAACTGCTGCTTTTCTTTTTAAAATAAAATATCTTTTATTCCAAAATAGTGTTTTGATGAACAGAAATCTGAATTCTGATGAAATATAAGTTATCTTTTTTTTCTCTTTTATGATTGGTGCTTTCTGTATTTTACAAAATGTTTGCCTACTTAATGTCACAAAGACATTTTATTTTAGAAGCTTTATAATTCTTTTTTTTACTTCTAGGTCTTGAAACATCTTGAATTTATTTTTATAAATAGTGTGGTGCAGAGCTTGAGGTTTATTTTTGTCCATGTGCATATCCAGTTTTCTAGCACCATTTATCAAAAACATTCTTTTCTCTATTGAACGCATTTGGCATTTTTGTAAAAAAGAACTTTTTCCACAAATGAATCTTCTTACAGGCTCTCTCTTCTGTTCCATTGACTTGTGATTTATCCAGGGGTTTTCAAATGGGGTGTAAGTTTTGACTTTGTCTATTGTGCTCCTTACATCTCCCAGTTTTTGTTTTATGTATTTGAAGCTCTCATATTAAATCCATATACTTTTAAGACTATATTTTCATGATTCCAAAGTTAAAATTCTAAGAGTTGTTACTTGTTTTGAGAGGTTGACCCTTAACATTACTAAGAAATGTCCCTCATCTCTGATAACATCTTGTCTTGAGTTCTACATTCAGAAACAATTTGTATATTCATTTTGTATTTAGGGGAGTATTACCAGGACAGTAAATACCCTGTCCTAAAACGCATGCTGGGAATAACCATCCTTGGTACTACAGAAATAGTGAATTTGCCAGGAAGTCTTGTCAGAAAAAGAATGCAGACACCACAGGATTGTGGCCACCCTGGACTAATCTGGGCAAGGAAAGCTCCCCCCACATATTATTTTAAAGACAACAATATCAATATAACCGAAAAATACCAAATGCTGATAAAAATATACAGTTACGTTTGTTTTCAATTTGGGGAATTACTTTTTTTCATTATGAATTATTATTTAATTTTGCAAGTCATTTTCATGATTCCCAAGTTAAAATTCTGTGCCAAGAATTGACATCTCATTTTCATCCTTGATTATTCCACACTCTTCTTTCCTCCCACCAAGAGTCATTTTAATTAAACTAATAATAATAAAATTAGTTTTAGTTTTTATTTTTAAATAGGATTGTATTGTACATATATGCTTATATTTATAGGCAAACATGTGTATATGTGTGTACATGTATCTCCTGCTAACATTTTCAAGGTTTCCGAGATGCTGTAAGAATGCAAACGTGCTTATAGTGCAGAAGAGGGCAGTGTGTATTTTACAAAAATGAATAGCAGCAGATTGTTGGAATTTGTAGATTGTTCTGACTTCCTGTAGAATCATATACCATGAGGTCAGCATATGTTAAAAAGAGTTGTCAACAAAAACAGGTTAAAATTAGGACATTTATTACGTGGGGTTTAACAAATGGGATACTGTCTGATAGTCCTACTGGCACTAGGATGCTTATTTTAGTTCATGGATAGTAGTGTTAGGGGGAAAAGGATGTCCTAAAGCTAATTCCATACAGGCTTTGTGGACTCCACCCCCACCCCAGGCCAAAGCCAAAGACTCTGGGAACTCCAAATCCCATCACCACCAAAAGGAAGGTGGCTGGGACCTGAGGGTGGGGTTAAGCAGCCAGGTTGGTATGAAGCCAGACACGTGGGCTTTGGAGGGGGTCCCCCATTTTGGCTCTCAGCCAGCTCGCAGCATCCGGCCAGCTCTGAGAGTGCCTTTTTGTTTCCAGGTCAGCGGATCGGGTAGGACGCATTAAAGACTTTATTTCCCTATTTTCTCCCTGAGTTGTACATTTTCCTTATTTCCTTTTCCCTTGTAAATAAACCTTTCATTAACCTTTTGTGTGTGCCTGTAGTGGAGTATTCATAAGTCCCTTTTAAGCGCGTGGGTGAGGACCCACAGTCAGGCAACCCGTTCAGTATCGGGGCTGCCCTATGACAGTAGAACTTACCTTTAACTGAAATCTTGGTCTCATCACTATGGTTTCTGCCAAAGTGAATAAAACATGATCCTTACATGCAAGGAACTTACGATGTTGCTGTAGCATTTTGCATTTTTGTCCATGATAGAATCCAGCTATGAAATTATAAGTCTTGTTTAGTTTCTACTTCTTCATCTGTACTGTAAGCAGTGGTAGGCAGGATTGAAATATTTCTCAATCACGTTGCCTCAGAACCTAGCAGGTTTCTCTTTGCGCTGAATCATATTTCATTGTCTGGATGTACCAGTTTATCTAATTACTTTAATAAGCAATTAAATTACTTATTACCAGTTTATTAATAAACTTATTACCAGTTTATCTAATTACTTACTAAGCACCCAGTAGGTACTTAGTAGGTATTCATTGGTTGTTTATAAATAAAGCAATTCCTACATGATGTTTACCCTGGATAACTTCAGAATAGGGCCAAACTTTAAAGTTCTACCCCCATAATTTTCTTTTAAAGCTAGCTTAGGATTTTCAGTTCCTATATTCTTAATATAGGAACACATTTTGTAAAGTGGTAAGTTTTCTTTCTCACTTGCCATTTTTACTTTCTAGGCTAAGTGGCTGCTGATAGCTTCACAGTGCTGCGTCTTAACTCCTTGTGCCCTAAAATACATATTTGATAAAGGAGTATTCTCAAGCTGCACAAAGACCTCTTAAAACTCAACAGCAGGAAAACAACCTGATCTAAAAATGAATAAAAGATCTGAAAAGACACCTTACCAGAAGATATACAGCTGGCAAATAAGTGTATAGAAGATGTTTAACATTGTACTGTCATTAAGAAACTGAGATATATCTCAGACCTATTAGAAAGGCCCAAATTCTAGAACACTGGTGACACCAAATGTCAAACAACAGGAATGCTCATTCATTAAAGGTGGGGATGCAAAATGGTATGGACACTTTCGATGACATATTGGGAGTTTCTTACAAAACTAAGTATACATATGATCTTATGATACATGCATATGATCTGGTAATCACACTCTTTACTATTTACTCAAATAAGTTAAAAACATGTGTACAGAAAACCCTGCACATAGATAGCTTTTCAGCTTTATTCAAAATTTCAAAATTTGGAAACAGCTAACATGTCCTTTAATAAGTAATTAGATAAACTGGTACATCCAGACAATGAAATATGATTCAGCGCAAAGAGAAATGAATTATCAAGTTGCAAAAGACATGGAGGACCCTTAAAACCATGTCATCAAGTAAAAGAAAACAATCTGAAATGGGTACACACTTTAAGGTTGCAACGACATGACATTCTAGAAAAACAAAGCAAATGGAGACAGTAAAAAGATCTGTGGTTGCCAGGGGTTTAGGGGAAAGGAAGAATAAATAGAGCACAGGATATTTTTAGGATGGTAAAACTACTCTGTAGGTTACTATAATAAGGGGTACATACCACTATACATTTGTCAATACCCATAAAATTACAGTACCAAGAGTAAACCCTAATGCAAACAATGGACTTCGGTGGATGATAATGTGTTGGGGTTGGTTCATTGACAGTAACCAAAGTGCCACACTGGTGCAGGAGGGCAATGAGCACTGTGCTTGTGGGAACTCTACTTTCTGTTCAAATTTGCTGCACCTAAAACTACTTTCTTAAATATACATATATAATTTATATAATGTCCATGTTATATATATAGAGCAGGTTCTCAGATATGTCATTTCATTGTAATGCTGAGGAAAAAGTTATCCTGGCAATATTAACTGGAAAATGACATTTTTTGAGGATCTGCTTTCCTTAGGCATAGTTTTGCTTTAAGTCACAGTTTTCAAAAACCTGTTTACAACATGTAGTGAGGACTTAGTCTTTTTATAAATGTAAATAGATATAGTAAGACCAGAGAATCAATTCTGGGACTCTACAGAGAGTCATAATTTTGTGGCAAAACTGATCAAATAAACCAATATACCAAACTAGCCTCTAGTTCAGGATTTCTCAGTGTGGACACTGGGAAATGTATATGAAAATCATCTGGGCTGTCCTTTTGTTGTAGAGCAACCCCGATACAAAACGGGGTGCCTGACTGTGGGTCCTCACCCGCGCGCTTAAAAGGACTTATCAATGCTCTACTGCAGGCACACGAGAAAGGTTAATAAAAAAGGTTTATTTACAAGGGAAGGGGAAATGAGGAAATGAGCAGCTCAGGGAGAAAAGTGGGAGACAAAGTTTTAAATGAGTCCTACCCGATCCGCCGATCAGGAATCCCAAAATGGCGCTCTCAGAGTTCGCCGCCAGCCAGGAGCGGTGAAGCCAGGAGGCGAGCGATCGCGAGCCAGAGAGACCCCAAGGCCCACGTGTTTGGTTTTTATATCCAACCTGGCTGCCCAACTCCACCCTCAGGTCCCAGCCACCCTCCCTTTGGTGGTGACGGGATTTGTCTTTCCCAATGTCTTGATGGCTTTAGTCTGGAGTGGGGGTGGAGTCCACAAAGCCTGTATGGGATTAACTCAGGACATCATTTCCCCCTAACAATTTTTTAAAAATATTTATTTATTTATTTATACAAGCACTGGATATAGTCAGAAGCGCGGGAGGGCGAGAGAATTCACCAGAGCCAGAGCGGGGAGCAGAGCAGGCAGAAGGACCGAAGTACACTGCTGAGGGGAGCAGCGGGTGGCAGGAGAGGTCCGCGTGCCATGTGGGACCCTCCTCCGGTGGCCGGGGAGCTTTGCAACCCAGCGCTCAACCACTGCTCCACCGGGGAGGCCCTGGGCTGTCCTTTTAACAAAGATTTAAAGCCTGGTTCTCCACTTCCTTGTTCACCTGAATCAGAATTTCTTAGTGCTGGGAGTTGGTGATATTTGGTTTAGTAAGGTCTTCAGTTGTTTTTATACACCATAAAGTTTGAAAATCACTTTCTATTTTACTTCCATGCAGTTTTTGACATAGAAGTAAATACCAAATTGATTCAAACTAAGTTTTAGCAACTTTACTTTCTTAACAGAAACAATTTGCAAATTTAAAATACATGGAAAATCAAAACATCATCTACATTTTTCTCATATGAATGAAATAAGCCATGTAAATAAGACTGAAAATGATTTATTTAGGATATATATGTGTATATATATATGTATATATATATAATATGTATATATATATAACTGTTACACTTTTATTAAGAAGGAATAAAAACACAAATAATTTGCAATTTTGACAGCATGGTACAAATATAAATCACTTACAGAGGCAAAAGTCATCAACATTTACTTCAAGACTTGTTAAGAACATTCTAAATAATAGATAGAATGTTTTTTTAATTCAGGAAAATTATAAAGAAACAGTTCTGTTTTGTCTGCTTGTCTGATAGATAGCAAAATGTACCCTCCCAATCATACTTCCTATTTCTATTTAAGAATACCAACCACAGCCATCTATTCTAATATATCTTTTGTACAGAAGTTGCCCGTCAATTTGGCTTCTTGGAAAGACCCCATCTAGAATTGGTTGCTTAAAATTCTAGATTAGATAAGAGTGACTCTGAAACAACACCCATAACTCTAACCCAGGGGATAAAAGGTCAATGTCACTGTTACATAGAAAAAGCCCCATCACAAAATCTCAGTTTTGTCTTTTGGGGAGAAAAGTTTTTATGGGATTTCATACTTTCATTGCCACAATTTCACACATTATTTTTATATTGAGATCCTTTATTAAACTGAAATGTAATGCCAATTTTGTCATTTTACCATTTCTGTAAGTCACCTACCTTTTACATTTGCTTCTCTATTCTAACACACACCCCACATTCATTAGCACAGCAGCTCACATATTTGTTCAAATGAATCCTGGTCTTTGTTATCCACTCTGCATGAGGCCTATTGCATTACATAATAGCAGCACCTGAAAGTCCTACTGCCCTCAAGCTATTGAATAAAGTTGTAGGTCATTTTTGAAGTAATTAGATTCAGGACATTGGAAACCATTTCTTCTTGCTATATACTTAAGTGGCTGCAATCTCAGTATTTTAAAACAAATCATCTTTAAACTATAATACTTCATTCTCATTTGCCTCATTCTTTGGTAAGAAGAACAGCAAGATACAGATGTGATGAAGGAAAGTATATTGGCCATACTGGTCAACAAGATACTCTTTTCTCCATTCCATGAATAGCACCTTAATTTGCTATTGCATTACTCATCAAGCAATTTGAGTTATCAATCTGCATTTGCCTGATCAGATAGCTACAATACCTCTTCTTACAGATTTTAATATTTATTCTGACATCCACAAGTATATTAATTTAGCAGCATTATGTCACATTCATATACATTAATTAGTCTATGTGCCCCAAACACCGAGTCTCCACTTGGCTTATAAATGTACCATATATTAATCACTCCTACCTGGATTTGTGTAGCCATCTAACAGGGCACATGAAAGCATTTGTTTTTCAGGTGTGGGGAACATCTACCCTACATATAGTTGCTGTAACTCATATCTTTACTGTTCCATTTATTCTTTCCACTCTTCTCATCAAGTCTACTGTTATTTTTTTCTTTACATTTAAGAGATTCAATATTTGATGAACAGAGAAATTGTTCTTATATGCAAGACCAATTGGAAATATATTGGAAATATACATATTGTCATCACTGTATTTATAGTTAGTAAAATTACTACATTCTTTATTTTCAAGAGTGTGTAGTGAACTGATTCTGATAACACAAACCTCTCCTCCTTACATGTCAGGAAGAAAGAAAATAATGAGTTTTTATACTGGATAAATTGTAACTAAGTTTAAATGCTCTCTTATTCATGATATGGCTCAGTTTTGGAGAGAAGATTTTGTTGTTCAAATTCACAATATAAGAGACTTTCAAAGACATTTCTGGGAGAAAGTTTAATCATCTGTCCTATGGAGTCTTAAGACCCACGCACCAACATGGAAATCTTGAAAGTGAAGCTTCTCAAGGCAAAGAATATCATTTGACATTTTGTTGGACTCAGACAATGGTGTAGTCATGCTGATTGGAGATCAGGACCAGAGTTAGCTTCTCACACATATGGCTGCATATTCTGTAGGTGCTTCTTTCACATGTGTTTCCTGTCTTGGGTTCATTCCAATAACCGAATGGTTCAGGGAAGCATAAACAATGCCTTGTCTGTTTTCCTCCACAAATGTATTAGAATAAACCCCAGATACATCCTGAATCCTGGACCAGGGTTCATTATCATAAATCCCAATTTCTGATGGTAGTGCTTGGGAATTTTGCCTGGTGTCCACTTCAGTTTGTTCACCACTAAAGCTCTGGGGGACATTAACCTGTAAGGAAAAAAAAAAAAAACACCACCTAAAGATTGATAAACCATCAGCAAACTCTGAGAGTAGGCTAAATTAAATCCTCATATATTGAGAAAAATAATCTACTGTCCCCAAGTATTCTGCTGACACTATGTTTTTGGATTTCTACTTATTAAAGACCCACTGCTCTCCCAAATAATTATTTGTGCCTTATTATTAGTCACCGTTGAAGTCACAGAACACTTTTCAATTCCTCTACAAAATGAACAGCACAGCCCAAATTCATGAGAAAAACAAAAATGAAGCCATTATAATATAAACAATAGCATGAACACAACTTAGAATAGATGATTAAAGGTAAAGCAGAATAGATATACTGCAAAAGGACAGAAAGAATAAATATTATGAGCTATTCAAAAGACATGATTATGATTTGAAACCTGGAATTTAAAAATCACTGTCAATTTTGGGGCCAGGGGTGAAACTTAGAAAAAGTTCTAAGAGATTCTAGTTATTAATTCTATTACAAGGGAAAATTCTTACATTTCCAAACTGAGTCAAATATCTTCTGTGGAAAAAAAAAAGCTGAGAGTCTTTTAGAGTCTTAGAGTCAAAATATTTCTCAGAAGAAGTGAACTTATATAAAGTAAAAATAAAATGGGACCTGATGTTACACACTTTTCAGTAGTTAGCTATCCCTAGCTGTATAAGACACCCACTTGTTAAAAATGAAGATACTGGATTAATGCTAAAGGTTGTTATTTTAATTTTTTAAATTCAAATTTGCCATTTAATTATATTTTTGAAATTCAGTCTAATTTCTTTAAGGTATCAGATATACAGTTTTTGATGGTCTACCTGCCAATAGCTCCTCATTGTGAAATAAGGGGGGCATCTCCTACACCTCCTTGGCAGAGTTCTACACACAAGCACACCTGGTACTATTTTGAGAGGGTTAAGTATTAACTGCTGAATACACAGTCTCCTCTGATAAGGTTGCTACCCAGGAAACAGTAGGAAAGTTGGGGTTGCCCTCATCTTCCTTATCTCGAGACTAAGATGGAAAGTACCACAACTTCCACTCACAGGGACCAGGTTAAAGACTCTTGTCTCAAGGATTATGGGTGTCTTGGTGGTGGGTGTGAAGTGGAAATACCTGAAGGGAATGATCCTACACCTCTAAATCTTATACAATGTTGTAAACCAGTTACCTCAATAACAAATTAAAAATTAATAAAAATATTTAATCTTAAAGAGTTAATATGATTATTTTCTGAAATGTTTGGCAACTTAGATATGGAAAAACTGAATTCTTGTGATAAACATGAAAAACTAAAAAAAATTCCCAAATAATTAGACACACAGGAAAAAATAACAAATATAAATCACTTACAGAGTCATGTGACCTAGTCAAGAGTTATAAATCCTTCAATAGCAACAAGGTCCCTGTTGCATTTTTCAATCTGTTTAAGTCTGTCAATTCAAGTCTGGTTCCCTTCCCCAAATATGACTCATCCCCTTGGAAATTTTTGTTTAAATGAAGAGGGAGCCAAACACATGGTGCTTAGCAGCTGCACCTCACTAAAAAGAGTGGGCACTTCAGAGCACCTGCTGTGGTAAGGAGAAATTACAAGCACTCAGCAGCTTCTTACTCTACATTTGTATGGCACTTCACAGTTTATAAAGCACTTTTGAAAAAAAGTAAAAAGGATTACAATTAAATGTTCTTAGTATAAAGCACTTTTATACCCTCAATGAAACATTCTAGAATCAGATGAGAACTCTGGTTTTTATATTTACCTGCTATGTTTTCACCCATTCCTTTCTCCACTTTGGGTTTCTACTCGACTGTTTCCCATACAAATTCCTTCTTCTTTTTTTTTTTTAAAGATTTATTTATTTATGTGTAGAAGAACTGGGATACAGGCCAGAGGTGCCAGGGGTGAGAGGATTCACTAGAGACAGAGCGGGGAACAGAACAGGCAGACTCACTTGTCAAAGACCAGCTTACGGCAAAATGTCGGGTCAGGTGTCCCTGAAAGGATGAGTTGGCCAAGGCGAAACTTTAAGGGCTGAAGGGAAGAGGAGGTGAGGCAGATACAAACACTCTTATTTTGGTGAAAGCATCTCCTGCTGAAGGTCTCAGCGGGTCTTTATTTATACGTTAAGGCAAGCAATGGGATTACATCATCATATGCATAGAAGCAAAACAAAAACAATCAGTACATTCTTTTCCCATGGACATTTTGATGCCTACATGTTTTTGAGAAAAGAAACAACCTTAAAAGTTAATAGATAATTAAAACTTAGACTCATTATTTCAGCCTAAACAACTACCTAGGTCAGCTAACAGTCCTTGGTACATCCCTATCGCAAAGGCTACAATATCAGGAGACTCCTCTATCTATATGGCCTGCAGCTAGAGACCAGTTGCTTCCCTGTAATCAGTTATTAGAACTTTTTTCTTCTGCCTAGAAACTCCTAGCATAATCAACTTCATGATTCATTACAAGGCTTCTCTACGGAACTTCCATCTGAGGAATATTATTATGACCAGCTCTGGGTTGCTTATCAGACATGCCCTTGCACAGTAATTATTTCCCATTGTCAAGTGGGCCAAATTATTCAGTGTTTAATTTTTAAGCAAGTGTAGGGTAAGGAAAAAATGTCAGGCTTTTCTGCCCTCCCGCCATCAGGATAGATGATGGATCCTTGTGGTCCTGAATGCATGCCTGATGGGGGGCACCTGGAATAGGGTGTGGGCATAGGTAGATGAGATCCACCTGGGATGAGAGTGTGCTTTTAAGGGCGGCGTCACGGGGATGCCAGCAGAAGCCAAGAATGAACAGAAGCCAAAAGAGAAGCCAAGAGAGAAGCAAGAGAAGCAGAAGCTGAGAGAAGGCCGGAAAGCCCAGAGTGAAGACCTGCTGGGGGCTGGGAGGCCTGCCAGCCTCCCGACCCCCCAGCACCCCTGCCTGCCATATGCCTGGTAAACCCCAATAAAAGACCTGCAAAAACCACTGAGGACTCTGACTCCTCCTTTACCCGGTCTGCTGGTTCAGAAAACCTGCTCAGTGGTCTTCCTGCCCTTACAGCAAGTAATTTTCCATGCCACGTACTTACAATATTCATATACTTATAATTTTTTGCCCAATGTATTTACGGAGAAGTTCTTTCTTATTATGACCAAGAACAAAAAACAAAGGAATGTTTAATCTTCAGCCCCACAGTGTGAGGCTCTTTAAAAGTCTTCAGCTCCACGGTGTGCGGCCCTTTTTCTTCAGCCCCATGATTTGAGGCTCTTTGAGCTTCAGCCCCACAGTGTGAGGCCCTTTTCTTAGCTGCTTGCCAGTGTCTTACCTGGCTGGGGCAGCAAGGCCCCCTGCAGCACTCACTGAAACACACCGCTGAAGGGAGCAGTGGGCGAGACAGAGGAGGTCTGCTGCACTATGTGGGTAGTTCCCTGGCTGACTGGGGATCGAAGTCATGCCACAGAGGCTGTGGACCGCTTCACAGTGCTGCGCTCAACCCTTGAGCCATCAGGGAGGCACCACAAATTCCTTCTTAAGAAATATTAATCTCAAACACATGCAATTTGCAGCAACATGGATGGCGCTGGAAGGGATCATGCTCAGCGAAATAAGCCAGAAAGAAAAAGAAAAATACCGGATGGTCTCACTCATAGCAGGAATCTAGAAAACTTAAATATGGGACCAGGAAAATGAATAACTATAAGAAAGTGAAAATCAAAATCAACAACTATGAACCAGAGACACTCTATGGGGGGTGGGGGGCAGGGAGGGGAGGGATTGGGGTCAAAATAAGGGGGTTGCAATTGTATGGGGAATATAAAAATGAAATTTATTTTAAAAAAAGAAATATTAATCTCTTGTCTCAAGGATTATGGGTGTCTTGGTGGTGGGTGTGAAGTGGAAATACCTGAAGGGAATGATCCTACACCTCTAACTCTTATACAACGTTGTAAACCAGTTACCTCAATAACAAACTAAAAATTAATAAAAATATTTAATCTTAAAGATTTAATATGATTTTTTCTGAAATATTTGGCAACTTAGATATGGAAAAACTGAATTCTTGTGATAAACATGAAAAACTAAAAAAAATTCCCAAATAATTAGACACACAGGAAAATATAACTCTGAATTCAACTTCAATTCATGAATGAGTCTTCTAGCTTATACAGGATGAAATATGATTATGTTTGAATAACCTTTACTTACCCAGCAAATTATTTTTTAATAATTTATATAACAGAATAAAGGAAGAAAGGGGATAATACTTAAGAAAATTTCCCTATTTGAGGAAAATAAGACCTCAGCACCCAACACAATCACACCTTTTGATGCTTACTAAAAGTTGAATACATTTGACTACATGTAAAATGAGACAATTGGCAAGGAGGGCTGAGTCCCAGTTAACATTATATGTAGAATTATTGACTACATCTGCCTCTGATAGCTCTGGAACTTTCTAGAAGTTATTACATTGTTATCTCTACTCTTTCTTACTGAAACACACCTGTGCATGCACAAATGTGCACATACTTGTGCACACACACACACACATCCCTCATTTATGACTATTTGCTTTTAACCAAGAGTTTCAAAAATTTTTTCACCACTCTCTTGCCTTATCTTTCATTCTGTTTTTGAGTTCCAATATTTATACAACATTGAATCCAAAATAAATTTCAAAGGTTATATTCCAAGACTTGAAGGAAGACTTGGCATTGCTTCTACAGCGCTCTTTCCTTTGTCTGGGAGGTCTCTTCCTTGATGAGCCCACACACATTACCAAGACTTTTGCAAAGTAACTAGACCTGTAATCAGCCCTATTTTTTTAAATACTGAGATTTGTGAAGGAATGTAGTAATTTTATGAGGTTACTTGTGTGTACATTCCTTTGCTAACTCCTAACTTTCTCCCAGATTGATTTTAAGGTTTTTTTTTTGTTTTTTTTTTTTAAGAATAAATGAATAGTCTGACGTCACATAACAAGTCAAGGGCAGGTTACATGTTTCAGTCTCTAACTTTTTTGCTTAGGATCTACACTTGGCAGCCACACCCTTCCAGAGGACCACGTACTATGAGACATTACTCTTGAAGAGTCTTATCTGCAAATGGACGTGCATATAAAGTTAATACATTTTTAAAATGTCAACACATATCTCATTCAGAACAGTGCTGGCAAATGGCATTATAAAGAGTCAGTAAGCAAAAATATAAATACAGACATGGCATAACATATTGCATTTGTTTTAACAAATACAGCCAACATACCAAGTTAATTTCCCTTCCTGCTGTATCAGAAGACTTCTTTTGTTCCCCTGAAATTCAAAATGACAAATAAGAAATCAAATGAAGTAAAGAACAATGTATCTCCTCCCCCACTCTATATGGTGGGCTAAAGGTAAGAATATGGGTTCAGGAATAAGACTGTGAAGTTGATATTCCATCCCTAGAGCAGAGGCAGGATGCTTTCCCACCCATGTGCACCCATACTCTTGCACTTCAGGGACAGTTACTAGCTTGGACTTTTTATTTCCTGTGACTAGCCCGATACACATATCTCAGTGTGTGAGATTTCATGCTGCTTATTTTGTTCACTGTTTCTTTCCTTCACACATTAAGCAGCCATAGCGTATTCAAGAGGGAGGCCTGGGGTCTAATACATCGCTTTAAGAAAGGTTGGAAATTGTTATTCTGGGGACATTTTCTTCTTGATACCAGACACTTTTTGTGTCCTATCACCTACATAATTAGCATATTATGGTTTACTTCAGGTGTGGTAAATGAAAAGACTTATCCCTGCCTCTTTCTCTGAAATTCTCCAGGAAATTTCAGCAACCCCCGGAAAGCAGTGAAACTTGGAGAGGGGCCATGGGGAGGGCCAGTGGTTGCAAATGCAGACTTGGGGTGACGGAGGAGTCTCACAGAATTCTGAGTAATTTCTGGGTTCCAGAAGTCCTCACCACAAAAAGCAAGATGCACTTTTCTTTAGACAAAGCTTTCTGTTATGACAGAAACAATGGTTGCTCTGTCTAGCTTAGTATTTATAGCTACATGTGGCTGCAGTTATGGGAAAAGAAGTGGAAGGAGATGACCACAGGGAAAAAGGAAAAGAGAAAGTGCGTGGTTCAGGCCAGATCAGATTCAGATGAGAATTCTCCACCTGCCTCTCTTTCATCATGTTGATACCTGCTGTTGAATGAATTCTTACAAAAGCTGAAAAAAATTGTTTTCAAAATACCACATACTTCCCATCATAGCCAAACCCACATTTTTCAAATGAATTACTGATTAGAGAGGGTTTAGGCTAAGAATGTGTCTGTGATAGGAATAGCAAGTACAGACACAGGGATTTCCTCTGGGAATATTGGATCTTCAAGGGTGTGTGTGATTGGCATGAGGTGGTGTGGCTGTAACAAAGGAAGATGAGACCAACTAACTCAAATCAGATACGCTGACCCGCAATTATTTCAACCTCCCTCTCAACACCCTTAAAGTTTAGAAGAACTACTTTTCACACAAACCTAAGACTGACACAAATAGAACAGAAAGTCCCAGCAATGTACCCTGTTTACCACAACCTTCCCACTTACTGCGCTGTGGTGAGCATGCCTCATGATGACTACAGGAGACATGAATTCATCCTTTTGGCTTTTTGGTGGAAGGATGAGTTGTCCCCCCAGAAATCATTATTCATGGTTTATCACAGAATGTTGGGAAATAAGAGAAACCAGCTAAAAATGCACACCCTCATAATTAAACAGGGAATATGTGACACATAGCAGCACAGGAAAGATGGAACCCACCTTTGTGCCTCCTCAGGTAGTAGAATAGATAGATACAGGTTATGAGCAGGAGCAGTCCCCCCAAAGAAACCAAACTATAAAGGATCCAGCGTGTGCTCATCTTCTCTTCCTGGAAGGGTAGTCCTGAGACACTTGTTGTATCTGAAATTTGAGATGTTGAAGACAGGATCTGACAATCAGATAAGTACACCCTGTGCAAAACCAGAACTTGAACAGAGGAGATTTCTGGCTAAAGCTTCCATTTCTATTCCAGAAGACTTTCCCTAAGAATTCAGGCCTCGGTGCTCTCCCCCACCTCTTGCTTTGTTGCTAAGCATATATAAGTGGCTCTGGGTTATAATTTATCTTTTGCAAAAGTTCTTTGTTCTGCTGGGGTTAACCCCCTGTAAAATAATATCCTTAACAGCTCACAGAAAGCACTTCACCAAGTCCTTTCATTGACATAAACATATTTAACTCTCACATTAACCACTTAAGTAAGGAAATCACTGATTTTGTTCAGTCCCATGCCTTGAGAAGAGTAGTATTATTTATGGACTTGCTCAATATCAGACAAACTAGTGAGCACAGTCAAAACTCAAACGAACTGTTTCTGAGGCTAAATTCACGCTCCTTCAACATAGTGCCTTCTCATTCCATTTCTCCAAACACCAAATACTTCTGGTATCTCCAAATATGCTTTGCTGGTCACACAGCTGGTGCTCATTACTATTGATCAGTGTCAATGTGCTTTAAGACCCCGTTTGTCCTTGGGAAGTGGCTACCTTCTAGCTGGCCTTAGAATATTTTAATAGATCACAAATAACATTTTTTAAAACATGAAACATAAAAGAACAGGAAATATCACAAGGCATCATTCACTAGAGCAGTGGTTCTCAATAGACATTTTTACCTCCCAGAGGACATTATGAAAATGTCTATAAACATCTCTGCTGTCATAAGAGAGGAGTGTGGCCCCTAGTCAGTAGAGGTCAGGGATGCTGCTAAATAGCCTTCAGCATGCAGAGGAATCTCCACCCTGTCCATTCCAACAAAGAATTATCTGGCCTACTATGTCAACAGAGAAACCCCATCAGGCGGTAACTACGGCTTTGTAAAACTTTTAGTTCAGTTTGCATATATGTATGTGCATTGAGTTATGATGTAAGCAATTTTTTTTTTATTTTAGATTGCTGCTAACACAATGTGATAAATATAGGAGTAAGATGTTCTATTCTGATGCATGTGATTTGTTTCTTCATACGCTTGCTTTTGTAGTGAAGATGGTGAGGACTTCTGGAGCAGGGCCTAACGTGGTTTGGCAACACAGAGTGGGAGTAAATGCTGTATTGTTCATGCTGTAGTTGCTGTTTAGGTTCTGTGGGCAGCTGATTCATTATCATGAGAGGCAGAAGCAGATGTCTGGGTGTAGGTCATGGGGAGAAATAGTGATTAAGTTTCTACAACAGTTGCCTAACAAACAAATCCACCCAATTAAGAAGATCCAACACTAATTATCCACCAAATAATCTAGTTTCCATAATTTTATTTGACTCGTTTGATACTTACTTCCTAGACAACGTTCTGAACAATTTTCAGTTTTTTCTGAAAGGGAAAAGCAAGATAAAGAATTAAAATTGGTTGTGAAAACATACATATGCTCATGTATATCCTAGACCAGACTTAGTTTCTGCGAGGACGCCTGCATCTGCCCACTCACTGAAAATCCAACAATGCAAGTCACAGGCAGTCTGCATGATTTGTAGAGATTTACCTTGATCAAGGGCACAGTAAATCCCTGGGTTTATTTTAAGGCTCAAAGAATGACTACAGAGATGTAACACAGCCTTCATCCATTTGCTCCGATTCTCTCTTCCCCATTCTGTCAGTGTGCGACAGCACTGGCCCCTGGAATAACAGGATGCACAGGTGCTCCAACTGGGGAGAGTCACAAGGATGCTTTGGATGATGTGCTGGGTACTCATTCAAAATACAGAGTTTGGTTCACTTCCTGCCCATGCATACCATCGCACTCCCCTTTCCTGCTTAGATAATAACCACCTGCTTTTAAGAAGCTCCTAATAAGGCACTGAATAAGGGCATGTAGAAGATGATGAAGATGTGGGCCAATTTATATTCTAGTGACTATTCTGTAGTTCAGTCAACTTTCCTTCTGGGACTTTATTTTGCAAAGTACTTTTCTTTATTCTAGGAGAATATTGCTTTCCCAACAGTGTCCAAAATCCCACCCTGTCACAACCCTCAACCAATTTTTAATTTACCATAAAAAGCAAAGGGGTATCAAATACCAAAAGAAGAAAATTCCTGACATACTTAAAAAAGAGCTTTTTAAGGGGAGAAAATAAAATATTTATCACACCCTCAAAATTTATGAAAAGCACAGTTCTCAAACATAATTTCAGGGTATGCATTTTTTCTCAAAGCTCACTCAGCCCTAGGAACAGAAAGAAAAGGAAATTTCATTTGACCCTTTTCTTGTTATGTTTGTTTTCATCTTGTCATGAAAAGAAAATCCACACCCAATTTGAAGTCAATTCTCGAATAATTCATTTGACTTTTTGGAAAGGAAGTAGAGATAATCCAGAAAAATATGAAATATTTCTTGCTTTGCAGGACATCATAAACATTCATGGGATAAAACAGATTTCCAGACATTATTGCAGTACAAATAATTATGATAAATGAGAGGCATAGATATAAAATGTCATAAAATTGCTAGTAAAGAGAAATCACTTCCTCTAGGGTGAACATGGATAGCTTCATTAAGAGCCAAGGAAATGAGCTTGATAGGAGAGGTAGAATTGTCAGAGATGGAGGCAGATGAACGCTGAAGGCAGCATAAAGTCCTGGCAATGGCAAGTCGGGCTGCTAGGAGACAGCTGAGATATTTTGTGTGGAATCCAGAAGCAATCCAGCAAATCAGGTGGGGAGGGTCTGTGGAAGACCTTAAATGTTGCACAACAAACCTGAGCCCCATAACATGAGCCTTGGGGATGCTGTGCCAGAGACTCAACAAGTAGAGTGACATTATGAAAGAAGTTTATTGGGTAAATTAATTGCATTAGGAATATTTGGAGATGAAATGGACCAAAAATGGGGAAACACTAGTCCATACAATTAATTGGAGTCTTTTAAGAAAGTGGACAATGAAGGTCTAAGGTGTTCATAGAAGTTATAAGAAGGAACAAATCCCAGAGTGGAAGGTTGTTTGCACACAAAGAAAGAAGGCTAATGTCCTGGGGGGACTTCTAGTGGGGATGAGGAGCATGAGCTAACAAATCGGAAGAAATAGCTGGTAAGAGAATAGGAATGAAGACAATAGCACTGTTCAAAGAGAAACTTCATGGCCATTCATATCACCTACTTAGCTCTTAGACTCTCCCTTTCACTACTTCATTCTTTACAATCTTCATTACAATCATCCTTACAATAATAAGCACAAATCTTCAGGGTACAGAGTTTAAGAAGAACACTCCAATCCCTTGAAGTTAGGGTCCCTCCTCCTCAAGAGAGACAGGTTTTTGATGCTAATTTCAGTCCCTACTTCATCCTTAACACAGACACCTTTGTGTATTTCACAAACTGTACCATTCTATAGTGGTCATAGAATAACCCAAATATGGAATAGCGGGGAGACCATAATATTCCTGGGATACTTCTATGTCCTAAGTACTTGTTAGCTTCTCTCTGATGCTGCCTAAATTCCTCCATTTTGAACAGATATGGATTAGTTCCTATAAAGAAAGACTAAATTACACAAGAAAAATTCTCTTCCTAGGAGAACTCAATAATACTACCTTTAACTTTCTTATACATATATTGATATATACTATTCAATGGTACTATTAAATAGTACTAAATTATGTTCTATTTAATAGTATAATATCCTGAAAACAATGTTGTTGCAAGTTATGATAATTCTTATCACTTATTTTGCCAATGATAAAAATCATAGTTCTTTAAAAAATCAACTTTTTATCTCATTATGTGAATTAATATCACAGTACTCCCCAGAAAGTGTTCACTGCATAATATCATCAACATAGGCTTCTCCAGGTTGTTAAGAGCAATCTTTTCACTTTTCATAAATTATGTTATTTCACACATTTACAAATAAATATTTATTGGGCATCTGTGACACTGTGCAACCTATTTACAGAGAACCAAAGATATTTAAGACACAACTTCCGTTCTAAAGTCAGAACAAGGATGGCCCCAAGCAATTAGCATCAACTTTGATCTCAAATTTGCAAAAGTGGTTGCTCAGTCTTTTGTAAATCCCTTCTACACTTTTATGCTTCATAGTACAGGTTGGCAGCAAGCACTAGAGTGCTGTGCATTTCTGCAGTGGTCTACCTTAAGGGATGCTGAAGTTACTTAACTGATTTTTAATGGATTTAAATGGATTCCTTCACTTTAAGGGAGTTTAAAAACTAATTCCAAAATATACTTATACAATAATTTTTAAAAACACACACCAAAAATATGCATTCATTTACATGAATGATGGCCATGGAAGAAGTAACTGTATGAGGCTACAGAAAGATTTCAGACATGCTAATACTGGGCCTAACCTCTTTCCAACTTCTCCATTATATACAGTCAGATTATGGATCACAAATGAGATTCATCTCCTTTCTTCACTGTAGAGAGGAACATTCAAAAATTAACCAGAGGGACACTACACTGAGAAAGTCCCGTGACTCAAGGTGAAACTGCCATACATTTTGGATATCAGGGACCAGGAAAGTCACACTTCATGGAGATGGGTGGAGAGAGATGCCTCGGGGCTGCAATCTGAGGCAGGAGACATGGATAGCAGGTCTGCCAGCTGGGATAGGGGAAGTAAGGGGATGAAAGAAAAATGGAGCCAAACACTGGAGAACCCCATATAGAGGAGCCAGGGCTTGCACACAGGTCAGGACCTGGTAAGGTAAAGAATAAAACTTTTAATACACAGAAGAAAATATAGGCGAAACACTACATGATATGCACATCAAAGCCATATTTATGACACATCACCCAAAGTAGTGATAGTGAAGGCAAAAATAAACAGCTGGGACTACATCAAATTAAAGAGCTTCTGCACAGCAAAAGAGACAATAACAAAAACAAAGAGAAACCCCACTGACTGGGAGAACATTTTTGCACACAACACTAATGATAAAGGACTGATCACAAAAATCTACAAAGAGCTGATGAGACTCAACAAAAACAAAGAAAATAATCTAGTCAAAAAATGGGCAGAAGAGCTAAAAAGAAACTTTTCTGAAGAGGAAATGCAAATGGCCAACAGGCATATGAAAAAATGTTCAACATCACTTGTAATCAGGAAAATGCAAATCAAAACTACCATGAGATACCATCTTACACCAGTGAGAATGGCACATATTAAAAAAACTAGCAACAACAAATGTTGGCGAGGATGTGGAGAAAAAGGAACTCTCCTGCACTGTTGGTGGGAGTGCAAACTGGTCCAACCACTATGGAGAGCTGTGCGGAGATTTCTTGACCTACTAAACATAGAGCTTCCATATGATCCAGCAATTCCACTCCTAGGTATTTACCCAAAGGACACAGAAACATCAATTCCAAAGAGCACCTGCACACCTATGTTTATAGCAGCACTATTTACAATAGCTAAGCTTTGGAAACAACCCAAATGCCCCAAAATAGATGACTGGATCAAGAAGATGTGGTACATATACACCATGGAATATTACTCAGCCTTCAAAAAAGATGAACACATGCAATTTGCAGCAACATGGATGGCGCTGGAAGGGATCATGCTCAGCGAAATAAGCCAGAAAGAAAAGAAAAATACTGGATGGTCTCACTCATTGCAGAAATCTAGAAAACTTAAATAAGGGACCAGGAAAAAGAATAATTATAAGAAAGTAAAAATCAAAATCAACAAACAGGGCCTCCCCGGTGGCACAGCGGTTGAGCGCTGGGTTGCGAAGCTGCCCGTGGCCTCTGCAGCGCCGGTTCCATTCCCAGCTGCTCCCCGGCCACCGGAGGAGGGTCCCGCATGGCGCGCAGGCCTCTCCTGCCGCCCGCTGCTCCCCTCAGCAGTGTACTTCGGTCCTTCTGCCTGCTCTGCTCCCTGCTCTGGCTCTGGTGAATTCTCTCACCCTCCTGAGCTTCTGACTGTACCCAGTGCATGTATAAACAAAACAAACAAATAAATAAACATGCCTCTATTAAAAAAAAAAAAATCAACAAACAACTATGAGCCAGAGACACTATGGAGGGTGAGGGTCAGGGAGGGGAGGGATTGGGGTCAAAATAAGGGGGTCGCAATTGTATGGGGAATATAAAAATTTAAAAAAATTATATAAATAAAGAATAAAACTTTTATGTTAGCTTTTTTATTCTTGACCTTTATATGTATATATATATATATACATATATAACTTTTTTATTCTTTACCTTTATATTGATGTAAAAAATATATAAATAAATAGAAAATTTTAAAAAAACAAAACAAAGAAGGTCTTCTAGACTATCCTCCTTTATCCTTATGTCTCAAAACTAAAGTGACTTCTTGAAGCACTCTGACAGTGCATAGACTACTGTATCTCAGATCTGGAAACCCAGAAAGGAACGACATAATGGTACCATAAACACAAGTCAGCCCATAACACTGCCACATTTGCAAAAGTGCTGAACCACTCCAGGCCCCTGTCCCACCCTGCTAAGTCAATAAATGCAAAAACTGTTCTCAGTACTAATGGAATATAGCAAAGGCCAAATAAAATAAAACGAAATAAGACCACAGTGCCACCTACAGGAAAAGTGTTGAATTCTTGTAAGCTGCTGCTACAGATAATTTTTTTAAATAGGTAAAGTTAAGGCAGCAAAATAGGCAGGGAAAAAGACATAAAACATGCTATCTGTGACTTAAAGGAACTATGGCATCACAAGAAAAGAACAACTCTCCATAATCCAAGCACAAAGATATGAAAGATTATATTTCCTTATCAGAGAGTTCAAAATTGCTATAATAAGGAAAATTGAAGAGAAGAAAATGACAAAATGCAAGTCAAATTGTTACAGGGAAACTCAGAAAATCTAATCAAAGAGATACAATTTGGAAAAACAAACTAATGTTCTCAGAAATAAAATTAGCAAATGGAAGTCAGAAATGAAAAATTTAAATAAGAAAATAACAGAGCTGCGGCATTACACTGAGCTACATAGAGACAGCACCAGGGCAAGTGAGAGCCAGACAGGCACTGGGTGACTCTGTACTTTACTGAAGGAAAATATTTAAAAATGGGCAAAGGAGATCTTAAGAAACTGAAAGATGAAATGTCACCATATGTATTTTTTTGTGCCAAACTTCCCAGGAAATGCACAAGAATACCAGGTGCTTCATCAACTTCTCAGAGTTTTCTAAGAAGTTCTCAAAGAGGTGAAAGATGGTACCTGCTAAAGAGAAAGGAAAATTTGAAGACATGTCAAAGGCAGACAAAGCCTGTCACAAGAGAAATGAAAACCTATATCCCCCCTAAAAGTAGACATTGAGAGCAACATAATAAAAGTCAGAGTCTTAAACCCCCAATTATACCAATGGACAGATCAACCACACAGAAAATCAACAAGGAAACAAGAAACTTATATAGAAATTACATAAGATGGGTTTGATAGACATTTATAGAGCACCCTACCCCGCAAAAAAATATGTGCACATTCTTCTCAAGTGCATATAAAACATTCTCAAGGATAGACCACATGTTGGCACACAAAACAAGTGTCAATAAATTTCTGAAGACTAAAATCATATCAAGTATCTTCTTTGATTACAATAGTGCAGAACTAGATTTCAACCACAAAAAGAAAGCGGGGGAAAAAACCTTAGGTGTGGAAACAAAACAACATTCTACAGAATGAATTGGAGTAATGAGGCAATCAAAGGGGAAATTAAAAAATACCTGGAGACAAATGAAAATGAAGACTGAATTAGCAGATCATATGCTACTGTAAAAGCTGCACTGAGAGGAAAGTATACAGCAATACAGACTATATAAAAAATAAGAAAGATCTCAAGTAAATAATCTTATCTTTTACCTTAAAGAACTAGAAAAAGAACAAATAAAACCAAACACACACACACACACACTATCAGGAAGAAAATAATAAAAATCAGAGTGGAAAAAAAGATAGTTCGAAAGGTCAATGAAACTAAAAGTTGGTTCTTTGAAAACATAAACAAAATAGAGAAATCTCTAGCTAGGCTCATGTAGAAAAAGGAAAAAAATGCCTATGAATACAGCCAGAAGTAAAACAGGAGTTACAACAGATATTATAGATATACAAGGATCATAAGAGATTACTAAAAAGATCATTATACCAACAAATTGGATATCTAGAAGAAATGGACAAATTCATAAAATAATAAACCACCAGAGACTAAATAAAGAAGAATTAAAAAAATTGAACAGACCAATTACAAACAAGGAAATTGATAATTCTTTTCAAACTTTTCTCCAAAATGGAGGAAAAGGAAATATTTCCAAACATATGAGGCCAACATTAGCCTGAAGCAAAAACAGACACATCACACACACACAAAAAGAAAACTACCAAGATTATACATCATGATCAAGTGGGATTTATCCCAGGGATGCAACAATAGTTCATCACATGCAAATCAATCAGTGAAATTCACCACATCATAAAAAGGAATGCTAAAAATCATATGATCATATTCATAGACGCAGGAAAAGAATTTGACAAGATTCAACACACATTTATGATAAAAACTCTCAAAAAATGTGGATAGACATAATGTACCTAAACATAACAAAGGTCATCTATGGCAAATTCATAGCTAACATAATATTCAATGGAGAAATAATGAACAGTTTTCCTCTAAGATCAGTTACCACATGCTGTGCACTTTCACCAATTCTGTCAATATAATATTGGAAATTATAGCCAGAGAAATTAGGGAAGAAAAAGAAATAAAAGGAATCCAAATTGCAAAAGAACTAAAATTATAACCCTTCAGATGATATGAAAATATACATTTTAAAAAGAAAAATATCTTAAGAGTCCCCTGAAAAAAAACTGTTAGAAACAATACATCAGGTAAGTGGCAGGCTACAATATCAATATGAGGTAATTGGTTGTGTTCCTATACACGATCACTTGTAGTCAAGAAAACAATCCCATTTACAATCACATCATAAAGAGTTAAATACTTAGGAATAAATTTAACAAAGGAGGTTCATGTACAATGAAAACTCTTAGATTTTTTTAAAGATTTATTTATTTATACAAGAACTGGGTTACAGGCCAGAGGCGTGGGAGGGTGAGAGGATTCACCAGAGACAGAGTGGGGAGCAGAACAGGCAGACTGACTAAAATACACTGCTGAGGGGAGCAGCGCGAGACAGGAGAGGTTTGCCATGCCATGTGGGTATCTCCCTGGCTAGCTGGGAATCGAACCCATGCCACAGAGACTGTGGACAGCTTCATAGTGCTGCGCTCAACCCGCTGTGCCACTGGGAAGGCCCACTATTAGATATTATTAAAAAAAATAGAAGACACAAAGAAATGGAAAGATATTCCCTGCTTACAGACTGTAAGAATTAACATGGCTAAAATGGACATCATAACAAAAACAATTTACAGTTATCAAAGCTGCCTTTTATTGTTGACCAATATTGATATATTGTTCACTGTAATTTTTTCCATACTTCAGGATCAACATGTAAGTTTTATCACACCTAAGCAAAATACAAAAACTCTTACTGTATTTTTCTCTACTCTTCTCTAATTCACTCACACCAACACACACACAATTGCATTAGCACTCATCATGATCAGTGAAGTGTGGCAGTCTTCTGATGTTCTACATGAGTTCAGTATCTAACATAATTATTTGATAACCTGGGTTTTCCTTTTCCTTGAAACATGATGGGAAAAATAAGAGTTCGTCTTGGTGTCTACAACTCACCTGTCACATGGAGGGTTACTGTGTGGCTTTCCACGCTTGTATTTGTTGCACGAGCAGAACAGCGGTATGATCCAGTGTCATCAACACGCACTTGATTAAAATGCAAAACAAAAACTGAAATATCCATCCAACTCATGTGTCCTTGAAGTTTATCTTCAATACTTAAACACGTTTCATTTAACTTGCACCAAGTCATGTTAGGTCTGTTGCCACAGTATTTCACAGGGCATTGCAAGTTAACTGATTGCCCTGCTTGGGCGGTGTAGATAGAATTTCTCTTAACTCTGATTTCAAGGCATGATTTTTCTCCTAAAAGATGAAAACAAAATTAAAATCAAATCTGTTCTGGAAGGACCATATATTTGTCACTTTGAAAGTTTTGCCAACGATTTCTTAAGTATGAGTCTGTAGTTTTCCAAGATAACATTTTTTAGTAATTAATTCTCACTAGCACAGTGTCTGGCACATGGTAAATATTCATTGAAAAACCAAAAAAGATAATTTTTTAATTGTCCAATCATTTCCTCAATTTCAATATTTTATTATAAAATTATATTTTACTTTTATTTTATTATCACTACTACAATCTGTAGCAAATAATAAAAATAATTTCTTATCAATTATTTTTTATATTCCAGGAACTGTTTAATACACATTAAATAGCTTCACTTGTATAATATGACAAAAATAATGTTATTATGAGCCCTATCCTACAGATAAGAAAACTGGGGTAGTAAAAAACTTCCTCAAGTCATATGCTAATAGTTAATAGAATCAAGATTTAATTTTTAAGCTCATACTTAGAGCTGACTGATCTGTAATTAATCAATGATTCCTCTATATTGTTTCTTGAGCAGTAGCCAAGTTTAATGTTACTGGCTCTGATATATTTCAGTAAGTGGAAGAGAGAGATTTTTAGACAATTCTTATCTATAACAGTTGGCATTAGGAATCTTTTTTACCTGTTTTTTAGTGGCTTTATAAAGCTGCCTTATGTTTTTCCCTCCATGGCTTTTTTCCATGCAACACAAGGTAACTCTCTGAAGATAGGATGTTTTGAAATAACCTAAATGATTTTGTTTTCCAAGTGGGAGGAAGAACAGTTATCCACATCCTTTTGAAGTTCTGCCTACTGGTCTGACATACAGGAAATATGCCTCCCTTTGTTTGGTGGGGAAGACTTCCCTAGAAACAGATTTCCCTATCATCTGTGAATCTCCACTTAGTAATTACCAACTGTACATAAAATTTGCAACACAGAAATTTGTTTTTAATTCTCTATATCATTGAAAAATTGTGTTGCCCTGAACTTATCATGAAAGTATTCACCCAGTAATCTCAACATCTGGAATATAATTGAGACCCAATATAAACGCAAAGGAAATTTTCTCAAAACAAGCAAAAGGTCCAAATTGCAAGGTCCAAATTTTATCTCATTTTATACACGAGTCTTAAAATTCCATTGTCATTTTCCAGTTAGCTTAGAGTATTATAAAATAAAAAGTGATAACTATGTTCATAATGCTATGCTTAAATCAACTATAAAACCTGAAATTATGTTTAATGTTTTCCATTTTGGAAACAAAAAGTGTTAAATTTGTTTTACAAGGAAATTCACCAGAAACAGTTACTTAAAAGCATTTTGGCCTCCAAATGGCAAACTTCAATTACCTAGAATGTACATTTATTCATTTTCTGATCACTGTTAGGCTATAGTGTCCCTTTTGAGACTCACACTAAAAAAATGTGAGAAATGGCACCAATTTATAACAATCACTTAAACATATTGTACCAGTTACATCAGGAGTGTACATAAAACATGGAATATTCTACCATGGAATTGACTCCCTGTGCTGGTAAAATATAATAAGCAAAATAGGTCAAAATTCCTTTGAGTGAAGCACTTTGTAGTGATTTATACCTTTGTATTTTCCCCCCAGTGGAGTTAAGGCTAAATATGTGCTCTTAAGAGCCTCTTCTCTAAGTTCTTTTCCTACACTCTTCTTATTCTCTCTTGGCTCTGTTTTGAACTCAATCTCTCAACTCTCTCCTAGCAGTCCTACTTGCTATTCATTCAACAATATATGTAATCCATCCCCTGCATTAACATCTTTCAATAATCTTCAAGCATCTTAACAGAAACACAATATCACAGGTAACAAAAACTTGAGATTATAAACAAGAGTCTCTTTTTTAAAACAAATCAAGCTAACCCTGATCAATTGTCGCACTGTGAAAACTTTTGGTGTTCCATACACTCCCCTACACAACATCACATTCCACTTTATTTCTACATTGTGTCAGTAAGAACATTCTCATTTGTTAGCTATTTCTTTATACCCAATAATCCTCGCTACGATATTTGTGCTCACATCTCATCAACCTCCAATTAGAATAATAGAAACCTGATTGAGTTTTCAGGAATCACATTGAGACAAGGGCCCTGCAGAAAACTTTTAGATCCTCTGAATACCACATATTTATAAGTACTTGGAGATTTCAAATAAGTTCACTGTAAGACTTCCTAATTCAGCTGCTTCCATAAATTCAGAATAAAAATGAAAGCAAACTAATTTATGAGGATGAGGTTTTAAAAAACTGAAGAGAAAGGGTAAGATAACTTATCAAAAGGAAGTACGTAACAACATAACACCTGAGTGTGGTTAAACTTACGGCAAAGAAGGGTGGACAGAAAGGCCAAGTGAAACCCTTGTTTTCCCAAAGTTCATTTCCCTCCCTAAAGTTAACTGAGACTGCCTCAGTCTCGTAACTTCCCTTTTCACTTACTTGGAAAGTCAATTATATATTATGGAGTCTATAACTCTGTGCCAGCGTTGTAAAAATATGTAAAGAATATGAAAAAAAAAGATACAAGAGTTACAGACAAAATCCTTCTTGCACTGTATTATTTACTGAAATAATTTTCAGTAACTGATAAATGAATTTTATTAAAACCAAAATTCTATAAAGGTGAAATTTAGCAATTACTAAATTGTACCATTAATATAAAATTTTATTTTCTTGGGGCCTCCCCAGTGGCGCAGCGGTTGAGCGCTGGGTTGCGAAGCTGCCCGCAGCCTCCGCGGCGCCGGTTCGATCCCCGGCTGCTCCCCGGCCACTGGAGGAGGGTCCCACATGGCGCGCAGACCTCTCCTGCCGCCCGCTGCTCCCCTCAGCAGTGTACTTCGGTCCTTCTGCCTGTTCTGCTTCCCACTCTGGCTCTGGTGAATTCTCTCACCCTCCCGCACTTCTGACTGTACCCAGTGCTTGTATAAAAAACAAACAAACAAACAAATAAATAAATAAAAAAACATGCCTCTTTAAAAAAAAAAAAAAAACTTAAAAAAAATTTCATTTTCTTGATTCATTCTTTAATTTTAAAACAACACTTTAAAGACAAGAGTACATTTCAATTGTAAAAATATTAATCAATAAGACCTTTCATGGATGAACTAAAGAAAAAAAATAGACCTTGTAGTTTGCACTCTGTTTCACTGTTTTAAATAATAAATATTCAAAAGGCTGCATGGAATGACAGAAATGAAACCGCTCACATTCATTTCTTAGTGACTACAATTACTGTGCTATGATTGGTTCTTCAAAATGTTCTTTATAAATGCCAACATATGTAGCATCACAGGGATTAGAAAAACAAATAGGGCTTCTGAGTTGAAGTGATTCTGAACATCATGAGTTTACTCTTGAACACATGTATCTGAATCTGTGCCTCCAGGGGCGACTCCATAAATGAAAAGTTCTGAGTTGATCTTCATGTGGAATGCACTGCTTATCAAAGAGTAGCAATCATAGTAATTACTTAGATATTTGCTCAAAAATATTTTTAAGGTGAAGAATATTTTATCACAGATATTGTTTAGAATTGCTGGTACATAGTGATAATTTTTTTTTTTATAGAGGCATGTTTTTATTTATTTATTTGTTTGTTTTTTTGTTTGTTTGTTTATACATGCACTGGGTACAGTCAGAAGCGCGGGAGGGTGAGAGAATTCACCAGAGCCAGAGCGGGGAGCAGAACAGGCAGAAGGACCGAAGTACACTGCTGAGGGGAGCAGCGGGCGGCAGGAGAGGTCTGCGTGCCATGTGGGACCCTCCTCTGGTGGCCGGGGAGCAGCCGGGGATCAAACTGGTGCCGCAGAGGCTGTGGGCAGCTTCGCAACCCAGCACTCAACTGCTGCGCCACCAGGGAGGCCCCCATAGTGATAATTAAAAGTAGATCAAACTTTTAACTGTTTCAAAAATTCTGTACAATGAATGACTGCACAAACCCAGGGCGTGGACTTCCCACTGCCTAGGAGTCTTTGGTAATGTGATAAATCCCAGTGCAAAGGAGATGTGGGAAGAGGCTTGTATTGACCATTAATTTCCCCATCAGACTTCTATTATCTTGAACAAGATACGATCTCTCAGAGCTTTCAAACCTCTAAGAGGGAAGGGGTCCTTCTGGTTGGGTCAATCAGGAAAGGCCTCATGGAAGAAGTTGAAACTTCTCCTACACTAAACCCCACCAATGGGTAAAACCAAGCCTGCTCCCATTGTCACAGTATACCATCATCTACCTACTCACAGAAACCAGAAGCTGGGAGTCATGTTGGTTTCTTTCCCCTTTACTGCCCTATCAGTCACCAAGTTGATACAGCACCCAAAATGTCTATCATATTTGTTTTTATGCTGCTGTTTTAATTTAGTTCCCATTCTATTTCCTGTCATTATTGTCACAGCCTACCAACTAGTCTTTTACATTACAAATTTGACCTTGCTCCACCCATTCTGGCCTGGTAATCATTATCCACATCACTTTTACAGTTTGTATTCATAAAATAAAAATGTAATCACAAGATTTTTGTGCCTAAAACCCTTTAGAGACTCTTCAACATCTTCAGAAAGATGATTCAGACTCCAACACATGGCATTTAGTTCTGCCTCATTATCCAAATGTATCCACCCCCATACTCCAGCAATCCAAATCTACTTGACACCCCCCCACCCAGGTGAATGTCCCGTGCTATTTTGTGTGACATGCATCACTATTATAATTTAATATGTGTTTATACATCTGTCTTCCTATCTGATCTCTTGCCTTTCTCTTGGGATGGTTCCTGTCTACAGCAGGAGATGGCCTTAGAAAAGGCATAAAAATGAGAAATTATGAAGAGACACTGCCTGCTCACAACAATGACTAGTGCTCCTGATCATGAAGGGTGCAGAGCTGGTGGCTGAGCTCTTAGAGAGGTGGCCCAAAAGACACTGAGGTGAAAAAATGAATATATCTCCACATACCTTGTAGTGGTTAACTTAGAACCACTAAAGAAAAACTAGAACTTACAAGTATGTACTGTGGTAAGGCCTGATTTATGTCCCCTAGAGTGACACTCAAAATATTTAAGAAATGACACTCCATGGCCATCCAAGAATGCAAATCAGCCAACCAGAAAGGAATGTTTGCCACAAATAGCTGCTTGGTTCAGTAACTTAAAATGGAGCAAATGTAGCTTCAGGTGTAAACACCACAAGGAACTAATAAGAGTAGGTAATTTGTGAAACTTATTAGCTATTTTTAAAAACATATTTGTGATTATGAATCTTATAATAAATAAGAAAAAACATTTATATAACATTTATATAGCATTTATATAACATATATAACATTTATATAACATTTATTTATATCTTATATAAATAAGATATAATTATTAAAATAATTAAATATAATTATTTCTTATTTTTATAAGCTTTGATTTTAAATATTATCATGAGGAAAATCCTCAGTTTCATTATCTCAGGACTTGACTCAAGAGTCATATGAGACAGTGACTTGAGCACAGTCAATTCCCATCAACATACAATGGCTACCATATCATCCCTCATCAAAGATCCTTCTAGGACGTGCCTGGATGTCCTTGGGGAATCACATGCATGGCATCTGAAAGCCCACATGGCATAATAAGATAAAAGACTTAACATTCCCATGCATGGACCTGGCAACCAACATGTAACAGATCACAGGCACAGAAGTAGTTTAAAATATAGTCCTTCTCAAAAAGAAAAATATCGGATGGTTTCACTTATAGGAGGAATAAAGGGGAACCAAATAAGACATCAGGGGAAAAATAATAATAACAGTACAAAACACAACAAAACAAAATCAGACAATTATAAACCAGAGACATCGTGCAGGGGAGGAGGAGGGAGAGGGATCAGAGGGAGGGAGGGAGGAACACAGGGGACTGAGGTGATGGTGCACGGGTGCATTGGTGAAGGAAATTCTATGGGGACTACACCTGGAGGGGGCAGGAAAAAAAAGCAAACATTGTCTAAGAATGAAGAATAACGTAAAATTATATAAAAAAAATTTAAAACAAAAAAGAAAGTTAAAGAATAAAAAAAAAATTCCCTCTCTATGGCTACTGTCTAATATTTTTCTTTTGACAGAGATAGGTTTCGCCTCCCTTCCTAAATGTGGAGACATTAGAAAGAGAAAGAGCATCTCACAAAATATAAAGTTCCTCTAGTAAAAATGGAACTGAAAACAACTTAATTCACATCCAGAATGCATATGTGTGAATCCATATTTAGTCCTTTTACTTAAAAACAAAGATCTTGAAATGAGAAAATTGAGTTTCAAAACCACCTTCTGCTACTATTTTCTCTTGAAAATCTCCTTATAATGTTTTGTGAAAACTTTGAATTTGTTTTAACATGGTATTTATTTGTTTTAACATGGTATTTAACATGGTATTTAAGCAATTTCTTCTAGGGCTAGATTTTCTCATAGTGTATGTGATATTACTATTTGGGGAAATTTCAAGATTATCTTCAATCAAGCTGTAACACTTTAACACTTCAAACCCTATGTCTCTTGGTTTTTAGCTTAGGATAATTATGAAATTGTTTTGTCTTGAAATAATCATTCAAGTATTTGTCATTGCTTTTACTAAGTTAGCAAAGCTTACAAAATACCTGTGTCAATTCCTCTCCTTGAGCTACTAAAGAACAGACCAGGAGAGAGTTTTAATGAAAATCAGGTCAGGTAGCATGTTGATCGTCTAACTCATATTTGGAGAATGTCCTGCACAATCACTGTAGGATTGTGATTCACATCATTGCCACTTGCCCACAGGACACTGCATCTCTCATTGTCAAAGTGCTACTGACCCAGGCTAGTTCCCCCTAAAGGAGAGAAATAGGGAAGTAAAATGTGTTTTGAAGTCTCATTTAGTTAGTTGCCATATTATACTGTTTCATTTGATCTTCACACTTTATGGGATAGTTACTACTATTATCTGTAAGTTGGAGACACCACATAGTAGAGGAGCTAAGACATTTGCTCAAGATCACCAGCAGCTAGTGGCACATACAGTCAGGCTAGGACTTGAACCCAGGCCTGGCTAAGTCCTAAACACAAATTTTTATCTGATAGGATAGTTGTAGAAATAACTGAGAACATACAGGGAAGAGTTCTTAGCACTATGATTGTCTCAGAAACAGCAATAAATACTTAGTTGGATAGTATTGAATGATTGTCCAAGATTCAAGACCTGTACGTGGCTGAGGCAAGATGGAAACCAGAAAGTCTGCCAATTGCCTCTGTTCCGAACATTCCCAGCTGCTACTGGCAGAGATGCACAGGTAAACAAATACAGTAGAGAGAGAAAAGGCAGGATATCCCATTAAAAAATGTTCTTTTGATAGCTAACTTTGGAAACAACCCAAATGCCCCAAAATAGATGACTGGATCAAGAAGATGTGGTACATATACACAATGGAATATTACTCACGGATGGAGCGGGAAGAGATCATGCTCAACAAAATAAGCCAGAAAGAAAAAGAAAAATACCGGATGGTCTCACTCATAGCAGGAATCTAGAAAACTAAATAAGGGACCAGGAAAAAGAATAACTATAAGAAAGCAAAAATCAAAATCAAAAAACAACTATGAACCAGAGACACACTATGGGGAGGGGGGAAGGAGAGATTGGGGTCAAAATAAGGGGATTGCAATTGTATGGGGAATATAAAAATAAAATTTTAAAACATATATTCAATTAAAAAAAAGAAATGATAGCTAAAGTTTCAAAAAAATAATAAGAGGGGGTGCAATTGTATGGGGAATATAACCAAAATGAAAATGCATACATTGTGCAAAAATGAAAATGATGTAAGAATTATATAAAATATCAAAAAAAGTTCTTTTGTATGAGAGATAAGATCTTAAATCATACTAACCAGCAGCTATATAATACTGAATTATTTGTAGTGACTTTTGTTAATGCCAAATGAGAGATGGGCTTTCCAATACTACGTTAAGGCACCCATCAAGATAATTAAATTTGGACTAACAAGAAAAATAGCATTACTAGGTAAACTTACACAGCATTTATGGTGCATTAGACACTGTTTTAAGTGCTTTGCAGAATTAATTCACTTAGTATTCACAGCAACTCTGTAAAGTGAATATCATTGTTGTTCCTGTGTCTTAGATGAGGAAACACTCTTAGAAAAGAGTGTGTGTAGGAAACATACAGAGAGGCTATAGTCATGGAAGCAGTGGCAGGAATGGGGCAGGGCAGGGATGGGGCAGCAATCCAGGCAGCTGGCTCTGGAGTTCCTGATCTTAACCACTCCACCACTGCCTCAGCAAGAAAAAAAGTGAAAGGTTGATTGCATTTTGGGACCTGATCACAAATGCTTGTGAACATTTTTCTTTCAGCCATTCTGAAATTAAGTCGGAAAGTCCCAGTGAAGCAAAATAAACAGCATTTGATTTCAGCATTGTAAAACAGAGGAAATTTTGATGGTGAGACAGAGGAAGCAACAATTAAAGAACTTCTCAGTACCAGGAAAGTCTGTTCAAGCCTGTGATCATCACAGGGGTTAATCTTTTCATTCATTAATCCAGGAAATCCTGTGCTACAGAATGCATTCCTAGACATTTACGTAAAAGATAGACCTATTTTGTGGCGGGCATCTTTGTGCATAACACACACAAGCATTTGACAGAAGGACAAGTACTCCCTCTAGCATACTGTGTGAATAATTCAACAGGAACAAATAAAGCCATAGAAATAAGTCTGATAAAGACCCTGAGCCACAACAGTAGAACTTCGAGGGCTGCTAGACAGCTGCATAGCACTTTCAGCCCCCCTGTTCCTGCTCTGACACAAAGATACGGGCAGTTCATGGCAGAGCAAGAGTGTGTGTAGAATGTGCAGTGCTGACTCCTAAGCCAAGCTGAACTATCTCACCAAAGAGAAAGAGGACATAGGTGAGACCTGAATGGAGACAAACTATTAGTGTCCTCTGCTATGAGAGCACGGTATTTTCAATCAGGGTGAACAGATCATCCAAACATTTCCTGCTGCCTTTACGCCAGCAGCACCCAGATATTAATCGCAGTGCTCGGGCCTGCTTGAAGGAGGAATCCTCAGTTAAACTTCAACTGAACAAGTGGTCCATTTCCTCTCAGCTGGAGCTTCTTGTCAGCCATGTGGCAGATGATTGACAAGTATCCCCACCTGCAGCCTCATCCTCGCCAGCAAGATCTGTCCCTCTGCCTGTAAAAGGAAGGTGCTAACACTTTTAGTACTTTCATTTTGTCCCTCCATAGGCCAGATGGCGAAGGACAGAATTCACTCTATTTTTTTTTGAGATACACAAAGCAAGCGAACATAATTTCATTAGAAAGAACGACCTTCACAGGAAGTTTGCAGAGAACATTATATATATTTTTAAATTTACTATCGATGCAGCCTTAGCTCCAGGAAGGGGCACACAGGTCTCATGTTGCTTTGAAGAGGAGAGGGAAAAAAATCTTTACAAATTATTTTTAAACACCTGGAGACTGTGTTAATGTAATGATTCCGTATTTAAGTTTGCCATAGGAAATATCCAAGAAATAAAGGTTAAAATGAGTGTTCTTTTAAGGAATAAAGTCATCAGTTCTGAGAGGACAAATTCTCTAAACTGTCCTTATCTCCACCATGTCTTTCTTTTAAAATGAGCCATGGTGCAGTTCATCAGTCGCAAGACAAGATCTTCAGCCGGCACTCTGCCCGAGGCTCTGTTTCCTTTTCCAAATAGTTCAGCTCATTCAATTTTGAGCTAAATGTATTGTACAGTGTATTTTTTTATTCACTCAATTTTAGCTTTAAATTCAGCTATTTTAAATGATGATGTAAAAAAATCACCTCCCTTTTACTATCCCATGAATCTTGTGGGGGTTGCTTGGTGAAAAGAAGATCAGCAAAAATGCCATTAACATTTAGCAAGCCGCGATTATGTATACTTCCCACGCCAGTCTCGGCACCCATGGCATTGCCTTTATAGTCTTTACAAGTATTGGCCATAACTTCGATAAAAAACTTAACCAGGGAGGGAGGGGGAAGAGCAAAGGTGGACGACAGTGGAGGACAGTGGGTGCATTGGCATACAAGGTGTCCTTTTGTGACAGCACTTGAAGGTGTGACCCTAAACCTCTAAATCACATATTGTAAACCAACGTCACCTCAATAAAAAGACAGAAAGAAAGAAAGAAAGAAACTTTACCAAGGACACATAGTAAGTGGCAAAGTGGTAGCACCAAAGAATGAACCCTAGTCTGACACACAAGATAATTTTTGTAAACATGTTGGGAGGTGGAATAGAAGTTGTTTTCTCTTCCAGTGTGATATAGCACTATAAAAGCTTTTACTTTATTGCACAAAGAATAATCTATTTGTCCCTCAAATAGATATAAAATTTATTTAATAATATTTGACTCCAGTTGTATGGAGTTAAATATTTCACTTTCCTGTATGGAAAGTGAAAAAAATTCAGGCAGCTATCTCAGCACCTCATCAGACTAATACCAAGTTCTTACAAACATACAAATGCTTAGGTGACTGAAAGGGATTTTTCTTTGCACCTGGTTGCATGCCATCCTGGCATCACAGAGAGCACAATTCTAGAAATGAAGATGACAGTCTGACTATATTTTCTGATTTAAAACCACAGCATGCAAACTGATAAGATATGTGTGTCTGGTGGGGGATAATAAGGCAGGATATTTGAAACCAAACCTGAGAAACCAGAAACTTGTAACTATTAATAGTTAGAATCTGTGGGTCTCTGTGCCAATGCAATGGGGCAAATGAACACACCAGAAGTAAGAAATTATCTTAGTTAGCCTCCATAAAATCTTGCAGGAGTGGGCAAACATCCTCTCTGCAGAAACTGAGCTGTTTTCTATTCAAATGATGCCACGGAGGACCCATTTTCTTGCAACACAATAAAAGTGATGATGGAATGCTGCAATCCTTTACTTGTCAACATTTTCTTAAGTCAGTTTTCTCAATGTGCACACTCCACTGAAGCAAGTGGTAGTATTTTATTTAGCAACATTATTCAAGAGTAACCAGAGTCAGGTATAACCCCATAATGTAACATTACCTACCCAAGCACTGATGCACTTCGCTAACGTTAACTTAGAAAGAACAGGCTATTTATTCACCATCAGTATGGCATCCAGAGCATTTCTGCTAGTAGTTGTGATAAATTTGTACTTAACTATTTATAACATTTGCCCAATTCTCTTTTCTTACAGTGAGAAAATGATTTGAAGAAAATCGGCCAAACTATGACTTGATTACCGTATTCTAATTCGGTTGCTGTTCTATAATGTCTCTAGTGAGCAAATCTAACTACATCGTTTCATTTACCATCATCCATTTGACACTATCTTACTAGGACTGACAAGGGAAAACATTGCCTCTAACACTTCCTGACAGATAAACAAGAAATAATATGAGTAAGGTGTCTTACCATCAGTACTCCAGATACCCAGGTATCGGTCTAGGAAGAGGACCCAAAACAATTTCCCAATTCCAAGCATGGCAGATGATAGCTTCACTTCCTGTGCATATCAGGACTGGGAAAACTCAGATATCAGTCTTCCCTTTTTCACCTGAGTTCTTTAGGGTTGGATCAGAAACATACCACAGCAACATCTGTGAAATAAATGAAGAGAAAGGACGTAAGAGAGGACAGTAGGAAGAGCCAGAATTGTTTTGTGAAACAAAATGAACAGAAAGACAACGTGATACACTGTTCTGTGGTTTTGCTTCTTGTCTAATTGACTGTTCACTTTCAAATGCTCTGATCTGCAAAGCAGCTCCTTGTTTGACTTCTCCTTCCGTTTACTACCCTTTGTGCCCCACACTGAAGCTTTTCTCATTCAAAATTTAGTGAAATGAACAATTAAACTGTAAAGAAATCTGTATTGTTGCCATTTTTAGGTTGAGATTTTAATCAAATCAAAATCAGGAAAATCATGGTAAAAAGTACCTATGGCAAGCATACATTTCCCCCCTTCTGATATCTTATGATTATGAAACTTCTTTTATGTAAAAGAATTTGGGTTTTTCTTCCCAACCATCAAATCATGTCAAGATGAAAACGTCTATTGTCATTAAACCAGTGGAGATTTACTTGAGGTTATGGAGCAAATGAGTGACAGGAAGCACTTCCTCAACAGACGTGGGAAGGGCAAATGTCTTTAATCTCTAGATAATTATCAATGGAACAAGATCATTGCTAATATTGGCTACATGTTCTCTTTAAATAATAGTTTCAAGCTACAAGATATCTTGAATATCTATTAAGGGAAACTTCCATTTCCAAATTCTTCATGCAGTTATTTTCTAATTTAAATAAAATAAAGGCAATTTAGGAAGCAGGAAATCTCAAAATCAGAAAGCTCGGGTCGACAAAAAACTGTTTTCTCTGGGCTAATTGTAATAATTAACTTACCTTCTGGTTATAGAAGCCAATCCATTTGAGATGCCAATGAAAAATCCAGATTTGTGACATCTGTGATCATCGACAGAAGTTTATTTTGTGAGTCCTTCTCTCAAAGGCTGGTGATATTTTTTCAAGGTCATACTTCAATGGTTTTAGGCACATAAGGTTAAAAATTAGTTACTGTAGGGCTTCCCTGGTGGCGCAGCGGTTGGGCGCTGGGTTGCGGGCCGCCCGCTGCTCCCCTCAGCAGTATGCTTTGGTCCTTCTGCCTGCTCTGCTCTCCGCTCTGACTCTGGTGAGTTCTCTCGCCCTCCCGCGCTTCTGACTGTGCCCAGTGCTTATATAAATAAATAAATTAATTAAAAAAAATAGTTACTGTATATTCATGGATTCAAATGGACATTGTGTGATGGCTGAAATCATAAGATGACTGAATAACTGTGCCTGATTTTGAAAAGCTCAGTCAACCAAAACTGTAATTTCCTCTTATCAGTCAAGTGTTGGAATTTAAATATTCATACAATTCAACTACTACAGGGTCACATAGAGCAATGATACATAACTTCTTAGCCCTTCAATTACTTATTAACATCCTGAGAAACATTTATACACCATTTATACAGCTTTATCCTCCTGTGTTCAAGGTGGGGTGCAAACTTCCTGTGGTGACTGAGACAGGCTCATGTTCCCTTTAAAATAGTTCCAGAGGTGGGCATCCCTGGTGGCCAAGGGGTTAAGCATCAGCACTACGAAGCTATCAGCAGCCACTGCAGCACGAGTTCAATCCCCTGCTAGGGAGATGACCCACATGGCGCAGCAGACCTCTCTTGTCTTGCTTGCAGCTCCCCTCAGCAGTGGATTTCAGTCAGTCTGCCTGTTCTGTTCCCCACTCTGTCTCTAGTGAAACCTCTCACTGACTGACTGATGGTCCTGTTTATGTCTTCAGTGCTGGAAGGAGTCAGCGTTGAAAAACCCAAATAATATATACATAAATTGCACAACATATTGGCTTGAAAGGAAAGTCCAGGTCCAAGGGAAGCATATTGTCCTCATCCTTTGAACAGGTTTTTAGCTGTCTGCTCAGCAGCCTTGTAGGATGTTCCCCTGCCCATTCCATGGGCATTTCTCCAAGTGATTCAGAAAAAATGTTCTCCAGTAACATATTTAAACAGCTCAGTAATATTCCTTCTTGTAACTATGGTACCATTTAGTCATTTTCTTATTATAGGACATTTATGTTTGTTGAATTTTTCACCTAAAGATAAACATTTTTGTTCTGTAACATTTTGGATGATTTCCCAAAAGTGAAATTACATTTGTGTTACCAACATTTTTAGCATTCTTGAGACTTACTGCTAAATGACTTACCAGAAAGACAAACATACATTCCTAGAGGCAAGTAATGAGTATCCAGACCTGGTAACTGCACCCTTACTATTAGGAGTATCTTACTGAGAACATTATACTTTAAAAAGTAAAACCTTCCAATTATTCTGGACTTTTATGCCAAATGGGGATGAACAGACTAGGGGGTCTTTTATTATCTGTGAATTTTTATTCATGCACAATTAACTCCTTACCAAAATATTGGAGTCTTAGTTTTCTTACTATTTTTCAACTTCAATGGTGTATATATTGAATATATTAAACTGTTGACACATTGTGTTATATTTTCTGCACATCATTTTTGCTTTTTAACACTTTAATGTAGTTTTTGAAGTTGCCTCTTAAAAATGTATGCCTATATGCCAATTTTGTTGCTTTTAAATTAGAAAAACCTTTTCCAATGACTTCTAATTAAGATTTCTAGGTGAACTGGTACAGCAAGTTTCTCAAATGTGTCCACATCATAAGCTCTGGAAATCAGGAACCCCATTACCTTATAAGGCAAGTCATTTGCACTTTCGATTAAATTAAGGATCTGTGTTTATCCAGGTGGGCCCCATGTAATTACAATAAACCTTAGAAGAGGGACATATAAAGAGTCAACATCAGAGGAGAGGGCAATGTGACAACAGAAACAGAGATGGAAGTGGCCACAAACCAAAAACATGCTAGCAGCCTCTAGAAACTGGAAGATACAAAAATTAAATTCTCCTAGAACCATCCGAAAGAACCAATCCTGCCAACTTCTTACTTTTAGCTTTATAAAACTCATCTTGGATTCCTGATCTGATCAAGAACTGTAAGAGAACAAATTTGTATTCTTAAGTCACTTGGTTTGCAGTAATTTTTTATGCTGGCAACAGAAAGTAGTGAGTGTTATTTTACTTTCCTTTCTCAGCAAATGTTAAAAGATCTAAGTCCAGGGTCTCCCTGGTGGCGCAGTGGATTGAGCACAGTGCTGTGAAGCTGTCCGCAGCCTCTGCAGCACCGGTTTGATTCCTGGCCAGCCAGGGAGTTTCCCACATGGCACAGCAGACCTCTCCTATCTTGCCCGCTGCTCCCCTCAGCAGTGTATTAGTCAGTCTGCCTATTCTGTTCCCCGCTCTGTCTCTGATGAATTCTCTCACCCTCCCGCCCTCTGGCTTGTACCCCAGTGCTTGTATAAATAAATAAATCTTGGAAAAAAAACAAAGATCTATGTCTAGTAGTCTTACTAATACAAAAAGAGACTTGTGTCATTATAAAGCTTTTAAGGAATTTCTTTTAGAAAATCTGTAAATGATTTTAAACCATAAGAAGCTATGCCATTCTTCAGCCAACTAAGTGTCCTGTGATGTTTACCTGGTAACTACCAAGGACACCAGGCAGTTCATCCCTAACTTTTCTCTGGAAGAATGACAGGTCAAAGGGCTATTTTAGGATTGTATTATGTGAATTCTGCACAATTTGTATGAGTTCAGCTCTATATATCAGAAAAGCCCAAAATAGTGATGTCTTTAATAAAACAGAAGACTGCTTCACATGCACATGAGGCTTAAGGACAAGTGGAATAGGGCTGATATTGTGGCTCCTCATTCATCAATGACCCTGCCTCCTTCCATCTTCTTGCTTCACTATCTTAGCTCTGATATTCACCCTCCAGGTCCATGGTCCAAGATGGATAGTCTCAACACCAATATCATCTGAATTATAGGCTTGAAGAGCTGGCTTCCATTGTCAGGCGAAGAACACTTAAGGGACTTGTTAAAAAAAAAAAGAGTTGAGATCAGAACCTTATCTTCTAAGTCTGCAATTTTATAGTCACCACTGTTGTAGTGACTGATTTTTTTAAAAGACCTTTTTTTTTTTTTTTAGCAGTTTTAGGGTTCACAGAAAAACTGAGTGGAAACTATAGAGTTCACCCTTCCCCCACACATGCAGTCCCTCTCGCCATCCACATCCTGCACCAGAGCAGTTCACTTGTTACCATAGATGAACCAATACTGAAAGATCTTTATCAAAATGGATTTTTGACAAATGAGATTAGATGAAAAGTTGATAATCTGGAAGGGGTAAGAATAACTGAGTGTCTGAGCTTGAGAGGCTGGAAAGAACTATGACTGGGGAGGAGAGAATTTTGTGTTTTATGAGCTTGAAATAAAGTTGACTATGAGGAACAGAGTAACTGAGAAACTGAATCAGAGGAGCTGGGGCAAGAAACAGAATTTTGTGAAACAGGTCCAGAGTTGACTCTGTGAATAAATGAGAATGCAAGGGAATGTGAAACAAGACAAGAAGGGAAACCAAGACAAACCCTTGAGACTGCTATTAGTGATTGTAGGGGTGAGGGAGGAGTATGGAGGAGAGGGAAGAGACGCTGTGCTATCCTGCTCATGCCAGTCTCCAAGCACCCAGGCTGCCCCACAGTAAAGATTAGATCAACCTAACCACCTCCCCCTGGACCAGTCCACAGATGGCACATCATGGAGCAGGGCTTTCCAATCTAACCCCGGTGAAAGACCAGGTTTTTCTTTCCAATTTGTTGCGATCAACACTTTTGTGAAGTCAGTAATGATTACCAAAAAAAAAAGAAGACCAAGGGCTTGGATGTCGTGACAATGTCAAATCGCTGTAAAATTTCTGCAAACTTACTTTCCTTTTCTGTATTTACCTTGCGGTCAATGAAAAATAAACACCAATACGTGTGCATAGGACAAAGAGGAACTGACACCAGGACAGGATATTATTCATGGCTCTGTAGTTAGTGCTTTACAAAAACATTGGCAAGTTTCTTCATTTCTCTGGGCCTACATTCTCTTGTTTGTAAGGTAAGGCAATTAAATTTGTGTGGTGCTTAAATGTTAGTTGACACAGAAAGCACCCAGCTAAAATTTCATTCTGCCCATTCCTTGTCTAAAGGAGAGCTGTTTGTTCCCCTGTGAATATTTTTCATGCTCTCTAGTATTTTGAGATGTATTGTGTTTTGAGATTGAAAAGAAAAGCAAATACAGGGAGCCAGATTTTCTGCAAAACCATTCTAGGCTAATTAAATTGTCTCTAATCATGATAGGTAAAAACCACAGGAAATCTAAAATAAAAAGAGTTCTGAACCACAGACACCAGCTTATGTAACAGGATCCACGACTCACTAGTTCAGGATTTTAGGCTACCAGCACATTGCATAGATCTGAGTGCACATTTCCACACTTCCCAGCCACTTTGTGATGGACAATGGCTTTTCTCATTCATCTATCATGTTGTTAATGCCAAATATGACAGGCACACAACTGATGCCCAACAATTGTTTCTAAAACAAATAAATGAAAATGACTGATTTCCTTCAAAATCTTTTCTTATCTGAATTTAATATTACAAGTTTTTTTTTCATTTTTTTCTAAAGATTTATTTATTTTTATACAAGAGCTGGGGTACAGGTCAGAGGCACGGGAGGGTGAGAGGATTCACCAGAGACAGAGCAGGGAGCAGAACAGGCAGACAACAGAAATACACTGCTGAGGGGAGCAGCAGACGAGGCAGGACAGCTCTGTCCTGCCATGTGGGAATCTCGCTGGCCGGCCGGGATCGAATCCTCACTGCAGAGGTTGTGGACAGCTTCACAGCGTGGCACTCAACCCGCTGTGCTGCCAGGGAGGCCTGTTTTTTTTGAAATTCAGTACCCCTCCAACACTAATTCTGTGAAGAAATTATTTACTGTCATTTACTTTAGGAACAGATCTGGGTTCAAATTTCAATTCTATTTTAATATGCATAGATTATTAGGCTTTGATACAATAACAAACTCCCAAATACTGTGGCTAAGAAAAGTTTAGTCTTTACTTTCAGTGTCTGTTTGAAGTTTAGGCAATCGTCTAGTCTGGGGTAATTAGTCCCTCAATGGTGACTTAACAATACAGGCTTCAGATATTCAACATTCTATCAACTATTTTTTTTGTATGATTGGTTCTCAAGGCTGCATATGATTTAGGAGTACAGGTTCACACCTCTTCAGTTGTATGTTAACCACATCTACCATCAAAGCACTCAATCCTCCATCATAGTCCATTCAGGCCCCTCCAGCCTTATTCCCCACCCCACACACTTTTCATCTGGTAGCATCAATTCTATAGTCAGATTTCTTGTTTTGGTCCTTTGTTTTTTTCTCTATGTTCCACACAGGAGTGAAATCATCCAGTATTTGTCTCTTTCCTTCTGACTTATTTTGGCTAGCATAACCCCCTGCAGTTCCATGCATGTTATCACAAATGGCATGATTTCATCTTTTTTTTTTCTTTTATAGCTGAGCAGTATTTCATTGTTCATATATTTATATATATCACATCTTCTTTATTCACTCATCTGTCATTGGGTACTTAAGACATTTCCATAATTTAGCTATTGTAAGTAGTGCTGCAATGAACATAAGAATGTATATTCCTCTTTGGGGTCCCCCTGGTGGCTCGAGGGGTTAAGATGCAACCTATGAAGCTATTCACAGCCACTGCAGCATGAGTTCGATTCCCGGCAAGCCAGGGAGCAGCCCACATGGTGCAGCAGGCCTCTCCTGACTCGCCCGCTGCTCCCCTCAGCAGTGTATTTCAGGCAATCCCTGTTCTGTACCCCGCTCTGCCTCTGGTGAGTTCTCTCACCCTCCACACCTCTGGCCCCAGTTCTTGTATGCATAATTAAATAAATCTTTTTTAAAAAAAGAATGTATATACCTCTTGGAACTACTATTTTTGTACTATGTGGGTAAATACCTTGGAGTGGAACAGCTGGATCATATGGTAGATCTATTTTTAATATTTTGAGAAGCCTCCACACCGTTTTCCACAGGGGCTGGCTGAATCTACATTGCCACCACAAATGGATGAGGTTTTTTTGTCTACATCCTCAACAACACTCGGTTTCTAGTGTTTTTCATATGGGCCATCCTTATAGGTGTGAGGTGTATCTTATTGTGGTTTTGACTTGCATTGAATAAGTGATGATAAGCATTTTTGCAAAGTTCCATCACCTTAGTGTAAGCGGAAGAGAAAAACTAAAGACTTATGCAAGATCTATTCACTGTTCATGTCTTATTGATAAGAACTATCACATGGCAGAAAGTGCAGGAAGTAAACTCGCCAGGTTCAGGAAGGAAAAACATCAAACTAAATGCTGGTGGACATAAAGCATTATCTCTGCCACACTCTCTAACCTATTATTCAGGCAGTTTAATTAATCCTTTCAGCTAGTAGCATGTCTAGCAATCAAAAAAGGTTCTGCTACAAATTACACCAAGATGCTGGAATGATGCATACATCTGTTTGTCTAAAGAAGAGTAGAGGAAAAAAAAAAAAGAAAAGTAGAATGGGACTTGTAAAGATCAAGCCAGAGGAGTGATTGAGGGCCCACCAACATGATCCCAGTAAGGAGAAGGCAGTGGCTGATGCCCATGCAACTGGCCCTAGTGAATCCCATGTTGGTACCAGTGAAGATGGGGCTCATGACAGGAACTGAGGCACAGCTATGGGAGCTCGGATTATTCTGTCTTTGCCTTGCCTTTTCAGTGCCCTTCACCCAGGGTACAAACAGGGAAGTTTGAGACAAGGAATCTCTCAACTATACATGCTGAGGGCCTCCCCGGTGGCACAGCGGTTGAGCGCTGGGTTGCGAAGCTGCCCGCAGCCTCTGCAGCGCCGGTTCGATTCCTGGCTGCTCCTGGCCACCGGAGGAGGGTCCCACATGGCGCACAGGCCTCTCCTGCCACCCGCTGCTCCCCTCAGCAGTGTACTTCGGTCCTTCTGCCTGCTCTGCTCCCCGCTCTGGCTCTGGTGAATTCTCTCACCCTCCCGCGCTTCTGACTGTACCCAGTGCTTGTATAAATAAATAAATAAATCTTTAAAAAAAAAGAGAACTCCTAAAACAACAACAAAAAGACAAATCAACAACTATACATGCTGAAACAGCAACAGATACTAGGCTTAGATTAGCAAAAAACCTGAGGTCTTCCTGAGTCTCTCCCTGACTCCACACGTTACTGCATTCCCCACTTCTTCTGCTTCTTTGACTTTCGCTTCTAAATAAATATGAGACTGCCCTTGTAATGGGGTTGCACCTTGAGTCATCCAAGGAGGATACTGGCAGCAGTACATTACTCAAACTTGCCCTCTCCTGCCTTAGAAGTGCTCGAGCACCAAGTTAAATCAGCAGCTGTGACTACAAGCTGGTGGCCAAGAAGACAAAGTTAACAGTGTAAGTAATGCGCATGATCAGGACTCAGGCCTGAAATTCCAAGGAAGAAGGGAGAAATGGGTGGGTTTGCGCCAGTGAGGCCTCCTTACCTTCAGCAGTCGCGGCTAGGTTATCTCCTCACAATCCTTCCCAATTACAATGGAGAGCCAGGTAGTAAACCCCATGACCCAAGTGATCCCCAAATGTAAATGAGGCCACCATCTATCTCTGTGACCCCAGCAGTGAAGCCCATGGTCATGGCACATGCAGCAGCAGTAGCACATCAGTGACCACTCTGGCAGGGGCAGTGGTCCCTGGATACTGCCCTAGAGGCAGAGGAAAATTAGACAAATCAAAAATTAATGCTATAGCATCACCTAGTGGAAGCAAAAAGGAAAGACTACTGAATTGGAATCAAAGCAAAAAAAAACTTTACAAAAATCAGGTGTTAAATATACTACGTGCACAGAATTAGGAACAGTTCATCGAACACCATTAAAAATCATGGCAACATGGCTTTGCAAAAATAAAAAACAATTCTCTAGACACGGAAGATAGAAATGACTGTTCTCTAATTTGTAGAGAATTCAAAAGTATAATGATGAAGAAATTCAATGACCTAAAAGAAAACTCAGAAAATCTTTCAATGAGCTCAGGAATAAAATTAATGAGTAGGAGTATTTTGCAGAGGGATCAAAACTAAAAAAGAACCAGAAAAATTCTAATGCTTTAAAAATTCAGTAAATTAGATGAAGAATACAATAAAAAGCATTGGAAATAGACCACACAAAATATTAATGATAGAAATTAAAAAAAAAATTAAAGTGGAAGAGAAAGAAATAGAGTATCTGACACCATAAATAAAGGTGTAACATAAGGACAATGGGTGTCCTAGAAGAGAAGGTAGAGAGGAGAATAGAAAGTCTGCAAATAAAGGAAAGCAGCTGGAAGAAAAATTGGTGGAGAAATCACAATAGGATATGGACATGGAAGATGTTTTTTGAAAGGCCTCACTGCAATAATTTTTAAAAAAGCATCTGAAAACATCCTTTGGAGACTTAGAATTTCTAAATTATTATTATTATTATTTTTTAAAATTTATTTATTTATATAAGCTCTAGGGTACAGTTAGAAGTGTGGGAGGGTGAGAGAATTCACCAGAGCCAGAGCTGAGAGCAGAACAGGCAGACTGACAAAGTACACTGCTGAAGGGAGCAGTGGGTGGCAGGAGAGGCCTGCGTGCCATGTGGGACCCTCGCCTGGCGGCCTGTGATCTAACCGGCGCTGCAGAGGCTGCGGGCAGCTTCGCAACCCAGCGCTCAACCGCTGCACCACCAGAATTTCTAAATTACTGATTTTTTTTTTAGTCACTCAAATGAAAAATGATTAAAAATACATCCACAATGCTATTTGAAAACATGAGTTATTATGGATGCTAGATGGCACCTCACTGTTAAAAGTTCTCTGAGAAATATACTATGTAAATCACAAAAATTCTGTTTGAAATTACAGAGGTGAATCATGGACATAAAGTGGTCATGCCATTTGGATAATGGCACTAGCAGCATTTAGTTGAGAAATAATACACAAAGTCAGGGCTCGTGATCTGCAAAAATAAAATTTTCTTGGCATTAAAAAAGAAAAAGAAACAACAGTATAATAGCAGGAAACTTCCTAAACTTGGGGAAAAGGGAGGCAAGGAATTTTAGTAATGCATCACTTTATGACAGGGATCAATTCTCATAAATGTAGTTATGTGATTTCTCCTTTGAGCAAACAGCATGAAGCACACTGATACAAACTGAAATGGCAAAGTTTACTACACACTTAGGCTACATAGGGACCATCATCTACCATTATGTGGTGCATAACTTTATACAAGTACATGAAGAATTATTCAAACACCTAAGTATTTAAATGCAAAATAACCTATTAAGTAAAATTGTCAAAAGTCAAAGATAAAAAATACTAGATTTTTCCCTTTCATCTTCACTATAGAAAATTCCATCCAAAACACAAATTAGGGCCTCCCTGGTGGTGCAGGAGTTAAGTCAGCGCTATCAAGCTATCAGCAGCCACTGAAGCATGAGTTAGATCACGCCAGGGAGCTAACCCACTTAGCAAGGCAGACTAATCCTATCTTGCACACTGCTCCCTTCAGCAGTGTGTTTCAGTAGATCTGCCTGTTCTGCTCCCCACGTCTCTCATGAAATCTCTCACTCCCCCACCTCTAACCTACACCCCAGTTCCTATATGCATAAATAAAAATCATTCTTTTAAAAAAACATACATATTACCAAACTCCAGAAGAAACAGTTGTGTATTTATAATAAAGAAACTGTACCTACATTTAAGAGTTTCCAAGAAAATCTCGAGGCCCAGATAGTGTCACTGACAAATCCTAATTCTGTACAGTATCTTTTTTTTAAGATTTTTATTTATTTATGCAGACAAGAACTGGGGTGTAGGCCAGAGGTGTGTGTGGGTGAGAGGATTCCCCAGAGACAGAGATGGGGACAGACAGGTGGATCTACTGAAATACACTGCTGAGGGAAGCAGCAAGCAAGACAGGAGAGGTCTGCTACTCTACGTAGATTAGCTCCCTGGATGGAGATCGAACTCATGCTATAGTGGCTGGCGAGAGGCTGATAGTACTGAATTTAACCCCTGCGCCACCAGGAGGCCTATAATTCTATACAGTATCTTTGAGAACACAGAAGGCTATACTTCCCAACTCATATCACGAAGCTAATAATACTATAAAACCAAGTCAGATGAGGACATTAGAAGAAAACCATTGCCAAGCTCTCTGTCACCCCGAGATGATGCAGGTGCCTCTTTTTCTTTCTCCTTTTCTTAATAAACGTGTCCATTTAAAATGTTAAAAAAAAGTGAAGAAAACCACTGCCAATAGTCCTCATGAGCAGAAATACAAAATTTATCAATAAAACTTTAGTGAATTACCAAACTCAAGAAGATATAGTCCTATATACATTTTATCTGAGAATGCAGGGCTGCCTAAATAATCATTGTTGTTCATATTAACAGAATTAAAAAACAAACAAACTATATTGAGCCAATACAGATAACAAAGCTTAAAAAACTCAACATTTGTGATAAAACCTCTGAGTACACTAGAAGGCTACTCCTTAATCTAATAAAGGACATGTATAAAAACCCACTTAATAGTGAAAACTGGAAAACAGGAACAGGCAAGAATGTTCACACTCATTACTCCTACTCAATACTGACTGAAAGTCCTAGCTATTCCAATGAGGCAAGAAAAGTGTAACACATCAATTAGAAAGACGTAAAATTGTCTTTATTTAGAGATGGTATTTGTCTATCTAAAAGGATCTAACATAAACTGCAAGAATTAAAAATGCACTTAGGGTCTCCCTAGTGGCGCAAGGGGTTAAGCCTCAGCATTATCAAGCTATCTGGAGCCACTGCAGTAAGAGTTCAATCCCCAGCCAGGGACCAATCCACATGGTGCAGTAGACCTCTCCTGTCACTCCCCTCAGCAGTGTATTCCAGTCAATCCACTTGCCCATACTGCTCTCCGCTGTCTCTTGTGAATCCTCTCATCTCACTGTACCTCTGGCCTACACCCCAGCTCTTGTATGCATAAATAAATAAACCTTTAAAAAATAAAAATAAAAATGCATTTAGCAAGATTACAGAAGATCAGCATATGAAAGTCAATTGTATTCTATTCTAAGCAATAAACCGTTGGAATTTGAAAGTAAGAAAAAAACATTTAGAATAGCACCAAAAAAGCATTTGTTATAAATCTAATAATACAGTTTGTGCAGGATGAAAAAATTTAAAAGCCTAAATGCAAAAATATTTCACTTAGAGATATTCAAAGGCTTGAGGATTCAATAAAGATAAGAATTTCCCCTTATTTGAACTATACATTCAAAATCTCAGCAAACTTTTTTGTAGAGACAAGCTGATTCCAAAATTTATACGGAAAGGCAAAGAAACTGGAATAGCTAAAACAATTCTGCAAAGAATGAAGTTGGAAGAATCACACTATCCAGTTCAAGGCTTACTACTGTACCCAAGGCAGTGTGGTAGAAGCAAAAGAACACACACACCATAAAACACCACAGTAATTGCCACAGGTAAGATCCTGTGATGAATGCTAAAATTATTGGATGAAGCCTTACAGAGGAACTGGATATTCCCGTAACCTCAAAGTATTTCTCCCCAAATTTACCAACTACTATGGTGGCTTTTTATGGCCACATGTTTTTTGATATTCCTTTCTTCAGGAAGCAAAGCTTAATTCCTCTCCTATTGAGACTATACATCTAGTGACTTACTTGTAACAATGGAAAGGCACAAACAATAACTTTACAGTAGAGAAACCCAGCAGATACTACCCTAGATACTACCCTGATGTAAATCAAAATGGGCATTATTACCTCTGTGGTATTCTTCCCCCAAATTCATACTTAGGCTAATCATGAGAAAACAGACAAATCCAAACTAAGGAACACTGCACAAGATTTCTAATCATTACTCTTCATGGTCAGGTCATGAAAGATAAAGACAGAAATAATCAAAGATTGTAAGAGACTAAAATATGACAACGAAAGGATCCTGGACTGGATTGTGAACAGAAAAAAATAAAAGATACTAAGTGGAAAAACTAGGGGTAGGACTTGCAATTCTTGTGCAAATCTAAATTTTTTTTCAAATAAAATGCTTAAAAAGTAAAAATTACCAGTTGTTATGACTTATTCAAATCAGATGTTTAAAAATACTATGAAACTACAAGTAAAAATAAACCAGATGCAAAGACTGGTAAGATTGTCATTCATAAGCTGAATTTCATCAAAATAACTGCATTGTTCATCAAAACAATCCATCATCCTTAATAAGCATTATCAAGTTGAACTCATAAAAACACATTATACCCACTTTTGTTTTATGTATTAGGGGTCCCTATAAAGATTTCATTGGAAAAAAAATCTTCTGAAAAAAGACTGCACATTTTAGTTATGCCACCTGTTAGTGACTGAGATAACTGCTGACAAAAAAGATTTGATATTACCAGTACTTCTGATAAATGACTTAACTGGGAGGAAAATGTTGTCTATGTGGAATATCCATATTGATATTATGAACCATATTGGTCATCAGTTAGAATAAAAAACATTAAAAAATTAAGACAGTCTTTTGGTGCTATTATTGGCTTCATAAGCTTAGAGGATATCTGAGGTATATTAGACGAAGCCCATTTTATATGTCCATATTATCCCTTATCAAACACCACTTTAACACAGAGTCACACATTTCTTTAAAAGAACTGGACTACAATTGGAAAAGAGGTGAAAACACAGGGGCATGGAAGAGAGTATTCTTGAATGCAGGGGAAAACCATAAAAAACTAAGCTTATTTAAAGGCAGGGTTAATCACGCCATTATATACAGGATGGAAAAAACAAGGTGTAGAAGCAATGGAAACTGAGTATGAGAGAATGTAAAAGGTGGATTCAAAGAGCCTGTGCTCTACTTGACTTCTACTGTGATTCCCATTGTAGAACACACTTAGCCCCTCTGAATTCCTAGTCTCAGATCTATGGTTTGATAAAGAGATGTGATACAACAAAGGGTTCCCGTTAAATTCTATTATTCTATCAGGCAATCACAATTTGGGAAATATTCCCTAAACATAAAGAAAAATGTTGTTGGCATCAACTTAATAAAAACCATCAAGAAACAAGTAATATATATCACTAAGCATATTTCCTGTCACAGTGAGGAAAGGAAATGGAAGGGAAAATTAAAGGAACAAAGAGGAAAAGGGAAGATAAGTCTAGCATGCAGTATAAGTCTAGCATGTCATTCTCACACCATCAGAGATTTAATACCTTCCTCATAAATGTCACCTAAAAACATCATTCTATATGAGGTATTTCTTTAGGAGTTTAGGAAAAATAATGTCACTTTCTGAGGGGCAAGAAAAAGTCTCTTTACACTCATTTTTATTAAACAAGGCTGATAGTGGAACTTTGTTTATTTAATGCAGAAGCATATAAGTCCTTCTATTAGAGAAATTGTACATATTGGTGAATATGGTCAATGATCACATCTATTGGTCAATTCTTCAAAAATCAGAACCAGTATTTAGAATAGATTCTATGCTCTTCATTACATTGTGAAATGTCTTGTGTAGTCATATTCTATTGTTGGAATGACAGCTTGTACAAATTTCAAGAAAATCAAAAGATACCTAACGGTCTTCAGTTAAGGCAAATAAATTAGCAGAACAGTTTTATGATTTAAGCAAACACTGTAATTATTCATTTTACTAAGGAATAATTTCTCAGGAAAAAATATAAAACAAATTTTTAAACCAAGTATATCAAATAAATTCAGTCATGCAACTTTATTCAAGATGAGACTCCCTGTAACCTTGATGATTTACTATTTGAGTATAAAACTCATGTAAGTCCAATTATTTTTACATAAAAATAGGGACAAGGTTGTTTATGTTTAAATGAGTGGAAAATAGTCCCTTTACTACTTCTAAGGTTGCTACAGTAAGTCAGAAAATTAGGCAGCATAAAGAATATAAAAGTCCTAAAGAAAAAAAAAATTACATGTGCAAATCCTTCAAGAGGACTGAATCTGGGTTGGTATATGTGCATGCCACAGAATCTACTATAGTGAACTGTCTGGAAAGAAATTCTGAATTTTTTCCTATGTTCACTGAACTTGAAAACATTGAGCTTCACATTTATTGGAGAAATGGATGACTCAATTATGAATTTTATATTTGAATGTAAAAGTAAGAATTTTCTAAGTTGCTACCTAGTTTCCAATTTGAATGTTTAAATTATGCTTAATAGGATTTCAGCAGAAAAATCTGTTTGGATTAAAAGTTCTTGTTTCCTTATTAAAGCAGTCCAAAATTCCTCTCAGGGACCACTTTATTAGCAATGCTTAGGTAATCTACAGTTCCAAGACAGACCCTTCAGTCTACATCTGACCCTGAATGGCATAAACTAACAAGTCTAGTATTGATCTACCACCAAACTAATTCAAGGTATTTGTCCTCTAAATCATTAACTTTGTGTCCTTTTGATGACTCCTTTGTGCATGTATTTTTAGATCCTAGAGTTTATGTAATTTATTTTTCTTGTCTACCTCAGAGAAATGAGTAGGAAAACCAAAAGAAATTACAAGTATGTGCTCTTATCTGGAGTAAAATGAAAATACTGTTTTTTTAAGAATATCTGAAATATACTTCACATGCTTTACTTTTCAAAAAACCTATTGTTAAATTCTTTGCTTCAGAGACCTCAAACCAACATAACCTAACTTTTCTCTTACCTGATGGGAAAGCCCATTTTGGGCAAAAATGTTTAATACTCATTATGTTATCCTCTAATCTGGTAGGTTACTCCACTTTCACCAATACACTAATCCACTGAGAGTAATGGTTTGTTAACGGTTTGGAAAATTCTTACTTATTTATTCATTTATTCACACACTTACCCAGTGCCTCTGTAACAAACAAAAGCATCTGGCAAGCCCGGCCTAGAAATAAATATTGATCTGAGGCCCTGAAACAAGATAGGGTTACCTGGTACACACAGGTACATTTGCTAATCAACGGAACAAAGCAGAATATCACAATCTAATGTTTCTACATTAGTAAAAAGCTTCCACTAAGATTTTCAGATATGAGGAGCTAAAATCGAGATACAGTTATTGTGCATTAAGACTGTACTAAACTCCTCCCCTCCCCCACCAAAAGTAATCCTAAGAGCCAATCTATCAATATAGGTAAGGATACATGTGAACACCAAGCTCTCCTCCTCCTTCTGCAACAGTCTCAATGATTTTTTTCATCACCTCAGCATGCCTAAAAGCAAAAGAACAAATCGTAGATAAATTAGATCAAAATAAAAACAGTATTTTCTTTTGTGAAGATAGCTTCCTTATTATTGTCAGAATATTAATTTTAACAAATAAATTGTTCTTTCCCCTACTCTCCCAACATGTCAAGATTGTTTAGTCAGAAAGCTTTATTGGGGGAGGGGGTAATTTTAAAAAGCTACGGTAGCCACAAAGGAACACGGCACTAGTGAATTTTACTAAAGGGAGGAGGACAGTAAACCAGAGAAAGGGAAATCACACCAAGGTCTAAGTGCAGAGCAATGTCTGCTCTGAAAAACAAAAAATCAAAGCAGGCACATTTTTAAAAACTCCATGGTATCAGCTGGTCAAAAAACAGTTTTTATAATTCATAAAATTTATAATGCTGTGATTTTGAATATTTAAATATTTAGCTGAGAATAAATAAGAACTGGATTTTTGAAAAGCTACTTGATCAGCCAGCAAGATCACATGATTTTTCCTTGTCTTAATTTTATTATACAATTTATGATTTAGAATTATTTTTGGCTTTATATAAAAAATATTTGAAATTTGTGTCTGATCCACAAATCTACGCATAGCCAACTGATGTTTCTCCTTTGCTTTGGAAAAGAATGCTATCAAAATAATTGCCTAGGCATACAAACTAAGAAAATAGTAATGTACAAAGAAATGGGCAATCTTTCATACATACTCTGCTTGAATAAGGTCCCTTTAATTGTTACAAATATAGCCTCATGACAGAGGCAGTCAACTTAGAACAGTAATTGTATTAGCACTGAGGAAATGAAGGTATAATCTGGGTTCAGGATGGCCCATGACAAGGAAGGTCTAAAATATCCTTGAAGTCTTACTTTACAAGCTTCTAGTTTTTCTGCCCCCTTCACATACCATTATTAAATATTTAACATTAATTACAGTTAAATTATTTATCTCTTTTCCCTGATTGAGCAAAATTTCTACCTCAGAAAGAGACATTTGATAAGCACCAACATCCTAAAACATCTAACCAGAAAAAGGAACCAACAGAAAAATTCTCAAATTAAAACCTTTTAGATCAGATAATTCAAAACCTAAAACTAATGAGTCCTGAATTTCTATTCACAGTTAGCAATATTGACAGTTTTTGACATAAGCTAGAAAAATGAACTAGGCTTTCTATGGGATAAAGTTATACAATAAAGAGACTACAAAAAATGAAAAACTGTTAAAGGATGTTCTTAAAAACTAGAATGTTGCATTTAATTAGTCAATGGGATATCAGTTTTCATCTAAAAAATATTATCAGTTAATCAATGATCCATTAGCAATAACTAATCCAAAGAAATTACATGTAACTTTTTTTTTAAAGGAAGATTGTGAATAAATCATGCATATAAAAGAGCCTGACTTACATGGCTCTGTAAAAACAAACTGCTACAGAGAAAATCCCAAATTATAAAATACCCTTGATTTGGTAGTGCTAAAAATCCTCTTAACAGAATAATAAAGACGACTAGAAACTCTGTATACATCTTCCTTCCCCTAACCAATGAGTGGGGGTAAATAGGGTATTCCAGGAAAAGCACAAGGTTAACTATATTCATTCAAGAAAAGGCACATACCAATAGAGCAAAACATGTCTAAATGATGAATACTTTTTAATCTAAGAAGGATCTTCCAAACTAATGTTAGAACTAAAAACAGAAGCAAAATCAAAGAGAATACAACTAAACACATGCACAGAATACACTTAAATTAAATAAATTTAAATTGATTAGGTTTTTTTCCTTTTATTTAAGCACAAGAACACTTCTAAAGAAGACAAATTTTATTTGCTTATTATTAAATAAAATTTGTCTTTAGGGTGATATGTTTATAGATTCCCAAGTAACAGGTCCATGGAGTGTGTGTGTGTGTGTATATATATATATATATATATATATATAAATACACACACACACATATATAAAATACACACACACATATATACACAAACACACACCTGCATGGGTGAACTGAACACATAGGAGGTGGTGGGAGATGAGGATGGTTTTCAATGGTGACTGTTTTCTTCACATGATCCTGACTGATGTCTTCATACATGTGCTCAACTGTTAAAGGCTGCCGTTGCTGAAACCATTAAAAGATGCCATGAAATGACTGTTAAAAAAATTTAGGTCTAAACGTCAATGGTTGCATTTATCCCCACCCCCACAATCACTTGCAATTTAGAATTCCAGCTTATTTAGGATTACCATATTATTATGGAGAAAGTTTAGAATTCATTTATACCAGGGAAGGCAAGGAGGATAAAGTCTATACATTAAAATTGTGTGACATCAGTCACCACCTATTGCAGTAAAGATCTCATAAAAAAGGCAGTTTCTAGGCTATTTAAGCACTTTATAACTCAGTTTTTAGGCCTATTATATTTTTTTGTTTTCCATTTAAAGTCACCAGAATAATGGGATAAAGTTAATTTTATTTCAGTTATCTTTTAATTCAATTAAGTGAATGAGTTAAAAGAAAGTTTTCTCAAAGAAATTTGTGACACAATCATTCTGTAAGTGCTTTATGTCCAATAAATATAATCCTGAACAAAATTTAACACAACAAATCAAGTTCAATTTTCCTTCTCATTTTGAAGAGATAAATGCAGAGGCCAGGGAATAAATATGTAAAATTATATCTGCTTAATTCTTAGTATTGTTACATTGAATAATTCATAGCTGCTTCCAAATAAGAATCAGTATTATTCATAAAATTGTAAAACATATGATGTTTAAAAATTAAGACTAGAATATATACCCATGGGGTTAATAAATAAAATATTAAAGCCAATAATTTAAAATATTTACATTAAATATATTTTTATCTTTACCTCATCATAGCCAAACAACCAAAGTCGTGGTGTCTGGTAATATTTATCATAAGTGATGTAAAGGTCGTAAGTTCTGGTTTGCAAAATAGCATCTTCACTTCCAGCATCAGTTTTAGCTTTACAAGATTCTACTATTTTCCTTGTGTCAAGGGTAGCCTGGTAAAAATGGAGAAAAATTTGCAATCATTAAAATCAATATAAATGTGGTATTTTAGAACATCTATTTTTCCTATCTTATATTTTATTCTTTTTTTAAAAAAAACAATATAACATGACTCAAAACTAAAGTTATGTGCAATAATCAATGTAAACACACAAAAATTTATGTGCAAGATCAAGACATTAATAAGAATACTAATCCCTAAATTTGTTCATTAAAAGGAAAATTCAATTCACAAACCTCATCTGTTTCCAACAGTCCACTCTCTTCATACTCTGTTAGAAAAAGCAACAGAATATGATCAAATTCAAGATTATTTCCTAAACCAAATTATATATTACTTGACAATATCATTCAAAAAGTGGTTTTTGCTTTGGTTTTTTAATGAAGATAGGCAACAGATATCAGTGAGCTAATTCTATACTTCCAAAACAGTACATGCTTTACCTGACAGACCCAGAGACAGTTAGCATGTCATAAGGCCTATTGTGCACTACTGTCTATTAGTAATACCAGTTGGCACAATAATATTGGTGACTCCATCATACCCAGGCTATTTATATAATTGTATAAAATGTGCTTATTAATGTTTTCCACTTTGCTGAATCCAGTAGCAAATATCCAGTTTTTATCTTAAATGACCTCCTGGGAACATCTGACATGATTTATTCCTTCCTCCTTTGAACAATTTCAATCTTCGGCTTTTGAGATACTTTATTTTCCTTCTATCTCTAGTTCTTCTTAACTATCTCCTATTCTGATTCCTCTTCAACACCTCATTTATTTCCCCCATTAACTTGCCATAACCAATGGCTGAGTTTTTGAACCTTGTCTCCTCTCTATCCATACTTACTTCCTTGATGATTTCATCTCAATGGCTTTAAATGCTGATGGCTTCCATGTTTTACTCCCTGACTGCAGACCTGGAGAGCTAATGGTTTTCTTACAGTTCCACTAATTTACTGTTTACTTACAGTTCCACTAAATGACTAATGGACATTAAAACATAAAATATCTAAAACTAAACTCCTGACTTCTCCACTCAGTCCTATAATTATCCCCTAATAGCAATTTTCCAGATGAAAACATTGGGATCACACTTGACTACTCTGCCATATCCAAACTAGCAGCAAATCCTTTTGGCACTACTCTCAAAAGTATATTCAGAAAGCTACTGTTTCTCATCTCATTCACTGTTTACTAAAAGCGACTACCCCAGCTTAAACAACTGTTCAAACAGTCCAGCAATTATTTGTTCAAGAAGATGATTCTGACATCTTACAAGATATCCAGAAGGAAATGAAACTAAATAAGCAGATATAGAGCTCAAGAGTTCTGGATTGGACATTTAAATATGGAAGTCTTGAGCACAAAGATGGTATATGAGGCTGCTGTGAAGATTTTGGTTTCAAGTAACTCATTTAGATTTCCTCAAAAAATGCAAACTTGCCATAGAAATAAGGACAATACTCTCACTAAAATTCCTCAAGAGATAAACAAAACTTTGGCTTTGAGACTCTTTAAGAATTAGCTTAAGAATCTATATCTTATAGCTATATCCAGCATTGAAGATTTAAGACTAATATTAAACCCAGTAAGAGTCAAGGCTACCCACTAGGTAGAGCGGATGTGTTTCAACATTAAGATAAGGCCTACAATGATTAAATTTAATCTAAACAAAATCCTCTCTGGGCTATTAAATGTTAAAAACTAGAACTCAATGGAATAGAATTCTTAATCCACATATTCCAAAGTCAATATTCAAGTGTTTAAAGCAAATTTAGAATAGAAGTACCTTCCATATCTGCAGCTTCTCCTTCTTCTTCCTCTTCGTCCTCCTCACATAATGTGGAGCAATCTTGGAGTTTTATACTGTCCTTTGATATTAATTATATTTAAAGTTACTTAAATCTGTTCGAAATTCAAATACTGAATACCCATGTACCAGCAAAGTGCAACCACAGTGAAATAAAAATATGACAGTTCTTATCCTCAAGAAACTTCCATTTTAGTGGAAATGACAAACCTACAAGTCTGTCATAAAAGTGATGTGCTTAAGTGCTATGACTGAAAAACATAAAACAATATTTCTAGCTAATTAATTCATTAGTATTAGAAAATCAGTTTCAGAGATGTTAACTTGCACACCTAATTTAAAGGAGAAAAAAGGTACATATTTATACATCACAATATATTTATAAATTACATTTCTTACTATAAATTACACTATTTTAACTTGCTAACATCTTGGCTACATTAAGCAAAAGTTATTAGACTTTATAGTTAGTACAACATATAAGAGAGATTCCAATTCTATATTTAACTATATGTAAGAATAGCGAGAATAATGCTAACCAAAGTCTAGTATAATATACAAATATCACTTTTTCACAAAATTAGTATTGAAAAAATTTGAAGTCAGTGTAGTTAAGTCAAAAAATCACTTATCTAGTTTCACCAAATTAACAATTCACTTTGGCATGATCTTATTTACCACTAGAAACTTAAAACATGCGTGTCATTGTTATGCCCAAGATGAGAAACCATAGAAAAAGATGGTCAGTATCTTGGCAATTATTAAATGAGTGAATATTTGGCAATCTGATAATTAGGTAAAAATCTTAATTATGTTAGTGAGGTTCATAATTGATACAATAGAAACTGACAATAAAGATTAATATTTGGGTCTGGATGCAAGTATTCTAAGAATATAGTATTCTAAATTATAAAAAATAATGTGAATTCTACATTAAATGGGACATGACAATAAAGATAGATTCTAGTTGTAAATTATTCTAAGTATGTTGTCCCTCAACATCTAAGCTGGATTGGTTCTAGGACTCCCCTTACCCCTCCTTCCATATCAAAAATCCCCAAATGCTCAATCCTCTTACATGAAATGGCATAGTATTTGCACAAAATTTACACATACCCTCCAATATATGTTAATCATATCTAGATTAACCTAATATAAATGTTATCTATATAGTTATTATACTGTATTGCTTAGAAAATGACAAGACAAAAAGACAACCAACCACTGTAGGCCTAACTAGACAGAACATATTTTCAATCTGAGATAGGTTAAATCCATTAATATAGAAACCCAACAATATTCATCCTTTAGAACCTAAGAATGTTGGGAAGAATACCAAGTACCTTATCACATATTTCAAAAATTTCTTAAAGAACTATCATAAACTTATCCAAAATAAGATATACATACTATTCTGCCACTTATCATTCTCAAAGTCTGATGTATAAACACTAATGTTGGTGCAAACAAGATATAAAGCAGCAAAGCCATTTGTGTGATTTCTCCTTAGTCATTCAAACTCTCCAAAAAGTAGAATTTTACGAAGATATATTCTCAGGCCAATGAGAGCATAAAATTGTATATTTAAAAAAAAGTTTTAATTTTTAAACACTTTCTGTTAAGTCCTAATTAAAAACCCCAAAATATTCAAATGACAAAAAAATGCACAAAGAATTATTAAACTGTAACCATTGTAGACAATGTTTCATAAAAACAAAAGGGATGAGATTTTCTACCCAAATATTTTATCTTCTAAGAGATTTGACTGTTAACAAGAGTTAAGATAAAGATTAAGATTTTTTGCACTATTTTTCATACCATAACAACTATATTAAAAATCTGAAAAAACAAAAACTGTAATCATTCTTTTTTGAAATGAAGAATATAGCCTGAATTAACTGAAAACTTTCTTGTAGAAAAATTCCATCTAACTTTGTTTTAATCCTCCCAGTAAAATAAATCATATAATAAAAATCTAACTGACTTAGTTTTCACTCCTTTAAGATGTCACAATTTTGACCATGTTAATCATTCAAAATTTAAACTTTACCTTTCAATTTTCACAAAAGAAAAAAATCCATTCAAATTAGCAGTAAATTAAGAAAAAAATAAAGAAGGAATGAGTAAATTGCTTAAGGCAATGTCAAAATGTCAAAATTTAAACAATATACCATTAGCATTTACTAATTAGCACCTTCAAACACCTCCACTTACAGAACATTTGGAACTTCAAAAATAAAGTTATCTCTTTTAAACTAGCTTAGAAGTCTTCCCCATTTATAGAAAATATTTTTTACCATTTATAATGTCAAAAAAAAGGCAGATTAAGGAAAAGAAGAGAGGCATTAGGAAACCATAGTGTTCTGGTATGCCGATATAAAAAAAGGACAGTAAAAAAAAAAAATACCTGGAATTTAAAAGAACTTGATGATAAACAGAGCTCAAATAAAGACATGCATAATCTCAAAATGATGTACATTATATATATAAAATGTAAATATTATACACATTACACACATAAACTAGGTCACTGAATTTAAAAATGTAATTAATTAGCCAGTACCTTGCTTTCCAGTGTAATCTCCTTAACTGCTTCAGTTATTCCTGCAACACCTGTTTAAAATGCAGCAGAAAATAAAAGTTGTGCACACCCCCCATTTACCTGATTCAAGCAATACAGTAACACTCAAAATATCTAAATTCTCTGAAATGAGGAATCAATGTTAGCAGCATTTTTTTCAAATGAACTCTAATAGGAATGAACAATTCCAAAGATACTGTTCAAAATAAAAAATAAACCAAAACATACCAATTTACTATTTTATCACAAAGTATCCTAATCTATCATTCCTCAATAACCATTGCTCATTTACTTTCCTTGTATGAGTCTTATCAAAATACATACGCATTCTTAGAAAATGAAGAGGTCAACAAACTATAAGATGCATATTTACATTTTATTTAAACCTGCATCAAATTTTCTTAGTAAGGTATTAGTTATATTAATATGCTTTTTGTTTCAGAAACAGGACTTCCAGAGGTAGTAATATCAGACTACATTTATTTAGAACATTCTATTTTTAGTTCCCACATCTTAATCATCATAAATACTATTTCATAAGGTAGGTAGGACAATAATTTATCTTTAGAGAAGTAAAATAACTTGTTTGAGTCTCACAGTGAAGAAAATGGGATTCAAATCTAATGTGCTGACATCTGTCTGGCTCAATGCTTTGTCCACTGCACCTCATTAAGCAACTACCTTGAAATCTATTTTTCTCAATAAAGGGTGATTAAGGCTATGGTAGCACCACAAGTTAGCTAAATAATATTTCTAATTCAAAATATATGTCAGTGTTCTCCATTAGATAGCTCAACAATGATGGGAAATATTTAAAATAATCACTAAGTATAAAATATACTTTGCTCCTTTGTTAATCTGAAACTGATTGATCCGTTTAACTTGTCCAAATCAAAGCTGAATCACTCCCTCCCGCCCCCACCGGGAATATGAATATTTTTTTAAAAAAACATTATTCAATGTTGATCTTCAAAAGCTTATATTACAAAATATCATAAAACCTACGGTGAGAGGATAACTCAGCAATTGTGTGGCCCAGCTTTTCCCTAACATTGTCCACATGTAGCTGAGCCTGGTGGTGAGAGGGAGTGTGGTGAGTTGAAATAGTGGGCAAAAGAGGGGAAAGATGGCCATAACTACAAATACTGTCACACAGTCAGTTTCATTAAGAAATTCTGGATTTGCTCAAGATATATACATGGTGCCAGTGTGTACCAACTATGTGCCAGACTCTCTGCTAGGTGCTAGAACAACCCAGATTTTAGCCAGGATTTCTCAGTGTCTCTAATATGTCAGTGTTACTACGACTGTGAAAAGCAAATGTCTCTTTGTCTAGACAGTTCCAGTTATTAACTGTTGTTTCAGCATCAGTAGCACCCCCCTTTCATTCCTGCCATCATACCTGTGACTCTAAGAGGGAGAGGGATAAATGCAGTGCACAGATTTTCCAAAACTTATATGATCACTGAACTACATGCATCTGCATTCCTACAATCATCTCCTACATTAGTGTGGGAAATACTGATCTATTCCATTCTCCGCACTTGATAGCTGAGGAAACTAAGGACCAAAAGACTCAACTAGGAAAAGGTTGAGATAAGACTAAAGCCCATGACTCCTGGTCTCTCTTTCTGAGGTGCCATCAATTACAGATTGCCATACTAAACACTTTCAACATGAAGAAAATGTCCTGTGATTGGGTAACAAGTATTATATATTTTCTCCTAAGACAAAAATAAGTCACCCAATCATATATTCTATTTTTCATTAAAATGGAATTCAAGTTAATTTTTTCTTTAAAATCCCAATTGTAGAATAAACTGAAGATGGATTCAATGAGGAAAGTTGTTAGCTCTTCAAGCTTGTAAATTAGTCCATTTATTTCCTACTGTCAGCTTGCCTTCCGCTTGATCTCTGATAAATATGGGGTGTGTTTGGTAAGGTAAGGGAGGAATAAATTTACTAACGAACACACTTTTCACTGCCTACCACTAAGAATCCTGTAATATTTTACTCCCTTCTTTGATTTTAAGAGTACTTGAAAATGAGGGTAGTTGTTTCCTGGGACATACAATGTCCATGAAAACTCTAAAGAGGTTGAATTACAATTACAATACCCTCAAAAGATGACTTGCTTTTATAAATGGAAAACATATCACAGCTCTAGCATGAAGCTTTTACGTTAGTTTTTCTAGAAATTTATTACATCGTAGGTATGATTATTTTATAACAGTAAAATCCTAATTGCATTAAACTTGTATTACAAAACAATTCACTGAATTGAGTACAGAGAAACAAAGAAAACAGATTTGATCAATGTGTTTAAATATAATTATGCAGTACTATTGCATTAAACCAGACTCCTCTAAAAGTAGGACACTGAGGAAGCAAAAGAAAGCTCAAAAGACAGTCCCAAGGGTTGTGGTTAATTTTATGTCAACTTAGCTAGGCTATGCATCCAGATGTTTGATCAAATACCAGTGTAGATGTTGCTATATAAACATTTAAATCAGTAGATTCTGAGTAAATTAGTCTACTCTACATATGGATGAGCCTCACATAGGCAGCTGAAGAACTAAGAGAATGAGACTGAGGTGAGGTAGCTCCTGAAGAGAAAGGAATTCTGTCTCCCGGCTACCTTCAAACTTGAGCTAAAGAATCAATCCTTCCCTAGACATTCAACCTGTTGGCCAGCCCACCCTATATATTTCAGACTGCTAGCTTCCACACTCACATGTCAATTCCTTAAGTTAAACCCACCTCTTACCTACACCTACACATCTATTTAGGTATAGACATACACATTCTACTGATTTTGTTTTCCTAGAGAATCATAATAGAAGGGTTAACAGAAATAAAAGAAACCTGAAAGAAAAGGAGGATGATGCAAAGGAAACTGAGGTAAGGAACCAGGCACCAGGCTTTGTGAGTCAGTTTGCAAAACTGCTTTAATGAAATCACC